>NC_135350.1:26231994-26843064 GCF_023851605.1 Tamandua tetradactyla
TTGATTTTACATGAATTCTTCAGTGTATCATGAGTGGGAACTATCAAAGGACTTATTTTACAATGCTGAATATTAATTTCATTCCAGATGGAGGCCCTGTCATGCTGTCACGAGTCATACGGCACAAGCGTCGTTGTAGGGGTGCCTCCAGGTTCTCAAAACCTCTCCATGAACCCTATGTTGCTGTTGACTGGACGCACCTGGAAAGGAGCAATTTTTGGGGGTATATGATTAGTTTTAAGGGGGTGAATTCTTATTGAGCAGGATTTGTTCCATTTTACAAATAATAAGGCCAGGGTTTGAAAAGCAATGTTGTAAAAGATCAGTTAAAAGTCCTGATACATCTGTAGGCTAAATATCTACTAGATTGAAAATGAATGCATACTGATGTTCCCAAGATTCACCATCTGATGTCTCAAACTAGCTGAGATGTATAGCAATACCTGTTCTGATACTGGTGACCCAATAAGGCACTGAGATACTCATTAGTACCCAGGAAATCCATATCAATAGTTCATGATCACATTTTTTACCCAAATTAGATAACCCTAAATTGACTCGCTGAATTTGGGCATAATCATCTGGACTATAATTACTCTATAAGAGTGTTGATAATGAAGGGTCCTAGTATACTAGGGGTAAAAAAAAAAATGCAGTTTACTACACAAGGATATTTAGCACATTATCGCTTATCAACCCCAGTTATAGCAGTCTGTCCAATGCAGTTCATTTTATACATTTTGATTTTAATTATCATTGAAAGCTCTCTTCTCCAATTCTACTGATGGCTGCCTGAATCTACAAATGATGTCTTGTTCTTTCTAGGCTTTAAGAGTAAGGATTCTATCCCCAGACTTGTGGCTGAGGTCATGGCCAACAAGTTTCCCCTGGATCCATTAATAACCCATGTTTTACCTTTTGAAAAAATCAATGAAGGATTTGACCTACTTCGCTCTGGAAAGAGGTAGATTATTGTTTCCTTCTCTCTTTATGGGGTGGACTAGGTTTACAGAGAAAATTGTATTTGCTCAAAAATTTGACATATCTATAAGTAGAAGGATGAGAATGAAAGTGGAATGCTTGATTTTCCCTTACCAGTCCATTTGCATGTAGAATATTTTACATCTTATAGTGAGGAACCAAGAAATGGTACTTCTCCTTTCAATTCTGCTAAAGTCAATTTTTGTGGCTGCCACAAATATGCAAGATCAGAGCAATTCAAGACACTCAGCCTTGAAAGAAAAAAGGATCAGAGTCACACAGTCATCATCAGACCATGGAACCCTTGCAGCCTCTGCCTGGCCCCTAATACAGGCTGAGCATTAATGGATGGATGTTTAGATTATAATCAGGACATCCCAAAATTTCTTTCTAGAAGTAAGCAGAACTACATTGGGATTGTTTCCCATACAAATATTAGTAGTTCTTCCTAAAAGACACTGACTGTTACTGTTATTTCATTTTGTAGTACTCAAAGATATGTTCACAAATAAAAATTATTGGAAAGGGTTAGGGTTCAAAATGCTATTTTTAAAAAATTGCTTAGAAAATAAGAAACCATTTTCACCCTCTAACATGTGACTCTTGCTATCACCCAATAAGATGAATTTTGTCATCTGCCTTGATATGAGGCACAACTAGTAATAGGCAATTGTATTCAAACCCAACCTTCTAATTCAACAGTCCTTGCTTTTACTTCACCCTCACTCTTCCCATGAGGTTTTCAATTTAAATAATATATCTTAGGCAACATGGATGTAATATTATACTAGATACTATATCTGACAAAAATATGCAAGTATATTTTTGAGAAAGCTAAGAAGCTAATATCCACATATCCTTGGCTACTCTACAAAGGATCTTATCTGTATCACCTCATGTGATTCCCAAGGAATACTGCGATTTAGTCTTAATTTCACTAAGAATAAAGATGAAACTCAGACAGGGCATGCAGTTAATAAGCACAGGAGCCAGAATTCAAAGGTAGATCTGTTTCTTAGCAAAACTGATTTATTTTCTAATACAGTACGCTGACTCACAAAAGCTCATATATACATACACACATATATATATATATATAAACACACACTTAAGTATACAGTTGATCACAGTAGTCAACAAATTTCAGTCATTGTCCCATGGTGGGTATTTTTGTTAGTTTGAGGCTGAAATGAGTTAATGCATGAAAAGTACCTACAAAGTTCATGGGAGTTAGCAAGAATTTACCCATAGTTATTACTCACTGTTGGTTTATATGTGTTAATTTGCCAGGCACTCAGAATTTCAAGTTATTTTTGGAGATACTAATATAGAAAGAAGTTTATAGGGATGTATATCACAAGGTGATGTGTGAACTTTAATTTGAAGAAAACATGAGAGAGAACAAGTAAAAGATGAGTTTCCCTTTTATTTGTTTGCACTAGAAAGTATAGGGATGGGAATGGAGTGGCTAGAAAAACAGCCAGGCTTCCACTGAGACAAAGAAATCCTCCATAGACTCTCAAGAGGAAGAGATCAAATATCTGATGTTAAAATAATTAATGTATTTCCTTTCTATTTCAGTATTCGTACCATACTGACATTTTGAGGCCATCACTTGCATCTATCTTCTGACTGCACCATGTCGTCATCAGCTGGAACACCTGACTAACACCAGTATTGACCCTACCCTTCAGAGAGCTTATCAATAAATAAACATGTGAGCATTCCAAAATAAACAGAAATTCTGTGAAACCTTTTTTTGTTTGTTTTTTACCACTAAAAACAATTTGTTGGTATGAAATACTGTATTATAGATGTGTGAAAATTTTAAATCTTAAAGTCTCTTAACATAATCATGTATATTTATGTATAAAACATACATAAAGTTTACTTTATTTAAAATATATGAAAGAAGTCATTTCAAATTACGCTAGATGTAATAAATATGGAACTTGCTTTGTTAGAAATCTACAGTATTCATTCAAGCAAAAGCTAAACTTCCAATGCCAACTAGACAAAAATTAAAGATTTACAATAATCAGTTTCCTAAAAGTACTATTTTTAATACCTATAAGAGGTATATTTACTACCTAAAAGAGGAAACTCATTTTAGTGCTTTTGTTTCCATTCAAACATTTATATATTCCTTTTTTTCATAGAACCAGATGTTTGTTACTAGAAACATGTATCCAAAGTCTTTTTTTTTTTTTTTCATGGGTAGACACCAGGAAGTGAACCCAGGCCTCTGGCATGGCAGGCGAGAACTCTGCCACTGAGCCACTGTTCCTCATCCCCAGGGCTTTTATATCTTTTAAAATCAATTTAACATTCTAGCTCTTCAGAACAAGGACAGAGAAATCCAAAGAAATAACTCAGACCATCTGTCTTAAATTATTAAGAGATGATTGACTTCATGACAAACCTTGTTTCAACATATATGTGAAATGTTATGGACAGATTATTGAAAAAAATTCAGGTCCACATAACTAAGGTAAGTTCTCTTTACTTAGAACTCTACAACTTCTCATGTGGAGCATCTGCTATAGCAACCTTCCTGTGCTATGGGTCTGGATGCCACATTCAATATCTGGCTTATACATTCTCTTTCAACTTGATTTGGTTTAATTTCTTCGGGAGTTATAGTCAGCACATTGCTTGAACTATGTTCAGAAACACAGGAACGTGCCTGGCAAAAGTCTGAAGTATACAACTTATTTCTTAGAGCACTTTCAAGATTACATGAAGTTTGCACAGATGGTATTTTCCGTATACTCACTCTCTCCCACACCAATGGGCAACTTCTCCTATTAATGTCATCTTGCATTAGTTTGATACATTTGAGAAATTCATTGCCCAATATTGATACATTATCACTATTAACTAAAGTCTATGGATTATTTTGTGTGTGTGTGTGTGTGTTTTTTGTTTTTTTTTGTTTTTTTTTTTGCTTTTTGCTTTTTGCTTTGCACAGTTCTATGGGTTTTTTACAACTGCAAAATTTCAGGTGTTTTACCATCATGATATCGTACACAATAGTGTTACTGTCCTAAAAATGCACTGTGCAAATGAGAGGTATATGAAATGGTGAATATCAACTGGATTTTGGAGTCTAGTAAACTTTCCTCCTTCTTACAATTGAATAATATTCCTTTGATCATGGTGTATAATTGTTTTAATGCCCTGTTGGATTCTATTTGCAAATATCTTCTTGAGGAATTTTTGCACCTATATTTATTAAGGAAATTGGTCTGCAATTTTCTTTTCTTCTAGGATCCTTACCTGGTTTTAGTATTGGGTGATTTTGGATTCATAGAATGAGTTAGGTAGTGTTACCTTTTCTTCATTTTTTTTTTTAAACTTTGAGCAAGATTGGTGTTAATTCTTCTTGGAATTATTGGTAGAATTCACCTATGAAGCCACCTTATCCTGGTCTAGAACACTAAAACATCATCTATTAATGACCTTCAAGATAGAACCATCATCACCAGGGGCAAATGTTGCAAGGAGAACAAGGTAAAAAAAGGAATTTACTGAGTTTGGCTATGAGGTGTTATTACTGGTGACCTTAGCAAGAACAATATTCATGGAGTTTTCAGGTTGCTTTCTAGATGGGAGCACTTTGAAAGTAAAGTTTTTCTCCTGCTGAATTGTACTTTCCCCTAAATAGTCTGAAATGATGCTGAGATGGCCACAATAGCCTAGAAAATGTATTCAACCCATATGTATTAGTTTGTTAAAGCTGTTGGAATGCAATATACCAGAAATAGAATGGCTATTGTAAAGGGAATTCATTACATTACAAGTTTATAGTTCTAAGGCCATGACAATGTCCAAATTAAGGCACCAACAAGAGGTTACCTTCTTTCAAGAAAGGCTGATGCTGTCCAGAACACCTCTATCGGCGAGAAGGCATGTGGCGGACATCCGCTGGTCCTTGTCCCCAGTTCCGTTGCTTCCAGCTTCTGATGTCAGTGGTTTCCTCTCTAAGCCTCTGTGCGCCTTCACTTTGTTTCTCTAGGACACAACTGTGGGTTCTGGCTTGCTTAGTATCTCATGGTAAGGCACATAGTGACATCTGCTGGGCTCTGCCAGTGTTGGCACTCCAAGCATCACCAAATGATTCTGTCGGCTCTGAAGCAACTGTTCTCTAGGTGTATGCATCTGAGTCTTTTACAAAATGTTCTTCTGTTTAAAGGACCCGAGTAAACTATTCAAGACCCACGTTGAATGGGTGGAGTCACATCTCCACCTAATCAAAAGGTCACACTTAAAATTGGGCACATCCCATTTTTGCGGAGATGATCAATCAAAAATATCCGCCCTACAATATTGAATTAAGAATAAAAGAAATGACTCCCCTACAAAATTGGATCAGATTAGAACATGAATTTTCTAGGGTACATAATAGTTTCAAACCAGCACACCATACCATGTTATACACAAAGTAATTTGAAATAACATAATTGTCTACAATTTTTCCTCACAGCCTTATAACTTAATGGCCATTGATAAGTATTTATTGAGGGTCCACATATGCAAAGCATTGCTTCTCTGAGGAACATACAGATTTATGGCAAGTCTTTTGCTTTCGAGAAGTTTACAATCTATTCAGAAAACAACCAGTGAGTGATAAGAATAGAAGAGTGTGAGGTGTGTTGGGAGGGAGAAATAAAAGTGTGGTCTGAGGTGATATATGGAAAACAAAACATGTGATTGGGCCTTGAAGAAAGGTTAGACTATATATGAAGGAGAATCAGAAAGGGCATTATGTCAGGGAGACAGAAATACCTAAAGGTCAAAGAGACAAGTATTCACACTGTCATCTGTGGTACTATGAGTGAGTTGCTTGACTGAGAAATAGGAGGTATGTTTGAACAGAGACAGTCATCAGGGATGAGAGACCCTCAGCTCAGGTTTTGTTCTTTCTGCATATAAGAGACAGGGAAAGTAGAGCATATGTGCCAATCCAGAAAATTAATATACCAGTAGTAGTAGATAGATTGAGGTTGTAAAAGGAGATCAACTATGAGAAATTATCATAAGACATCAGTTCGAGAAATGATAGAGATCAGACCACAGAGATGGATGCAGAAAAAAAAAAATCAGGTAAAAATCATGAGAATTGGTATCTGTCAAGTGAGAAGACCCAAAGATGACCATAACCCTGTAGATCAAGGGAGAGGTGAAATTGATGAGTGGGGAACATCAAAAGAAAATGGCTTTAGAAAAGGAAAGAAGTGGGTGCTGTCTCTGAAACATGCATATTTGAGGTAACAGGGACATTGAACAGATGTCCAACAAGCAGCCATAGGACTTCAGGTCCAAAATGTCAGAGGAGATGTGGAGGACATTCCAGGCAAAGGCAACAATAGAAAGTATGAAAATGAAAAGCATATCTCAAGATAAAGAACCAGAATATGTCCACATATCTGGAGTAAAAGAAAGAAAGATTTCTTTCAAGAATGCCCTTCAATGCTTTTTAATTTAAATTGTTGCTAAAATTTAGTTTTCCTAATGCCCTTGACCAATTTGAACTTGAGCACCATCAGCTAGCCTAGTCCTCCCTGATATGAGCTATCTAAACATAAAGTGCCATTGAATTCCCCCACTAAGTTAACGAGAAAGGTTGATTATTATTAATACAGTCCATATCCTTTCATATACAAAGAAAGCAAATTAAAAACCAAAATATTTTTTTAAGAGAAACCAAAGGTGCTTTATTGTGAAAACAAATTCCCCCAAAGAGAATACGGCACCACAGGACACAGGAATGGTAAGATCCCTCCTTTCTGAGCTCCTAAACAGAGTTAACAGTTTATGGGTCAGGTATTCAAGTGTCGCCTTACACATCGCCTCTAATGTTGTCCTGAACTGTTACTCCTAGATAACATTTCAAGGGCTTGTGTTTTACTATTGCAAAAACAAAGTTATTGCCTATACCTAATTCCCCCAGTATCTAACATAATACAATGCATACCAGTAGGGAATAAAAAATAAAGCTATGTTACTAAATCTTTCGCCAGTTTGACATTACAATTGGCAATAATTCACATATTACTGTAAAGTCAAATTTCACTAGGTCTACACACCTAGGCTATAACTTTAGGAGGAAAACTGGGATAACAGAAGCAGAAAGTATACTTAGCAATCAGGCTGAGAGTGATGAAGGAAACCCCACTTTAAATAGGTAACAGACATTAATGTAAAAAACTAGAGCTAAAATGGAAACAGCCTAGCAAAACTGAAATCTCCAAAAAGACTGTAGAATCAATTTCCTCCATACTTATTAAGGAGATGAAAGTTAAAACAAGTCTCCATTTTGTATATTTTATAAAATATACAGCCACAGATTTAAAAATATAAATATATATTTTTCCAAAGTGGTCAAATTATTGTAAAATTGTCGCACGTGCCCCAGACCCTTGGCATTAGCATATTTAGTATCTTAAGTTTGATTATCAAAGAAAGGTGTGGTGGTCCACAGCACGTAGCGTTTTCAACGTACCTAAGGCATAAATGTGAATTACGAGCCATGAGAGCCAAACTGCAGGGACAATTAAGGCTGTGATTAAGCCTTATTGCCTGCCCAGGATCCTTATTTCTATTCTGTTTCTGTCTATACATCATTAAAGATACTATCATCCCTGTGAAATAGCCATAAAATGTTATTCCCTATAAAACACTTTGCATGGTGTTTGGTTTAGCAAGTGTTGAGAAAATAGAAAGTTTTAACTAATTCACTCACTAATAAAAATTCATTTTATATAAAGAAAGAATAATAATGGAAGTGATCTTATTGGCTGGTATGATGGTTAGGTGCTGTGTCAACTTGGCCAATTGATGATGACCAGCTGTCTGCTCAGGCAAGCACTGGCCTGACTGTTGCTGCAAGGATGTTTCATGGCTGGTTGATAAACCAGAAGGCTGGGGTAGTAAATCATCAGTTAGTTGATTGCGTCTGTGGCTGATAACATCTGTGATCAACCAAGGTGTGCCTCCCACCCATGAATTAATTCAATCAGTTGAAGAGTTTAAAGGAGGAAGAGAGACTTTTCATGTTTATCTGGTGTCATGTATAAGGAAATATAATCACGAAAGTGACCCTCACATCACCACTTATTCACCAGATAATAGAATCTATCATGGGCATGGATATCCCATCATATTCACAGGGTCCATCCGCACTTAACTGTAAGACCTACCAGGCATGCACACCAGGGTATGGAAGCTTGGGAATCCTCTTAGATTTCTGCCCAACACAGCATGACAGTAGAATTCATACCTAGTTATCCACGATGCCAAGTGCCTATAATCTATTAAAGCATGAGATTGACAGCAATTCGGTTACCATGTTTCACTTCAAGACTTTCAAGAATATCTGGTTAATCGTTAGTTTTATGAATCAGTGTGGTTAGGCTGTAGTACCCAATTATACAATTAAACATGATTCTAAGTGTTACTGTGAAGGTATTTTGTAGATGTAGTTAACATCTGCAGCCAGTTGACTTTAATGAAAAGGAGATGACTCCTTTTGTAGGTTCAATAGATTTTAGGCTTAATAAGGTGGCTAGCTCTCATTCAATCAGTGGAAAGATCTTACCGGCAAAACCGAGGTTTCCCTGATGAAGAAGAAATTCTGCCTCAATACTACAGCACAGGCTCCTGTTCAAGAATTTCCAGCCTGCTGACCTATACTACACATTTCAAACTTGCTTTATAAGCCACCATAATTGCATAGGCTAACTCCTTGAAATAGGTCTGTTACATTACCCAAAGACTGGTATATTTGGCAAAGTAATTTTTACTATGGGGCAAATTGTTTAAATACTTAAGTATATACATGTACATATGAAGCTATCCCAGCACTGAAATTATTCATTAAGTTTGTAATCATTTATTCACATGGAAAAAGGGCAGAGGTGGGCAGATTACGTAAGTGTGGAAAATAGGATTTGGGAGCAAAAGAGAAAAGGTGAACAGACTGGAGAAAAGGTGCAGGCTGTGTGAAAATATATTGCTATGATTTCTTTACTTCTTATGAGACTTTATTAATTCAAATAGAGAGGGAGATTGACTGTAATAATTTCATGAAAGTATTTTTTAATTGACATCACATATCTTTGACAAAGATTTTTATCTTCATAAGAAAACAACAAACAACTCAAGAACAAAATGGCCAATAATAGGAAATTCATAGCAGAAGAAATAAAAATAGCTAATAAGCATTTGAGAAGGTGCTGAGCCTCTTTGGTAGTAAGCATTGGAACAGAAAATAAAAGTAAATTAAAAAAAAAGTAAATGAGGTATCACTACTCACGTGCTAGTTTATACACCTGGTGGAAATTTAAATTTATGGTATTAAAAATCACTATAGCAGGAACAAATTACTGTAAATTTAAAAACTATTTAAAAAGCACTCATCTATACAAACATTGCTGCCTTGAAAACAGGTTTTAAAGATCTTCTCAAACATTGAAAATATGTGTCTAACTCTTATTTTGAAGAACGTCTCTGGTCAAGCTTTCTGAGCTAGAAATTTAAATACAGCAAAGTTCTCCTGATTTTAAATTATATATACATTCATAAAGGAGTGTGTATATTTTTCGCTCTCTTCTTTAACCTGTGTATTTTCCATTCAAATGTTTTGGTAGGAGTTCCTACACATAAGTAAGACAGTAAAACAAATACATAAGGGCAAAGTTCCAAATAAGTAATGAAAACAGAAGCACACAGAAGTTGTGGGAAGGGAAAAATCAAAGAAAGAGGCATAGAAGGAAACTGAGACAAAGAAAAAGTTTCCTAACAAGGAAGCAAATAGCACAGTATCTGCTTCATACATTAACAGTTTCTGCTTAAGCAATAAATTGAGCAAGAGGGCAGTAGGTTATAGGTGAATGGACAGTTAATCTTCCTGTGAAAGGCAATGAAGTAACAGTAACACAGGTACAGGCCAACAGAGTCAACGAAACTTTGCAGGACGGCATGAGAATATATCAAGAATAAATGTCCCTGAAATAAAAAAAATGTTATTGCATGAGAAAGAACAAAGGAACGTCAGCATTACAGGGTGTTCAAAATAGATGGTTATCCATATTTTGAAATTTCAACTTCTGTGTGAGACTAAAATTTATATTTTGACTAGTGCATTTTCTAATTTAACTTGTATGGTCAGTTTAATTGAACAACATAAGTACATGGAACCTTGAATAAGGCATGAGATTTTGCTTGTTTGTCCAAGTTTCTGTGATGCCCCAATAAATCCCAGAGTGATTTGAATAGTGAATAAAGAAGTATTTGCAAAGTCCACTTGGAGGAATGGGGAGAAAGGGGGAAATATTCAATTTCCCCATTTGGAGAATTCCTGATATTCTCGCAAGCAGTGGAGACAATCAAAGCAATTGGCTGAGCCCTCGATCTTGGGTCTTTCGCCCCTGTGAAACTTAATCTGCAAAAGATAGGCTAAGCCTACTTAAAATTCAGCCTAACAGTTACCCCCAGAGAACCTCTTTTGTTGCTCAAATGTGGCCTCTTTCTAAGCCGACACAGCAAGTGAACTCACTGCCCTATCCCCTCTACATGGGACATGACTCCCAGGGGTATAAACCTCCCTGGTAACATGGGACAGAAATCCTGGGATGAGCTGGGACTCAGCACCAAGGGATTGAGTAAACCTTCTTGACCAAAAGGGGGAAGAGAGAAATGAGACAAAATAAAGTGTCAGTGGCTGAGAGATTTCAAACAGTCAAAAGGTTATCTCGGAGGTTATTCCTATACATTTTATAGATATCCCCTTTTTAGTTTATGGTATATTAGAATGGCTAGAGGGAAGTACCTGAAATGTAGAGCTGTGTTCCAGTAGCCATGTTTCTTGAAGATGATTGTATAATGATATAGCTTTTACAATGTAACTGTGTGATTGTGAAAACCTTGTGTCTGATGTGCCTTTTTTTCTGGGGTATGGCCAGATGAGTAAAAAATATGGATAAAAAATAAACAAATAATAAGGGAAACAAAGGTTAAAATAAATTGAGTAGATTGAAATACTAATGGTCAATGAGAGGGAAAGGTAAGGGATATGGTATATATGAGTTTTTTCTATTTTCTTTTTTATTTCTTTTGCTAGAGAGATGCGAATGCTCAAAAATGATCATGGTGATGAATATACAACTATGTGATGATATTGTGAGCCATTGATTGTACACCATGTATAGAATGTTTGTATGTCAAGAGAGTTTGTATGTTTGTTAAGTTTACAATAAAAATATTTTAAAAAAAAAGAATAAATATCCTTGGAGAAAAGAAGGCATGTAAAATAGTCTTCTTATGGCTAACTCTGCTTCTATTTCTTTATGTTATTACTTTACAGTTTAAATATATCTATATATCTCTCTCTATATATATATCTATATATAGATATAGATATAGATATAGATATAGATAATAGATATAGATATAGATTCTTTTGCCAAGGAAGTGTTATTCATAGCGATATGGCTGTTATTCATACTGGACATGGGGTTAAATATTGATCATGCAAAGATAAAAAGACAAAATCCCTGACTTCAAGAGTGAGAGAAAAAAAGTAGCATCTTGTGTTTGATTTCTGTGCTTTGGGAGCTAAAGAAACACTTTTCCATTGCGGAGGTGGAGGTTGCACCCGTGAGACCTATGGAGTTCACATTAAAGTGAAACATTTTCTCTTTATTAAATTAAGGTTTATGGGTGAGGGGCCAATATGGCAGCTTAGTAATGTGCGCGCGTTTTAGTTCGTCCTCCAGAGTAACTACTAAATAACCGGAAACAGTATAGAACAGCTCCCGGAGCCACGACAGTGACCAGACACACAGCGTACCCCAGTCTGGAACAGCTGGACCAGCTGCAAATCTCCAGAACAGTGAGTTACTGAAGCTGCGCACAGTTCCCCAAGCCGCAGCGGCCTGTGCCTGGCACCCCTCCCCCACAGGCGGCTTCCCTGAGGGAAAGGAAAGAGTCTCTAACTGTAGCAGGGACTTAGTCCAACCAAACACCAACAGTGGCATTAATAAACAAATTCTGACTACTAAAAATAGGCCCCCAGCTCAGGAGAAACTGGTCAAGGTGGAAGTCACCTATTGGGCTAACCAAAAAAGAAGAGAGGGGAAAACCAGCCTTCAACCTTTCCTCTGTCTCCACCATGCCCCCAGCAGGGAGAGCCTTCCAAAATTAAAGGAGCCACAACATCTTTTGCTGGTGGGGCCCACAGACCAACAAGCGCCACATACTGGGCAGGATAAGAAAAACAGAGCCCAGAGACTTCACAAGAAAGTCGTTCAACCTGCTGGGTCTCACACTCAGGGAAAACTGATACAGCTGATTCCTTCCCCCCAAAAGGAGGCCAGCTTAGTCCGGGATAACCCGGCTGGAGTCTGTAATACCTATGTAGACCCTCCTAAGGGTGGGGAGGGAAAAGGCACCTTAGGGCAGGACATTTAATTAAGGTAATTAAATGTCCAGATGCCAGCAAAAAATAACAAATCACACCAGGAAAATTGAAGATATGGCCAAGTCAAAGGAACAAACCAATAGTACAAATGAGATACAGGAGCTGAGACAACTAATTCTGAATATATGAACAGAAATGGAAAACCTCTTCAGAAACCAAATCAATGAACTGAGAAAGGACATGAAGAAGGCAAGGAATGAACAAAAAGAAGAAATGGAAAGTCTGAAAAAACAAATCACAGAACTTATGGTAATGAAAGATACAGAAGAAGAGATGAAAAAAACAATGGAAACCTACAATGATAGATTTAAAGAGACAGAGGTTAGAATTAGTGAACTGGAGGATGGAACATCTGAAATCCAAAAAGAAACAGAAGCCATAGGGAAAAGAATGGAAAAATATGAGCAGGGACTCAGGGAATTGAATTACAATATGAAGCACACAAATATACGTGTTGTGCGTATCCTGGAAGGAGAAGAGAAGGGAAAAGGAGGAGAAAAACTAATGGAAGAAATTATTACTGAAAATTTCCCAACTCTTATGAAAGACCTAAAATTACAGATCCAAGAAGTGCAATGCACCCCAAAGAGAATAGATCCAAATAGACGTTCTCCAAGACACTTACTAGTTAGAATGTCAGAGGTCAAAGAGAAAGAGAGGATCTTGAAAGCAGCAAGAGAAAAACAATCCATCACATACAAGGGAAACCCAATAAGACTATGTGTAGATTTCTCAGCGGAAACCATGGAGGCGAGGAGACAGTGGGATGATATATTTAAATTACTAAAAGAGAAAAACTGCCAACCAAGAATTCTATATCCAGCAAAATTGTCCTTCAAAAATGAGGGAGAAATTAAAACATTCTCAGACAAAAAGTCACTGAGAGAATTTGTGACCAAGAGACCAGCTCTGCAAGAAATAATAAAGAGAGCACTAGAGAAAGATAAGAAAAGACAGAGAGGGAGGTGTGGAGAAGAGTGTAGAAAGAAGGAAAGTCAGATATGATATATATAATACAAAAGGCAAAATGGTAGAGGAAAATATTATCCAAACAGTAATAACACTAAAGGTTAATGGAATGAACTCCCCAATCAAAAGACATAGACTGGCAGAATGGATTAAAAAACAGAATCATTCTATATGCTGTCTACAGGAAACACATCTTAGACACAAAGATAAACATAGGTTGGAAGTAAAAGGTTGGGAAAACATATTTCATGCAAATAACAACCAGAAAAGAGCAGGAGTAGCTACACTAATATCCAACAAATTAGACTTCAAATGTAAAACACTTAAAAGAGACAAAGAAGGATACTATCTATTAATAAAAGGAACAATTCAACAAGAAGACATAACAATCATAAATATTTATGCACCAAACCAGAATGCCCCAAAATACATGAGGCATACACTGCAAATATTGAAAAGGGAAATAGACATATATACCATAATAGTTGGAGACTTCAATTCCCCACTCTCATCAATGCACAGAACATCTAGACAGAGGATCAATAAAGAAACAGAGAATTTGAATATTCCAATAAATGAGCTAGACTTAACAGACATGTATAGGACATTACATCCCACAACAGCAGGATACACCATTTTCTCAAGTGCTTATGGATCATTCTCAAAATAGACCATATGCTGGGTCACAAAGCAAGTCTCAACAAATTGAAAAAGATTGAAATCATACACAACACTTTCTCGGATCATAAAGGAATGAAGTTGGAAATCAATAATAGGCAAAGTGCCAGAAAATTCACAAATATGTGGAGGCTCAACAACGCAGTCTTAAACAACCAGTGGGTCAAGGAAGAAATTATAAGAGAAATCAGTAAATATCTCGAGGCAAATGAAAATGAAAACACAACATCCAAAACTTACGGGATGCAGCAAAGGCAGTGCTAAGAGGGAAATTTATTGCCCTAAATGCCTATATCAAAAAAGAAGAAAGGGCAAAAATTCGGGAATTAACTGTCCACTTGGAAGAACTGGAGAAAGAAAAGCAAACTAACCCCAAAGCAAGCAAAAGGAAAGAAATAACAAAGATTAGAGCAGAAATTAATGAAATTGAGAACATGAAAACAATAGAGAAAATCAATAAGGCCAGAAGTTGGTTCTATGAGAAAATCAATAAGATTGATGGGCCCTTAGCAAGATTGACAAAAAGAAGAAGAGAGAGGATGCAAATAAATAAGATCAGAAATGGAAGAGGAGACATAATTACTGACCTCACAGAAATAAAGGAGGTAATAACAGGATACTATGAACAACTTTATGCTAATAAATACAACAATGTAGATGAAATGGACAAGTTCCTAGAAAGGCATGAACAACCTACTTTGATGCAAGAAGAAATAGATGACCTCAACAAACCAATCACAAGTAAAGAAATTGAATCAGTCATTCAAAAGCTTCCAAAAAAGAAAAGTCCAGGACCAGACGGCTTCACATGTGAATTCTACCAAACATTCCAGAAAGAATTAGTACCAACCCTGCTCAAACACATCAAAAAAATTGAAGTGGAGGGAAAGCTACCTAATTCATTCTATGAAGCCAACATCACCCTCATACCAAAACCAAGCAAAGATATTACAAAAAAAGAAAACTACAGACCAAACTCTCTAATGAATATAGATGCAAAAATCCTCAAGAAAATTCTAGCAAATCGAATCCAGCAACACATTAAAAGAATTATACATTATGAGCAAGTAGGATTCATCCCAGGTATGCAAGGATGGTTCAACATAAGAAAATCAATTAATGTAATACACCATATCAACAAATCAAAGTAGAAAAAACACATGATTTTCTCAATTGATGCAAAGAAGGCATTTGACAAGATTCAACATCCATTCCTGTGGAAAACACTTCAAAGGATAGGAATACAAGGGAACTTCCTTAAAATGATAAAGGGAATATATGAAAAATCCACAGCTAATATCATCCTCAGTGGGGAAAAATTGAAAACTTTCCCCTAAGATCAGGAACAAGACAAAGATGTCCACTATCACCACTGTTATTCAACATCGTGTTGGAAGTTCTAGCCAAAGCAATTAGACAAGAAAAAGAAATACAGGGCATAAAAATTGGAAAGGAAGAAGTAAAACTATCACTGTTTGCAGACGATATGATACTATACATCGAAAACCCTAAAAAATCCACAGTAAAACTACTAGAGCTAATAAACGAGTACAGCAAAGTGGCAGGTTACAAGATCAACATTCAAAAATCTGTAGTGTTTCTATACACTAGCAATGAACAAGCTGAGGGGGAAATCAAGAAATGAATTCCATTTACAATTGCAACTAAAAGAATAAAATACTTAGGAATAAATTTAACTAAAGAGACAAAAAACCTATATAAAGAAAACTACATAAACTGTTAAAAGAAATCACAGAAGACCTAAATAGATGGAAGGGTATACCATGGTCATGTATTGGAAGACTAAATATAGTTAAGATGTCAATTCTACCTAAATTGATTTACAGATTCAACACAATACCAATCAAAATCCCAGCAACTTACTTTTCAGAAATAGAAAAGCCAATAAGCAAATTTATCTGGAAGGGCAGGGTGCCCCGAATTGCTAAAAGTATCTTGAGGAAAAAAAATTAAGCTGGAGGTCTCACACTGCCTGAATTTAAGGCATATTATGAAGCCACAGTGGTTAAAACAGCCTGGTACTGGCATAAAGATAGATATATTGACAATTGGAATCAAATAGAGTGCTCAGATATAGACCCTCTCATCTATGGACATTTGATCTTTGATAAGGCAGTCAAGCCAACTCACCTGGGACAGAACAGTCCTTCAATAAATGGTGCCTAGAGAACTGGATATCCATATGCAAAAGAATGAAAGAGGACCCATATCTCACACCCTATACAAAAGTTAACTTAAAATGGATCAAAGATCTAAACATTAGGTCTAAGACCATAAAACAGTTAGAGGAAAATATAGGGAGATATCTTATGAATCTTATAATTGGAGGCAGTTTTATGGACCTTACACCTAAAGCAAGAGCATTGAAGAAAGAAAGAAAGAAATGGGAGCTCCTCAAAATTAAACACTTTTGTGCATTAAAGAACTTCATCAAGAAAGTAAAAAGACAGCCTACACAATGGGAGACAATATTTGGAAACGACATATCAGATAAAGGTCTAGTATCCAGAATTTATAAAGAGATTGTTCAACTCCACAACAAAAAGACAGCCAATCCAATTACAAAATGGGAAAAAGACTTGAACAGACACTTCTCAGAACAGGAAATACAAATGGCCAAAAGGCACATGAAGAGATGCTCAATGTCCCTGGTCATTAGAGAAATGCAAATCAAAACCACAATGAGATATCATCTCACACCCACCAGAATGGCCATTATCAACAAAACAGAAAATGACAAGTGCTGGGGAGGATGCAGAGAAGAGGCACACTTATCCACTGTTGGTGGGAATGTCAAATGGTGCAACACTGTGGAAGGCAGTTTGGCGGTTCCTCAAAAAGCTAAATATAGAATTGCCATATGACCCAGCAATACCATTGCTAGGTATCTACTCAGAGGATTTAAGGGCAAAGACACAAACAGACATTGCACCCCAATGTTTATAGCAGCATTATTTACAATTGCAAGGAGATGGAAACAGCCAAAATGTCCATCAACAGACGAGGGGCTAAACAAACTGTGGTATATACATACGATGGAATGCAGCTTTATGCAGCTCTAAGACAGAATAAACTTATATGCAGCTCTAAGAAAGAATAAACTTATGAAGTATGTAACAACTTGGATGCACCTAGAGAACATTATGCTGAGTGAGTCTAGCCAAAAACTAAAGGACAAATACTGTATGGTCTCACTGATATGAACCGACATTAGTGAATAAACTTTGAATATGTCGTTGGTAACAGAGACCATCAGGAGATAGAAATAGGGTAAGATAGTGGGTAATTGGAGCTCAAGGGATACGGACTGTGCAAAAGGATTGAATACAAAAACTCAGAAATCGACAGCACAATACTACCTAACTGTAATGTAATTATGTTAAAACACTGAATGAAGCTGCATGTGAGAATGATAGAGGGAGGAGGGCTGGGGACATAAATTAAATCAGAAAGAAAGATAGATGTTAAAGATCGAGATGGTATAATCTAGAAATGCCTAGAGTGTATAATAATAGTGAAATGTACAATGTACAAATTTTAAAAATGTTTTTGCATGAAGAAGAACAAAGGATTGTCATTATTACAGGGTGCTGAAAATAGATGATAATTAATACTTTAAAATGTCACATTATGTGTGAGACCAAATCAAAAAATGTTTATTTGTTATAAAATTTAGATTTTGACTAGAGCATTTCCTAATATAACTCATGTAGATAGTTTGATTGAATGTTATAAGTACTTGGAATCTCAAGTTGCACATGAGATTTTGTTGGTTTGTCAGAGTGATCCCCCGATGAATCCCAGAATGATTTGATCAGTGACTGGAAAAGTATTTGCAAGCCCCCTTCAGGAAATGGTGAGAATGGGGAGAAATTCATCTTCCCCAAGTTGAATTCTTGATATTCTCACAAGCAGTGTGGACAACCAAATAGGCTGAGCCCCCTGTCTTGGGTTTGTTCACATGAAACTTAACCCCACAAAAGATAGGTCAAGTCTACTTAAAATTTAGGCCTAAGAGTCACCCCCAAGAGAGCGTCTTTTGTTGCTCAGATGTGGCCTCTCTCTCCAGCCAACATGACGAGCAGTCTCACCACCGTCTCCCTCTCTGAGTGGGACATGACTCCCAGGGGTGTGGACCTTCCTGGCAATGTGGGACAAAAATCCTGGAATGAGCTGAGACTCAGCATCCAAGGACTGAAAGAAACCCTAGAATGAGCTGAGAATTAACATCAAGAGACTGAGAGAACCTTTTTGACCAAAAGGGGGAAGAGTAAAATGAGGCAAAGTGCCAATGGCTGCGAGATTCCAGAGTTGCGAGGTTATCCTGGAGGTTATTCTTACGCATTAAGTAGATATCACCTTGTTGTTCAAGATGTAGTGGAGAGGCTGGAGGGAACTGCCTGAAAATGTAGAGCTGTGTTCCAGTAGCCATGTTTCTTGATGATGATTGAACAATGATATAGCTTTCACAATGAGACTCTGTGAATGTGAAAACCTTATGTCTGATGCTCCTTTTAGCTACTATATCAATAGAAGAGTAGAACATATGGAATAAAAATAAATAATAGAAGGAACAAATGTTAAAATAAATTCAGTTTGAAATAGTGGTAAATGAAAGCGAGGGGTAAGGGGTATGGTACGTATAGTTTTTTTTTCTCTATTATCATTTTATTTCTTTTTCTGTTGTCTTTTTATTTCTTTTTCTAAATCGATGCAAATGTACTAAGAAATGATGAATATGCAACTATGTGATGATATTAAGAATTACTGATTATATATGTAGAATGGAATGATTTCTAAATGTTTTGTTTGTTAATTTTTTTAATTAATAAAATAGTTAAATTATGGTTTATGAAAATCAGAGAATATTAGAAAGTGGGGATAAATGAAAAATCCTTCAAGAGGAGCTTTTTATATAATTTATGATCATCAGGACAATGGAATTACATAGGTTGTTAAGGAAAAATAAATAGCATATATTGTTAATTTTTTGAAATAGTCAAAGTAATATCAGTAAAATATAAAAAATATTAAGTGCTTTACAGAAGTATAGTAATATCAGGAATTCAAAATCAATTAGTAGTTGATGATAGTCTATAAATGACTATTTTCTCAGCTCTAATATTAAATTTCTACTTCTATAGAAAGCATGCATTATTATACATTATAAAAGATGTACATATTACAGAACAATTATTTCGTAGAGCATTCCAGATCATCTAAAGAAGGAAAGGAAAGTACAGGATGATTTTGGACTGAATAATCTCAAGAGTAAACTTAATTTTTTTATTTAACAATAGTAGGTATTAGGCAAATCCTTGAAAACCTTTTAAGAGCCTGACTTCAGGAAACTGGAAATCTGCCTAAGGAGTAGGTGTGTCTGCCATAATTGGCTGTAAGGCAGCTGGAGCAGCCACCATCATTGGGGTGGATATCAACAAGGACAAATATGCAAAGGCCAAAGAGCTGGGGGCCACTGAGTGCATCAGCCCTCAGGACATCCAGAAATCCGTCCATGAGGAGCTGAAGGAAATGAGTGGGGGTGGAGTCATTGGTCAGCTGGACACCATGGTTTGTATGACCTGATTCATGCTTCTTTCATAGAGAGGATGTTCTGAAACAGCAGAATGTAAATATTAGGAATAAGTACTAGTTTTTTAAATTATGAATTGCAATATTCTATCATCTATTACTTCACTTATAATTACTATATTATTATATACGGAATCTTTCCTTTCATTAGCTAAGAAAAAATGCCTCAAATCAAAGTTCCCCATTAGACATTGTTTTATATCAATATTGCTTTTACATTTTATCTAAGTAAATATTAATATATTTATATTATTTATATTTAATACATTTAAATAATTAAATTTATTTTATTTTTTATTTTATTTTATTTTTTTAACATGGGCAGGCACCGGGAATCGAACCCGGGTTCTCTGGCATGGCAGGCAAGCGTCCTTGCCTGCTGAGCCACCGTGGCCCGCTCATTAAATTTATTTTAGTAACTTGTAAAAAATATTCCAAACTGAAGGAAATATAAATTATAAAATTCTCTTTTCAGACTTTGAAAGTTTGATTTTTTCCTCTATACTCATTTAAAAAATCAATAATTTTTATGTTTAATGAGTTCAGATTTGTTTTCTCATATCAAACTTTGACCAAAAGAAATAATGTGCAATGTTAGGCAAAAAAAAAAAATTATTTTATTAACTTAACATGCACTAGAGAATGTTACTGCCTTAATGTATCCCTAGATATCCCCACAGCAGGCAGAATAGTGTCTAGCTTTTAATAGACATCCGGTCTCTATGTGTTGGGCCAAAACTTATAATGCATGATGAATTTCACTACCAAATAATTTAGGACATACATACTGTGTAGCTTATAGCATTATGTGCATGTAAAATAGTATTAAAAGTGCATACATATCTCATAGCATTACAAGCATAAAATAGCATTACATACCATTACATGTGTGTAAAACACTGAGCATAGGGCCACCTGGCTAATGGTAAGTACTCAACAAATGTGAGCTGTATTATGTCATTATAGTGAAATATTTTACTCTATTCTATTCTATTTATTCTATTATATTATATCATTATATCAAATACTACTCCCAATATTTAAGTGCTTACAACATCTTTGGAATATTCATGAAAATCCTTTCAAATAAATATAAATATCATCAACTGCAATCAGTAACATCACCAACTACATTATTCCTAACCAGAATTCCATCAAACCCAGCTGAGAAAGTCCCCAGAGATCAATCAATCACCGTGGTTGAGATTCCCAGCAGGTTCAAGCAGCGTTAGTCCTATGGAGCAGCACAGTGAGGGTAATGATCTTTGTGCCTTGATCTGGGATATGCCACACATAACTGAAGCTCCTAGAAAATCCAACTTTTTGCCATATGGCAGTTTTTCTCCTTAGGTTCTTTTATAACGTTTTGTTCCAATTTTCTCCATGGACAACACTGTTACTCCACTTCATAATATGAAATGTCTGATAGCTACATATTCTGTGGATATCTGGTCTTCCAAACTTCATACTCCAAACTCAAAGGCTTAATTACTATATATTTATAGTAATTCATATATATATATACATACATACACCTGGGGAATCCTAAACTATTTTCTTGCTACAGTATGTTTTCAAAAACCAGAGGGGAAGGAAGAAGGCTCTCTGAAATGGCTTTTGAGATTCAAGAATAATAGCTACAGTTTAAGGTAAAGCTAATAAACATTTTTGGAGATAAATGTAGCATTTACACCATATTCATTTTAGAGATGGACAATAAAATAGGGATCTGTTAAAAAATGGAGAGCATCATGGGAACACAAAACAAATTTTTGTGATTAGTCAATATCACATCTTATTAACCATCAAAATATGTACCTTAAGTAAGGTTCAAATTGCCCCCTCAATTAAATGAAAAATGATTAACCAACTCATAGCCTAAGATTCATGTGGCTAAGAAACATAACCATTGCCTCAAGAATCAATTTTATACATTTATGATGTGTTTAACTCTTTAATATTTATAAGCAAATATTATATAGACAAAAATTCATTCATCCATTCTCTCAGCCAAACATATTTTCTGGACATTTTCTCAAGTCACAGCACTAACCTACACACAAAGGTGAACAAAGAAGCAAAAGACATTCTTTATACTCCACATAGTCACAATCTAGATAATACATGAACTGTTACTGTGTATTATGAATGGAAACTATCAGAGGACCTATTGTTACAATGCTGAATATTAATTTCATTCCAGGTTGAGACTGCCATATTCTCAAAAGACATATGGCATAGGCATCATTGTAGGGGTGCCTCCCTTTCTCAAAACCTCTCAGTGGGCCCTATGTTGCTGTTGAGTGGATGAACATGGAGAAGGGCAATTCTTGGTGGTATGTAGTTAGGTTTACAGGCTAAATTATTAATTACTTTAGGATTTGTTCCATTTTGTAAGTGACAGAGAAAGTTTTGCAAAGTAATGTGCTCGAAGAATTAAAGGTCCTGCGGTATCTTTAGGCTCCATATCAACTAGATTTGGAACTACTGCAGGCTGAAATTCCCAGACACACTAGCTGATGTCCCAAAACAAACTAGCTAGGTGCTTGTATACAACTTGGTAGTTTGCAGAAACTTTGGGTAACTGTGACACTCGGAGTTAGAGTTCTGAAGCTATGAAAGTCAGCAGTGCCCCATACAGGAACTATTTAAAAAGTTGAAAACTGGATCAGACTTTGTGCAGACACATGAAGGAAGCTGATCTGGAAAGAACTAAGGTAGAGTGGAATACAGGATAAAGGATGCTATCATCCATACTTTAAAACTTCAACTTCCGTATAAGACCAAAGGGAGAGATATGTATTTGGTACAAAATTTATATTTTGAGTAGGGCATTATTTGTATAGCCAGTTTAGTTGAACACTATAAGTACATGGAATCTTGAATAGGGCATGAGATTGTGTTGGTTTGTCCAGGTTAGAGTAATGTCCCCATATATCCCAGAGTAATTTTTGCAGTGAATAAAGAAGAATTTGCAAAATCCCTTTGGGGGAATGGGGAGAAAGGAGGAAATATTCAACTTCCTCATCTGGAGAATTTCTGATATTCTCACAAGCAGTGGGGACAACCAATTCAATAGGCCAAGTCCTCAATCTTGGGGTTCACCCCTATGAAACATTCTTGCAAAGGCTAGCCTAAGCTTACTTAAAATTAGGCCTAAGGGTCACCTCCAGAGAACCTTTTTTGTTGCACAGATGTGGCCTCCCTCTCTAAGTCAACTCAGCAGGTGAACTCACTGCCCTTCTTCTTATGTGGAATATGACTCCCTGGGTTGAGCTGGGACCCAGCATCAAGGGATTGAGAAAGCCTTCTTAACCAAAAGGGGGAAGGGGAAATGAGAGAAAATAATGTTTCAGTGACAGAGAGATTTCAAACAGAGTTGAGAGGTTATCCTGGAGATTATTCTTATGCATTACATAGATATCCCTTTTTAGCTTATGATGTATCAGAGTGGTTGGAGCAAAGTACCTGAAACTGTTGAGCTGTATTCCAGTAGCCTTGATTCTTTTTGTTGTTGTTGTTGTTGTGGGCTTTTACAGCAGTCATATTTATTCCTGAGCTTTAAGTGCTATTTCTGGATTTTTTTAAATTTTTTTAATTTATTCATTTTTATTTATGATACATAACCACATACAAACACAAACATTCTTATCATGTGATCATTCCATTCTTGTTATATAATCAATAACTCATACTATCATCACAGTTGTATATTCATTATGATCATTTCTTAGAACATCTGCATCAATTCAGAAAAAGCAATAAAAAGAAAACAGAAAAAATTCTTACCTACCATACCCTTTGCCCCTCCCCTTCACCAATCACCAGCATTTCAATCTACTAAATTTATTTTAACATTTGTTCCCCCTAATATTTATTTATTTTTAATCCATATGTTTCACTTGTCTGTTGATAAGGTAGACAAAAGGAGCATCAGACAAAAGGCTCTCACAACCACACAGTCACCCTGCGACAGATATCATCATACAATTATCTTCAAGAAACATGGCCACCAGAGCACAGCTCCACATTTTCAGGCAGTTCCCTCCAGCCTCTCCATTACATCTTAACTAAACAGGTGATATCTGTTTAATGCATAAGAATAACCTCCAGGATAACCTCTCGACTCTGTTTGGAATCTCTCAGCCACTGACACTTTATTTTGTCTCGTTTTGCTCTTCCCCCTTTTGGCTGAGAACACTTACTCAATCCCTTGATGCTGAGTTCCAGCTCATTCTAGGATTTCTGTCCCACGTTGCCAGAAAAGTCAACACCCCCCAGAGTCATGTCGCACATAGAGAGGGGGAGGGCAGTGAGTTTGCTTGCTGTGTCGGCCGAGAGAGTCCACATCTGAGCAACAGAAGAGGTTCTCTTGGGGGTGACTCATAGGCCTAATTTTAAGTAGGCTTAGCTTATCCTCTGCAGAGTTAAGTTTCATATGAACAAACCCCAAGATTGAAGGCTTTGCTTTGGCTGTCCCCACTGCTTGGGAGAATATCAAGAATTCTCCACTTGGAGAAGTTGAATTTTCCCCCTTTCTCACCATTCCCCCTAGAGGACTTTGCAAATACATCCCTATTCACTGTTCAAATTGCTCTGGGATTTATCTGGGCATCAATCTGGGCAAATCTACAAAATCTCATGCCCTGTGCAAGGTTCCAAGTACTATGGTGTTCGATTAAGCTGTCCACATGAGTTATATTAGGAAATGCTCTAGTCAAAATGCAAATTTTGTACTAAATAAACATTTTTTGTTTGTCTCACACATACGTTAAAGTTTTAAAATATTAATTACCATCTATTTTCAATACCCTGCATTATTAACACTCCTTTGTTCTTCTTCATGTAGAAACATTTTTAAATTTGCACATTTAGTCACTATCATTATACACTCTAGGCATTCCTAGATTATACGAACTCAGTCTTTATTGTCTGTATTTCCTTCTGATTTCATTTGTGCCCCCAGGCCTCCCCTCTCTATCACTCTCACATTCAGCTTCATTTCAGTGTTCTAACATTACTGTATTACAGTTAGGTAGTGCTGTGCTATCCATTTCTGAATTTTTACAATCAGTCCCATTGCACAGTCTGTATCCCTTCAGCTTCAATTACCCAATATCTACCCTATTTCTATCTCTTGATGGTCTCTGTTACCAACTGAAATTCTCCAAATTCATTCACTAATGTCAGCTCAGATCAGTGAGACCATATAGTATTTGTCCTTTTGCTCCCAATCTCACTCAGCATAATGTCCTTAAGGTCTGTCCATGTTCTTACATGCTTCATGACATTATTCTGTCTTACAGCTGCATAATATTCCATTGTATGTATATACCACAGCTTGCTTAGCCACTCATCTGTTGATGGATATTTTGGCTGTTTCCGTCTCTTGGCAATTGTAAATAATGCTGCTATAGACACTGGTGTGCAAATGTCCATTTGTGTTCTTGCCTTTATGTACTCTGAGTAGATACCTAGCAATGGCATTGCTGGATCATATAGCAGTTCTATACTTAGCTTCCTCAGGAACTGCCACACTGCCTGTGGTTGTACCATTTGACATTCCCACCAACAGTGGTTAAGTGTGCCTCTTTTTCCACATCCTCTCCAGCACTTGTTGTTTTCTGTTTTATTGATAATGGTCATTCTGGTGGTTGTGAGATGATATTTCATTGTGGTTTTGATTTGCGTTTCCCTCATAGTCAGGGAAGTTGAACATCTTTTCATGTGCCTTTTGGGCATTTGTATTTCCTTTTCTGAGAAGTGTCTTTTACTTTCTTGATGAAGATCTTTGATGCACAAAAGTGTTTAATTTTGAGGAGTTTCCATTTATTTCTTTCTTTTGTCAATGCTCTTGCTTTGGGTGTAAGTTCTAGGAAACTGCCTCCTATTGTAAGATTTATAAGATATTTCCCTACATTTTCTTCTAAAAGTTTTATAGTTTTAGATCTAATATTTAGGTCTTTGATCAATTTTGAGTTAGTTTTTGTATAGGGTGTGAGATATGGATCCTCTTTCATTCTGTTGCATGTGGATATCCAGTTCTCTAAGCACCATTTACTGAAGAGACAATTCTGTCCCAGGTGAGTTGGCTTGACTGCCTTATCAAAGATCAATTGCCCATAGATGAGTGAGTCTATAGCTGAATACTCTATTCAATTCCATTGGTCAGTATATCTATCTTTATGCCAGTACCATGCTGTTTTGACCACTGTAGCTTCATAATATGCCTTAAAGTCAGGTAGCGTGAGGCCTCCAACTTCATTTTTCTTTCTCAGGGCTATTCAGGGCACCCTGCCCCTCCAGATAAATTTGGCTATTGGTTTTTCTGTTTCTGAAAAGTAGGTTTTTGGGATTTGAATTGGTATTGCATTGAATCTGTAAATCAATTTAGGTAGAATTGGCATCTTAACTATATTTAGTCTTCAAATCCATGAACACAGCATGCCCTTCCACTTACTTAGGTCTTCTGTGATTTCTTTTGACAATTTCTTGTAGTTTTCTTTGCATAGGTCTTTTGTATCTTTAGTTAAATTTATTTCTAAATATGTTATTCCTTTGGTTGCGAGTATAAATGAAATTTTTTTCTTGATTTACCCTCAGATTGTTCATTACTAGTGTATACAAACACTACAGATTTTTGAATATTGATCTTGTAACCTGCCACTTTGATGTACTGATTTGTTGGCTCTAGTAGTTTTGCTGTGGATTTTTCAGGGCATTTGACATATAGTATCATATCATCTGCAAACAGTGAGAGTTTTACCACTTCCTTTCCAATTTTGATGCCTTGAATTTCTTTTTCTTGTCTAATTGCTCTGGCTAGAACTTCCAACATGATGTTGAATAACAGTGGTGATAGTGGACATTCTTGTCTTGTTTGTGCTCTTAGGGGGAATGTTTTCAGTTTTTTCCTGCTGAGGATGATGTTAGCTGTGGGTTTTTCATAGATTCCCTCTATTATGTTGAGGAAGTTCCCTTCTATTTCTATCCTCTGAAATGTTTTCAACAAGAGAGCATGTTGAATTTTCTCAAATGCCTTTTCTGCATCAATCAAGATGATCATGTGGTTTTTCTGCTTTGATTTGTTGATATGCTGTATTACATTAATTGATTTTCTTATGTTGGACCATCCTTGCATACCTGGGATGAGTCCTACTTGGTAATGATGTATAATTTTTTAAATGCACTGCTGGATTCAATTTGCAAGAATTTCGTTGAGGATTTTTGCATCTATATTCATTAGAGAGATTGGTCTGTAGTTTTCTTTCCTTGTAATATCTTTGTCTGGCTTTGGTATGAGGGTGATGTTGGCTTCGTAGAATGAGTTAGGTAGCTTTCCCTCGTCTTCAATTTTTTTGAAGAGTTTGGGCAGGCTTGTTACTAATTATTTCTGGAATGTTTGGTAGAATTCACCTGTGAAGTCATCTGGTCCTGGACTTTTCTTTTTGGGAGCTTCTTAACGACAGATTCAATTTCTTTACTTGTGCTTGGTTTGTTTAGGTCATCTATTTCTTATTGAGTCAATGTTGGTTGTTCATGCCTTTCTAGGAAGTTGTTCTTTTCATCTACATTGTTGAGTTTATTAGCATAAAGTTGTTCATAGTATCCTCTCATTATTCCTTTATTTCTGTGGAGTCAGTGGTTATGTCTCTTCTTCCATTTCTGATTTTATTTATTTGCATCCTCTTTGTTCTTCTTTTTGTCAACCTTGCTAAAGGTCCACCAATTTTATTGATTTTCTCATAGAACCAACTTCTGGTTTTGTTGATTTTCTTGATTGTTTTCATGTTCTCAATTTCATTTATTTCTGCTCTAATCTTCATTATTTCTTTCCTTTTGCTTGCTTTGGGAAGCAAATTTGCTATTCTTTCTCTACTTCTTCCAAATAGATGTTTAATTCCTCGATTTTTGCTTTCTTCTTTTTTGATATAAGCATTGTTCTAGTTTGCTAGCTGCTGGAATGCAAAACACCAGAGTGGATTGGCTTTTAATAAAAGGGGATTTATTTAAGGCACCTGGTAAACTAAAACAAGCATTTAGGGCAATAAATTTCCCTTTTAGCACTGCCATTGCTGCATCACAAAAATTTTTATATATTCTGTTTTCATTTTCCTTGAGATGTTTAGTGATTTCCTCCTCAGATTGTTCTTGTAATTTCTTCCTTGACCCACTGGTTGTTTAAGAATGTATTGTTGAGCCTCCATATATTTGTGAATTTTCAACCACTCTGCATATTTTTGTTTTCCAGCTTCATTCCTTTATGATCTGAGAAAGTGTTTTGCATGATTTCAATCTCTTTAAATTTATTGAAATTTACTTTGTGACCCAGCTTATGGTCGATCCTTGAGAATGATCCATGAGTACTTGAGAAAAAGGTGTATCCTGCTGTTGTGGGGTGTAATGTTCTATACATGTCTGTGAAGTTGTATTAGTTAGGGTTCTCTAGAGAAACAGAATCAACAGGGAACACTCACAAATATAATATTTATAAAAGGGTCTCACATGACCGCGGGAACACAGAGTCCAAAATCTGCAGGGCAGGCTTTGAAGCCAATGATTCCGATGGATGGTCTGGATGAACTCCACAGGAGAGGCTCACCAGTCGACACAGGAAGAGCTGTCTCTTTTGAATCCTCTTTATAAGGCTTTTGGTGATTAGATTAAGCATCACTCATTGCAGAAGACACTCCCCTTTGGCTGATTTCAAATGGAGTCAGCTGTGGATGCAGCTGACATGATCATGATTTAATTCTATGAAATGTTCTCATTGCAACAGGTAAGGTAGCACTTGCCCAACCAGACAAACAGGTGCCACCACTTAGCCAAGTTCTCACATGAACCTGACCATGACAGTCCATCCCTTGTCAACTTGGCAGCTATTTGTACCACCTTAACCCATACCTAATTTCTAAATAAAAAACAATAAAGCACACATTTTTTCTTTCACCTAACAATATGCAACTGTCCTGCATATAACTGGAAACACATTAAATCTCTCCAGAATAGGGTGCAAATCCTTGTGCAACATTCATTCTTACACTTGATATCTTACCACTTAAATAGTATAACATGAACAAAACAACATCACAGTCCTCATTTCTGTAACTGATCACATGATCGTAGTTTATACTTATCACTACCTTCTTCCACTACCCATTCCATGTTCCCTTTACCCCCAGCAAGCACTTCAGCTGGCCATGGTTCTTTGCCTGGTGGGGTGACCCAAACATTCATTCCTGAAGTTTCAGAGCCATTGGTAGTTCTGCCTGGATTGGGTTGTTGCGGTTTTCCATTGATTTTAATCACAGGGCATGGCAGTACTAAAAGACACCCTAGGGAATCTCCTATATTCCAAGAAAACTCTTCATTACCCACAGTATGTAGTTGCAGTCCTACTTCCCCCTGATAGTCAGGATCAATAACCCAAGAGAATAATGTAATTCCCTTCTTTACTTGTTGATCCAGTGGCATAAGTAGCCCAAAGTGACCAAGTGGCAGTCCTAACTTTCAGTTCAATGGAATCATTGTTGTTTCTTCTGGAGTAAGCACTCCCCTTTTTGGAACTAAAACCTGTACACCAGCAGAGCTCAGGGTAGCAAGGACAGGAAGCAAAAATTTTCCTCATGGATCACTAGGGGTAATAGTGAGTGGAACCACTCACATTCCTACCCTTTGTTTCCTGGACCCATGGATCCTGGCTATGGGAGAAACAGTATCATACAGCTGATGCTGATTAAGAGCATATACAGCTTCCTGGAAACATTAGCCCAGCCTTTCAAGGTATTGCCACGTAGGTGGCACTGTAATTGAATTTTCAAAAGGCCACTCCACTGTTCCATCAATCCAGCTGCTTCTGGATGATGGGGAACATGGTAAGACCAGAGAATTCCATGAGCATCTGCCTATTCCTGCACTTCATTTGCTGGGAAGTGTGTTCCTTGATCAGAAGCAATGTTATGTGGAATACTATAATGATGGATAAGGCATGTTATAAGCCCATGGATGGTAGTTTTGGCAGAAGCATTGCATGCAGGGAAAGCAAGCCCATATCCAGCAGCTATTCACCTTTGGGTGGTACCTGGATATCGTGCTGAACCATCTGTAAACCACACCTGAGTTTTCTCTTCCTCAGTCAATTCATTGTAAGGAACTCCCCAAGAGGCCATAGCTCTGGTCTGGGAAACAGAATGTAATGCGGCAGGAGTGAAGACCATGAGCATTTGGGCCACTTCTTCATGTAACTTACTTGTGCCTTCTGTACCTGCTCTGGGCCTATCTCATACATACCATTTCCATTTTACAATACAGTGCTGCTGCACATGCCCAACTTTATGGCTTGGTGGGTCAGACAACACCCAGCTCATGATAGGCAACTCAGGTCTCATGGTAACTTGGTGGCCCATGGTTAAGTGTTCAGTCTCTACTAAGGCCCAGTAGCAGGTCAAAAGCTGTTTCTCAGAAGGAGAGTAGTTATCTACAGCATATGGTAACACTTTGCTCCAAAATCCTAAGGGTCTGCACTGTGATTCTCCTATAGCAGCCTGCCAAAGGCTCCAGATAGCATGTCTATTTGCCATTGAAACTTCCAGCACCATTGGATCTGCTGGATCATACGGCCCAAGAGGCAGAGCAGCTTGTACAGCAGCCTGGACCTGTCACAGAGCCTCCTCTTGTTCAGGTTCCCACTCAAAATTAGCAGTTTTTCTGGTCACTCAATAAATGGGCCAGAGTAGCACACCCAAATGAGGAATGTTGTTGCCAAAATCCAAAGAGACCAATTAGGTGTTGTGCCTCTTTTTTGTTCATAGGAGGGGCCAGATGCAGCAACGTATCCTTCACCTTTGAAGGAATATCTCAATATACCCCACACCACTGGACACCTAGAAATTTCACTGAAGTGGAAAGGCCCTGTATTTTTGTTTGATTTATCTCCCATTCTCTGACACACAAATGCCTTACCAGTAATTTTAGAGTAATTGCTACGTCTTGCTCACTAGGTTCAATCAACATGATATCATCAATATAATGGACCAGTGTGATATCTTGTGGGAAGGAGAAATGATCAAGTTTCTTGTGGACAAGATTATGACCTAGGGCTAGAGAGTTGATATACCCCGGATGTAGGACAGTGAAAGTATATTGCTGACCTTGCCAGCTGAAAGCAAATGTTTTCCGGTGGTCCTTACTAATAGCTATTGAGAAAAAAGCATTTGCCAGATCAATAGCTGCATACCAGGCACCAGGGGATGTATTGATTTGCTCAAGCAATGATACCACATCTGGAACAGCAGCTGCAATTGGAGTTATCACCTGGTTGAGCTTACAATAATCCACTGTCATCCTCCAAGACCCATCTGTTTTCTGCACAGGCCAAATAGGAGAGTTGAATGGGGATGTGGTGGGAATCACCACCCCTGCATCCTTCAAGTCCTTAAGGGTGGCAGTAATTTCTGCAATCCCTCCAGAAATCCAGTATTGCTTCTGACTTACTATTTTGCTCAGTAAGGGCAGTACTAGTGGCTTCCACTTGGTCTTTCCCAACATGATAGCCCTCATTGTATGAGTTAGAGAACCAGTGTGGAGATTCTGCCAATTGCTCAGTATGTCTATACCAATTATACATTCTGGAACTGGGGAAATAACTACAGAATGGGTCTGGGGTCTCACTGGACCCACTGTGAGACAGACCTAAGCTAAAACTCAGGCTTAATTGATGACCTGGCCTCCAAAGCCCCCACTCGGACTGGTGGACCAGAGTGATGTTTTGGGTCCCCTGGAATTAATGTCACTTCTGAACCAGTCTAATAATTCCAAAAATATCTGATCATTTCCTTTTCCCCAATTCACAGTTACCTTGGTAAAAGGCTGTTGGTCTTCTTAGGGAAGAGTGGGAGGAAGATTAACAGTATAAATTTGTGGCAGTGTAACAGGGTTCTCTCCCAAAAGGACCTGGACTCACCTTCATTCAAGGGGCTCTGGGTCTGTAAACTGAAGTCTGGAAATTGATTAAGGGGCTGTGACTCTGTGTTTTTGTAATTCAGGTTAGACTTCTGTTCACTTGGCCTAGAACTCTTTTGTTTACACAGCTCAAACAAGAATTTAGTAGATTGCCCTTCTATTGTATTTCTAGGTACCCCATGATTTATTAGCCAATGCCACAAACCTCTGTGAGTCATATAATTTTGATGCCTGCTTTGAGTTTGCTGTCTATTATGCTAGCCAGGTCTACGCTGTCTTTGGCTGTCTTTTGCTGTCTACTATGCTAGCCAGGTCTACGCTGTCTTTGGCAATTAAGTGCTGCCACCTGGCTTCTGCCAACTTGGGATCGCATCAACCCCACTGTGTTTAAAGATTCCAGCTCAGTGACAGCAGTTCCTACAGTAATATCAGACTTACAGAGAAGTGCAACCACAGAACTCTTCAGGCATGATGGTGCTAGTCTCACATATTTATTTCTCACTCTTCTGGTAAAAGATGCATTCTCCGGACATTTATGGGGTGTAAGAGCAGGCTTTGCATGATAAATCCACTCTAACATTCCAATCTCTCTAAGCCTCTGGATCCCCTCATCTACATTATATCAGGGCAGTACTGGAATTTCAACCTCAGGTAATGTTGGCCACCTTTTGATCCATGTTTCAACCAACCATCCAAACAAAGTGTTAATACCTTTTCTAACCCCTCGAGCTATAACATTGAATGCAGATCTCTGCTTAATGGGCCAATAACAATACATTCAGCCTGATCCAGCCTTATATTCTTCCCACCATATCCCACACCCTTAAAATCCATTGCCATACATATTCCCCTGATTTCTGTCTATATAAATTGGAAAACTCACACAGTTCTTTTGGAGTATAATGTACCTCCTCATGTGTGATACTTTACACCTTACCTTTAGGGGACTGTTGGGACTTTAGTCTAGTTATAGGTCTGGAAGAAATGAGGGGTGGTGGGGGTGGGTCATGAAAAGAATTAGAAATATCTTCCAAGCTGTTTGCTACAGGGCATTCATTTGCAGTTTCATCTGGTAAAACAGGATTGATCTCACTCTACAGCTAATCCCTTTAGGAGGAGTTTAGGTGGCCAACTCCTCAAGGCAGCCTGGAGGTGGGGCAGCTATGTCCTCAGGGAAGACTATTACAAGGTTATCTAGAGATGACTCAGCATGGCCTAGGGTTTCATTCTAACCCCCGACGTCATTATCAATCCATATGTCACCATTCCATTTTTCAGGGTCCCACTCCTTTCCAGTCAATTCCCTTTTAATGGCAGACACCATGCAACATTGAGATTTCAGTTTATCTTGTAAAGTTGCTACACTAACAGTAAGATTCTGAGTCTGATTTTCAGAGGTCTCAAGTCTACGGCTACAGGAAATAAGATTTTCCTTCAGAATACTCATAAAAACATCTACATCTGTCAGACAGTGCTTAAGCTTCTTGTTTGAAGCCTTAAGCCCATCCCTTTTACTCCTTAATGTAGTGTATCTAACAACAACCAGCCAACATCTCTATAGATCTCTTATTTCCACAAAACTCTGTAATGGTGTCAAAAACATTATCCCCAGAGCTTGGCTTCGTACAAGCAAAGCATTAGGAGAATTGAATGTTGATATTTTGACTATCTCTTTTGCCAACTCACTCCATGCTTTGGGAGTGTCTTTCTGATTATGGGAATCAGAGTCCCTAGTGCCTTTGAGTCCAGTCAGAGTAGAAAACCATTCATAAAAACCCATTTTTAAGATTCTGTTTCTTAAGAACCACCCCACTCTTGGTACCAGGATGTATTAGTTAGGGTTCTCTAAAGAAACAGAATCAGCATGGAACACTCACAAATGTAATATTTATAAAAGGGTCTCATGTGACTCTGGGAATGCAGAGACCAAAATCCACAGGGTGGGCTGTGAAGCTGATGATTATGATGGAGGGTCTGGATGAACTCCACAGGAAAGTCACCAGCTGAGACAGGAAGAGTCTGTCTCTTCTGAATTCTCTTTATAAGGCTTTCAGTGATTAGATTAAGCATCACTCATTGCAGAACACTCCCCCCTTTGGGTGATTACAAATGGAATCACCTGTGGACACAGCAGACATGATCATGATTTAATTCTATGAAATATCCTCATTGCAAACAGACAAGGAGGCACTTGCCCAACCAAACAGGTACCACCACTTGGCCAAGTTGACACATGAGCCCAACCATAACATAAGTCTAGCTCATTCACTGTGTTATTCAAATTCTCTGTTTCTTTATTGACCCTCTGTCTGGATGTTCTGTTCATTGATAAGAGTAGGGAATTGAAGTCTCCAGCTATTATGGTAGATGTGTCTATTTCTCTTTCCAGTGTTTTCAGTGGTTGCCTCATGTATTTTGGAGCATTCTGGCTTGGTGCATAAATATTTATGATTGTTATGTCATCTTGTTGAATTGTTTCTTTTACTAATACACAGTGTCCTTCTTTGTCTCTTTTAACTCTTTTACATTTTGCTCTTGTTTGCTAGCTGCTGGAATGCAATATACTAGAAACAGAATGGCTTTTAAAAAGGGGAATTTAATAAGTTGCTCATTTACAGTTCTAAGGCCGAGAAAATGTCCCAATTAAAACAAGTCTATAAAAATGCCCAATCAAAGGTATCTATCCAAGGAAAGATACCTTGGTTCAAGAAGGTTGATGAAGTTCAGGGTTTCTCTCTCAAGTGAGAAAGCACATAGCAAAAACAGTCAGGACTTGTCTCTCATCTGGAAAAGCACATGGAGAACACAGTGTTGTCTGCTAGCTTTCTCTCCTGGCTTCCAGTTTGATGAAGCTCCCTGGGAGACATTTTCCTTCTTCATCTCCAAAGGACGCTGGCTGGTGGACTCTGTTTCATGGTACTGCAGAATTCTCAGGTCTCTCCAAATCTCTAATCTCCAAAATGTTACCTCTTTCATAGGACTTCAATGTTTTAACAATGATAATAGTAGACTGCAACACACCACTCTCTTCTAGAGTTAGAACAACCAGACAGAAGATCAACAAGGAAATACAGAAGTTAAACAACTTAATAAATGAATTAAACCTAACAGGCTTATATAGATCATTAGACCCCAAAACACCAGGATATACATCTTCTCTAGTGCTCATGGAACATTCTCCAAGATAGATCATATGCTGGGGCACAAAACAGATCTTCGTAAATTTTAAAACACTGAAATTATTCAAAAGCACTTTTTCTGATCACAATGGAATGAAGCTGAATATCAATAAACAGCAAAGAATGAAAACTTTCAAAAATATATGGACTCCGCTGGCACTCCCGCCGCCATCTAGCCCTCCTCTTCCCCCTTCTCCGCCGGTGCTCCCGCCGCCATCTAGCCCTCCTCTTTCCCCTCCTCCACTGGCGATTCTGCCACCATCTAGCCCTCCTCTTCCTCTTTCTCCACCAGTGGCGCTCCTGCCACAATCTAGCCCTTCTCTTCCCCCTTCTCCGTTGGCGCTCCCGCCGCCATCTAGTCCTCCTCTTCCTCTTTCTCCGCCGGCGCTCCCGCCGCCATCTAGCCTTCCTCTTCCACCTTCTCCGCCAGCGCTCCCGCCACCATCTAGCCCTCCTCTTCTCCCTTCTCTGCCGGCGCTCCTGCCACCATCTAGCCCTCCTCTTCCTCTTTCTCCACAGGCGGCGCTCCCGCCGCCACTTGCCCTTCTCTTTCCCCTTCTGCTCCAGCAGCGCTCCATCTGCCATCTTATCCTTCCCTTTCTCCTCCTACTCCAGCGGCTCTCCAACCACCACCGTGCCCTCTTCCGCCTTCACTGGCTCCTCCACCACCGTCCTCGACAGTCTTGCGATCCTCACCTTTCCTCCTCCAGAACAGCTACTAGGAGAGTAGAAACAATAGAGAACAGCTCCCGGAGCCATGACAGAGATAAAATAGACAGCGTACCCCATCTTGGAATGGCTGACTGGCTAGGAGAACCCGCTCCGGTGAGATCGCCGAGAGGCGCGGGCTTCCCGGGTGGGGCGACAAGTGGCCGGAGTCCCTCCCCTCCTCCTCCACAGGCCAGCTGGCAGAATTGGGCAGGCAGTCCCCTCAAGCCACGGTGGCTGGCGCCCCCACCACGCGCGGCCCCCCGGACCAACTGAGAGAATTGGATCGCAAATCCCCAGGCCGCGGAGAACAGTGACCGGGGGGGGTCCCTTCCAAACACGTGACTTCCTGGTCTGGCTGGGAACGGTACACTCTCTCGAGCCACGGTGGCTGGCGCCCTCCCGTCACGCTTGGCATCCCGGGCCGACTAGGAAATTCGGCCGGGCGCTCTCCCGGGCGGCAGCAGCCGGCGACTCTCCCAGCGTTTGGACCCCCAGGCCGGCTGGCACTCTTCCAAGACCTTTGGCTGGCGAACCTCCACCACGGTGAGAGTTTTCCAAAGTTAAAGGACCCACAGCACCTTTTACTGGTGGGACCCGCAGACAAACGCGTGCCACAAGCGCCACCTACTGGGCAGGATAAGAAAAACAGAACCCAGAGATTTCACAGAAAAATCTTTCAACCTGTTCGGTCCAACACCCAGGGAAATCTGACTAAATGCCCAGATGCCAGCAGAAGATAATGGATCATGCTCAGAAAATTGAAAATATGGCCCAGTCAAAGGAACAAACCAATAGTTCAAATGAGATACAGGAGCTGAGACAACTAATGCTGAATATATGAACAGAAATGGAAAACGTCTTCAAAAACGAAATCGATAAATTGAGGGAGGACATGAAAAAGACATGGGCTGAACAAAAAGAAGAAATAGAAAAACTGAAAAAACAAATCACAGAACTTATGGAAGTGAAGGATAAAGTAGAAAAGATGGAAAAAACAATGGATACTTACAATGATAGATTTAAAGAGACAGAAGATAGAATTAGTGATTTGGAGGATGGAACATCTGAATTCCAAAAAGAAACAGAAACTATCGGGAAAAGAATGGAAAAATTTGAACAGGGTATCAGGGAACTGAAGGACAATATGAACCGCACAAATATACATGTTGTGGGTGTCCCAGAAGAAGAAGAGAAGGGAAAAGGAGGAGAAAAACTAATGGAAGAAATTTTCACTAAAAATTTCCCAACTCTTATGAAAGACCTAAAATTAGAGATCCAAGAAGTGCAGCGCACCCCAAAGAGATTAGACCCGAATAGGTGTTCTCCAAGACACTTACTAGTTAGAATGTCAGAGGTCAAAGAGAAAGAGAGGCTCTTGAAAGCAGCAAGAGAAAAACAATCCATTACATACAAGGGAAACCCAATAAGACTTTGTGTAGATTTCTCAGCAGAAACCATGGAAGCTAGAAGACAGTGGAATGATATATTTAAAATACTAAAAGAGAAAAACTGCCAACCAAGACTCCTATATCCAGCAAAATTATCCTTCAAAAATGAGGGAGAAATTAAAACATTCTCAGACAAAAAGTCACTGAAAGAATTTGTGACCAAGAGACCAGCTCTGCAAGAAATACTAAAGGGAGCACTAGAGTCAGATACAAAAAGACAGAAGAGAGAGATATGGAAAAGAGTGTAGAAAGAAGGAAAATCAGATATGATATATATAATACAAAAGGCAAAATGTTAGAGGAAAATATTATCCAAACAGTAATAACACTAAATGTCAATGGACTGAATTCCCCAATCAAAAGACATAGATTGGCAGAATGGATTAAAAAACAGGATCCTTCTATATGCTGTCTACAGGAAACACATCTTAGACCCAAAGATAAACATAGGTTGAAAGTGAAAGGTTGGGAAAAGATATTTCATGCAAATAACAACCAGAAAAGAGCAGGAGTGGCTATACTAATATCCAACAAATTAGACTTCAAATGTAAAACAGTTAAAAGAGACAAAGAAGGACACTATATACTAATAAAAGGAACAATTAAACAAGAAGACATAACAATCATAAATATTTACGCACCGAATCAGAATGCCCCAAAATACGTGAGGAATATACTGCAAACACTGAAAAGGGAAATAGACTCATATACCATAATAGTTGGAGACTTCAACTCACCACTCTCATCAAGGGACAGAACATCTAGACAGAGGATCAACAAAGAAATAGAGAATCTGAATATTACTATAAATGAACTAGACTTAATAGACATTTATAGGACATTACATCCCACAACAGCAGGATACACCTTTTTCTCAAGTGCTCATGGATCATTCTCAAAGATAGACCATATGCTGGGTCACAAAGCAAGTCTTAACAAATTTAAAAAGATTGAAATCTTACACAACACTTTCTCGGACCATAAAGGAATGATGTTGGAAATCAATAACAGGCAGAGTGCCAGAAAATTCACAAATACGTGGAGGCTCAACAACACACTCCTAAACAACCACCGGGTCAAAGAAGAAATTGCAAGAGAAATTAGCAAATACCTCGAGGCGAATGAAAATGAAAACACAACATATCAAAACTTATGGGACGCAGCAAAGGCAGTGCTAAGAGGGAAATTTATTGCTCTAAATGCCTATATCAGAAAAGAAGAAAAGGCAAAAATTCAGGAATTAACTATCCATTTGGAAGAACTGGAGAAAGAACAGCAAGCTAACCCCAAAGCAAGCAAAAGGAAAGAAATAACAAAGATTAGAGCAGAAATAAATGAAATTGAAAATGTGAAAACAATAGAGAAAATCAATAAGGCCAGAAGTTGGTTCTATGAGAAAATCAATAAGATTAATGGGCCCTTAGCAAGATTGACAAAAAGAAGAAGAGAGAGGATGCAAATAAATAAGATCAGAAATGGAAGAGGAGACATAACTACTGACCTCACAGAAATAAAGGAGGTAATAACAGGATACTATGAACAACTTTACGCTAATAAATACAACAATTTAGAGGAAATGGACGGGTTCCTGGAAAGACATGAACAACCAACTTTGACTCAAGAAGACATAGATGACCTCAACAAACCAATCACAAGTAAAGAAATTGAATTAGTCATTCAAAAGCTTCCTAAAAAGAAAAGTCCAGGACCAGATGGCTTCACATGTGAATTCTACCAAACGTTCCAGAAAGAATTAGTACCAATTCTCTTCAAACTCTTCAAAAAAATCGAAGTGGAGGGAAAACTACCTAATTCATTCTATGAAGCCAACATCACCCTCATACCAAAACCAGGCAAAGATATTACAAAAAAAGAAAACTACAGACCAATCTCTCTAATGAATACAGATGCAAAAATCCTCAATAAAATTCTAGCAAATCGTATCCAACAACACATTAAAAGAATTATACATCCTGACCAAGTAGGATTCATCCCAGGTATGCAAGGATGGTTCAACATAAGAAAATCAATTAATGTAATACACCATATCAACAAATCAAAGCAGAAAAATCACATGATCATCTCAATTGATGCAGAGAAGGCATTCGACAAGATTCAACATCCTTTCCTGTTGAAAACACTTCAAAAGATAGGAATACAAGGGAACTTCCTTAAAATGATACAGGGAATATATGAAAAACCCACAGCTAATATCATCCTCAATGGGGAAAAATTGAAAACTTTCCCCCTAAGATCAGGAACAAGACAAGGATGTCCACTATCACCACTATTATTCAACATTGTGTTGGAGGTTCTAGCCAGAGCAATTACACAAGAAAAAGAAATACAAGGCATCAAAATTGGAAAGGAAGAAGTAAAACTATCACTGTTTGCAGACGATATGATACTATACGTCGAAAACCCGGAAAAATCCACAACTAAACTACTAGAGCTAATAAATGAGTACAGCAAAGTAGCAGGTTACAAGATCAACATTCAAAAATCTGTAGCATTTCTATACACTAGTAATGAACAAGCTGAGGGGGAAATCAAGAAACGAATCCCATTTACAATTGCAACTAAAAGAATAAAATACCTAGGAATAAATTTAACTAACGAGACAAAAAATCTATATAAAGAAAACTACAAAAAACTGCTAAAAGAAATCACAGAAGACCTAAATAGATGGAAGGGCATACCGTGTTTATGGATTGGAAGACTAAATATAGTTAAGATGTCAATCCTACCTAAATTGATTTACAGGTTCAATGCAATACCAATCAAAATCCCAACAACTTATTTTTCAGAAATAGAAAAACCAATAAGCAAATTTATCTGGAAGGGCAGGGTGCCCCGAATTGCTAAAAACATCTTGAGGAAAAAAAACGAAGCTGGAGGTCTCGCGCTGCCTGACTTTAAGGCATATTATGAAGCCACAGTGGTCAAAACAGCATGGTATTGGCATAAAGATAGATATATCGACCAATGGAATCGAATAGAGTGCTCAGATATAGACCCTCTCATCTATGGACATTTGATCTTTGATAAGGCAGTCAAGCCAACTCACCTGGGACAGAGCAGTCTCTTCAATAAATGGTGCCTAGAGAACTGGATATGCATATGCAAAAGAATGAAAGAAGACCCATCTCTCACACCCTATACAAAAGTTAACTCAAAATGGATCAAAGATGTAAACATTAGGTCTAAGACCATAAAACAGTTAGAGGAAAATGTTGGGAGATATCTTATGGATCTTACAACTGGAGGCGGTTTTATGGACCTTAAACCTAAAGCAAGAGCACTGAAGAAGGAAATAAATAAATGGGAACTCCTCAAAATTAAGCACTTTTGTGCATCAAAGAACTTCATCAAGAAAGTAGAAAGACAGCCTTCACAATGGGAGACAATATTTGGAAATGATATATCAGATAAAGGTCTAGTATCCAGAATTTATAAAGAGATTGTTCATCTCAACAACAAAAAGACAGCCAACCCAATTACAAAATGGGAAAAAGACTTGAACAGACACCTCTCAGAAGAGGAAATACGAATGGCCAAGAGGCACATGAAGAGATGCTCAATGTCCCTGGCCATTAGAGAAATGCAAATCAAAACCACAATGAGATATCATCTCACACCCACCAGAATGGCCATTATCAACAAAACAGAAAATGACAAGTGCTGGAGAGGATGCGGAGAAAGAGGCACACTTATCCACTGTTGGTGGGAATGTCAAAGGGTGCAACCACTGTGGAAGGCAGTTTGGCGGTTCCTCAAAAAGCTGAATATAGAATTGCCATACGACCCAGCAATACCATTGCTAGGTATCTACTCAAAGGACTTAAGGGCAAAGACACAAACGGACATTTGCACACCAATGTTTATAGCAGCGTTATTTACAATTGCAAAGAGATGGAAACAGCCAAAATCTCCATCAACAGAAGAGTGGCTAAACAAACTGTGGTATATACATACGATGGAATATTATGCAGCTTTAAGACAAGATAAACTTATGAACCATGTAATAACATGGATGGACCTAGAGAATATTATGCTGAGTGAATCCAGCCAAAAACTAAAGGACAAATACTGTATGGTCCCACTGATGTGAACGGACATTCGAGAATAAACTTGAAATATGTCATTGGTAACAGAGTTCAGCAGGAGTTAGAAACAGGGTAAGACAATGGGTAATTGAAGCTGAAGGGATACAGACTGTGCAACAGGACTAGATACAAAAACTCAAAAATGGACAGCACAATAATACCTAATTGTAAAGTAATCATGTTAAAACACTGAATGAAGCTGCATCTGAGCTATAGGTTTTTGTTTTGTTTTGTTTTGTTTTGTTTTGATTTTACTATTATTACTTTTATTTTTTTCTCTATATTAACATTCTATATCTTTTTCGGTTATGTTGCTAGTTCTTCTAAACCAATGCAAATGTACTAAGAAATGATGTTCATGCATCTATGTGATGATGTTAAGAATTGATGATTGCATGTGTAGAATGGTATGATCTCTAAATGTTGGGTTAATTTCTTTTTTTCCGTTAATTAAAAAAAAAAGAGAAGGTATAATTGGAGATGAAGGGATACAGACTGTACAACGGGACTGGATATAAAAACTCAGAAATGGACAGCACAATACTACCCAATTGTAATGCAATTATGTTAAAACACTGAATGAAGCTGCATGTGAGGTATAGGTTTTTTGTTTTTGTTTTTTTTGTTTTTTTTCTTTCTATTATTGTTTTAATTCTTATTCTGTTGTCTTTTTATTTCTTTTTCTAAATCGATGCAAATGTACTAAGAAATGATGAATATGCAACTATGTGATGTTATTAAGAATTACTGATAGTACATGTAGATTGGAATGATTTCTAATTGTTTTGTTAATTCTTTTTTTAATTAATAAAAAAAAAAGAAATAAAAGGCATTCAAATCAGAAAGGAAGAAATTAAACTTTCATTATTTGCAGATGACATGATACTACACTTGGAAAAACCTGAGAAATCTACAAGGATGTTACTTGAGCTAATAAACAAATTCTTCAAGGTGGCAGGTATAAAATCGATGTGCAAAAAACAGTAACGTTTCTCTACACAAGCAATGACAAGGAAAAATCCATTCAAAATAGCAATGTAAGAATCAAGTACTTAGTAATGAACTTAACTAGGTATGTAAAGAACTTTTGCATAGAGAACTACATAACACTGCTAAAAGAAGTCAAAGAAGATCTAAATAGGTGGAAAGAAATTCCCTCCTCATGGATAGGAAGGTTAAATATAGTTAAGATGTCAATTCTACCCAAAGTGATTTACAGATTCAATGCAGAATTCTACAAATTCCAACAACCTACTTTGAAGACTTGGAAAAGCTAGTTACCAAATTCATCTGGAAAGGAAAGAGACTCCAAATAGCTAAAGAACATCCTAAAAAAGAAGAACGAAGTGGGAAGATTAATACTTCCTGACTTTAAAACTTATTATAAAGCCACAGTGGCCAAAATAGCATGGTACTGGCAAAAAGATAGAAGTATTGACCGAAGGAATTGAATGGAGAGTGTAGAAATGGACCACCATAGATCCATTAAACTGATCTTCAACAAGAGCCCCAAATCCATTGAATGGGGACAAAATAGTCTTTTCAATAAATGGGCACTGGAGAACTGGATATCAATAGCCAAAAGAATGAAAGAGGACCCTTACCTTACACCCCATACAAAAATAACTCAAATTGGATCAAACACCTAAATATAAGAACCAGTACCATAAAGCTCCTAGAAGAAAATGTAGGAAAACATCTTCAAGACATAGTAATAGGAAGTAGCTTCCTAAACTTTACACCCAAAGCATAAAAAACAAAAAAGAAACTAGATAAATGGGAACTCTTCAAAATCAAATGCTTCTACACCTCAAAAGATTTTGTCAAAAAGGTGAAGAGGCAGCCAACTCAATGGGAGAAAATATTTGGAAATCACACATTGGACAAAGATTTGATATCCTGTATACATAAAGAAATCATACAACTCAACAACAAAAGAACAAACAACCCTATTATAAAATTGGCTAAAATTATGAATAGGCATTTTTGTGAAAAGCAAATACAGATAGCTCAAAAGCACATGAAGAAATGTTCATATTCATTAGCTATAAGGGAAATTCTGATCAAGACTACAATGAGCTACCACCTCACATCTATAAGAATGGCTGCTATTAAACAAACAGGAAACTATAAATGTTGGAGAGGATGTGCAGAAACTGGGACACTTATGCACCACTAGTGGTAATGTATAATAATACAGCTGCTATGGAAGACAGTTTAGTGGCTCCTTAGGAAACTAAATATCAAGTTGCCCTATGACCCAGCAATAGCACTACTCAGTATATACCTCGAAGAGCTGAAAGCAGTGACACCAACAGACATTTGCACACTGATCTTTGTAGCAGCATTATTCAGAATCACCAAAAGATGGAAATAATCCAAATGTCCTTCAACAGACAGGTGGATTAACAAAATGTGGTATATACATGCAAAGGAATACTATGCAACAGTAAGATGAAATGACGTCCTGAAGCATATAACAAGATGGATGAGGCTTGAGGACATAATGCTGACACAAAAGAATAGATACTTTACGACTCCATTTTTATGACCGTGGTAAAGGTAAAATGAGAGGCTAATAATACAGAGTATAGGGGTCTTAGAGATACATAGATGCTAGAGATGGGTGAATGGTCAGCTAATGTGGTTGAACTCCCATGTAAGGGGATAGATAGACGTGAAGGTGGTTCTCTAGCAGGTCTATAAGTATTATTACCATATTGATAATGAACAAGATTGAAAGGGGTTGTATAGACCTACATGTCCAACTGATTAACACTAGAAATATAAATTATTTTTTGTAAGAACTATTTCAAAGGTATGATTCATGTACAAAGAGTGGTTAAGCCCAGGGTACAGGGGTGTTCTAGTTTGCTAGCTGCTGGAATGGAATATACTAGAAATGGAACAGCTTTTTAAAAGAGGAATTTAATAAGTTACAAGTTTACACCTCTAAGGTCGTGAAAATATCCCAACTAAAGAAAGTCTATAGAAATGTCCAACCTGAGGCATCCAGGGAAATATACCTTGATTCAAGACGACTGATAAAGTTCAGGATTTTTCTTTCAGCAAGTGCACATGGCAGAGACAGTCATGGTTTCTCTCTCATCCGGAAAGGCACATGGCAAACATGGCATCATCTGCTACCTTCCTCTCCAGGCTTCTTGCTTCATGAAGGTCTCCCAGGGGCATTCTCCTTCATCTCCAAAGGTGGTTTGCTGGTGGACTCTTCTTCTGTCGTCCTTATCTTCTCTCTCAGAATCTCCAAAGGTCACTGGCTGGTGGACTCTATGGTCCTCTCGTCCTCATGGCCCTGCTCGGCTCAGCTGTGGCTTTCTCATCGTTATCCAAAGGCACTCTCTCCAAAAAATGTTTCCTCTTTTGTAGGATCCCAGTAAAGTATTCAAGACCCACCTGGAATGTGTGGGGAGCATCACCACCTAATCAAGTTTAATACCCACACTTGATTTAAGTCACATATCCATGGAGATAATGTAAGTTTCCAATATACAGTACTGGACAGGGATTAGAAGAAATGGCTGTCTTTATAAAATGGGATTAGGAATAAAACACAGCTTTTCTAGGGTACATAAATTCTTCCAAACCAGCACAAGGGAGGAAACTATTATTGCATGCTATAGGCTATGTTTAACAGGAAAACATCAGCAGTACCACAGCAGGAGTAGAAAATGGGGGGAGGGACAAGAGTTAAGGGGAGGTTTAGATACCCTATTTGGTGAGGGTGTGTTTATATTTTATCTTTCTCTTCAGAACAATGAAATTACCTAAAGTTGAGAGTGTTGATGGACTGTGGACTTTGGGCATTATACCTGATGCCTAGTGAATGCAGGTGACTAAAGGATTCACTGACCGAGAAGTAGATTCGCAAACGATGGTGTATCCATATGATTGAATATTGTGTTGCTACAAAAAGGAATAAAGTTGTGAGTCATGCAATGATGTGAATGAACTTGTGGGACATTTGATGAGGCCAAATAAGCCAGAAACAAAAGAATTATTATCATATGGCCTCCTTGAGAAAATGCTTATAAGAAAACAGGGGCCTAGAATGTAAGTTTTTATTCCAGACACATTTAGTCCAGTGTGATAATTATTATTTCTGGAATTTGAAAGGCTGTTTTATATATATAACTTGGTATTTAGAGATAAGAATGAAGCCAATTAGGTCAGGATTAATTAATTCAGAACACAGGGGTAAGAAGGACATTGTCTATATTTTAGAACCACACCTACTCTTTGAGACCAAAGGAAGAAAAAACTTTTGTACAGCACATAATCTAACTCAGCATGTCTGGATAGCTCATCTAAACAATTGGAAAAAAAGGGAGCTCAGAATAAGAATGAGGGCCTTTAATCCTGTATAGCTTAATGTAATGCCTGGATACATCCTAGAATATATTAGGCAGACATCAAAAAGTATTGACAAAGTCCTTTGAGGGATGGGAGAAAATATATGGAACTGCTAAACTTTACCATTAGGGAATCCCCTCATACTGTGCCTAACATTGGGGACAACCAAATCAATAGGCCAAGCCCTTGATCTTGAGGCTAACTCTTGTGAAACTTATGTAGGTAGTGGAGAAGCTTAGCCTACCTATAGGTATGCCTAAGAGTTACTTCTGGAAGACCTCTTTTGCTGCCCAGATGTGGCCTCACTCTCTTTAAGCCCAATTCTGCAAGTGAAATCATAACACTCCCCGCTACATGAAACATGACTTGCAGGGGTGAAAGTCTCCCTGGCAGTGTGAGAGATGACTCTGAGGGATGAGTCTGGCCCTGGCACCATGGGATCAAAAATTCCATCTTGACCAAAATAGGGAAAAGAAGTGTAACCAATAAAATATCAGTGGCTGAGAGAGTTCAAATAGAGTCAATAGCTTCTCTGGAGGTAACTCTTATGCAAGTTTCAGATAGACCTTGCTACCTATCATAACTTGCCAAACCCCAATCAAAACCTTAAAGAACACCTAGGGCAATATATAAGATTCTAACAATGTTCCATGCACTAGGGTAACTTCCCAGAAACCTATAACCTCCAGATAGGTCCCTGGACCAGATAAGTCCTTAAATTTAGAGGGGCCAGCCCCTCCAGAATATCAGCTAGTTCCATCTCCCTACCCCAGATTACTGACAGTCCTTCCAACATGAAAAAAATTAAAATAGCCATAGTCCAAATACCTTTAAGGAGTCGATAGAAAGATCAAAGGTGATGGTGAAGTTACACAGAGAAAGTAGGGTTGAACAAATGAATATGATTGTTGAATCATTAAATTGATATTTCTTTTAGTGCCCAGTATCTTAGAGCAGCTAGAAGTAAAAACCTAAAATTGTGGAATTGTAACCTATACCAAACTCTGAAATCTGTTCTACAACCAACTGTTTTGCTGTGCTTTGAAATAAATTGTTATTTTACATATATATGTTATTTTTCACAAAAAAAGAAAGTCGATGGTGATGATAAAAAAATATTTACTCCTTCTAGCCTATGTTCTGAAACAGCTGCAAGGAAAAATCTTAGATGATGGCATGGTAGCCCATGAAAAACTCTGGGATCTGTCCTCTTACTACTTGTTGAAGAGTGCTTTGAAAACGCGCTTTTTTCTTTCTTTGCCCTGCCTATATGTTATGTTACACAATAAAAAAGTTTAAATATATATATTTGCCCAAGGTTCTTTGTTCATGCTGTTGGATTCATATATTTCATTTCCAACTCATGTTTTAGACAATTCTTTAAAAAAAATCTTACTTTCTTTCAAGTCTTCCCTGAGTGAAAGTAGAAGTGGTTCCTTCAATTTTTCTCAACAAATATGTAAGCACTCACAGGGTGCCTGACTTGAAGTCACACGTCAAGAAAGCGCAAATGAAAATACACACTGGTGTCATCCTCCTCTGAACTCCACTTTGGACTCTCCTGGCACTGACCAATTCAGTCCTCAGAGGAGAGTACTCTGTCCTGTCTACATGTTCTCTGCTGACCCACTGCTAATCTTAAGGCCCCTAACAAGAAGGAACTGGATCCTATTCATTATAAGATTCCTGGGTATTTCTGTGCTAAGGTAAATAAGCACATATTCAACAATCCTTAAACACCTTTTGTATACATGGTGTTCTGGTTTGCTGACTGCCAGAATGCAATATACCAGGAATGGAATGGCTTTTAAAAGGGGAATTTAATAAATTGCTAGCTTTTAGTTCTAAGGTTGAGAAAATGTCCCAATTAAAACAAGTCTATAGAAATGTTCACTCTAAGACATCCAGGGAAAGATACCTTAGTTCAAGAAGGCTGCTGAAGTTCAGGGTTTCTCTCTCAAGTGAGAAGGCACATGGCAAACACTGTCAGAGTTTCTCTCTCATTTGGAAAGGCATGTGGCAAACACGGTGTCATCTGCTAGCTTTCTCTCCTGGCTTTCTTTCATGAAGCTCCCAGGAGGCTTTTTCCCTCTTCATCTCCAAAGGTCACTTGCTGGTAGACTCTCTGCTAAGAAATCTCTAGCTTTCTCCAAAATGTTTCCTCTTTTATAGGATTCCCATAAACTAATCAAAGCCCATCCAAATGGGTGGAGACATGTCATCATCTAATCTAGCTTAACAATTACTCTTGACTGAGTCACATCTCCAGGGAGATGATCTAACTGAAGTTTCAATAATACAATACTGAATAGGGATTAGAAGAAACAGCTGCCTTTACAAAATGGGATTAGGATCAAAACATGGCTTTTCTAGGGCACATACATCTTTTCAAACTGGCACACATGGCATTGTAGTAGATGCAATTGAGACGATAAATGAAAATAAGAAGGCCTCTGATCAGAAATTTCTAGTAGAGTTTGAGAGATTGATCTCTACACTAACACAGAAAGCAACAGAAGGGGGAATGGGTCCCAGTACCACAGGAGGGATGCCTGAGCTAAAGGGATGCAGGGAGAGAAGAGTGACTGTCTCATGGAGCAACCATAACTCCATGAGGGGGGCCTTGATCTGGGTCTCAGTTTGGGTTGGAGTTGATGGAGCCAGGAGATGGAAGAGGAGAAGAGACCTGGTGAGAGAGGGCTTGAGTGAAGAAGTGGCTTAAATTTAGAAAATAATAGAGATAAAGATTTTTTAAATCATGAATACTAGGGATGAGCCTAGTAATACCTCTCTACTTGGAAAATGCTTTCCAGCCTTGGTGTGACTCTGAATGAATACATCAAAAAGCACTACTCCCTCTGCCATAAACCAGTCATGAAATTCTTCCCTGGGCAATTCTAGAGAGATATATCATTTATGTTATAACATCATGTGAAAATTACATCTAATAAAACAATGACATGCATAATGGATTACAGGACTACCATGTATGGGAAAAGAAAACTCAAATTCCTGCACTCCCTGCACATATCAGTTACAATGAATCAAAGACAACAGAAATGACAAAGTGAAAAGTTTTATCTCTATTTACCAAGGTGAATTAAAGTCAAGTTCAAATGTCTGCTCCTCTAAAAAGCCTCCTTTCTAGAATTAGAGTAGAAATTTTATTCTCAGGAGAGTATCTCTCCTCCCATTCTCGTTTCCAAAGCACCACCTTATTCCAGATACACAGTACTTCCCAGACAGGGTGATGTGTACAAGACTAGGTTGCCTGTCTGTCCCAATTCCCCATCAATTGTAACATTCTTTCATGAATAATAATTATAGCCTACATTTATTGAGGCTTTCCTTATTTACAGTGCTTCATGAGTGCTTTATGGATTTTCTCATTTGTTCACCAAACTGCCATATGAGGTGGGTACAATTATTCTTGCTTGTTTTACAAATAAGGAAATTAAGGCAAAGAAAAGTTAAATAATGTCTTCATGCTCACACAACTAGTCAGAGGAAGGGTTTATGCAGACCTAATGACCATAACTGTCCCATACTGGCTCCTGGTCTAAGTAGAGGCCATCTCTTACTCAACTTTGCCATCCACATGGTACCTCGAACAGCCTGACACAAGGTGACACTCTGTCGACAACATTAATTGGTATTGAATGGGGCAGAAACTATCAGGGACAGTGAGCACCTTCTGTGAACTTTTAAAATGCCTCATTTTTCTGCTCTGAAGAGGAGGGTGCAAAATCAAACACATTCTTTTGGCCCCTATCTCTCTCTTTTTTACCTCATCTGTTCTGCTTCTTTACTCCTTCTTCTGAGCTACAACAAATAGATTGGAAGTTGGAGGTTATCACAGACAAAGAGAAAATAGAACTCTGTACTAATTCTGTGGGATTGGGGGGGTGATAAATATGAAATATAAATTCATATATATGAAATTTTCATATTTATAAATATGAAATGGCAAAAAAAGAAGGGGTTGATTAACATTTATGTGTAGGGAAATGTGTAACATTATGTGTAGGGAAGCCTAAGAAAATCAAAATATCTGAATCTGACATGCTGGCGAAGAAAATTGGATTTTCAATACTCTTCAGTCAGTGTCCTTTCCTGACTGATTTCATGTTGTCTGAAAAATGTAGGTGTGGCTTAAAGATCCCTGATCAAATGTGTAGAATTGGGTGTTACTCAAGCAAATGAAATATCTGGCAATATATCTACGTTGTGTCCTCAAACAGGCAAGAAGTCCACAGGAATTTACCAGTGTCTGAGCCTGCAGAAAAGACAGATGCAACATGAGCACAGCAGGAAAAGTAAGCAAAAAGAATTTTACTTTAGAAATATTTTTTCATTATAGATAAATAAATATTAATTTATTATATTTATTGTATAATAAATAAAGGAATATAGTTTTATTGGATAATGAATTTTCATACCTAATTGGAAACAATGCATACTGAAATACAATATACAATTGTGCTACAATACGCAATGTATCCTAGCCCTCAGTCCCATTTCCATTTATCTTTAACAGAATAGATATCATCTATGTTTGCTAAGTTTTCTCTTCTTCCATTAAATACATATGCACTAGTTAGAGTGATATTTTATCAAGTCTATCATGACTAATTTGAAAACTTAAATTAGAAATATTTTAATCATAAATTATCACATATTCAAAAACCATAATTTAAATGTGTTATGTGGTAGCGAAAGGTAACTAGGGACGCACTTTATTTCTTTGGACAGCCAATTTGTGACTTTGGGAAAACTAATCAGTGAATTTTAGCCTCAATATTTGCATCTGTAAATAAGGTCAGAATCCAATAGCTCCCACCTGGTAGCATCCCTGTAAGGGTTAAAGATCAAGTATGGAAAGCCCCTTGGACAGGACAAGGTAAGCCTGTCAATCACAGGCAACACTCAGAACCCACTGCCATCAGAGGACACTTTATAAGTACTCTTGTATTTATTGTGGCATTGGCCACAGCAAAAAGCCTAAAAATAGGAAGGATTTGAAAACTATGTAATACGTAATGGAAATGAATTTCAAAGCAAAAAATTTCAATGTAATTGTCTTTACCATATTGTCAGAGTATGTCTAATCTCTACTTTAAAAGCACAGTTATTGCACAAACTTTGTAGCCTTGAAAACAGGATTTAAGGATCTTTTCAAACATTGGAAATATATGTTTATCTCTTATTTTGAAGAACATCTAGGGTGAAGTTATAGAAATTCAAGCACAAGCACAATTCTCTTGATTTTAAATTACATATGTGTTCATGAGGGAGTGTGTGTTTGTATTTTTCATTCTCTAGCTTTAACATGTGCGTTTTTTATTCCAATGTATTCTGGAAGGAGTTGCTATGCATAAATTAAATAATAAAACAGATATTCAAAAGCAATGTTCCAAATGAGTATTATAAACAAGAAACACACAGAAGTGGTAGAAAGGCAAAAGTCAAAGAAAGAGGCAAGCAGGGCAACTATGAAACAAAGAATAGATTCCCTGGGCAGAAGGCAAATAGTACCTGTTCTCATAAATTAAGATTGTTTTGGCTTGGGCAAAAAACTGAGCAAGTAGGCAGTAGGTTTTCACATGAGTAGACAGTCTTTCTGCTAATGTCAATGAAATAATAGTGACAGGTGTCTTCATGTACAAGCCAAGAGGAGGAGGTCAAAAATCCTTTGCAGGACAGCATTAAAATTCATCAAGGATAAATCTCCTTTGAGAAACAAAGACATGCAAAAATGACCTAGAAAAATATATTTACTTCAGTGTCACCCAATTACTTTTTCTGCTTCTATTTCCTTGTTACTTATATATATATAAATAATTTTATTCTTTTGCCAACCAGGTGTTGCTCATATCTATACAGTAGTTGTTCATACTAGAGATGAGGTTAATATTAAACATACAAAAAAGAAAAGACCAGGTCCCTGACTTGAAAATTGAGGGAAAACAAGTATTATTCTGTGTTTGATTTTTCAGGTAATAAAATGCAAAGCAGCTGTGCTTTGGGAGCTAAAGAAACCCTTTTCCACTGAGGAGGTGGAGGTTGCACCCCCCAAGGCCTATGAAGTTCGCATTCAGGTAAAAATTTTTCTGCCCCTATTAAAATAGGCTTATGGAAATGAGAGAATATTAAAAAGTGGAAAAAACAAATATTCATTAAGCGAAGATTTTTATATAATTTGTGATAATCAGGACAATAGAATTACATTGGCTGTTACAGAAAAATATAAATGGCATATATTGTTAAATTTTTTTAATGACCAAAGTAATCCCAGTAAAATACAAAAAGAATTTATGTGCTTGTATAGAAATACAGTGCAAATTTATATATAATAAGATTTCAAAATCAGTCAGCCTTACATGGTAGACTATAAAATAGTTCCCTTGGGCTATTATGCAATTTCTACTTTGGAAAACATGCATTATTGTATATAAGTCTTACATATTACTGAAACAATAATTTAGTAGATTATTTCAAATTGTCTAATACAGGAAAGGAAAGTGCAGGATGATTTTAGATTGCATAATCACCGGGCAAACTGAATTTTTTTGGGGGGGATGAGTAGGTTTTAGCAAAAACTTTGAAAACTCTTTAGAAGCCCAATGGAGAGAATTCAGTAAAATAGGCCAATTTGGGGACATAATTCTCTCTGAATCTAATCCCTCTCCCTTTCCCTCACAGATGGTGGCCACAGGAATCTGTGGCACAGATGACTTTGTGATTTGTGGGTACTTTTTCACACCACTTCCTGTGGTCTTAGGCCACGAGGGAGCCGGCATCGTGGAGAGCATTGGTGAGGGGGTGACTGCAGTCAAACCAGGTACAGGATTCACTCAGGGGATGTGTCTGCATTCAGGCCTCCCAAGGTCAAGCAGCCTGGAGGAGGAAACTGAGGCAGTGAGACATGAAAGACCTGCACAGGTCCCCGCAGCAGCCAATGGTGGAACTGGAACTAGACAGGGGTGTCCTTGTTTCCTTTCTCCCTGCCTGACTTCCTTCATGTGTCCAGGCAGGTCCCTGGGACAGACCTCATGATTCTCCCCTTCAGCAGTGACTCATGGAGCCCCTCCTGGATATCAGGCACCAGGTTAGATCCCGGGACACTGGAAGACCAAGGAGACAGAGTGACTGCCGCCCTGGGGTTCACACTCTAAGAACTTCCATTTTAGAATTTTGAACACTGTCTTCTTTCGGGGCACAAAATAAAACTACACTTGGAAAAGGGAAAAATTCCTGAGTTGAGGAGAAAAGATATGTCTATGTCCCAAGACTCTGGGTTAGTAAATAGCAATTGTGATTCACTGAGTTAACAGGATGATGCTCTGCAGCTATGGCTGAATCAACATGATACCGTTTATGTCCGGCAGTGGAGACTGTTCACATTTTTCTCTTCCTATGTGGCCTCCCTTCTTGAACATGGCACAAATGAAACAGACCAGATGGAGGAGGCTTGGCAGAACAATGTCTACTTTATTACCTTTAACCAAACCCAAAAAAAGTCTGGTTATAAATTATCAACTAAATATTTTAATTTTAATATTTATTTTCTCTTCACTTTACTGTGTAATAACATAGATGAATTTAGAGGTAAGGGGTGAATATACTAGAAAATTCCCATGCTATCATTTCCATATAAATTGTACCACATGAAATGTAATAGTCCAGCTATTAGTTTGATCATGTAGAAAGAGTAGCATGGATGATTAAAGATTAAATTATGTTTAATTTTAACAAAATTATTCCATATTTAATATAATTATTCCAAAAAAAAATTCTCTTTAGTCAGTAGACCCTTAACAAATATTTTATTGACCGATGACCAGAAAAAATAAGTGGTCTGGATTGTGCTTGAAATTTTACTATAATCTTTTAAAGAACATAGAAATAATAAATTAGCATGCTTACTTTTCATTCATGCTCCCTCCACTCTAGGAGAAAAATAGACAATTCATAAATTAACTTAACCAGTAGAATCCATTTAAATCAGGATAAATTTTGATTTGCCAAAAGTCCCTACCTCAAGAATGCTTGAAGTATTAAGAGAAATTTCTCAAATTCCTCCTCTTTGAGCCATTATTATTAGCTTTCCTTGAAAATAATTAAAAATGATCAAAATAATAAACAAAAAATAAGCATTCGCTTCATAGTAAAGATAACACAGTCTTTCTTAAAGGCCAAGAGATTTTGTAAATCATGGGTATAAAAACATTCATATAGGGATGCAACGGTAGTTCAGTGGCAGAATTCTCACCTGCCCTGCAGGAGACCTGGTTCGATTCCCGGTCCATGTACTTCCCAAAAAACAAACAAACAAGTAAAACAAACAAACAAATTCAACAAATGGTGCTGCAATAATGGGATACTCACTTGTAAAAATAATAAAATGTGATCCCACCATATAGCATACAAAACAAACAAACACGCTCATATTATTGTAACACAAACTATTATATAATATCAGATCTTCATTATGATGCTCTGTTTGGCAATTAAATTATATATTAATATTTACTATGAGAATACTTAAGATTTAATTAACTAAGGATTGAATAAGACAAAGTTTATACAGCCCCAGAAGAAATCTAGATGCAATTAAAGGTAAGTATGCATAGTATAAATAACACAAATTTATGTTATTTTCCACATTCACACATTTTTGTTTGGGACTCTCAGGTCCATAAAAATCAGGCTGTGTCCCCCTCCCTGCCATAGGTCATCTTGTTAGAGCTATTTTTACCTATGTCTTTATTCTTCTTAATCATTAAACCACTTAATTTATATCATGTCTGTCTCTAAGGACCTAAAAGTACTTTATGTGGTTTTAAATTAATCTTAAGATCTGAGTAAGATGACTAAAAAATCTGTTTCCCCATATTCAGTTATGGAAATAAGTGCATAATAGATGTGAATTGTTGGAGTTCAATACCCCTACTTTCCAATTCACTAGGTGTGACTGCTGAAATATTGAAGAAAATCTTAGCTGATAATTTTTGTTAGGGCAGTGAGAGCTTAAGGAGCCCAAGTGCTTTGGGAAAAGGTAGGGGCAGGGGTTAGTCTATAGGGGGAGACACATTGTCTAAGTGCTGACTAGCTGCATAGTTCAGGCAACTTTTCCAAAATGGAAAGGGAGGGATCACTTGGAAAGACGGCACTCTCATCAACTTCTGTTTGTCTTATGTCCTTCTCTAATGTTGTCTTGTACATCCTATGGTCCTTGTTAAACAGCTAGAGCATCTGACAGCTGGGTCAGGAAGGGTTAGGACTAATTACAAATTAATGTGGTTTGTAAAATGTAGTCTATTTCCCTAACTTTCTGTTTTTCCTAAGAAAAGAATAAATCTTTATTCAAATGCAAAAAAAAGAAATCAGGCTGATAAACAATAGTTACAGGCAATCACCAAAGACATTGAGGTGACTGCATGTATTTCTTGGGAGACTTTTCCAAGACATACACCTTTAATATATACACTTAAGCTTTAAGTTCTTGGTCTATTAATTCTTGGGCAGAAATTCAAAATGAATTTTGTTTTATTCTCTTCCAGGTGATAAAGTCATCCCACTGTTTAATTCCCAATGTGGAAAATGTGCCATTTGTAAACACCCAGAAGCCAACTTATGCTTGACAGAGAAGTATGTTTCTGACACTTTGCATGTAGAGTCAATGAGTTTGCACATCAGTTAAGCTCCCATCTCATACCCTTCTGTTTCTCTCTCTCTGTTACAATGACCAGACTGACCAGCCATCAGGAGACCATGCAGGATGGCATTACCAGGTTCACCTGCAAAGGGAAGCCCATCTACCACTTCATCCACACCAGTACCTTCTCTGAGTACACAGTGGTGGATGAGATCTCAGTGGTCAAGATTGATGCAGCAGCACCGCTTGAGAAAGTCTGCCTCATTGGCTGCAGATTTTCTACTGGTTATGGGTCTGCAGTCAAAGTGGCCAAAGTGAGAATGATAAGAGATGATAATACCAGTTATATTCAGACTGTCAGGAACAAAGAGGGAAAAATTTCCTTCCTAGACTCCCAGGAACTATCCCCATAAATTAAGTAATAACTTTCCACCTGCTACCATAATAGCATTGATATACATCATAGAATTTAGGGAAATGATTATAGGATAATATGATAAAGGAAATAAGCCTATAAAAATTCACCTGCTTATCACAAATTAACAAGGTGTTGATACTTATTTTAAAGAGTAAGATTTAGTTATCATTAGTTATTCTTCAATCATTGAATTTTGGGGATTTATTATATTTTAGAGCTGGGAGTTCATTTAATCACTTATTCTACACATACAGGGATCAGCTAAAGGAGGTTCTGTTAGGTTCTGAGGCAGTCAAGTTAAAGGAAATGTCTTTGGGGAACTTCTAATACATGGATCCCCTGGCCCCAGAATTAGAAGCAACAGTAGTTTCAAAGCCCTACTTGATATCCTCCAAACCAATGTCTTCAACACAATCATTCTGTGGCATTTTCCAGGATTGCTGGGAGGAAATTAATGAATCTTCAGTAGTGCATTTATACAGGATTTATACAGGATTTTACTCCTACATTTCATGCCTCTGCAATGAATACACATATACACTCTAATATACACACCCATTTCAGAAGTGATAGACTTTAAGATGAAAAATTTTAAAACCTTCTCCTCCAAAAAGGTTTCAGAACTACAATCTAAGAGTATCACTTCATTTTATTGATAATAAAATCAGAGGTCCAGAGACATAAATTAAAGCTGTATGTCCAAAGTTCACAACTAGTTTTCAAGAAAGCTAAGATTAAAATATATTTCTGAAAACTCCTCTGGTATCTTAAATCATAGTCCTTAATTTCCATCACTTTGAAATTACAACCACAAACCTTGTATATTTCTAAATAAGGTAGATAGTGGTGTAGTATCCCTATAGAATTTAGTAACATTTGACGAACTAATGAGTGAATAAACCCTCCTCAGAGGATCTTACAAAGAAATTACTTGGGACAGAGGAATATTTTACCCACACTAAGGCAGATCTTGGAAGATTAGATTTATGAAACAGTCCATAGCCAATTGCAGTATTTTAGAGAGCATGTCTTCTTCAGATTTCTGTGACTCCAGCACTAAATCCTTCCTCCAAGTACATCATCTAGGTACAAATGTGCCTACACACAAAGCAGGGGCTGAGGTCAATCATAATAATGAATATTATGTATTTTTAAAAGGTAGACCAACTTTTCATTGCATGTTTGCTCATTAGCATACTTTTTAAGCCTGGGGAAAAAACCCTAAAATCACATAGATCTCAAGTGGTATTATCTTAAATTACCTGTTGAAGATCCCCGGTTTTTAGATTTACTTCAAGCTAAGAATAAATCCACTATATTTAACAGTTCATTTCTGTTCACATTTTAATAGAACTGCCTACTGAAAGTTAATGAGCCAAAAAGTTTAGTTTTAAGGAACTGACTGGATTTCTTCAGTCTCCTAGAATATCCTTTTCACTCATTATTTCAATTGCCTATCTGTACATATGGTAAAATGAAGCTGAATATCACTGGATTTGAGCTACTGAGAGCCTCCCCAAGATTGGAACTGGTCATTCAGAGCTCAAAGATCATCCATTCCATTGATTCCAAACTGGGCTGCCTACCTGCAAAGATATGAATTTAACTAGTATGTATTATGGCATGCATATTTGGGATTTGTAAAGTTCCCTAGGTGAGACTACTTTGCAGCAAAGTTCAGGAATTCAGGTTTAGTTCAGCCTACTCAACTTAAACTTGAAGCACCAGAAAAAAAAAAAAAGACATTTTCACAGCAGGTTGGATGAAAGAGTACAAGTAATTCCTGATAAAGGTCAATAGTTGGCACAGCACAGACTGTGGCTACCAATCATTACTTTATCCATTTTTGTCGTTTCTGAAAACGCAGGTCACCCCGGGTTCCACCTGTGCTGTTTGGTCTTGGAGGAGTCGGGTTGTCTGCCATCACTGCCTGTAAGGCAGCTGGAGCAGCCAGGATCATTGGGGTGGATATCAACAAGGGCAAATTTGCAAAAGCCAAAGAGCTGGGGGCCACTGAATGCATCAGCCCTCACGACTTCCAGAAACCCATCCATGAGGTGCTGAAGGAAATAAGCAGGGGTGGTGTGGACTTTTCCTTCGAAGTCATTGGTCGGTTGGATACCATGGTATGTACGCTGACATGCTCTGATTCATGCTTCTTTAAAAGAGGGTATGTTTTTAAACAAAAGAATATAAATATAATGTATAAGTGCTACTTTTATCATTTTAAATTGAAGTGCTATATTTCTTGTTTCTCACTTACCTTTACTTTATTCATTATTATAAGGAATTTCTCATTCCATCAGCTAACCAAACATGTCTCAAGTCATAGTTTCCCTTTAGAGTTTGTTTTATATTAAGCCACTATAAACATATTTTATCAAATTTAGTAAAAATTTCAAAATATAACTACTACAAATTCTCTTTTCAAACTGGGAAATTTTAATTTTTCCACATTCTTAAAAAAATGTTTTAATTATTTTTATGTTTAATGAATTCAGATTTGTTTTAGGCCAAAAATCATTTTATTAATACAAATTTGCCCTAAAGAATGTTACTGCCTTAATGCATTACTAGATATCCCCACAGCAAGCAGAACAGTACCTGGCACTCAATAGATATCCAATATCTATGAGTTGAGCTGAAGCATAAAAAGGATGACAGATTTTACTACAAAAAAAATTTAAGACATAAGTATCTCATAGCATTGCATGCATTAAAATAGCATTAAAACAGCATACATATCTTACAAGATAAAATACGATTGCATACCATTACATGCATGATAAACACTGAGCATAGGTCTGCCTAGCTAAGGGTAAGCACTCAATAAATATTAGTTAGTGTTACTATAGTCAAATACTATTTCTAATCTTAAAGTGCTTACAACACCTTTGGAATATTCATGATATGCCTTTCAAATAAATATAAATATGATCGATTGTGATGGGTAACATATCTCCAGCCATTATCTTCCTAACCAGAACTCTCTTGAACCCACATGAGAAAGTCCCCAGAGATCAATCAATTCCCATTGTTGAGATTCCCCAGTAAATTCAGGCAGTGTTAGTCCAATGGAGCAGCACCCTGAGAGTAATAATCTTTGCAGCCTTGATCTGGGACAATATGTTCCAAGAAAATCCAACATTTTGCCAGATGACAGTTTTTCTCCTTAGGTTCTTTTATAATGTTTTTCTCCTATTTTTCCATGGACAGCATTGTTAGTCTATTTCATAATACCAAATATCTGCCAGCCACTGTGGATAGGTGGTCTTCCAAACATCATACTCAAAACCCAAAGGATCAACAATTATATATAGCCCTGGTGAATCCTAAACTATTTTCTTACTACAATATGTGTTTAAAAACATAACTGGAAGGAGGAGGCTCTCTCTAGTCTTTTGAGATTCAAGAATAATAGGTGTGGGGCGGGTCACAGTGGCTCAGTGGCAGAGTTCTCGCCTGCCATGCCAGAGACCCAGGATTAATTCCCTGTGTCTGCCCATGTAAAAAAAAAAAAAGAAGAATAGGTGTAGTTTAAAGTAAAACCAATACAAATTATGGGGTGTCAAATGTAAGATTTACAACATAACCATTTTAGAGCTGGACAGTAAAATAGGGATCCATTAAAAATGGAGGGAATCATGGGAACACAAATTTTGATGATGTAATCAACATTACATCTTGCTCAAAATGCCTAGTTCCAAATAGAGGTTCAAATTGCCTCCTAAATAAATAAATGAAAAATGATTAACCAATTAAACATTTGATTAGCCAAATGATAATGCCAACTTAGAAGGCCTACGATTCATATGGTGAAGACGTATAACCATTGCTGGACGAGAAAACTTTATATACATTCACAATGATGTTTATTTACCTTTTTAATATTGATAAGCAAATATTATGCATGCAAAAATTTGTTCAATCACTCAGCCAAACTAATTTTCTGGGCATTCACTAAAGTCATAGCACTAGCCTACGTGTGACAAGGAAAAAAGAAGCAAATGACAAAATCTTTATCCTCCACGTACTCACAGTCTAGCTGTTATTACGTGAACGCTTACCATGTATCATGAGTGGGAACTATCAGAGGACCTATTTTACAATGCTGAATGTTAACTTCATTCCAGGTGGAGGCCCTGTTGTGCTGTCATGAGTCATATGGCATAAGCGTCATTGTAGGGGTGCCTCCAGGATCCCAAAACCTCTCCATGAACCCTATGTTGCTATTGACTGGATGCACCTGGAAAGGGGCAGTTTTTGGTGGTATGTAATTAGGCTTAACGGCTGAATTCTTACTAACCTCAGAATTTGTCCCATTTTATAAGTGACAAGTCAACTTTTGAAAAGCAATGTGGTCAAAGACGAATTAAAAATCCTGGTATATCTTTAGGCTCCAAATCAACTATATGTGGAACTAAGGCAGACTGAAGTTCCCAAGACATAATATCTGATGTCCCAGCTAGGAACTATAAACAAAACCTCTTTTGATACTGGTAGGTGAATAGGGAACTAAAATCCCAACAGGACCCAGAAAACCCATAACAATTGTTAATATCTGCACTCATTGCTCAAATTTAGGCAACTCCTAAATTCAATCCGTAAATTTGGACATAATCATCTGTACCATAATTTCTCTATGAGACAGCTGAATAATGAAGTGTCTTAATTGACTGGGGATGGGTAAACAACAAGTTAAAAAAGTCTAATTGTTGCAAAAGGATATTAAAGCCCACTATATTTTATAAACCCCAGTAGTAGCAGTTAATGGAATGTGGCTCACTTTATATGCTTTGATTTTAATTCACTTGAAAAGTTTCCTCTTCAATTCTCCTACTCACCCCTGTCTGAATCTATCAAAAATATTTCTCTCTTTTCAGGCTTTAAGAGTAAAGATTCCATCCCCAAACTTGTGGCTAATTTTATAGCCAGCAGGTATCCTTTAGATCCATTAATAACCAATGTTTTACCATTTGAAAAAATCAGTGAAGTATTTGACCTGCTGCACTCTGGAAAGAGGTAAATCATTTCCTTCTCGCTTTATGAGGTGGGGTAGGCTTACAGAGAAAATTTTATTGGTTCAGAGATTTGACATATCCATAGGACTGTAGAAGGATGAGAAAAACAGTGGAGTGGAGGGGTTGGTTTTCCCTTACCAGTTCATTTGCATGTAGAACATTTTATATTTAATGGTGAGAAACCAAGAACAGCTGCTTTGCATTTCAATTCTGGTAAAGCCAAATTTTGAGGCTTGCCACAAACCTAAATGATCAGAGCAATTCAGCCTTTTGACAGTAGGACACTTACCCTTGTAAGGAAAGAGGATCAGAGTCATATAGTCATCATCAGAAGATGCAGCCCCCACAGCCTCTTCCTGGCCCCTTAATACAGGATGACTACTGATGGATAGAAATTTATTATATAATCAGGATGTCCCAAACTTTCATTATAGGTGTAGGTGGAGCTACATTGGGGTTGTTTCCTATACAAATCGCAGTAGTTTCCTCATAAAAACACTATTATTGGTATTAATTTTTGCCATTTTCAAAGATTTTTTTCACAAATAAAAGTTACTGTAAAAGGGTGAGATATGAAAAGTTGTTTAAATATAAGTTAGGAATATAAGCCAATACCATTTAAATCTTAAACATTCAACTTATACCATAACTTAATAAGATGCATTTTGTCACCTGCATTTATAGGGGGCAAAACCTGTAACAGTCAGTTATATTCAACCTTCAACTTCTAGCTCTACAGTTCCTACTTTTCTGTAGCCTCACTCTTCTTCTCACGAGATTTTCAAATTAAATAGTGTTTCTTATGCCACCACACACATATAATATTATACTAGACACTGTACCTGACAGAAATATTCCTATGTATATCCTGAAGAAACTAGCATTCACAAAGCATCAGCTACTTCACTAAATGTCTATCTTTCTTATTGCATGTAAATTACAATGAATGTTGATATGCTAGTCTAAATTTCACCATTTTATACTACAGAAAACTGAGACTGAGAGTGGACATATGGTTAGTAAGCAGAAGCAGAATTCAAAGTTAGACCTATTACTTAGCAAAGCTTCTTTTTTTGGCTTTTAAAAAGGGGAATTTATTAAGTTGCATGTTTACAGTTCTAAGTCTGTGAAAATGTCCAAACTAGGTATCAAGGGAAAGATACCTTAATGCCAAAGAAAGGACTGATGAAGTCCAGAATTCTTCTTTAAGCTGGGAGGGCACATGCTGACATCTGTTAGCTTTCTCTTCTCATTTCATAACGCTTCCTCAGGGGCGTTTTCCTTCTGCTCTAAGGATTTCTGGCTGCATGGGCTCTATTGGTTCCTGTGGCTCTTGGCAAAGTCTATTTATTTTTCATTACCTTACACTGACTGACAAGAGCTCATACATTCATATATTTATATTATACACATTCATAAACATATATATAAATAATGTGGAAAACAGTGGTCAAGAAATCTTAGTCATTGTCTCTTGGCTTCTTCGTTTAGATTGAAGTTCAAAAGAGATAATGCATGAAAAGCATCTACAAAGTGCATGGCAGATAGCAAGAATTTATTACATATTATAAGCCATTGTTGGTTTATATTCATTAATATGCCAGACATTTCAGAATTCCAAAAACGGTATTCTGAAGATGCTAATATAGAATGAATTCTGAAAAGAAGTCATAATAGGATGTGATGAATGGGCTTAAGTCTTAAGAGAATATGAGAGAGAACTAGTAAAAGATGAATTTCCTTTTTATTCATTTCCACTTGAATATATAAAGATGGGAATGAAGTGGCTACAATGCAACCAGGCTCATACAATGAGACACATCAAATCCTCCTCGGACCCTCTTAAGAAAGAGTATCAAATATCTGATGTTAAAATAAAATATTTCATGTTTTATTTCAGTATCCATACCATCCTGACATTTTGAGGCCATGCAGACACCTTCGCTTGCACCTGACTTCTGGCTGTCCCATGCCCCTCATGATCTAGAACACAAGACAAAAACAGCATTGATTCTGCCCTTCCGAGATGCTATCAATAAATGCATATGGGAGCATTCCAAAAGAAACATAAATTTCTTGGAGAACTTTTTTTTGAGTTTTTAAAATATGACATGCTTCTTAGAGCACTTCAGTTTACAAAAAATGGCACAGAAAGTACTCTCCATGTACTCACTTTCCCCTACACCTACAGGAAATTTCTCCTTTTACATTTTGCATTAGTGTGATACATTTGTAAAAATTCCTGGCCCAATATGGATGCATATTATTCTTATTAATTAAATACATGGATTACTTTAGGTTAACTCTTTGTGTTATACACTTCTATGGGTTTTTCACAAATGCATCATTTCATGTATCCATCATTACAACAACATACAAAATCGTTTCACTGCCCCAAAAGTGCCCTGTGCTTCCTGAAATCACTTCTCAAGCAAATGTTTGAAATCAAAGTGAGAGAGAAATGAAATGTTGAATATCAACTGGGTAATTGAGGCCACTAAACTTTTCTTCCTGATCATTCTACATACATTGTGTTTCCCACTGAGAAGAGGTATTTCTTGTGATTTCATAACCTTCTTGTTCCTTTGCTTCCCTTAGTCACTGAAGCCAAATGAAGGGAATGTTCATTCTCTTTGCTTGAAAGCATACATAATGGTTTATTATGCTTGAAGCCAACAACTTCTACATCTATTTCCACTATCTGTATTTCCCTTCTTGTGAAGGGAAAGATCCTGGGGTAAAAACTGCAGCATGAGACAGTATAGGCTCAGATTTATAAGTGACGTGATTCCAAACCTTCTAAATCCACAGAAATTCTTAGTAATTCAAGGGAAATGCTAGCCATTTCCATAAAATAATGGGAATAGTTTTTAAGTGTTTAGACTGTTTGCATGCAATGAAGATAGAATTCTGTTCTTAAATAAAAGCAGGCTTCCTGCTACATGCGATAAATGAGTCTTGATATTAGCAGGAAAAAGAATTATTCTTATAAACATATTCAAATTATCTGTAATTTTTACTCCTTTACAGATAAATTATTTTAACTAATAAAGTGCTTTTTTAGTTAAATAGCCTTTCTGATTAGAATTGACTAAGAAGCCACGTATAAGGTAATTAAAAAGTAACAGGGTTCACCATGTAGTCTGGGTTACTATGAAATGGCACAAGCTTCCAAAGCATGTAGAAATAAATGCAAATACAGATATGTATTTTTACAAAATTATTTTCAGTCTATTAACTATCAAGTCTTGAATCATTCTATAATCCTGGAATTACTTGAATAATGTGAATATATAAAACCTATGCTACTTGTTTGACATTGATGTCCTACTCTCAGATGAAGATTTTCATTTTCAGTTTTTTCTTTAAAATGTCATGAAAACTTTCCTTATATATTTATTTCCAAATGTGCTATTTGTTGCTATTTCTACTGTCTATTTGATATTGTGGAGATGATTCCAGACTTAGAGAAAATGATCTGTTCTTACTGTGGTATCTTACCAGCCATCCTCTCTTTTATCCTGTTTTTTTAAAAATTACACCACCAACCAATTACATTTTTATGAGGATTACAGAGGTGATGCTAGTGGAAGGGTTGTGTAACTGCAAAGCTTCATGTGAAGTAGGTAATTGTGAAGGAGATATTTAAGGTCAAGGCAGCCTTCAGGATGTCTCCGAAATAAATAATGGGACACTTCTTGTTGCTGAGTTCTCCATGATTTTTGTGTTGATAGTGATGACATGGGATCCAAAGAAGGGAGAAATTGTTGTAAATGCACATGACAGAAGAGTGGACATAAAATCTTTCAGTTGCACAGAGGCCTCCATTGGCCTCCATCAGTCTTCTCTCCCAGTTCGTGGAGGGTATAGGAGAAGGGGGAATAGGGAGGCTCTGTCAGTGTTCTCACAGAATGTTATGGCCTCCATATGATGTGGAGGGTGGGGGGTAAATGTGCCTTCTGCACCTAAACTGGTTCTCTGTTGTCATTAACATCGTTGGGGAAGGAGGCAGGTTAAAGTAAAGTAAAAGGAGAACCCCAGAATACTCTTATCCAGATGGGTCTGTAAAAGAATATGTGGTCAGGGTGTCCTAATGATTGCCAGAAGCTTTATTTTTATTTTAGAATTTTATTTCATTCTAGAATCAAGAATTCAGAGCAAGGAGAATTTGGTTAAATTTGAAAGATGAGGGATTGTTGATCAGATTTCCACATTGCCAATCACATTCTTCCAGCACTGGGTATGTATACTAAAGGTGAGGAGAGGAACAGAGAGAATGATGAAGCTTTAGCTATGTATAGGCAAAAGGGAATTGAGCCTGAACTGGAGCAATGTTGATGGGGAAGAAGAGCATCAGCTCTACCATACATTCTTCAGTGCACACAAAACATGTTCCTGCATCAAGATTACGTGAGCGTGGTGCTCAAAGTGGAGATGGGGGAAAAAAAACTGTTTTCAATACATTTGTCCTGATCACTGGGTGTGGATGTCAGTCCCACCAACTTGGGCTCTAAACACCATCACATGGTTCTTGGTGGTTATGTTAATTTTGGCATTGAGCCTGGCAAGTTTGAAAAGACTCTAAGATGTTCAAATGAGTCATCAAGAAGTATCTTTTGAGCAACTTAGATAGATTTTGGGTCAATTCTCATTTTGATAGTGTGGCATAGTGTAAATCCCCTTTTCCTAGCATTGAATTAATAAAAAAAAAAACACAGGGTACATAAGTGTGATTTACATTCTTAATTCTTAATAAAATACACTCTTGAGAGACCGTGATCCAGAACTGTTTTTGCCAGGAAGAGACTAGATGTGGAGCACCGATTCTTCTTGGATAGATAACAACAAAGGCAGGAAGATCTGGAGTCAGTAGGTGTCCTTGAAGCTCTCTCGTTGGCAGCCTACTCATCAGTTAAGAGCACAGTTCCCATGGCAATCTGGGTGCTGAATTTTTTTCTTGAAATCTCAGCTTAGAATCTGTTTTATTGTCTCTTTTTGTGGAAGTTACATATATCTCTCTCAGTAAATGCCTTTTAAGTAAATCAACTTGGAAGAATCTGTTGTCTCTAATAATGAACTTTGACAATGATAAGCTGAATCCCTGGGCATAGATAAAACTGCTCAGGGAAAGAAATTAGAATGTTAGGGGAAGAATTCAGAAATGGGTCCTCGAGGACAATAGTAGTTATAGTAAATCCTATGAATAAAAGACACTGCAAAAGTGACTAAGGAAATACAAATAATATGAAAAGTATAATGATAGCCAAGAGAGATTATTGTCAAGGAAAAATAACTTCCACGTTTTCACCAGGGGCAAGCATAGAAAAAAAGAAAAATGGGTACAAAGCAGTATCCAGTGAGTTTGGCAAGTACGTGATATTAAATGATACCAGCAAAAACAATTAGCTAACAACACTTTAATATCAAAACTTGGTAAAGATGCTACAAGAAAGGAAAACTCCAGACCAATCTCCCTAATGAACACAGAAGCAAAAATTCTCAACAAAATACTAGTAAATTGAATCCAACAGCATATTAAAAGAATTACACACCATGACCAAATGGGGTTTATACCAGGAATGCAAGGATGACTCAAAACAAGAAAATCAGTTAATGTAATACAGCACATTAACAATTCGAAATGGAAAAAATCATACGATCATCTCAATTGACAGCACATAAAGAATTCGAAATGGAAAAAATCATATGATCATCTTGATTGATGCTGAAAAAGGATTTGACAAAATTCAACATTCTTTTCTGATAAAAACACTTCAAAAGGTAGGAATCAAAGGTAACTACCTCAATATGATAAAAGGCATATATGCGAAACCCATAGCCAGCATCACACTCTATGGTGAGAGGCTGAAAGCTTTACCCCTAAGATCAGGAACAAGACAAGTATGCCTTCCATCACCACTATTATTCAATATTGTACTAGAAGTTCTAGCAAGAGCAATCAGGCAAGACAAAGAAATAAAAAGCATCCAAATTGGAAAAGAAAAAATAAAACCTTCATTATTTGCAGATGACATGATACTATACTTGGAAAATCCTAAGAAATTTACAACACAATTACTTGAGCTAATAAACAAATTCTTCAAAGTGGCAGGATATAAAATTAATGTGCAAAATTCAGTAATGTTTCTACACACATGCAATGACCTAATCAAGAGGTCAATTAAGGAAAAAATTTCATTCAAAATAGCAACTAAAAGAATCAAGTATTTAGGAATGAATGTAACTAAGGATGTAAAGGACTTGTACACAGAGAACTACATAGCAGTGCTAAAAGAAATCAAAGAAGATTTAAATAGGTGGGGAGCAGGGTAGAAAGGTTAAGTGTAGTTAAAATGACAATTCTAGCTCTTTCTCCACCGGCGGTGCTCCCGCCGCCATCTGGCCCTCCTCTTCCTCTTTCTCCACCGGCAGTGCTTCTGCCGCCATCTGGCCCTCCTCTTCCTATTTTCTGCCGGCGGCGCTCCCACCGCCATCCAGCCCTCCTCCTTCCCCTTCTCCGTCGGCGCTCCCGCCGCCATCTAGCCCTCCTCTTGGTCTTTCTCCACTGGCGGCGCTTCCGCCGCCATCTAGCCCTCCTCTTCCCCCTTCTCCGCCGGCGCACCCGCCGCCATCTAGCCCTCCTCTTCCTCTTTTTCCACAGGGAGCGCTCGCGCCGCCATCTTGCCCTTCTCTTTCCCCTTCTGCTCCAGCGGCGCTCCATCCGCCATCTTATCCTTCCCTTTCTCCTACTACAGCGGCTCTCCAACCACCACCGTGCCCTCTTCCGCCTTCACCAGCTCCTCCGCCACCGTCCTCGACAGTCTTGCCATCCTCACCTTTCCTTCTCCAGAACAGCTACTAGGGGAGTAGAAACAATACAGAACAGCTCCCGGAGCCATGACAGAGATAAAAAAGACAGCATACCCCATCTTGGAACGGCTGACTGGCTGGGAGAACCTGCTCCAGTGAGATTGATGAGGGGCGCGGGCTTCCTGGGCGGGGCGACGAGTGGCCGGAGTCCCTCCCCTCCTCCTTCCTGGGCCAGCTGGCAGAATTGGGTAGGCGGCCCCCTCAAGCCGCAGCGGATGGCGCCCCCACCACGCGCGGCCACCTGGACCAACTGAGAGAATTGGATCAGAAATCCCCAGGACACGGAGAACAGTGACCGGGGGGGTCCCTTCCAAGCACGTGACTTCCTGGTCCGGCTGGGAACAGTGCACTCTCCCGAGCCACGGCGGCTGGCGCCCTCCCATCACGCTGGGCGCCCCAGGTCAACTAGGAAATTTGGACGGGCGCTCCCCCGGGCTGCGGTGGCCAGCGACCCTCCCTGCGTTCGGACCCCCAGGCTGGCTGGCACTCTTCCAAGCCGCTTTGGATGGCGAACCTCCCCCACGGCGAGAGTTTTCCAAAGTTAAAGGACCCAAAGCACCTTTTACTGGTGGAACCCACAGACAAACGTGTGCCACAAGCGCCACCTACTGGGCAGGATAAGAAAAACAGAACCCAGAGATTTCACAGAAAAATCTTTCAACCTGTTCGGTCAAACACCCAGGGAAATCTGACTAAATGCCCAGACGCCAGCAGAAGATAACAGATCACGCTCAGAAAATTGAAAATATGGCCCAGTCAAAGGAACAAACCAATAGTTCAAATGAGATACAGGAGCTGAGACAACTAATGCTGAATATATGAACAGAAATGGAAAACGTCTTCAAAAACGAAATCGATAAATTGAGGGAGGACATGAAGAAGACATGGGCTGAACAAAAAGAAGAAATAGAAAAACTGAAAAACAAATCACAGAACTTATGGAAGTGAAGGATAAAGTAGAAAAGATGGAAAAAACAATGGATACCTACAACGATAGATTTAAAGAGACAAAAGATAGAATTAGTGATTTGGAGGATGGAACATCTGAATTCCAAAAAGAAACAGAAACTATCTGGAAAAGAATGGAAAAATTTGAACAAGGGATCAGGGAACTGAAGGACAATATGAACCACACAAATATACGTGTTGTGGGTGTCCCAGAACGAGAATAGAAGGGAAAAGGAGGAGAAAAACTAATGGAAGAAATTATCACTGAAAATTTCCCAACTCTTATGAAAGACCTAAAGTTACAGACCCAAGAAGTGCAGCGCACCCCAAAGAGATTAGACCCAAATAGGTATTCTCCAAGACACTTACTAGTTAGAATGTCAGAGGTCAAAGAGAAAGAGAGGCTCTTGAAAGCAGCAAGAGAAAAACAATCCATCACATACAAGGGAAACCCAATAAGACTATGTGTAGATTTCTCAGCAGAAACCATGGAAGCTAGAAGACAGTGGGATGATATATTTAAATTACTAAAAGAGAAAAACTGCCAACGAAGACTCCTATATCCAGCAAAATTGTCCTTCAAAAATGAGGGAAAAATTAAAACATTCTCAGACAAAAAGTCACTGAGAGAATTTGTGACCAAGAGACCAGCTCTGCAAGAAATACTAAAGGGAGCACTAGAGTCAGATACAAAAAGACAGAAGAGAGAGGTATGGAGAAGAGTGTAGAAAGAAGGAAAGTCAGATATGATATATATAATGCAAAAGGCAAAATGGTAGAGGAAAATATTATCCAAACAGCAATAACACTAAATGTTAATGGACTGAATTCCCCAATCGAAAGACATAGACTGGCAGAATGGATTAAAAAACAGGATCCTTCTATATGCTGTCTACAGGAAACACATTTTAGACCCAAAGATAAACATAGGTTGAAAGTGAAACGTTGGGAAAACATATTTCATGCAAATAACAACCATAAAAGAGCAGGAGTGGCTATACTAATATCCAATAAGTTAGACTTCAAATGTAAAACAGTTAAAAGAGACAAAGAAGGACACTATATACTAATAAAAGGAACAATTAAACAAGAAGACATAACAATCATAAATATTTATGCATCGAACCAGAATGCCCCCAAATACGTGAGGAATACACTGCAAACACTGAAAAGGGAAATAGACGCATATACCATAATAGTTGGAGACTTCAATTCACCACTCTCATCAATGGACAGAACATCTAGACAGAGGATCAATAAAGAAATAGAGAATCTGAATATTGCTATAAATGAGCTAGACTTAACAGACATTTATAGGACATTACATCCCACAACAGCAGGATACACCTTTTTCTCAAGTGCTCATGGATCATTCTCAAAGATAGACCATATGCTGGGTCACAAAGCAACTCTTAACAAATTTAAAAAGATTGAAATCATACACAACACTTTCTCGTATCATAAAGGAATGAATTTGGAAATCAATAATAGGCGGAGTGCCAGAAAATTCACAGTTACATGGAGGCTCAACAACACACTCTTAAACAACGAGTGGGTCAAAGAAGAAATTGCTAGAGAAATTAGTAAATACCTCGAGGCGAATGAAAATGAAAACACAACATATCAAAACTTATGGGATGCAGCAAAGGCAGTGCTAAGAGGGAAATTTATTGCCCTAAATGCCTGTATCAGAAAAGAAGAAAAGGCAAAAATGCAGGAATTAACTTTCCACTTGGAAGAACTGGAGAAAGAACAGCAAACTAATCCCAAAGCAAGCAAAAGGAAAGAAATAACAAAGATTAGAGCAGAAATAAATGAAATTGAAAACATGAAAACAATAGAGAAAATCAATAAGGCCAGAAGTTGGTTCTATGAGAAAATCAATAAGATTGATGGGCCCTTAGCAAGACTGACAAAAAGAAGAAGAGAGAGGATGCAAATAAATAAGATCAGAAATGGAAGAGGAGACATAACTACTGACCTCACAGAAATAAAGGAGGTAATAACAGGATAATATGAACAACTTTATGCTATAAATACAACAATTTAGATGAAATGGACGGGTTCCTGGAAAGACATGAACAACCAACTCTGACTCAAGAAGAAATAGATGACCTCAACAAACCAATCACAAGTAAAGAAATTGAATTAGTCATTCAAAAGCTTCCTAAAAAGAAAAGTCCAGGAACAGACAGCTTCACATGTGAATTCTATCAAACATTCCAGAAAGAATTAGTACCAACTCTCCTCAAACTCTTCAAAAAAATAGAAGTGGAGGGAAAACTACCTAATTCATTCTATGAAGCCAACATCACCCTCATACCAAAACCAGGCAAAGATATTACAAAAAAAGAAAACTACAGACCAATCTCTCTAATGAATATAGATGCAAAAATCCTCAATAAAATTCTAGCAAATCGTATCCAACAACACATTAAAAGAATTATACATCATGACCAAGTAGGATTCATCCTAGGTATGCAAGGATGGTTCAACAGAAGAAAATCAATTAATGTAATACACCATTTCAACAAATCAAAGCAGAAAAATCACATGATCATCTCAATTGATGCAGAGAAGGCATTTGACAAGATTCAACATCCTTCCCTGTTGAAAACACTTCAAAAGATACGAATACAAGGGAACTTCCTTAAAATGATAGAGGGAATATATGAAAAACCCACAGCTAATATCATCCTCAATGGGGAAAAATTGAAAACTTTCCCCCTAAGATCAGGAACAAGACAAGGATGTCCACTATCACCACTATTATTCAACATTGTGTTGGAGGTTCTAGCCAGAGCAATTAGGCAAGAAAAAGAAATACAAGGCATCAAAATTGGAAAGGAAGAAGTAAAACTATCACTGTTTGCAGACGATATGATACTATACGTCGAAAACCCGGAAAAATCCACAACAAAACTACTAGAGCTAATAAATGAGTACGGCAAAGTAGCAGGTTACAAGATCAACATTCAAAAATCTGTAGCATTTCTATACACTAGTAATGAACAAGCTGAGGGGGAAATCAAACGAATCCCATTTACAATTGCAACTAAAAGAATAAAATACCTAGGAATAAATTTAACTAAAGAGACAAAAAACCTATATAAAGAAAACTACAAAAAACTGTTAAAAGAAATCACAGAAGACCTAAATAGATGGAAGGGCATACCGTGTTCATGGATTGGAAGGCTAAATATAGTTAAGATGTCAATCCTACCTAAATTGATTTACAGATTCAATGCAATACCAATCAAAATTCCAACAACTTATTTTTCAGAAATAGAAAAACCAATAAGTAAATTTATCTGGAAGGGCAGGGTGCCCCGAATTGCTAAAAACATCTTGAGGAAAAAAAACGAAGCTGGAGGTCTCGTGCTGCCTGACTTTAAGGCATATTATGAAGCCACAGTGGTCAAAACAGCATGGTATTGGCATAAAGATAGATATATCGACCAATGGAATTGAATAGAGTGCTCAGATATAGACCCTCTCATCTATGGACATTTGATCTTTGATAAGGCAGTCAAGCCAACTCACCTGGGACAGAGCATTCTCTTCAATAAATGGTGCCTAGAGATCTGGATATCCATATGCAAAAGAATGAAAGAAGACCCATATCTCACACCCTATACAAAAGTTAACTCAAAATGGATCAAAGATCTAAACATTAGGTCTAAGATGATAAAACAGTTAGAGGAAAATGTTGGGAGATATCTTATGAAACTTACAATTGGAGGTGGTTTTATGGACCTTAAACCTAAAGCAAGAGCACTGAAGAAGGAAATAAATAAATGGGAGCTCCTCAAAATCAAACACTTTTGTGCATCAAAGAACTTCATCAAAGAAGTAGAAAGGCAGCCTACACAATGGGAGACAATATTTGGAAATGACATATCAGATAAAGGTCTAGTATCCAGAATTTATAAAGAGATTGTTCATCTCAACAACAAAAAGACAGCCAACCCAATTACAAAATGGGAAAAAGACTTGAACAGATACCTACCAGAAGAGGAAATACAAATGGCCAAAAGGCACATGAAGAGATGCTCAATGTCCCTGGCCATTAGAGAAATGCAAATCAAAACCACAATGAGATATCATCTCACACCCACCAGAATGGCCATTATCAACAAAACAGAAAATGACAAGTGCTGGAGAAGATGGGGAGAAAGAGGCACACTTATCCACTGTTGGTGGGAATGTCAAATGGTGCAACCACTGTGGAAGGCAGTTTGGCGATTCCTCAAAAAGCTGAATATAGAATTGCCATACGACCCAGCAATACCATTACTGGGTATCTACTCAAAGGACTTAAGGGCAAAGACACAAATGGACATTTGCACACCAATGTCTATGGCAGCGTTATTTACATTTGCAAAGAGATGGAAACAGCCAAAATGTCCATCAACAGAAGAGTGGCTAAACAAACTGTGGTATATACATACGATGGAATATTATGCAGCTTTAAGACAGGATAAACTTATGAAGCATGTAATAACATGGATGGACCTAGAGAACATGATGCTGAGTGAGTCTAGCCAAAAACTAAAGGACAAATACTGTATGGTCCCACTGATGTGAACCGACATTCAAGAATAAACTTGGAATATGTCATTGGTAACAGAGTCCAGCAGGATTTAGAAACAGGGTAAGATAATGGGTAATTGGAGCTGAGGGGATACAGACTGTGCAACAGGACTACATACAAAAACTCAAAAATGGACAGCACAATAATACCTAATTGTAAAGTAATCATGTTAAAACACTGAATGAAGCTGCATCTGAGCTATAAGTTTTTGTGTTTTTTTTACTATTATTATTACTTTTATTTTTTTCTCTATATTAACATTCTATATCTTTTTCTGTTGTGTTGCTAGTTCTTCTAAACCGATGCAAATGTACCAAGAAATGATGATCATGCATCTATGTGATGATGTTAAGAATTACTGATTGCATATGTAGAATGGTATGATTTCTAAATGTTGGGTTAATTCCTTCTTTTCCATTAATTAATAATAAAAAAAAGAATTACTGATTGCATATGTTGAATGGGAAAAAAAAATGACAATTCTACCAAAACTGATCTACCAATCAAAATTCCAACAACCAACTTTGAAGACTTGGGAAAGCTAGTTACCAAATTCATCTGGAAGAGAAAGAGACCCTGAATAGCTAAAAAGCATCCTTAAAAAGAAGAATGAAGTGGGAAGTTTAACACTCCCTGATTTCAAAACTTATAATAAAGCCACAGTGGTCAAAACAGCATGGCACTGGCATGAAGCTAGGAGTATTGACCAATGGAATAGAATCTAGGGTGCAAAAGTAGACCACCAAATCTATGGTAAACTGATTTATGATAAGGCCTCCAAATCCACTGAACTGGAACAAAATAGTCTTTTCAATAAATGGTCATTAGAAAATTGGATCTCATTAGCCAGAAAAATGAAAGTCACATATCGGACAAAGGTTTGAGATCCTGTATACACAAAGAAATCATACCACTCAATAACAAAAGAACAAAGAACCCCTTATAAAATGTGCTAAAGGTATGAATACGCATTTTTCTGAAGAACAAATACAGATGGCTCAAAAGCACATGAAGAGATGCTCATTTTCATTACTATAAAGGAAATACAGATCAAGACTACAATAAGATACTGCCTCACACCTATAAGTATTGCTGCTATTAAGTTACAAATTGCAAATGTTGGAGAAGATGTGGAGAAATTGGGACACTTATAATGGTACAGCTGCTATGGAAAACAGTATGGCAGTTCCTGAGAATATATAAATATCAAGTTGCCCTATGACCCAGCAATACCACTACTCAGTATATACCCAGAACAGCTGAAAGCAGTGACACAAATAGACATTAGCACACTGATGTTCACAGCAGTATTACTCACAATCATCAAAAGATAGAAACAATCCAAGTGCCCATCAACAGATGAGTGGATTAACAAAATGTGGTATATGCAGAACAGTATGCAGCAGAAAGACAAAATGATGTCCTAAACCATGTGACAAGATGGATGGACCTTGAGGACATAATGCTGAGTGAAATTAGCCAGACAGTGAAGATAGTTCACTAGTGGGTCTATAAGTAATATTACCATATTGAAGGTGAACATGATAGAAAGGGGTTGTATAGACCTATGTGTCCCACTGATTAACCTTACAAATATAAATAAGTTCTTGCATGAACTATTGCTCAGGTATGAATTTTGTATAAAGAGTGTATAATTTCAGGGCATGGGGGAAAACTGCTATTGCATGATGTAGACTGTGTTTAACAGGAAAACAGCAACAGTACCACAGCAATACCAGGGGCAAATAATGGTGGGAGGGACAAGAGTTAAGAGGAGCTTTGGATTTTCTATTTTTCTATTTAGTGAGTGTGTGTTACCCTTGGGAACAATGAAATTATCTAAAATTGAGAGGGTTGATGGACTGTTGACTTTGGACATTATACATGATGTCCAATGTATGGAGGTGGCTGAAGGATGCACTGACAAAAGTAGAATGGCAAACAATGGTATAAACATATCAAATATTGTGCTGCTACAAAAAAGAACAAAGTTGTGAGACACGCAACATTGTGAATGAACCTGTGGGATATTTGAGGCAAAATAAGCCAAAAATTAAGAAGCAAATATTGTATGGTTTCCTTTAGAAACTACTTATAAGAAAATTGGGGCCTAGATTGTAAGGTCTTATACTAGCCACATTTCATCTAGAATGGTCAATGTTATTTCTAGATTTTGAGAGGCTGTGTTATATAAGTATAACCTGATATTTAGAGATAAGAATGAAGCCAATCAGTTGAGATTAAGATAATTCAGAGTACAGGGAGTAAGGAAGACAATGTCTGTATTTTAGAACTTTGCTTATTCTAAGGAACTAAAAGTTTATTTCATCCAGAACCTAAATTTTCTGTAGCACATAATCTAACTTGTCTGGATCAATCATTTGACAACCCAAATACAGGGTGACCAGAATAATAATGAGGGCCTTTAATCCTGTGTGGCTTAATGTAATGTCTGGATACATCCCAGAGTATATTAAGCAGATAATTTAAAAGTATTAGCAAAGTCCCTTGAGGGATGGGAGAAAATATATTGAACTATTAAACTTTACCACCAATGAAACCTCTGAAACTGTGTCAAACATTAGGAATACCCAAATCTATCAGCCAACCACTTGATCTTGAGGCTTGCTCTTGTGAAACTTACATATGTAGCATAGAAGCTTAGCCTACCTGTAGGTATGCCTAAGAGCTACTTCTGGAAGACCTCTTTTGCCACTCAGATGTGGCAGCTCTCTCTCTCTCAGCCCAACTCTACAAATGAAATCATCAACATGACATCCAGGGTTGAAAGTCTCCCTGGAAGTGTAGAAGATAACTCCCAGATATGAGCCTAGCCCTGGCACCATGGGATCAACAATTCCATCCTGACCAAAAGAGGGAAAAGAAGTGTAACTAATAAAGTATTAGTGGCTGAGAAAGTTCAAACAGAGTTGATAGGCTACTCTGGAGGTTGTGCTCATGCAACCTTCAGTTAGACATTGCTGCCTGTCAAAGCCAGTCAAATCCCAACCAGGACCATTCCAGCCAATCCTAAAGAACAACTAGGGTAATATATAAAGGGGTCCATGCACTAGAGTAACTTTCCAGAAATCTTCAACCTCCAGATGGGTCCCTGAACCAAAATAGTCCTGAAACCTAGAGGGCCCAACCTCTCCAGAACTAAAACCCAAAGCGAATAGAAGAGAAATAACAAAGATTACAGCAGAGTTAAATGAATGGGAGAACAAAAGAACAATAGAAATAATTGATAAACCAAAAGTTGGTTCTTTGAGAAAATCAATAAAATTGATGGGCTACTAACAAGACTGACAAGGTAAAAAGAGAGAAATGCAAATAAACAAAATCAGAAATGAGGAGTGTGTTACCACAGACCCTGAAGAAATAAAAGAGGGAAATGGAACTGTTTGATGTTCTGCAGAGGCTAGGCCCTCTAGGTTTCAGGACTTATCTGGTCCAGGGACCCATCTGAAGGTTGTAGGTTTCTGGAAAATTACTCTAGCACAGGGAACCCTTGCGGAATCTTATATATTGACCTAGGTGTTCTTTAGGATTGGCTGGAGTGGTCCTGGTTAGGGTTTGGCAGTTATGATAGGTAGCAAGGTCTAACTGAAGCTTGCATAAGAGCAACCTCCAGAGTGGCCTCTTGACTCTATTTGTACTCTCTCTGCTGCTGATATTTTATTACTTAACTTCCTTTCCCCCTTTTGGTCAGGATGGAATTATTGATCCCACAATATCAAGGTTGGATTCATCCCTGGGAGTCATCTCCCACATCACCAGGGAGTTCCATCTCCCTACCCCATATTGGTGACAGACCCTGAAGGGATGTGGCAAAGGCTGTGCTGAGAGGGAAATTAGTTGCCATATATGCCTATATTAAAAAACAAGAAAGCAAAAATTGAGGACTTAACTGCTCACCCAGAGGAACTTCAGAAAGAACAACAAACTAAAACCCAAAGCAAACAGAAGAGAAATAACAAACATTACAGCAGAGTTAAATGAATGGGAGAACAAAAGAACAATAGAAATAATTAATAAACCAAAAGTTGGTTCTTTGAGAAAATCAATAAAATTGATGGGTCACTAGCAAGACTGACAAGGAAAAAAAGAGAGAGATGCAAATAAACAAAATCAGAAATGAGAAGGAGTGTGTTACCACAGACCCTGAAGAAATAAATGTGTAAAAAAACAGTAATGCATATATATACAAGCAATAACGTCAGGAGTCAGTTAAGGAAAAAATTCTGTTCAAAATACCAGCTAAAACAATCAAGTACTTAGGGATGAACTTAACTAGGGATGTAAAAGACTAGTATACAGAAAATTACACAACATTGCTAAAGTAAATCAAAGAAGATCTAAATAGGTAGGGAGATATTCCCTGCTCATGGATAGGAAGGCTAAATATAGTTAAGATGTCAATTCTACCCAAATTGATCTATAGATTCAATGTAGTACCAATCAAAATTCCAACAACATACTTTGGAGCCTTGGAAAAGCTAGTTATTTTATAAATTCATCTGGAAGGGAAAGAAACCCTGAATAGCTAAAAGCATACTAAAAAGGAAGAACGAAGTGGGGGAATTAACACTCCCTAACTTTAAAACCTATTATAAAACCACGGTGGCAAAACAGCATTGATACTGGCACTAAGATAGAACATTGACGAATGAAATCAAATTGAGAGTGCAGAAATAGACCACCAAATCTATGGTCAACATATTTTTGACAAGCCCTCAAATCCTCTGAAATGGGACAAAATTGTCTTTCCAATAATTGGGCATGGAAGAATTGGATATCAATAGCCAAAAGAATGAAAGAGGACCCCGATCTTACACCCTACATAAAAACTAACTCAAAGTGGGTCAAACACCTAAATATAAAAACCAGTAACATAAAGTTCGCAGAAGAAAAGGTAGGGAAACATCTTAAGACCTAGTAATAGGAGGTAGCTTCCTAAACTTTACACCCAAAGCACAAGCAACAAGAGAAAAAATAGATAAACAGGAACTCCTCAAAATCAAATGCTTCTGCATCTCAAAAGACTTTGTCAAAAAGGTGAAGAGGCAGCCAACTCAATGGGAGAAAATACTTGGAAATCACATATTGGACAAAAGTTTGATTTCCGGTATATACAAAGAAATCATAAAATTCAACAGCAAAAGAACAAACAACCCAATTATAAAGTGGGCTAAAGATATGAATAGGCATTTTTCTGAAGAGCAAATACAAATGGCTCAAAAGCACATGAAGAGATGCTCATTTTCATTAGCTATAAGGGAAATGCAGATCAAGACTACAATGAGCTACCACCTCACAACAATGGTTGGTATTAAACAAACAAGAAACTACAGATGTTGGAGAGGATGTGGAGAAATTGGGACACTTATGCACTGCTAGTGGGAGTATATAATGGTGCAGCCACTATGGAAGACTGCTTGGCAGTTCCTTAGGAAATGAAACATCATGTTGCCCTATGACCCAGAAATAGTACCCCTTGGTATATACCCAGAAGAGATTAAAGCAGTGGCACAAACAGACATTTTCACATTGATGTTCATAGCAGCATTATTCACAATCACCAAAAGATGGAAATAATCCAAATGCCCATCAATAGATGAGTGGATCAACAAAATGTGCTATATACATACTATGGAATATTATGCAGCAGTAAGATGAAATGATGTCCTGGAGCACATGACAAGATGGATGAGCCTTGAGGACATAATGGTGAGTGAAATAAGCCAGACACCAAAGGATAGATACTGTATGACTCCACTTTTATGACCATGGTAAAGGTAAAATTAGAGACTTATAATATAGAATATAGGGGACTTAGAGATCCATAGAAGCTAGAGATGGGTGAATGGTTATTTAATATGGCTGAACTCAAATGTAAGGGAATAGATAGAAGTGAAGGCAGTTTTCTAGTGAGTCCATAAGTGATATCACCATATTGAAGGTGAACAAGATTGAAAGGGGTTGTATAGACCTATGTGTCCCACTGATTAACACTAGAAATATAAATAATTTCTTATAAGAACTACTTTAAAGGTATGATTCATGTACAAAGAGTATTTAAGTCCAGGGTACAGGCGAAGAACTGCTATTCATGCTATGGGATATGGTTAATAGGAAAACATCAGCAGTATCACATCAACAGCAGGGGTAAGTAACGGGGGGGAGGGACAAGAGTTAAGGGGAGGTTTAGATTTCGTGAATGTGTGTTTATTAGTTATCTTTCTCTTGGGAACAATGAAATTATCTAAAATTGAGAGTGCTGATGGACTGTGTGGGCTTTGGGCATTATCCATGATGCCTAATAAATGCAGGTGGCTGAATGATGCACTGATTGAGAAGTAGATTGCAAATGATAATGTACATATATGATCGAATATTGTACTGCTATAAAAAGGAATGAAGTTGTGAGGCATGTGATGATGCAAATGAACCTGTGGGACATTTGGTGAGGCAACATAAGCCAGAAACGAAAGAACAAATACTGTATGGTCTCCTTGAGAAGACGCTTATAAGAAAACAGGGGCCTAGATTGTAATCTCTTAAAGCAGACACATTTAGTCTAGAGTGGTAATTACTGTTTCTGGATCTTGAGAGGTTGTTTTATGTTAAGTATAACCTGGTATTTAGAGATAAGAATGAAGCCAGTCAGGTTGGAATTAAGGTAATTCAGAATGCAGGAGTCAGAAAGACATTGTATTTATTTTAGAACTGCATCTACTCTTTATGACCAAAGGAAGAAAGGTTTATTTTGTCTGAAACCTACATTTTCTATAGCACATAATCTAACTCAACCTGTCTGGACAGCTCATTTCAACAACTGAAATATAGGGAGCCCAGAATAAGAATGAGGGCCTTTAATCCTGTATGGCTTAATGTAATGCCTGGATACATCTTAGAATATATTAAGCAGAGAATCAAAAAGTATTGGCAAAGTCCCTTGAGGGATGGGAGAAAAAATATGGAACTATTAAACTTTACCATCAGAGAATCCCCTGATACTGTGTCAAATATTAAGGACACCCAAATCAATAGGCCAAGCCCTTGATCTTGAAGCTTACTCTTCTGAAGCTTATGTAGGTAGCTGAGAAGCTTAGACTACCTAAAGGTATGCCTAAGAGTTACTTCTGGAGGAACTCTTTTGTTGCTCAGATGTGGCCTCAGTCTCTTTAAACCCAATTCTAAAATTGAAATCATTGCCGTGCCCCCTATATGGGACATGACATCCAGGGGAGGAAGTCTCTCTGGTGGCATGGGAGATGACTCCCAAGGTTGAATCCAGCCCTGGCACCATGGGATCAACAAGTCCATCCTGACCAAAAGGGGGAAAAGACGTGTAACTAATAAAGTATCTGTGGCTAAGAGAGTTCAAATAGAGTCGAGAGGCTACTCTGGAGGTCACCCTTATGCAAGCTTTAGTTAGACATTGCTATCTATCATAACTTGCCAAACTCCAACCAAAACCTTTCTAGCCAGTCCTAAAGAACACCTAGGGCAATATATAAGTTTTTACAAAGAGTTCATGCATTAGGGTAACTTTCTAGGAACCTACAATCTCCAGATGAGTCCCTGGACCAGATAAGTCCTTAAACTTAGAGGGCCCAGCCTCTTCATAATCATAATATCAGCTAGTTTCATCTTCCTACCCCATAAATGACAGACCTTTCCAACATGAAAAAGTTAGAATGGCTATAGCCTAAATACCCCTGAAGAGTGGGATAGAAAGATCAAAGGTGATAGTGGTGTTATACAGAGGAGGTAGGATTTAACAAACAAATATGACTGTTGAATCGATAAACTGATATTTATTTTAGTCTCCAGTATCTTAGAGCAGCTACAAGTAAAAAGCTCAAATTTTGGAATTGTAACCGATACCAAACTCTGAAATCTGTCCTAAAAGTAATTGATGTGCAGTGCTTTGAAATTTATTGCTTTTTTTGTATATATGTTATTTTTCACAAAAAAAGAAAAAAGAAAGTCTATAGTAATGATAAAATGATATTTATTCCTTCTAGCTTGCTACATTCTGGAGCAGCTGGAAGGAAAAATCTGAGATGATGGTATGGTAACCCATGACAAACTCTGGGATTTGCCCTGTAACTACTTGTTGAATAGTAGTTTGAAAACTATTGCTTTTTTTTCTTTCTTTGCTTTGTATATATGCTATCTTATACAATTTTAAAAGATAAAAAAAAAGAATATTATGTTAAGCTTATGTTACCATAGCCATCTCCATCTTTCCAAGAACGAAGGTTATTTCCAGAAGGTTCATTTTATTTTCATATTTCTTTGTTCACATTCTTTTCCCAAAAGTTCTCATTAGGTTCACTGTCATGGTAAAAGTTCTTCTTTTCCCAAAGTTATTTGACTCTTTCAAACCACATGCAAACACACACAAACACACACACACACAGCAAATGTGCTATTTCTAAACTATGAATTGCTTCCTTTCATGATTCCCAAGACCTTGGCTTTTATTATACATTAAATATATATTTACTGCTCCCAAGAGCAAGAGCCAAGGACCTCTGAAGATAAGGTCCAAGTGATCCCTGCTTTGAATTGATTCTCCTTAGGAGAATTACAGAGGTTACAGAGGTTACAGAGGTTACAGAGGTTACAGAGGTCTCCTTCAGGAGAATAGCCCTCTCCACAAGGTATATGGTTGAGACAGGCATTTTCCTAATGACTAAGACAAGTTAAGGGGACAGCCTTAGATTTCAAAGCCAACACCTCCAGCAGTTTCTTTGCATGACTTTTGTCTTATAGTGAGGTCTCATGTATAAAATCTGTCATTAATCTGTATGTATATATCCTTGCTGGAAAAGCAGAAAGCATGTCCCTAAACTGGTTTCTGATTATATAGCAAAGAAATTTAATCTAAATATACTAATTACCCATACTCTGTATCTCAATAATTCAATTAAGCATTCAAATTAATGAAAATGAGAAAATGTCAAGTTGTCTATATAATTTTTATGTCTGTATATTTAGGACCTAGAGAAAAGAAGTATAAGCGTCAGGGGAGGCAAAATAAGAGTAGCCATTGCTGGAGCAATCACATACAGACAGTTGAAGAAGGTTTTGGATATTTTTTAAGCATCTCTTTCCCCTCTCATTTTGTTTTATTCCCAGTTCATATATTATGTACTCTTGAAAACATTTAAGTGTTCATCTACCATTACCATTAGCATTTTTATTTCCAACTTGGCATTTCTAATGACACATTAACTAATGAAGTCAGCTCATAAAATTTTAACCTAATCTAGGTTAAGTACATGGTTGTTGTTGGCATTGCATTTCAAGAAGGAAAATATCCCTAGGATTCCAATTTCTGACACCGATCTAATGGCCAAAAAACAGAAAACAGTCATAAATGGGAAATGGCATTCCTTGGGATTAAGCCTGCTCATGTACTCCTTATTCTTGGAGCCTCATGTTATTTTGAAAAATCTTTTCACAATTGGAGAATTGAAGAATCTACCTATTCTTCAACTACTCTAAAGGGAAAGGAATCTAGCTTAATAGTCTACTGAATGAGAATTTGATATATCAAAACCCAAACGATGCTTTGGAAAGGCTTCAACTTTTTCTTCTTTTTTTTTCTTTTTTTTCCTACTAAAAAGTATCTGCTGTGTCCTGCAGCTTTAAGTACAATGTAATTTATACAAGATCTACAGCACAATTCACCAACCAAATTACATTCTAATTTTCATGACTTAGAAGAATTATCCACAAATACCATCTGTATTTTCTTGCCTTGATTCACTCAGCAGTGAACTCATATGTGGATTCTGCTCTTATCACCTTATCAAAATTGTTCTTATGTAACTTAATGTCACCTAGGGTCATACTCCTTTTTAGAGTTAAGTTGACTCCAACCACCCAATACCAAATTCCTTGGACCTCCAAAGTCACCCCAAGATGCTCTCATTTTCATAATCTTTGTCTTTTGGCCACATTTCCTTGTACATGGTGTCTCCCCTACACCATGTAGGCCTAGCCATGAGCTCTAGCAAAGATTCAGGGTTGAAGCAGGCCAGTGGAAGACAGGGGTCTTCATTACATCAATTCAAATAAATCCCAATTGAACATTAAGCATCTGATTCTTAAAATAGCTTACCCCAGGGAAAGTTCTACTGGTATTTCATCTTATATAACCCAGCCTAAAAACATCCCTTCAATATCTTCTTGGCACTCCCCTCTTCTCTCCTGGATTTTCAAAGGAACTTTCAATTGTTCTTCAATTGGGTAGGACAATTAGTTCTCAGCATTTCATATGACCTGGCATCATAAGTAAGCCATCTAGGGTTTCAGCAGGAAAAGAAAAGGGGGGGAGGGGGGAGAAGTCTTGTTATTTAACAGGATCCACATTTCCTAGGAGGTGGTTGTGCTATTAAATAACTAAACTGTTTTTTATTCCATTCTCCGCAGAAGGGCAAAAAATTGTGTAGTTCTTACTAATATGTCTCATACATACTTTCCAAAGAGTGGATGAGTGAAAGACAAGATCTAGTAATTTGTACATCTAATCCCTTCTATCCAGGCCTCCTCTGACTCTTTTACCAAACCCCTCCTGATTCACCTGGAACTCAGGTAGAAGTTAACAGCCCTCTTGGAATGTGACTTCCTTCCCTATTGCCTACATATAAAGGCTCTTACCAACTCTACCCCATACACACAACAGATGCTTCTTTCCTAAAATCTCTTCCATTCCAGCTAGGGGTCCTCTAAGTCTAGGGCCACTGGATCAGGCAGGGGTACCTCTACTTCAGAAGATCTTGAGAGATGAGGGAATGGAATACTATTTTTTACCTAAACCCAATAGCTTCATGATTTAAAATTTGCTAGGAAGGTGGGCTGCATCCCCAGACTCTCTCTCTCTTTCTTCATGGCTGTATTAGTTTTCTGGAGCTGCTGGAATGCAATATACCAGAAATGGAATGGCTTTAAAAAATGAATTTATTACACTACAAATTTATAGCTCAAAGGCCAATAAAATGTCCAAATTAAGACACCAACATGGAATTACCTTCAATCAAGAACGGCTGATGCCACCTGGAATACCTCTGTCAGCTGAGAAGGTACCTGGCTGGAATCTGTTGGTTCCTTGCTCCCAGGCTCCGTTACTTTCAGCCCCTGTTTTCTGTGGGGGTTCCTCACTTGGCTTCTCCAGGGCTGAGTTTCATCTCTTGGCTTTGCTTGACTCTTTCCAGATTCTGACTTATGGGAAGGCACATGGCGATGTCTGCTGGCTCTGCCCATCTAGGCATCTGCTCTCTCTGTTGGCACCCCAAGCATCTCCAAACACACATATCTCTGTCAACTCTGAAGCAACTATTCTCTAAGCGCCAGCATCTGAGGTTCCTCCAAAATGTTTCCCTTTTTAAAGGACTCTAGTAAACTAATCAAGCCCCACCTTGAATGGGCGGTATCATATCTCCACCTAATCAAAAGGCCACACCCATAATTGGGTGTGTCACATCTCCATGGAAATAATCTAACCAAAAGGTCACACCCACCACTGGATGTGTCAAATCTCCATGGCAACAAACCAAAAGTTCCCACTTTAAACAATAGATTGAATCAGGAGATGGAAACAGCCCAAGTGTCCATCAACAGAAGAGTGACTAAATAAGCTGTGGTATATACATAAAATGGAATATTACACTGCTGAGAAACAGAATAAAGTCATGAAGCATGTAACAACATGGGTGGATCTTGAAGACTTTATGCTGAGTGAAATTAGCCAGAAAAAAAGGACAAATACTGTATGGTCTCACTGATATGAACTAACATTAATGGGTGAACTTGGAGAATTTCAGTTAAGAACACAGGTTATCAGGAGATAGAAATAGGGTAGAGGTTGGATAATTGGTGATGAAAGAATAAAGATTGTGCAACATAACTGATTGCAAAAATTCAGAAATGGATAGTACAATACTACCTGATTGTAGCATAATAATGTAAGTATACTGAATGAAGCTGAATTTGAGTATGATAGAGGGTGAAGGGCTGGGGGCACATATGAAACCAGAAGGAAAGATAGATGATAAAGATTGAGACAATAAAATTTAGGAATGCCTAGAGTGAACAATGATGGTCATTAAATGTACGAATTAAAAATATTTTTGCAAGAGGAGGAACAAAGGAATGTCACTATTGCAGGGTGTTGAAAATAGACAGTATATGGGAAAAAGTATAATCAATGCAAGCTAGGGTCTATAGTCAACAGTGACATTGTAATATGTTTCCAATGAATGTAACAAAAGCATTATGTCAAAACTAAATGTCAACAGGTGAGGGATTGGGAAAAGGGTATGGATTCTTTGTGGAAGAAAAGGAAATGTTTCCAGATAGAGTATGGAGGCAAAGCCATGTCTATACACTTAGGCTGGATTGTATGATGCGTAAATAAAGCTATTTTAAAATGAAGAGAGAGAAACAAGTGCTAGAGAAAACGCAGAGAAAAAGATGTACCTATTCACCATTGGCAGGGAAACTGAGAGGCGTAGCCACTGGGAGGGCAGTGTGGTGGTTCCACAGGAGGCTAGGGGTGGGTTTGCCATATGATCCTGAAACCCCACTGCTCATATATACCTGGAGGAGGTGAGTGTAAGGACACAAATGGACATTTGCACTCTGGTGTCTCTGGTGGTAATGTTCATGATCCACAATGGATGGAGGTGGCCTAAGGATACAAGGAATGAGGAATGAAAGGGGGAACTATGCTGTATACATATAATGGACTACTGAGCAGCCACAAGAAGGAATGAAGTTGTGAGTCATGCCACTAGATGAATGAACCTCAAGAGCAGTATGTTAAAAGAAATGTGCAGAAACAAAAAGACAAATATTATCATGCCTCAATCATATGGACGAAGTATAATATAAAAATTTGGTTAACTAAAGTTGAGAGGATTGGATATCAGGTTGGGGCATATTGTAAAGGGTCTGTGCTGGTTTAAAAAGATGTGTGTCCCTTACAAAAGCCATATTTTAACCCTAATCCCATTTTGTAAAGACAGCTATTCCTTCTAATTCCTATTCAGCATTGTATGTTTGAAACTGTAATTAGATCATCTCCTTGGAGATGTGATTTAATCAAGAGTGGTTGTTAAACTGGATTAGGTGATGACATGTCTCCACCCATTTGGGTGGGTCTTGATAAATTTCCGGAGTCCTATACAAGAGGAAACATTTTCGAGAACAAAAGAGATTCGGAGAGAGCAGAGCAGAGCAACATTGCCACGAGAAGCAGAGTCCACAAGTCAGTGAGCTTTGGAGATGAAGAAGGAAAATGCCTCCCAGGGAGCTTCATGAAACAGGAAGCTAGGAGGAGAAGCTAGCAGATGACTTTGTTCTCCATGTGCCCTTCCAGATGAGAGAGGAACCCTGACCGTGTTCACCATGTGCCTTTCCAAATGAGAGAAAAACTCTGAATGTGTTTGCCATGTGCCCTTCCATTTGAGAGAGAAACCCTGAACTTCATTGACCTTCTTGAACCAAGGTATCTTTCCCTGGATGCCTTTGATTGGACATTTCTATAGACTTGTTTTAATTGGGAAATTTTCTCAGCCTTAGAACTGTAAACTAGCAACTCATTAAATTCCCCTTTATAAAAGCCATTCCGTTTCTGGTATATTGCATTCTGGCAGCTAGCAAACTAGAACAGGGTCCTAGATTGTAAATTCTTACAGCAGTCATATATATTCAGGAGGTGTAACTGTTAATTCTAAATTATCAGATACTGACATGTTTATATATAACACAGTCTTTCCCAGAAACTTCAGGTATATATGTGACACCGTAATACCCCACAAAGGAACTGTTGAAAAAGTTGGAAAAGTTGATCAGACATCTAGCAGAGATATGAAGAAAGCTGTTCTGGATAGGACTAAGGTATATCAGAAGACTGGGCAAAAGAGGATATCATCCATATTTTAAAACTTCAACTTCTGTGTAACACTAAAGGGAAAGATGCTCATTTGGTGCAAAATTTATATTTTGGGTAGTGAATTTCCTAATTTAACTTGTATAGTCACTTTAATTGAATATCATAAGTACATGGAATCTTGACTAGGTCATGAGATTTTGTTGGTTTGTCTGGGTTAATGTGATGCCCCGATAAACCTCAGAGTGATTTGGACAGTGAATAAAGAAGTATCTGCAAAGTCCCAAGGGGAGAATGGGGGAAATATTCAACTTTCCATTTGGATAATTTCTGATATTCTCATAAGCAGTGGAGACAATCAAATCAATAGGCTGAGCCCTCAGTCTTGCAGTTTTCCCCTATGAAACTTATCTCTGCAAAGGATAAGCTAAGCCTACTTAAAATTAGGCCTAACAGTCACCCCCAGAGAACCTATATTGTTGCTCAGATGTGGCCTCTCTCTCTCTCTAAGCCAACCTGGCAAGTGAACTCACTGCCCTCCCCTACTACATGGGACATAACTCCCAGGGGTATAAATCTCCCTGGCAATGTGAAACAGAAATCCTAGGATGAGCCAGGACCTGGCATCAAGGGATTGAGAAAACCTTCTCACCAAAAGGGGGAAGAGAGAAATGAGACAAAATAAAGTGTCAGTGGCTGAGAGATTTCAGAGTTCAGAGGTTATCCTGGAAGTTATTCTTACACATTACATAGATATCCCCTTTTTAGTTTATGGTATATTGGAGTGGCTAGAGGGAAGTACCTGAAATGTAGAGCTGTGTTCCAGTAACCATGTTTCTTGAACCATGATTTTATAATGATACAGCTTTTACAATGTGACTGTGTGATTGTGAAAACCTTGTGTCTGATGTTCCTTTTATCTAGGGTATGGACATGAGTAAAAAATATGGATAAAACATAATAGGAGGGAACATAAGTTAAAATAAATTGATTAGATTGAAATACTAGTGGTCAATGAGATGGAAGAGTAAGGGGTATGTATGAGATTTTTGTTTTTTCCTTTTTATTTCTTTTGCTGGAGTAATGCAAATGTTCAAATAAAATGATCATGGTGAAGAATACACAACTATGTGATGACACTGTGAGCCATTGATTGTACACCATGTATAGAATGTTTGAATGCCAAGAATGTTTGTATGTTTGTTTGTTAAGGTTTTACAATAAAAATATCTTTTTAAAAAAGATTGAATTAGGATTAAAAGATGGCTTTCGGGTGCATGGTTAGTTCAGTGGTTAGAATGCCCACCTTTCATGTGGGAGACCCGGGTTCGATTCCCTGACCATGCACCCAAAAAAAAAGAAAAAGATGGCTTTTCTGGGGTACATAATAGTTTCAAATTGGCACAATGGCTATCACAGATGTCAAGGAGCCCTCCTAACACAAAAATTCTTAATTTGAGAAGAAGCCTTATAAAGTGGGCATCCTGTCTTTCCCTTCATGATGTCTGCTTCCTGCAAATATAGGGGATAAGCACTGTGGTAGTTAGATTCAGGTGTCAACTTGGCCAGGTAAAGGTGCCTAGTTCTGTTGCTGTGGACATGAGCCAATGACAGATGAACCTCATCTGTTGCTGATTACATCTGCTGTCGGCTAGGAGGTGTACCTGCTGCAATGAATAATGTTTGACTTAATTGGCAAGTGTTTAAATGAGAGAGCTCAACGTAGCACAGCCAAGCAGCTCAGCAAACCTCATCTCACCACTCACAGCTCAGCCCAGGCCTTTGGAGATGCAGAAAGGAATCACCCCGGAGAAAGATGTTGGAACCCAGAGGCCTGCACAGAAGGCCAGCAGAGATCGCCCTGTGCCTTAAGAAAGAACCTCAGTTGAAAGTTATCTGCCTTTCCTCTGAAGAACTATACATTAACTAAATAAATCCCCTTTACTGAAAGCCAGTCTGTCTCTGGTGTGTTGCATTCTGGCAGCTAGCAAACTAGAACAAGCACTATCAAAAATATTCACCCTGGATTTGGAACGATTCAATTCCAAATTGCTTATCCCCTGTATTTGCAGGAAGCAGCCATCATGAAGGGAAATACAGGCTGCCCACTTTATAAGGCTTCTTCTCAAATTAAGAATTTGTGTGTTAGGAGGGCTCCTTGACATCTGTGATAGCCATTGTGCCAATTTGAAACTATTATGTACCCCAAGAATAGCCATCTTTTTTTGGGGGGGGGTGCATGGTCTGGGAATCGAACCCGGGTCTCCCACATGAAAGGTGGGCATTTATCATCCCATATCTCACTTGGAATTTCCATTCCCAACTCAGCTCTACTCTTCTGTTCCCTGAAAGCAGTTAAGGCATCCTCCCCCTCTGCCCCAAGAATTTGTAGGAGTCTTCAGGTTTTTGGAAGTCTGAGCTTCCCCAGAAATGTTTTGCTATAAATAGCTCCCACAGTCTTTGCTCCAATAAAGTCCAATTCTTTAAGCTACCAGTACTTGTGAAAAATTTTTGATCACATATCAACAGAAATGAGAAAAATCCTCTGCATTTATGATCATATTAAAGAGACTTGTGCAATGAACTATAACATAAAGAGCCATTCAAATAGCCTACAGAATTGGACTCTATTGGAACAATTGTGTTTAAGCTTTTAAGCATTAGATAACTAATACACTGGTGGTGAATAGGGTTATAATACCCCTTGGCATGCTGTTGCATCACAACTGTTCAAATTCTCACATGTAATGAATTGGAATGGAATACAGATTTCAAGACATACACTGTCTTACACAACATCTTATGCACTTGAGAGAAAAGATGGCAATGGTAATCATAAAGACTACGGATTCAGGCTTAAAAGATGACAGTCTTGACTCAGCCAACCACTAACTAAGAGCATGAGTGAAAGCCACAAGATCTCTATTACAGCATTTAAAATGTCCCTTATCTCCTACAACAAGAGGTTAGATTGAGCTGAAAATCATGCTTAGAACATGATTATAAGATTAGCCAAACCTATGAGAAGGTTTCATTTACAGCCTCCTCAAATATACTAAACTGAAATTGATATGAAAATGAGTGGGTCCTTGAAGCTAAAGTGAGAATATCTGGGTGGATAAATTTGAGAATTTTAAATCTTTAGATTCTCCTGAACCATCGAGGCCTAAAGAAGTGGCCCACTTCACCCTTGTTACAATGTAGCAACCTCCCTTTGCCTGGAAACCACACAGGCACCTTAACCAAGGGTGAATATCTCACAAACTGATATTACCTTCCTCACCTATTGCCTCTAACTTCCCTTATGGATTCTCAGCCAATAACTAAGGTTAAATGTCAGATTGGCTAAGGAAATAATGTACCAAAAAAAAAAAAAAAACCTACAGAACCTGGTTCACAAGTATCAGCAGGACTGGAAAAATCACTCTTGAGAGTATTGACCAAGGAAACAATATAAAGGAGAGGTTGTTCAAATGGGAGCAAGCTCCTGTCAACCTGATAAGGACACTTAGAGTCATTTCTGTGCTGCTGCAATGGCTCATTAAACTTAGGGAAAAAATAATAGTCTACAAAAATGAGGTAGAGATGCCAGAACTGCTTTGGGAAAATGTCAAGGAGTCAAGAGGCTCCGAGAGATAGGCATGATCAAATGGATCTGTCACAGAAGACCTGAAAAACCCACTGGATGCCTACGTTCCTCAGAAGAATTCAGAGGGGACACTCCTTTCATTAAAACAATAAGAAATACATTGGTGGGGGTGGGGGAAGTGCAAGAAATCACTGAGAAGGCTCAGTAGTATCTGAGCTTTGAAAGCCAAATAATAGTAGGGATGCTAATTCTGAAACAGCAGAGGCCAGAAGGCAGCACTTAATCTTAGGAGGAAAATGTGTACAATTATCCTAGTAGGCAAGAAAAGCTGAATGACAACTGGCCCTGAACTCTGACCTGCAGGGATCTATGGCAATGGTTAAAAAGGCATGACATTCTTATTGGTACATAAAAAATTACCCCTAAACTTAGTGGCCCCAAACAGCCAATAATTCAGGATCAGCTTATCTGGATGTTTTTAGCTTAGGAACCATAGGGTTACAGTAAACTTGTTAACAGGGGCCGTAGCCACCGGAAGGACTGACTGCAGCTGGAAGAGACTCTAGTTAAGGTGGCTCACTCATAAGATCAGGAAAGCAGACTGGCTTTTGGTGGGAGTCATCAGTTCCACCACTTGGGTTTGTTCATAGGGCTGCTTGCGTATACTCATGATATGGAAGCTGGTTTCTCCCAGAGTCAGTGCTCCAAAAGACAGTGGGTCAGAAGCCACAATGCCTTTTTTTTTATGGCCTAACCTTGGAAGTCATACTCCATAATTTCCACAATATCCTATTCACAGGTCAACCCTATTCAGTGTGGGAAAGGACTACACAAGGGCGTGAATACTGGGTGGCAAGGATCATTAGGAGCCGTTTTGGAGTCTGGCTACCACATGATCCCACCCCCTATCCCAGGTAATTGAGAACAGGGATAGAGTCAGTTTCATATTCACACAAACTGTGCCGGTTATATACAATAAGGACTGTTGAGTTTAACTGTGATGGATTATGTGAATGGCAGCGATAAATAAGGTTAAAAGGAAGAGAATAAAATCGGGGAAAGGGTATAATCAATGAAAATAGCCAATAGCTCAACAAGTGTACTTACTTGCCCAGGTTCAGAAATGCCCGAACCAGTTTCAACTAATTTATTGCCTCTCATGACATTAAACTTAACTCAAGCTTAAGTTTCAAATAAGCATTATTGGTAAAAGCATAAAACTTAACTAGCCAAAGATTTTGTGTTTGTCCTCTGCTAGGTATAACAATCAAGATTCACTGAGGAGAAAGAAACTATACCAGTTTTATGAGCAGAGGGAATGTAATAAAAAGAATTAAGTAGCAATAAAGTTGTTAAGTAGGGAACTGAAAAGGCAACAAAAGAACACTAAATTATCATAAAGGTAGCAATTGGAGCAAGTGCAACAACCCTTAGAGCTAAGAAAATAAAAAAGTAAAGGTTGGATTTATTAAAACTTAGAATGAGAGAGTCAGCCAAGCTGAAACTCAGACCTCTGAGGAGGGGGTTCTGGATGGCTAGTGGCTCTGAGGATGGAAAGGCTGCTTCTGCAAGGATTGGAAAAACTTCAAACTGGATTCAACTGTTTTTATGGAAAGAAACTGCTGGGGGTGAAAAAAAAATGATGCTGGATGATAATCACAGGAACTTCAAGTGCACGAGGAGGAAACAGGAAGCTCAAAGGGCAGTAAACAGTAAAGAACAAATCCTTCCATCTTCAGGCTTCCTCTTCACATAGCACTCCCTTTGAGCAGAGTCTAACATGAAGCCAGCTAGCAAAAAAGAATTGTGGTTTAGAGTTCCAGCATTACAACGCAGAGTAGAAGGGAGTTTGAATCTGAGAGACAACAGTTTAGTAACTGGCATACTGAGGGAGCAATGGAGAGTAGGACTGACAACAATGATGTCTACCACGTGCTATGTGCTTGTAATTCTTGTGCAAATTATATTGCCAGGAACATTCTAGTCACACATCTTTGGATTTAAAAAAAAAAACAGGTGGCTCTATTCTAACAGAGAAGGCTGATATTCAGGCATTAGCAGCTAGAAATTCAGCATATGAGAGGCCCTTGGAATTTCCAAAGTACCCTGCAGAAGCTAAAGATTCCACTTAAATAGAAGTGCTCATTTTAGAAAGAGAAGGTAAGGCAGGGAGGTGAAAGAATACAACCACCTTTAACTCCCTCCCCCCCCCCCCACACACACACTTTCATGTAGTAGGAACACAGGAAATCTTTCCAAATACAAAACTCTTTCCAAAAATATATGGCAAGGGCCCCAGAGCAAGAGGCTTAGATACTCAAAGTGTGCACAGTAGACCAGTGCCAATCCGAGAACACCTTGTTATCAGTCCAGGAGGAACGAAGTACCAAAACTGTGAATAAGAATTTGCAAACTTTTGTCGCAGATTGACAAAGTAATTTTACATCTGTTGAATGTAATAATAAAAATTTGGGACTTGTACTTTGTATTTCTTTGTCTTTTTATCATTTTATTTTTCTAGCAATTGATTTTAATATATTTAACAAAAAGTATCAGTCCATGATGGATTGGAAATCAGTGAAAACAAAACAAAACTCATCTTCCACAGCAGATAGTTTGAAAAGTATTGTTCTTAATCAGTCTTGCAGCAAATTGAATGGAACATACATGAACTGGCATGACTTAGGGAGAGTCAACTAGGATTCAATTTGTATGAAAGCTCAGGGAAGAAATAACTAGAAAAGTGGTTTCCACTGGACTGATACCAGGATCATGAAGCAATGCATCTCTGTCCAGGCAGTAAGCCAAGAGGAAAGAGCTCAACCTAAGGAAGGTAAGTTAAATTGTCCATGAGAACTGGCAGCACAAGATTCCAATAGCTCCACAGTGGAAAATCTTCCAAAGAGCTACCTGATATCTTCAAGTGTTCAACTGTTATTTCTCACGAGCACTCAACCTCAAGACTAGGGACTTTTGTTTTTGTACTTTAAAGCATGCCCTTTCTAGTATTCCAGCCTATACTCATGGTATCCTGAAAGATAGAGTGTTAGATATAGATCAAAAGATAGCTCAGATATTGAGAGAGGAAGAATTGAAGAATCTAAAGACCTGCTGTATTTATTAAAAGATGAGTCATACATGGTGTGCCAGTTTGAATATTATGCACCCCAGAAAAGCCATGTTTTTATCCTGAACCAGTCTTGTGGGGGCGGTCATTTCTTTTAATCCTGATTCAATACCATAGGGCAGAAACTTTTGATTAGATTACCTCCGTGGAGATGTGGCATGCCCAAGTGTGTGTATGACCTTCTGATTATATGGAAATGTGACTTGGCCCATTCAAGGTGGGTCATGATTAGTTTACTAGAGTACTTTAAAAGAGGAAACATCTTGGAGAAACATCAGATGCTTGGAGTCCCAACAGAGAGAGTAGTTGCAGATGCTGAAGCAACAACAGTTGCTTCAGAGCTGATGAAGCCAGCCTGCGACCCTGATGTTTGGAGAAGCAAGGCCCAGCAAACAATGCTATATTCCTTCCACGAGACACTAAGCAAGCCAAAACCCAAAGTTGTGTCCCAAAGGAGCTAAATGAAGACCCACAGATGCCAAGTGAGGAACCCCCACAAGAAATGGGCTGAAAGCAATGGAGGCCAGGAGCAAGGGCCCAGCAGATGCCAGCCATGTGCCTTCCTAGCTGACAGAGGTGTTTTCAGATGGCATCAGCCTTTCTTGAGTGAAAGTAACCTCTTGTTGGAGCCTTAGTTTGGACATTTTCTTGACGCTAGAGAACTGTAAACTTGTAACTTATTAAATTCCCTTTTTAAAAGCTGTTCCATTTCTGTTATATTGCTTTCCAGCAACATTAGCAAATTAATACACATAGCCACTTACCTGGTGGAGTTCTGTCCCACATTGCTGGGGAGATTTGCACCCCTGGGAGTCATGTCCCACGAGTGAGGAGGGCACCTGTCGAGTTGGCTTGGAGAGAGAGGCCACATCTGAGCAACAAAAGAGGTTCTCTGGGGGTTCTTCTTAGGCATTATTGTAAGTAAGCTTAGCTTCTTTTTTGCAGGAATGGGTTTATTAAGGGTGAGCCCGAAGGTTGAGGGCTCAGCCTATTGAGTTGGTTGTCCCTACTGCTTGCGAGAATATCAGGAATTCCTCAGACAGGGAGGTTGAATGTTTCCTTCTTTCTCCCCAGTACCACAAGGAGTCTTTGCAAATACATTTTTATTCACTGCCAAAATTACTCTGGGATATATCAGGTCATCCCACTGACCTGGACAGACCAGTAGGATCTCACATCCTATTCAGGATTCCATGCAATTATGGTGTTCAAGCAAACTGACCATACAAATTAAATAGGGTAATGTGCTACCCAAAGTATAAATTTTACAGCAAATGAACAGCTCTCCCTCAGGTCTCACTCAGAAGTTGAAGTTTTGAAATGTGGACCATGCCATGCTTTCCCCTATCTGCTGATTTGCCTTGGTCCTGTCCAGATCAGCTTCATTCATGTCTCTAATTGAAATCTGATCAATTTTTCTATTTTTTTAACACTTGCTGTGTGGGATAATGCTGACTTTTGTGGCTTCAGAGCTCTGGCTCTGAGTCTCAGGAGCCATACAGATGCCCAGAGCTTCTGGGAATGACCAGCTTATGCACAGACAACTCAGTATCTCAGAATTTAGAAATAACAGTTGCAGCTCCTGAATGTATGTGACTGCTATGAGAGCAGCAATAGGGCCCAACCTGATGGCCCATGCCCTCAACTTCATTTCACCAAGTTTCTATATTGTAGTTGGTCGTCTGAGTGAGGCATGATAATGTTTCTTTTTGTTTCTGTCATTTCATTCAGTGTATAGTCCTTGAGGTTCATTGACCTAGTTGCATACCTCACAGCTTCATTCCTTCTTGCAGCTGCTCAGTGGTCCACTGTTTATGTGTGTGTGCACTAGGGTTCCCCCTTCTGTTCCTCAGTCATTGTGCCCTTGGGCTACCTCCATCCATTGTGGATCATGAGCACTGCTGCCATGGGCACCAGTGTGCAAATGTCCATTCATGTCCCCACTCTCAGTTCCTCCAGGTGTATAACCTAGCAGAGGCAATGCAAGATCATGTGGCGGCCTCATCCTTGGCCTCCTGTGGAGATGCCACACTGCCCTCCAGGAAGCTGCACCTCTCAGTTTCCCTGCCAGCAGTGAGTTGGTTCATCTCTTCCTCTACATTTTCCCCAGCACTTGTTTCACTCTGTACATTTTTAAACAGATTTACTTGCACATCATACAATCCAACCTAAATAATTGGCCACGCCTTCACCACTATGGTCTATGTGAAGACATTCCCTTTTCCATATTTTCTTACAGTAATTTTGCATTTTAAATTTAGGTCTATGATACATTAGTTAATGTAGTTAATTTTTATATGCATTAAGAGGCATGGATCAAAGTTCATTTTTCTGCATGAGGACATCCAGTTGTTCTTGCACCCTTTTCTGAAAAGGCTGTCTTTTCTCCATTGAATTGCTTTTGTACATTTGTCAAAGATCAGTTTTCTATTCATGTGTGAGTCAATTTCTGGCCCATTTCTTCTGGGCCGTTAGTTTGTATGGTAGCCTCGAAATCACACAGCAGATGAACCTTGGGTAGTTCATCTTCCATTCTGTCCCCATTGCACTTTATGCTTGTTGTTCTCATATAGTCTATTTTTGCATAATGGTGCAAACATCACAATACATTGTTTTGTGATTTTTTTCAACAGCCACTTACCTTTTTAGAAGGTTGTCATAATAATAATGCCTTATCTGTTTATTTACTCACATTGTTTTCATTTCCACTGCTCTTCATTCCCTTATAGAGATAGAGATGCATGTGTCCTTTTGGTGACATTTTCTTTCTGCCTATTTTTTTTCTCTTTACTACAACACAAAATTTCCCAATTTACTCCTTTCAAATACAAAATTCAATGGTGTTAACTGCATTCATGATATTGTACTACCACCACCACTATCCATTACCAAAACTTTTCCATCACTCCAAACAGAAACTCTGTGCCCATTAAACACTAACTCCTCATTTCCTAGCCTTGCCCCTAGTGACCTACATTTTAATTAGTATGAACTTACATATTCTAGTTATTTCATATCAGTGAGATCATGTAATTTGTCCTTTTGTGTCTGGTTTATTTCATTCCACATGATGTCTTCAAGATCAGTCCATGTTATTATATGTATTCTTTTTTTTTTCAGTGAAATGTTGTCTATAACTATGAAAAAAATGTAAATAGTCAAAATGTCCAATAGAGGATTTAAAAAGTGGGCGGGCCGCGGTGGCTCAGCGGGCAAAGTGCTTGCCTGCTATGCGGGAGGACCTCGGTTCGATTCCCGGCCCCAGCCCATGTAACAAAAACAAAGAAACAAAATACAATAAAACAAGAAAATGTTTAAAGCTGTTTCCCTTTCTTCCTTCCTTCCTTCCTTCTATCCTTCCTTCCTTCTCTCTGTCTTTCCTTTAAAAAAAAAAAAAAAAAAAAAAAAAAGTTATGACTCAGGGTGGGCCATGTTGGCTCAGCAGGCAGAATTCTCGCCTGCCATGCCAGAGACCCAGGTTTGATTCCAGATGCCTGCCCATGCAAAAAATGACTCAGACATACAATAGAATAATAAATCAATAAAAATTATGCATAAGACTACAAAAAAAAAGAAAAGAAAGTGGCCTCATTTGGCCTTGCCAGTCTCCATATAACATGCCTATACTCCCAGTCTTGGCACTAATGGAGAATATAGATTGTCCAAGTTTTAGAGCTGTAAACAAAATCATGAAAGACATTTATTCCGTTGTACTTAATCCTTATACTCTATTAACAACTCACTGGAAGCTTCAAATGGTTCTCTGTATTAAACTTAAAGGATGCTTTCTTTTGCATAACTGTGGCTTTTGAATCCCAAGAAATATTTGCCTTTGAATGGGACAGACATTAAAGTTAGGGAGCAGTTTACATGGACTTTTTTACCACAAGGATTTAAGACTTCTCCAACACTCTTTAGAGAATGCTCAGCAAAAGATTTATATGATCTTCAAGGGGTCAAGATTTCCTTTGGCAATATGTAGATGATATTTTGATAGCCAGTGAGACTTTAGAAGATTCAACTGCAAATATTATTAAGACTCTGAACTTTCTAAATTCTAAGGTATATAAGGTATCTCAGAAAAAGGCTCAAATGACTAAGCCCTGTGTCAAGTTTTTAGAATATCTGCAATCCCAAGGCCAGAGGGACCTCCTGCCTGATAAGTGCCAAGCCTAAAGACTTAAGTCCCTAAGACAAAGAGGTAACTGCAGGGATTTCTAGAAATGGCCAGTTTCTACAGCATCTGGATCCCCAATTTTGGACTCATTGCTAAACCTTTGCATGCTGCTATGCAAGGCTCAGACAGAGAAGCCCTAGAATGGACTGCAGAATGTAATCAGGCCTTTCATTAAATTTCAGAAAGGCTTGGCACTGCTCCAGCTTTGGGATTGCCTAATGTTTGCAACATGTTTGATCCGTTTGTACAGAAAAAGCAGGGAATAAAGCCTAATGTTCTCACACAAAACTTTGGAAAGCATCAACAACCTGTGGCAAATTTTTCAAGGAAACCAGACTTAGTGACATGGGGATGACCACCTTGCCTTTGGGCTGTGGCTGCTACTTGTGATATTTTAAAGAAGCTATAAAACTTAGTATGGATCAGGAAATTATAGTGCACACTCCACACAGTGTGCTTTCTCTGCTTGAGCAAGAAAGGAGGCTGCTGGCTTACTGCCAGCAGGCTAGGAAAATTTCAAGCCTTACTATTAGATAACCCTAACATGTGCACCTCTTGAGTTCTGGTTTTAAATCCAGCTACATTGCTGTCTGACTCTTGAGGGACCTGCTTTGCATGACTGCATTCAGGTGAGTGAAGAAGTATTCTCTAGTCAACCAGATTTGGAGGACATCCCTCTAAAAGAATCGGACTTTAAATGTTCACGGATGGCAGCAGTTTTACGCAACATGGACATCACTGATCAGGATATGCCATAGTAAGCCTAACAGAGGTGCCAAAGACAAACCACTGAGGTCAGGTACATCAGCCCAGAAAGCTGAACTCATTGCCCTGACCCAAGCCCTGATCATCAGATGAGCTAAGAAAATAAATATTTATACAGACTCTCATTATGCCTTTCCTTAGTGCTTGCTCATGGCACAATCTAGAAGGAAAGAGGAACTTTCACCACCATTAATAAAGAGATTAGTCATCCAGAGACTATATTAATTTTATTAGAATCTGCACTGCTTTCACCAGAAGTTGCTGTGAGGCAGTGTTTGGGGCATCAGAAGTCAAATAGTTACCTAGCATGAGGGAATCATAAGGCAGATTTCACAGCAAAGGCAGTTGCTAGGATATTATTTAAAACCGAAAGTACCAAGGAACTATCCCTTATCCTGGCTGCAGACCTTTCATCATTCACCCCACTTTATGAAACAAAAGACTTAGAGCTAAGGAATGGGGATTTTAACAAAATAAATTTTAAAAAACCAAACAAAAAGAAAAAACAAACAAAACAACAACAAAAAAAAGAACAAGAATGGGGATTTAATCTTAAATCAGAGGAACAATGGTTACATTAGAAATCAGATCAAGTTTTGCAACCAGAAAAACTAGTAGAACCAGTGCTGTCATATTTGCACCAGGGAACTCATTATGGATAAGAGGACTTTGCAATATGGATCAGAGGGCACACTGCAGAACTAAAAATCCAAGCAACAATTCATAAAGTGATAAGCAAATGTGTTCTATGTCATAAAAATAACCCAAAGACTAGTGGACCCTATTTTACAGTAGGGGTGCAAGCTCATGGGTTTGCATCTGGGGAAGATTGGCAAATAGACTTTAAGATGATGACTCAAGAAGAAATGTCCACTATCTTCTAGTATTAGTTAACACATTTTCAAGGTGGGTAGAAGCTTTCCCTACCTGCACTGAAAGAGTAATTGAAGTCACAAAAGTATTAAAAGAAATAATACCTAGATTTGGAATGCCATTCACTGCTCAGAGCAATAATGTCAGTGACTTTGTTTCAAAAATAACTCAAGAATTTTCACAGGCACTTGGAATAAACTAGAAGTTACATGTCTTCTGGAGGCATGAGTTGACCAGAAAATGAATCATACTCTGAAAAAGATTATTACTAAGATATGTTAAGAAACTAACCTTACCTGGGACAAGGTATTGCCTATTGCCCTCCTCAGAATCCAGATTGCCCTTAGAAGTGGACTAATTTGAGTCTTTTTGAAATGATTTATAGGAGTCTCTTCCTCAAAAATGCAATTGAAAATATGTCTATGCAAACCATGTATGATAAATTGAAGAGAGATACGGTCATCTTCCTGGGGAGTACTGTAAAAATGATTTCTGAGTTTGCTGATATTCAACTTTCTTTTCCTACAGATAGATATTGCCTTAAACTCTCAAGAGCCAGGAGATCGAGTGTTATGAAAACATGGAAGAATAAGCACCCCTAAGATCAGCTTGCCTCTAAGTAAGAGACCTTATATTCTGTTGCTAATTACTCACTCTTTTCTAAAAGAGAAGTGTTGGATTTCCCATTCATGCATTAAGCCAGCCCTAGAGGAGAGAGAAGTAGGAAAAAAGATGCCTCCTACTTGAGTACTCTGGCTGCTGATTTAAAACTACCCTTCTGTAAATTGCCTAAAGCTGCATAATGATTAAGATTAAGTTACATACCTTTTTTTTTCTCTTATTCTATTTCGTGCAAGGTAATATCTTCCTAAATGGACTACAACAGTAGCAACTGTTCATCAGAAGAATAATTGCTAGGTACTTATTTACCTACTGCTGGAAGCACTAGTTTGCCCTGGGCCATCTTACCTTTCTCACTGTAAAACTGGTCTGATTGGTCAATCTTAGCTCTCACTCCTCTGTACACAGTGGGACCTTCCAAAACCTAGTCTAGGCCCTAACAGAAACCCTTGGGAAAGTCCTCAGTTTAACTTCATGGCAGCCCAGGGAAAGTACCTTCAGTCTAAATTGGAAGACTATTTCCAAACACCCTCCCTTATATATCTCACTCCGGGATGGGAAAGGATAGCCAACAAGCAGAAAATAGGCCTTTACCTGGTATTCTAGTTTGCTAGCTGTCGGAATGCAATATACCAGAAACAGAATGGCTTTTAAAAGGAGGAATTTATTAAGTTGCGTATTTACAGTTCTAAGGTCATGAAAATGCCCCCAATAAAAGCAAATCTATATAAATGTCCAAATTAAGGTACCAACAAGATGTTACCTTCACTCAAGAAAGACCAGTGAAGTTCAGGGTTTCTCTCTTAACCGGAAAGGCTGCTAGCTTTCTCTCCAGGCTTTTTGTTTCATGAAACTCCCCTGGGGCAAATTCCTTCTTCATCTTTGAAGGTCTCTGGCTCCATGAGCTTTCATAGTTCTCGTGGCTCTGTTGCTCATTCCAAAATGTTTCCTCTTTTAAAGAATTCCAGTAAACTAATCAAGACCCACCTGGAATGGGTGGAGATAATCTAACGAAGATACCAACCTAGAGTATAGAATAGGGATTAAAAGAAATTGCTGCCTTCACAAGATGTATCAGGATTAAAACATGGCTTTTCTAGGGTACATAATCCTTTCAAACCAGCACACATGGATATGCCCCATTTGTGTAGAACAACAAATTAACTCTGCCCTGCCTAGCCTTGTAGAAGACACACCTTATTCTAAGTGTGATAAAATCTTCTCCCCTTGGAAGATGAATGGCCCAGTATTAAACCATTAAATCCATGGAAGCTGATCCCACAGCTAGCTTCTGAAGGAAAAGAATCACCAGTCAATTTGCTTCCAGAAAATAGACTCAGTGAGTCTGTTTCAGTTTGCTAAAGCTGCCAGAATGCTAAATTCCAGAAATGGGTTGTCTTTTTCAATGGGAATCTATCAAATTACAAGTTACAATTCTAAGGCCAAGGAAATGTCCAAGGTATCAATATGAGGATACCTTCACTGCAGAAAGGCCATGGTACTCAGAGTTCCTCGATCACATAGGAAGGCAAATGGTGACATCTGCTGGTCCTTCTCTCCAAAATGTCTCTGGGCTTCTTTGGGTCCTTGTTTGTTTCTCCTCTGTCCTTACTTGCCTTATAATTGGATAGGAACAAGCACTATTGGATACCCTTTTTTTAGCCAGTGCAATGCTTAAAAATCTAAATGAAATACCAAGTAAGGGAAAAGCTTAGATGCTCATTTAAGTTTGAATTTAAAAGCCTAATACTTAAGCAGGACCTAGAGAGCCTTATGGTGGCAGCAATGGCCTTTAGCTATCTTCTTCCCAGGAAGGGGGACATTAGATGCCCTCTCTCTCAAGTTACTTTCCTAGCTAATGTCACAGCCCAGTTTATACAAGATATCAAACAAGGGCTCAGTTTATTAAATAAAAGAAGCAGCCCAGGTGAGAAAAGTTGTACTCCAAAATAGAATGACTTTAGACATACAGATTGCAGCTCAAGGAGGAACCTGTGCTCTAACTGGCATTAAGTGTGATAGATAGATAGATAGATAGATAGATAGATAGATAGATAGATAGATAGATAGATAGATAGATAGATAGATAGATACCAGATGAATATGACAATATCACTTCAATATTAGATCATTTGCAAAATGGCATTGATCATGTTAAAGATTACAGCAAACTAGACTCATTTTCTGAGTGGTGAATGAACTTACCTATGAAATGGAGAATAACTCTTATGAGCACAGCCTTTATTTTACTTGCCATATGTTTGTCTTGCTGCTGCCTGTATTGCATCTGCTGATTTATGTCCAGATCATCCTCCAGATGAACATAAAATTCTTTTCCCCATGCTCAACAGGAAGTAACTGTAGAAGATGAGACCTTTGCCCGATTTCCCTGTATTAAAAATGCTCATCAGATGCTGCTTCATAAGAATAAGAAGTAACAAAATAGGGGGGATTTGATAGCTGGATAGTTGGAAAGATGTTCAATATAATCCCTTAGCTGAAAAAATGCTCAGTATAGCCTTTGGTAGATAGAAAATGTTTATTATAATCCTTTCACTCAAGTAGTTTTGATTCAAAACTCTTGATGAAATGCTTGCTGTCGATCTAATTTCAAGAGTTTACTCTCTGTTCTTAGTTACCTTATGCAGACCTTCTCAGTTTTACTTGTAAGAATGAGATAACAGTTAAGCAGAATGGAATGGCACCAGAAACATCATATGGCCCAGTAAATCAGCATCTTCCAGCCTGAAGGATAAAAGATCTAAAGAAGCCAGCATAGTCTGCAAAAGAAAGGAGAGCTATGTCTATGCATAGGAGCTGTTGTAACCTGAACTGTGGTTAAGGACACAACTGATTAATCACTATAGCTGGAAAAACATGGTGTGCTAACCAAATAAGAATGAAGCAGGTGTTTACTTATTTTCAGTTTTTGTCTGGACCCTTGTCATTTCTTTTCCTCCTTGGGCTATAAAACCCAAGCTCCCTTTGCTCACTTAGAACTGGTCTTGGAAAAATTTCCTCCAGTTCCTTACATGTTGACCTGTAATAAAACTCACCTTCTCACCAAAGAGACTCATTTCTGTGTTTAGCATGAGATAGGGCAGACCCAACTATTGAAAGCCATGATTTTACAGTAGCATGATCTCAGCTGAAAACACTGAACTTATTGACTCAAAAAAATTGAAAGAAGGCCACAGCACATCAAATCCTTTGTCAGCAACTTTTGAATGTAAGGAGGAGATGCTATCTGGCAGGCACAGGATGAGTTCAATGCTCAGAAGAGTCCTCGCTATCAGATATCTTGGGCTCCACATTCACACAGCAAGGTGAATCTGGCAAGACAAGATGGTGGGGCAGGCTTATGCCTGACCTTTCATCCTTATCCTCCTCAGCCTCTCCTGGGGATGCATCTGGCTTCTGGCTCTTGGTTTTATCAGAGCGAGTGAAGCCCTTTCTGTGCCCCACTTGAAGGTGCTCTGAGTTCTGGGTCAGTGTCAGGGTAGTCCAAGTATGCAGGGAAAGGAAAACTGTTTACAACTGAAATCCTGATGGTCCCAGGGATAGAATGGGTAGATCCAAGCATCTTCTACAGTCATGGATGAGGAAGTCTAGAGCCCTTGTATCAGCTCACTAGAATACCATGCCTGCTGCACTGAGAGTATAAGGCCTTGTCATAATGCCTCAATATCTTAGACCCTATCTTTAGGGCATGCAGTAGCCATCTATACCTGCTTATACAGGATAAACAGCTTCTCCCTCTCCACCTTCTACCTGTGTGCATTCCCCCTGTAATAGTCTAACACCAACTTCCCAATCCCCATGCTTGCTTGACAATCTGCTACAGCTCTACCCATAAAACAATATAAAGACATAGTCCCCAGATCTGCTATAACCTTTTCCTCCCCACCTGCTTGGTTGAGCTTATACTCCTAACATGTTACCCCAGTGGTACTGCGAGGCCAGCAGCCTGATTATGTTCTAGAACCTATGAGTGTTAAAAAAACTTTCCTTTAATGCATCTCTGATGCCACTTATCCTTGCCACACCTGGCTATCTATATAAAGATCCTTAAAACTCAGCTGCTATGAGAAAGAATGAAATGGTAGACCTATTTAGATTTGAAGGCAGGTTTTAAATACCAAGCTGATCTGTAAATTCTGATACAGCAATTTGCGTATAATAGGCCTAGATGTAATGTTTTTATTCATTTTGAGCCTTTTACAGAATTATGGCATTAATTGTCTTTAAGGGTATGTTTTCTGATCTTTGAATTTTTATTTGATTTGACAAATTTGCTTTGCTTCTACATTAACAGGATCCAAAAGTGTTTGAACTATAATTATTCATTTTGCAGTCTGTTAATATCCCATAAAATATATGTAATATTTAGTAAGTCAGTGTCTCTTTCATGGCCTCTTCAAACCTCTGACCTTAATTTTCTTCTAAGGAAATACCCATTATATTAACCCAGCCTCAGAGAGCTCAGTTTTGATCTGTTAATGTTTCTCTGCTATAACCAGTAATGTAGTTAGAATTTACACTGCAAGCCAATGTCAAAAAATTATTGTAGGACAGCCCACGGTGGCTCAGCAGGCAGATTTCTCGCCTGCTATGCCAGAGACCTGGGTTCGATTCTTGGTGCCTGCCCATGTTAAAAAAAAACACAATTATTGTAAATCCATTTGCATCCTACACAGGGTATTTCTCCCAGACAAAACACTAGGTGAAACAAAGATACAACTGAGTAGCACCATATCTGAAAGTGAAAGTTAAAAGTGTTATGAAGAAAAAGTATGGAGAACTATGAACATGTAACACAAGGAGCCTTGATCTGATTTCAGAGATTTGGGGGAGGCAATTTTGAAGAAGTATCTTTAAGCTGGCCTACGAATGAGGGAGAGTTATTTTTGCCTGGAATCCCAATGCTAAAATAATCATATATTACTATAAATTGTTATCATGTACTCATCTAAAGAGGAAAAAAAATGGTCTTTTTTCCTGCATTCTAAGACTTAGAATAGTAATTTTATATAGTGATTAACTAAGCAACAATAAAGTAAATGAGCAATACTCTGGAGGTCAAAATTTTATTTGAAGAAGATAACAGGAGAAGGGAAATTACAGAGCCCAAATTATACCAAACACATTAAAACTTTCAAAAGCAATAACTTGACTGGAAAAAAAATGTGAATTTTGAATTCAAACAGACCTCAGATCAAATCTCTGCTCCCTTAATAACTGAATGGTTTCAAACAGGATTAATTCCTTTACCTTATTTGTTAACAGGGAACATAATGTCTACCTCACAGAGTTGCACTAAGGATTAAATTGATAATGTATACGAAGTGCCTGATATTCACTAGGCACTCAGTGAGAGTTAATTTCTTCCCAGTAAATAAAGCCAAACTACAAGTTTTATCTTAACCAATAATCTAAAGAGCAAACCTAATAATTATAACTGGAACAAACTCCTATCAGAAAAATGAACTGTCAAGGACAATTTGGCTTTTCCTTTCCCTTCTCCAAGATGAAGACTGCAGGAACAAAGGTGTTTTAACTAGGATTTAATCAAGTCCTTAATACAGTAGGCCCTTCAAAGTCTCTTTTCTGGAAATCAGGGCAATACCACTGAAGAATCAAGTGGTTCCACAATTAGGGCTCTGAACTGGCCCAAGGGAGAACTTGGAACAGCCTAAATCAAATAACTTGCAGGCACACGGGCTGGGTGAGGGAATTCATGAGACCTCTCTACCTTTCCCTTCATATAGTTTTAGACCACATATTCTTCCAGAATTAATTTTTATTAATTAATAAAATTTTAAACTTTTAAATTTTATCACATATATAGATGTGTATATGCTTTATACACATGATAAAAACCATTCCAACAGTAAAGGAAACAAGGGTACTTGTGTTCAAACTAAAAAAATATATTATTCAGAAGAACCTATACAGAGGACCCAAATCCATTCCAGATCTAGGGTCCCAAAGCCACTACCCCAGAAATTGTTAGGCAGAACTTCCTAAAAATCTGCTGCTCTTCCAGCTGAAGCTTTGGGACATCTCCAGAACTCCAAACTAAGTAATAGAGACTTAGGAGAACTTTTTTTTTTTTTAAAGAAAAGTAGGTTGAGGGATTGGCACCCTTGGGGTTGGGATCCTCAAAGGTCAATGTATATTGCCATAGTAAATGTTTGTGGAGGGCATAAGGAGAGAAAAATGAAGACCTGGGATTTTGGAATGAGGTCAAGAACTGGAGAACATCTATAAAGAAACATTCAGGAAGAGCTTTCCCTTTGGCTGTTTAAAAATATTTTCCATTCCTTCACATTTTCTTAACCCCTCTGCAAATATTTTGGTAAGAAATTGAAATTGCATTAACAAATCAACAAATAGGAGAAACCTAACAAACAACAGAATCTATGGAGCACAGTCTTCATTTACATTGCTTAAAATCATGACAAGATTTAATTTCAAATAAAAACAAAAGAATTATTTGGTGTAAAAATATATATATATATATGAAACCATCACCATGACTTAATCACGAACCTTACTCTTATGAAGTTTATGTAGGTAGTAGAGAAGCTTAGACTACCTATAGGTATGCCTAAGAGTTACTTCTAGAGGACCTCTGTTGTTGCTCAGATGTGGCCTCACTCTCTCTAAGTGCACCTCTGCAAGTGAGATCATTGCCATCCCTGCTACATGGGACATGACATCCAGGGGTGAAAGTCTCTCTGGCGATGTGGGAAATGAATCACCGGGATGAATACAGACCTTGTGCCATGGGATCAACAATTCCAACCTGACCAAATGGGAAAAAAGAAGTGTAATTAATAAAGTATCAGTGGTAGAGAGAGTTCAAATAGAGTCAAGAGGCTACTCTGGAGGTTGCTTTTACACAAACTTCAGGTAGACCTTGCTATCTGTCATAACCTGCCAATCCCCAACCAGGACCACTCAAGCCAATCCTAAAGAACACCTAGGGCAATATATAATATTCCACAAGCGTTCTAGGCACTAGAGTAGCTTTCCCAAAACCTACAATCTCCAGATGGGTCCCTGGTCCAGATAAGTCCTGTAACCTAGCCCAGCTTCTCCAGAACATCAGATAGTTACATCTCCCTACCCCATATTGTAACAAACCCTTTCAACAGCAAACATTTAGAACTGCCATAACCCAAACAGCTCCAATGAGAGGTATGGAATGATCAAAGGTGATGGTGAAATTATACATAGAACACAGGACTTAACAAATGAATATGAATGCTGAATCATTAAATTGCTATCTCTTTCAGTCTCCTGTATTTCAGAGCAGCTAGAAGTCAAAATTTAAAATTGTGAAATTGTAACCCATGTCAAAGTCTGAAATACGTTCTACCACTAATTGTGGTGCTGAGCTTTGAAATTTATAGCTTTTTTTTGTATATATGTTATTGTTCACAAAAAAAAAGAAGGAAAAAAAGTCGATTGTGATGATAAAAAAGTATTTAAGCCCTCTAGCTTCATATATTCTGGAGCAGTTAGAAGGAAAAATATGAGAGGATCGTAAGGTAGCCTATGACAAACTCTGGGATCTATCCTGTAACCACTTTTTGAAGAGTGGTTTGAAAACTATTGTTTTTTTATTTCTTTGCTTTGTATATATGTTATACTATACAATAAAAAATGTTAAAATATATATACATATAGGTATGATTTTACTAGTATAACCCAGATAGCTATGTGTGTAGATATCTTCATGCACGATTTTCATACCCCAAACCAGACTTCTTTCCATTCTACTAGGAAAGGTTGCCTCTCTCTCTCTCCTTCTCTCCCTCTCCCCCTCTGTCTCTCTCTGCTTTTGTCCTTCCCTTCCTCTATCCCTCCTTCCCTTGCTTTCTCCCTTCCCTTCTTTTTATGAAGAATAAAGCACCCTAATGAGAATTAGGGGTTGTAACCACAAGGGGAACAAGCCTTTGATGAATTTAAGAGTAAGGATGGAAGAGCAGAGAAAAAGTTAAAACCTAGATTCTTAGAGACAATATTAAATCTACTAAATCAACCAATGTAGACCCAGCCCTACCTCTGGAAATCAAGTTAAAGTAATAATATTCTTCTTTGAGCTAGTTTGAGTCAGGGTTTTCAGCCAAAATGCAAAATTTTCTGTCAAAAAAAATGTTTTAAATAATTTAAGTATAAAAAACTAACCCAGAGTGGTGTCACGGTGGCTCAATGGCAAAATTCTCACCTGCCATCCCAGAGACCTGGATTCAATTCCCAGTGCCTGCCCATGCAAAAAACAAAACAAAACAAAAAACTCAAGCATCATTTGCTTTCCTGATAGCCAAAGGAATGATCTAAACTATGAACTCTAATTTGAGTTTCATAAATGGATATATCAAATAGTAAAGATATTACCTCTGCAGGGATGAGTCACATATTTCAGAAGGTGCTGTTCATCTCTGATTATAAATTAATTAACAGTGTAAAGTCACCTACAAGTTTAATTCATGGCTTTTTTCTCAGAACAACTTTACCCTTGGGAGAAAACTGTTCCTATTTTCTTGGAACTTTAAAATTAGTAACATAGTCATGGACCAGAGGCTATAATTCTTGAAATCCTGTGAAATACTATAGGAATATATTAATCTGGAGTCCAAAGTATGCTTTAACAAGATGAATTATATAACCATATAAAGTATAAATAACAATAATCATCTCCAGTAATACACACCTTACCAATTTTTTCAGTAATTTATACTAACTGCTAATGATTCCACCTCACCACCACCACGATCTGCCCAAATCAAAAAATGTAATAGTTACTGTACCTTTTTTAAAAAATGACCTTAGAGGTTAACTATTCTACTCCCAACCGAAATCATCGCAGATTAGAAGTATCTTTCTTGTTATTCAACCGCTTCAACACTGTAACACTAGTGACAATAACTACACAAGCAGAGAGTCACATCTGTCTGGGACTGTGAGAGCACTTGCAAAACCCTGAGTCTCCTCCCAGGAAGGGAGTTAGAGGGAAAAAACAGTTAAGGAAGTACATATCAGTCATATTCATGGCCCTCAGACAAGGCCACCCTTTCATAGCAAAACTGCTTTCAGTTACCAGCAAATGTTCTGCGACTGGGTGTCATCATTATTTCAGTATCTGTATTCAGTATTTCCTCATGAGCACAAAACTGAAATGTCTTTTTAAACAGACCTTATTAACTCAGGTCTGTTTTCTCTGTAAAATTCCTCCAGGAAAACAAAGGTCATTTAACTGGGTCACTGAATTTTTAGCTGGTTTAACAGAGCACATTGAAGAGACACAGGTAAATTCAATTAAATAAATTATTAAGATGTTTCCCAAATTTGGATTTAATTGAGTTTCTAGTTTTACTGAAGAAACTATTTCTTTTCTCTATTCACTTCAGCTGTCCTAAATAACACTGTCGTTTAAAGTTCCCAATCAACTTTCAGGAATCCTTCTTCTTTCAGTGCATGTTAAAAATTATTATATTCATGGATACATATTTCTGTAGATCGCATCATGGCAGTCATGTTTCTCCTATTAGACTGAAGTCAAGGTCATTTTCTTTTCTCTAATACATAACCCAAATACCACACAGTACACTATTATACCTCAAGAAAATCCATCTACTATATGTGAAGCCATTGAATTATTTCAAATTCTAGTTAGTTAATAATTACTAAATGTCTTCTATTTGCAAGGCAGTACATAGACACAAGATGAGTAAGTCTTTGTACCAAAGGAGAAAGGTCAAGAAAAGACTATTAACTTTCAGATTACAAGGCAGAGTAAGATGGGTAATGTAAAAGACATTCCAATTTTTCTGGATGCTCAAAAGAGGGGAAAATAACATAAGCATGGGGGAATCAGGAAAAGTTACATTTGGAAGAGGATTTCTGAGATGAGCCTTGAGTGAAAAGTAGGAATTCCATCTGTAGAAGTGGAGTTATAGGACATAAAATTAACAAAGGCAGTGTTTTAGTTTACTTGGCTGCTCAAGGAAATACATGCAATGGGTTGGCTTAAACAGTGGAAACATAGTTTTGAGGTCATAAAGAAATTCAAACCAAGGATCATCAAGGTGATGATGAACACCACAATACTGTGGTGTTCCGGAACTGCCTGCTAGGGATCCTTAGTTATGGACTCCCTGTCACATGGTAATGCCCATGGTGGCCTCTCCTGACCTCTCCCCTGTCTTCCAGTTTCCCTTAACATTCAGCTTCTTTCTTCCCCAGGGCTTAATCTCCACCTTTCTGAATTTCTTTCTATTTACAAAGGACTCCAGTTACAGAATTAAGACCCATCCTGATTGAGGCAGGCCACACCTTAACTGAAGGAACCACATCAAAAGGTCCTACTACAATGGGTCCTCACCCACAGGAATGGATTAAGTTTAAGAACATATTTTTCTGGGATACATAGCTCCAAATCACAACACTCTACCCTCTAGAGCCTCCAAATACATGCTTTTTCCACATGCAAAATACATTAATTCCATCACGACATCTCAAATGCCTTAAGTCATTTCAATGACAATGCTAAGTACAAAGCCCAATCAAAATCAGTTATGGGTGTTATCTCTCCTGGGGCACAATTTCCCTCTGCTGTGGACCTATGAAATCCAGAAAACAAGTTATCTATTTACAATATATATCATGCAGGGACAAGCATGGGGTAGGCATTTCCATTCCAATAGGGAAAAATTTGAAGGAAAATAGGGATCATGAGTCACAAACAATTCTGAAACTCAGCAGAGAAAACTGCCTCTGGCCCTAGTCACAGAGCACACTATCTGGATAGGCTCAGAACTCTCCAAACCATCAATTTCTGGTTTCTTTTTGTTTACTAGTTCAGTTCTCAGCTTGTATTTTTCCTCTCTCATTTCACTACAAGTTGCAAGGAGATACCAGGCTAACTTTCCACATTTAGCTTGGAAAACATCTCAGCTTAATGTCCAAGTTCATCACTTTCAAGTTCTGCCTTCCATCTGACATCAGAACTCAATTTCCCCAGTTCTATGCCACTTTAAAACAAGGATCATCTTTCCTCCAGTTTCCAATAACATATTCATCAATTCCTTCTAAGGCCTCAAATGAAGTACATTTAGCATCCCTATTTCTACCAACTCTCTTCAAAGAAATCTAGGCCTTTCTTTCAAGCACCTCATAATTCTCCCAACCTCCACCCATTCCCAATTCAAAAGTTAATTCCACAGTTTTTGGTATATGCAATAGCAGCACCCCACTTTCTTGATACCAAAAACTGTTTCAGCTTCCTTTGCTGCTCAAGCAAATACCATGCAATGAATTAGCTTAATCATTGGGAATTTAATGGCTTATGGTTTTTGAGGCCAGGAAAAAGTCCAAATCATAGCATCGTCAAGGTAATTCTTTCCTCCCAAAGACAGGAGTTCTGAGGCTGGCTGCCAGTTATCCTTTGTCCTGAGCTTCTCTGTCACATGGAAATGCACATAGCAACCTCTTCTGGCCTCTCCCTTCCCTTCTGGGATCCATTGACCTTTAGCTTCTTGCTCCCTGTGGCCTTCTCACCATTGTCTTAATTTCATTGAACTTACAAAAGATTTCAGTAACAGGATTATGGGCCATCCTGATTGAATTGGGTCACACTTTGTTTTAGTTTGCTAAAGCAGCCAGAATGCCATATACCAGACAGAAATGGGTCAGCTTTTAAAAAGGTATTTATTTAGTTACAAATTTACAGTTCTTCAGAGGAAAGGTACCCAGTCTTCATCATTTGAGTTTCTCTGTCATATGGGAAGGCACACAGCATATCTGCTAGGCTTTAATCCCAGCTTCTGGGTTCAAACGGCTTTTCCCCGGGGTGGGGGGTTCCTTTCTGCATCTCCAAACATCTGGCTCTGAACTCTGTACTGAGATGTGCTGGGCTGCAGAGCTCTACTGAGCTCACTTCTGACCTCTCTTTTTTTAAGCCTCCAGCTAATTAAATTAAACAGCACTTATTGCAGAAGGCACTCCCCATAGCCACTGGCAGATGTAATCAGTCATAGATGAATTTCACAGGCTGATTATTTAAATCCATAGCAACAGAAAACAAAGCCCCATCACCTGGCCAAGTTGACATCTGACTCTTACTATTACAGTGTCCACCCCTTGTCTACTTGGCAGCTATACACACACTTAATCTCTAAATAGAAATGAATATCAGATACGTATTTTTTGCCTAACAATGATCATCTGCCCTACACATAATGGACTAAATCTTCCAAAATACAAAATACATTCATTTCATCACAATAGCACAAAAGCCTTAAACCATTTCAGTAACAATATAAATATAATACCAACTCAAAAATAGTACACAATCTCATCAAAGTCAGTTACAGGCATGGTCTATCTTAATGCAAAATTCCCTCTGGTTGTGAACCTGTAAATTTAGAGCAAATTAACTTCTTCCAAGCAAATTAACTTCTTCCAATATACAAGGAAAGAGCAAGTCTTAGGATAAACAATCCCATTGCCATAGGGAGAAATTGGAAGGAAAATAGGGGTCATCAGACCTAAACAATTCCACAAGCCTGCAGAGCAAACTCCATTAGAACTCAAAGTTTGAGAGTCATTCATCCTCAGATTTATTTAGTTACAAATTTACAAGCTTTAGAAAGTGGAAGTCCCACCCTTTCCAAGAACCTACATAATGGTCCTGTTCTCTCCAAATACTGCCATGAGAGGTGCAACACTGGAAACATTGAGGAGACCACCTTCTTTTCAGCCCCACCCTCCTCAAGCATTTGGATGGCACCTTGATTCTCTGCCATCTCCAGGGCATATGCTCAACCCCTTCAGAACAATAAGATGGCAGCCAGGCTCCCACCAATCCCTGGGGAATGTACTCCACCCTCTCCAAGACCTGGGGCACCAGAACTGTTCCTGGACATTGAGGTAGAAGGCCTGCCCTCTGCCTCTGAGGCAAAATCACCCCCTCCACACACATAGGTGGATCTGCTCTCGTGTCTCAAGGTTTCTTGGCTTCAGACCTTAACTTCCATGGTTCTGCCTCTGAGACTGCTCTTCCTTCAATCTGTCCCTTTCAGTCCAGACTGGCAGTGGTTCCATTTATGTAGGTCTTGCAAAAAATTTGTTGACTTAGTATGCAGCATACAGGGATCAAAGCCATTAGACAATAGGACCTTCTACAAATCCTTTCTGTATAACTCCAACTTCAATCCTCACTTATACTGCACTGACTGGTTCCATGTTTGGTTAAATGGACTCACATGGGGACTATTCTCTGGGGTCTCCTTTTCTGGAAACCCATAATTTTCCAGACCATCAATTTCTGGTTTCTTTTCACCCAAAAGTTCAGTCCTCAACCTATCCTTTTGTTGTAACATTTTACTACAAGATGCAAGGAGAAACCAGGCTGCATCCTCCACATTAAGCCTGGAAATTTCCCCAGCCAAGTATCCCAGGTCATCACACTAAAATTCTCCATCCTATACAGCACCAGGAATCAATTTTGCCAAATGTTCTGCCACTTCAAAACAAGGCTTACCCAGAGGATTCTTCTAGAATCCTCCCCTTATTCATTTAAAAAGCAAATAGATCAGCTTTTATGAAGGGGATTTACTTGGCCACAAAGTTACAATTCTTCAGAGGAAAGGTAGTATCTTTTATCTGAGTTTCTCTCTAACGTGGGAAAGCACACCGGGACATCTGCTGGGCTTATCTCCCAACTTCTGGGTTCAAGGAGCTTTCCCCAGAGTGGTTCTTTTCTTTATCTCCAAGTATCTGGGTCTGAGCCAACCCCAAGTTCTCAGCTGAGGTGTACTGGGCTGCAGATTTCTACTGAGCTCTCTTCTAACCTCTCTTTTTTAGGCCTCCAGCTAATTAAATTAAATGTCACATTATGGAAGACACTCTGCTTAACCAACTGCAGATGTAAGTAGCCATAGGTGAATTTCACAGGCTAATAATTTAAGTCCATACCATCACCTGGCCAAATTGACACCTGAACATAACTACTATGCACTTTAACTGAAGGAACCTCATCAAAAGGTCCTGCTTACAATGGGTTCCCACTCACAGGAATGCATTAAGTTTAAGAACATGTTTTTCTGGCTATATAACTCCAAATCACTACAGGCAGGTAGAAGGACAATTTAGGGGATGCTCAAGAGATAGTGAATTTTCTAGATTTGCTGGCACATAAAATATCAGGAGTGAAATATGTAATAAAATCATAAAGAAATGCAAGAAATTATTATCAGGGTTGTTAAGAAGACTGGGTTAAGGGTAGCAGTGAAATTGTCCTTTGCTTTCCAATCATTTTTAACTCATCTATGCATAGTTAATGGGAAAAAAAAGAGTAAACCAAAGATTCTCCAAAAAATTGCTGGGAACAGTGGTGTTTTGCAGCTGTAATATGAGTACAAATGATGTGGTGAGTCTGGCAGAGCTGTGAATCAGCAACAAAAAAGGAAAGAATGTGATTGGAGAATAAAAGCAACAGAAATGGCATTTATTCAAAACAGTTCATTATAAGACATGGAGTATGCTGGATAGAGGTGGAAGAGTTCTTAAATTAGAGAGAAACTTCCAAAGCAAATCTCCCAAAGAAGAATGGACACCAAGGGCAAAGTATGCAAGTAATCTCTATTTTTGTTCAACTCTTTCTTTTTGTATCTATCTGTGTGTTTGCTAAAAGAAGCTTCTATCAGGGGTAGCTTAGAAAGTAGCAACTTAAAAGTAGATCAGAAGTCTATGAGTGATCCCTGTGCTAGGAATTTTTTTCTAAGCAAATGACTGTGGATTTGCCTAAATATTTATTACCAGGATATTAAATTAAGAATTATTTACAATAGGCAAAATAAGACATATTTAAGTAACTATGCTTATAACCATAAATTAGAATATGCTTTTACTAGAAATAATGTTAAAGAATAATATGTAAAAATTCGTAGTATATTAATCAGGAAAAAAACAGATTACAAAGTATTACATACAATATAATCCTATTTGGGGATACTCAAAGAATTTACTGGAAAAGAATAAGGTGGATGATAAACTTACAGGTGAATTTTATTTTTTTCTTTGTGTGTGTGTGTTTTGAAACTTCCTGTAGTTAACATATATTACATTTGTAACAAGAAAAATGATATTCAAAAACATAATTCAAAATTGCCCATGTGGAATCAAAACAATTATGTAAAAATACATATTCATGTAGTCAGAGACTGGGAAAAGCGTATCATACTAAAAGTAAAAATATTCACTTTTAGAAAGGAGGATTATAGGTTTCTTTCTACTTTTCTTTAATGTTACTTATATTTGAAATAAAAAAGAAATAATTTGAAGAGGCTAAAAATCTTTTAACCTAGGGATCATAGAATAGTTTCTTTTCATACATATTTACCCAAATTATTACAGAGAGTTTAAATTTCTATTCTATTTATATTCTGATAAATATTTGTAATTATGTAAGCCTGGCATCTCGGACTTTTATGTGCATATGAATCCCCTGGAGACCTTGTTGAAATGCAGATTTTGATTTAGCCAATTTGGGGTGGAGCTTGTATCTCTAACAAGTTCACAGATCCCCTTGTCACTGCTGGTCCTCAGACCCCACTTTGGGTAGCAAAGATATGAAACACATCCATGCTCTAACAATAAGGTCTCCTGTGACTCAGATCTGATAAATTGCTGGTCAATAAATATTTATTGACCATCTACCCTGTCCAAACTCTATAAATTTATCCTCTGTGTTATGGAAGAAAAAATTAAGGCATTAAGTTAGGGTAAAATTTTATTGCATCTGTTCTTCAAATTAAAAAAAAAAAAAAAGGGTGGTACGACGGTGGCTCAGTGGAAGAGTTCTTGCCTGCCATGCTGAAGACCCAAGTTCGATTCCCAGTGCCTGCCCAAGCAAAAAAATAAATAAATAAATTTTTTAAAAGTATTATATAACATCCTGAACTGCAGCCACAAATCCCTTTTCAAGAAATATCAGCATGCTCTTCAATTTTTTCTCATGATATATTCTCTATTTTGTAAGTATCCCTCTTATCCCTCTCCCTCTCTCCCATTCAGGTTATCAAATGCAAAGCAGCTGTTGCTTGGAAAGCAGGCAAGCCCCTTTGTATTGAAGAGGTTGAAGTAGCTCCCCCTAAGGCTCACGAAGTTCGTGTTCAGGTGAGTGGGGACTTCTGCAGGGGGTGAGGTGGGGTCAGGCAAGGCACTAAGCACAACCTCGGCTTCTGTCAGATTTAACCTACTCAGTACATCTGAGAGAACCTGGATTTTGCATTATGAGATAGCTATGTGTTTTCAATTCAGATAAAAATAGGCACTATGTCCAGGAGGGATAAATTATTAACTATCAGTAATTATTGATAATGATGGGCTTAAAATTTAAATGATCTTAACATTAATCATTAACCCTAAGAGCAAGATAAAGGAATATACTTTGGACTAGAATTGGTTGGGTTTTGTTTCACAATTTACCAGGTATTGGAAAGTGTTATTAAAAGGAAAACAGAAAAATTGCATTAAAACAAGGGAAAGGGAAAACTTTCCCTTTCCCAGGGGAGGGGACAGAAATGGGTCGGAAGAGACTGCAGATGGAGAAAAATCACAGTTGGCAAACTTGGACGCTTTCCCCATTTTCCCCAGGACTTGGGAGGTTTATATTTTACCTCAGGACCAGCACATTAAGTGTTTGTACATGAGAATGAACAAGACATCCTTATGAACAATCTTGAAGAATTATACAGGAATAGAAAGGCAATTAATTTAGACAATCCTTTATTTGATATCTCTCTGTTAACTATATGAAATTTAATACCTTGGTCACATTTCATGTTGTTTCAACAAAAATTTGGACAAGCCCCTAGAAACGACTGTATTTGTGTTCCTCCATTTCCTCTGCCTAATAAATTTAGTTCAACTTTTCCCTATTAGGGTTGATTTTTCCTCTCCTGGAAACAGTAACTGCCAATCCCATCTTTTTTTATTTTTTATGCTTTTCCAACAATAAAAAGTAAAACAAAGATGCATTATAAAAGAATCTACCCTAACACATTTTTGTATGTTCTTTTTTTCCCTCAAAATATAATTCTTTTAATAAAATCTAGGCGTATTGTCTAATGTGTTTCAAGATAATGCTAGGCCTAAAGTTATCCTCCTAACACCCCAATAGTATAATTACAGAAACACAATTCAAGCCTGTGATTGCTTTGTAGATTATTGCCACTGCCCTGTGCCACACTGACGTTCATGCTCTCAATCCTGAACTTAATGAGATTGTTTTCCCAGTTATCCTTGGCCATGAGGGTGCAGGAATTGTGGAAAGTATTGGGCCAGGAGTAGTCAACTTCAAACCAGGTATTTTATTTTCTGATTCTGATTAAATGAGTTTGAAAGGATAATTCCTTACACAGTTCTGTATTTGCATGTTGTAACTGATCTCTATTACATAGGAGACCATCTTTTCCAAAGCAAAATTGAGACACATAATCCAACACAGTCTCACAATGAGATTGATATTGGAAATTGGAACTGTCTAATAAAATCTGGGAAATGTGATGACTTTATTAATATATAGTACTGAGAAATTGTCCTATAATGCAAAGTGACAAAATTGAAGTTTCAATGGTACACAAATGACCCTTTTAACCACCTCTTCTAAATAAAACCGAAAGCTATTTTGATTATACAAAGAATGAAGACTAACGAGTAGCTTAAATGAGAAAAATTGTACATATACAGAAGTTTGTAAGATAAAAATAATACCTAAATGAAATCTGCCAATGGCTGAAATTATTTCACATTTTATAATAGATCCATTATGTACTGGTATGTGGGCTTGTAATCCTTTCTTGTTAGGCAGGATGAATCATATCAGTCTTTCCTCTTTTAATGAGAACACTGTAAACTTAGTGGTACATTAATAAATCTCTCCACTACAAACAAGATCATAGAAACAAACTGCTCCCAAAAGTTTTACACCCATGAAGGTTTCTGCCTGATGTAGTCCCTGTAGTTCCAGCTCTGCCACTTACCAGCCAAGTGACCTTGGGCAGTTATGTCACTTTTCTGTGACTCAGCTCAGATTGCTTTTTCTAAAGTGGGGATAATAACAGTATGCTTCTCAGGGGGGTATTCTGAGAATTAAATGAGATAATATACATAAGCAGCTAGAATGATGCCTGGCACATACTAAGTGTTGAAAAATGGTAATTATCATTATTGGATCTTGGTCATTAAAAGATTAGTTGTTTGGCCATTATCAAATTTGAAATTGAGTAAAACATGGGAAATGTAGAATATGAGAATGTATATAAATGGTGAAACATGACAAAAATATAAAGTTTATACCATATCTAGCCAGTCATTGTTTACCTGTGCTGTTGTATACAGATGTTCTATCCCATACATAGTATTTAGAAATGTTATACGCTGCAGTCATGGTCCAGAGAGATACAATAATAGCAGAGTCTCAGACAGCACTCTGCCCCTGATGGTATCAATAGAGATTTGTTGCTTGACTGCCCAGCAGAGAGAGAAAAAAAAGTGATACTATGCACAATGCTTGGGGAATCAGCAATACTGTAGGATAATAAAACATCGTAGTCACCTATACTTTTTGCTAAACACAAAATGTATATTATAAATAATTTTGTTTTCCACTGATTCATTTAATAGAAACTATAAGTAATATCTAGGACACTATCCAACATGTAGCCTTCCTTTCTAGGTGACAAAGTAATTCCACTCTACACACCTCAATGTAGAAAATGCAAGTTCTGTCTGAGTCCACAAACAAATATTTGTAAAAAACTAAGGTAAGCTTCTATACATTTATTAAGAATATAAATTGGTATAATTTGGGAGGCAGCAACACCTAAATAGAGTTGAAGAAGTGCATAACTTCCACCCAGCAATTCTGTTTCCAGGTGTGTACAAGAAACTTGGACCTGCACACAGAGATATCCTGTGCTTGAATGCTCATTCTCACATTGTTTATAATATAAAACAATTGAAAGCAGTATCAATATCCATCAAAAAGAGAATGGATACAGTGCCATACAGTAACACAATGTAATACTTTACAAGAGAGAAAATGGCTGAACTTAAACTACAGGTATCAACATAGAAAAACCTCACTCACAAAATGTTAAAGGAAAGATGTTGCTGGAGGATATATTCAATAAGGTGTCATATGCAAAAACAATATTATATATTGTTTATGGTTACGTGCACATGTAGTAAAAGTGTAAACACATCGTTGGAATGATAAATACCAAATAATTCAGAAGAGCAGCTACTTCTATAGGGGAAGAAAGAGGGGACAATGAGGCAGAGTAATGTAACTTATTCCAATGTCACACAGATGAAATTCTTTTTTTTTTTTTTTTTTTTTTAACATGGGCAGACACCAGGAATCAAACCCGGGTCCTCTGGCATGGCAGGCGAGCATTCTTGCCTGCTGAGCCACCGTGGCCCACCCAGATGGAAGTCTTGGAGTCAGGTTTTGAAACTAAGCAATCTGGCTCCAGAGTCCAAAATCTTAATCACTATATTATTTACCCTGCTTAGACCATAGAAAGATCCATTTGTCCTTAATGCAAGTTGAAACTAGTTATTTAAGAAGCTAACACTGTACTACTCTTCCATCTATTACTGTGCCTCAGCTTCTTCATCTATAAACTAGAAATTTAAAATGTCTATTTCATAGGGCTATTACAGACATTCAAAAATTAATACACCATTAAACAAACCTTTAATAAAATAATGGATTTAAGCAATGACCATCAATTCCTCTTAACATCACAAAAAGAAAAATAATCATATGCCATATGCCTCCAGATGAAAATAAACACCAGCATCGATGAAGTATTCTTACAAAAATATAAAACCTGAATCACATCAAGTGTTTAGATGTAAATGCTATTTTAGAGAAAATACAGGGTCAGAGAAACATGTTAAGACACATCACAAGGTATAAATAATCAGCAAAATCTGGAAGGAGGGAAACTTTACAGGACAAATGACTCACTTTTTTCAACAACATTGCAAGGAGAAAACTAAGGAGAGGGGAACCTAAAGATTAAAAGAGACTTGAGAGACATAGCAAAATGGAATGTGTAGATCTAAAAGAATCCTTATCTTTTAGAGATATATACTGAAATCTTTCCAGAGGAAATAGTGATGTCTTCGATTTGCTTCAAAATAATGGTAGGTGCAGTGGGGGTCATTAACTGATAAAGCAAGATTAGCCATGATACTGGACAAAGGCGGTAGATTCTCTGCCAGATGCACTCAAATGGCCAATTCCTGAGACACCAAGATTTCAAAGAGAAAAAGAGTTTCTTGCTAGGTGCAAAGCAGTTTATTGCTAGGCCATTTTTTTTAGGTGGCCTATCAGCCCAAAAGTCTGTCTCCCCAAACTGCAGTAATTCTGATAGTTTTATAATATTAAAAGATGGGCAGGATTTAGGATAATGAATGCAATGACTCCAGATAATGTAATTAGAGGTGATCTAATTATTGAGCATGCACAGATTGATTACCTGCTAAGTCACAGAATGTATATAAGAAAATGCGACCTTAATACAATAATGGGCATGATTTTTAGTATCATAATGAGGTACAATTCACTTACAGGTTAAGACTACTACACATGTCAGGTGGGCCCATTTTGGTTAGATCCAGCTTCAGTTGTCAAATAACTTTGAATTGGGGTGGATTAGTTTTAGGCTGACCCCAGTCCCTTCATTAATAAACATTAGGGGCTATCTTTAGAGATTGCAAGACTTCAAAGCCGAAAAACTAGATTAAATGGGTACAAGGTTTACACAATCACAAGGGCACAAGATAAAGGCTATACAATCATTACCAGAGGTCAAGGTAGCTGGATTACAGTTCAGAGATTTTAAGTATTTTCTTCTGTCTATTCTAATATACTGGAAAGTAAAAAAGGAGTGTCTATATAATGACTCAGTAATCATAATCATCACTTAAATCTTAACTTTTTGGTTATAGCCATGACTTAAATCCTAACTTTTTGGTTACAGCCATGAGTTAATAATTATGGAAGCTGGAAGTTGGGTACATGGGGATTCATTATGCTGTTCCTTCTACTTTTATGTGTTTAAATTTTCCATAATAAAATTTTTTTTAGTTAATACATGTAAAGCTCTGTAAAGAGTTTCTGGCACATAAAAAGTGTTCAATGAAAGTTTGTTGTTGTTAGTATTTTTAGAGTACGTCTAACTTATTAAAAAAAATACTTCTTACTACATTTAGATGAAAAGTTTCAGATTATTTTTTCAATTTTTCCATCTCATAAAGTTTCCATAACATATTTTTAAAGAAAATGAATCAGTGGTCCATTTACCTTCTTCTTGTTTGTATTTTTTTTTTTCAATTTTCCAGTCGAAGCAAAAATCTTATTGCTGATCAAGAACTAATGGAAGACAAAACCAGTAGATTTACCTGCAAAGGAAAACCAGTTTACCATTTCATGGGGATCAGTACCTTCTCTCAGTACACTGTGGTGTCAGATATTAATCTTGCCAAAATCGATGATGATGCAAATTTAGAAAAAGTTTGCCTGCTTGGATGCGGGTTTTCAACTGGCTATGGGGCTGCAATCAACACTGCTAAGGTAAACTGTCAAACATCAGTATTTGCTAAATAGAAGTTACTAGGAGGCAGTGTGAATTAAGGAGCTAGAATTGATTATCTTAAAATCCTGACTGTGCCATTTATTACCTCTGTGATTCGGCAAGCTATTTAATATCTCTACTGTAATACCAATTTAGAATAGCTGTGGAGGCAAACCATATTACATACGCAGAACATCTGGCCCAGTAACTGGCATATAGTTGACACTCAGTGAATGTTAATTTCTTTTCCTATACTAGCATGTTAGATTATTGACACTTATGGATTGTTATCCAATTTAAATTATATTGATTTAAATATGGCCTGTTTAATATGTCCCCTAAATATGAATGCTTATCCTGGGACAGCAGACCCAGTCAAGAAGCAACAGAACTTACAAAAATCCCCACACATCTCTATACAGCCACAACTGTTCTCTGCTGATATTGCAGACTATTTCCCCCTCAACCAGTAATTCATCTCTGCTTTTCATCCTTTCTCTTTGTGGTGTCAAAGGCAGATCTCAAGTGGCAGTCCTGATGGTACAGTGAGTTCCTGGAATCTCATGTCAGAATTTAGAAGTGCTTACAAAACTGTTTAGGTTAGAGATGAGAGAAATATCAAAGAGAAATCCCCCACCTGGGCATTTCAAACTTCTTATTTTAATTCACTGCCATGAGTCTTTATTTCTCAACTCCAAACTGCAAAATGCAGCCAGAAAGACCTTTCCAAAGAAAGGTTAGGGTTAGGGTTAGAATGTGTGGGTTTCAAATTTTGTTCAAATAACACTAGAGGGAAAAAGAAACTTATGAGTGACTAATCCTAATGACCCTTAAATGATTCTACAAGTTAAGCCAGAGTGACTTACCCATTTTACCATTGGCAGATATTCCCCTTTGACTATATCATATAATCTTTTTAACAGGCAATCTTTTTTTTTTTTTAATTTTTTTTATTAATCAAAAAAAAAGAAAAGAAATTAACACAACAAGGCAATCTTTTATTTAGATGTTTCTGCACCTACCTCAGCCCCCACACCCACTTATAAAAGAGTGGGGCCAGCTGCTTTAAAAGTTACTTTACAATTTTTCTGCCTACAGGTCACACCTGGTTCTACTTGTGCTATCTTTGGCCTAGGAGGTGTGGGTCTTTCTGCTGTAATGGGTTGTAAAGTATCAGGAGCTTCTAGAATCATAGGTATTGATATCAACAGTGAAAAGTTTACAAAGGCAAGAGCTCTGGGAGCCACTGAGTGCCTCAATCCTAGAGACCTAGATAAACCCATCCAGGAAGTCATCATTGAAATGACCGGTGGAGGTGTGGATTTTGCCCTTGACTGTGCAGGTGGAGCTGAAGTCATGGTATGTATATTTTTTCTTTGCATCTTAGTTTCAAATTATTCTTTAGCCCTCAAGGAATAGAAGGGGGTAGGTTATGGTCCTTACATTTCTCTAAATATTCCTTGTTAATATATTATTTTAATGGTGACAGGGAAGTGGAGCTGTCAGATACAAATCATTTCCCACTCCCTCAGCTACACTATATTTACTTCATTAGCCATTGATGTGTCCTCCCAAATTCCTACACTATTTTTGTGAATTCACTGTCATCTTATGAGGTAAACAGCCATACCAGCATTAACTGTAGATTATTTGAAGATGTTGATTTTTCTTTTCTCAGACGATAACTGTTCTAGTTTGCTAGCTGCCAGAATACAATATACCAAGAATGGAACGGCTTTTAACAAGGGGAATTTAATGAGTTGCGAGTTTACAGTTCTAAGGCTGAGAAAATGTCCCCAATCAAAACAAGTTTATAGAAATGTCCAATCTAAGGCATCCTGGGAAAGATACCTTGGTTCAAGAAGGCCGATGAAGTTCAGAGTTTCTCTCTCAAGTGAGAAGGCATGTGGTGAACACAGTCAGGGCTTCTCTCCCAGCTGGAAGGGCACATGGCGAACATGGCATCATCATCTGCTAGCTTTCTCTCCTGGCTTCTGGTTTCATGAAGCTCCCCAGGAGGCGTTTTCCTTCTTCACCTCCAAAGGTTGTTGGCTTGTGGACTCTTTGCATCTCATGGCTACATCGTTCTGCTCTCTCTGAATCTCCCTCTCCAAAATGTTTCCTCTTTTATAGGACTTCAGAAACTAATGAAGACCCACCCAAATGAGTGGAGACATGTCGTCCCTTAATCCAGTTTAACAACCACTCTTGACTAAATCACATCATCAGGGAGGTGATCTGATTACAGTTTCAAACATACAGTATTGAATAGGGATTATTCTACCTTTATGAAATGGGATTTATATCAAAATATGGCTTTTCATAGGGGGCATACTTCCTTTCAAACCAGCACAATAACTCCATAAAAGTTCAATAATGTTAGACCTGAAATAAACACACACACACACATACACACTGTTTTATTTGGCAAAAGCTGCTGAAATGCGATATACTAGAAATGGAATGGCTTTTAAAAAGAGGAATTTATTAAGTTGTAAGTTTACAGTTCTAAGGCCATGAAAGTGTTCATATTAAGTCAAGGCTATAAAAATGTTCAAACTAAGGCATCCAGGGAAAGATACCTTGGCTCAAGGTATCTTGGCTCTGAATGGCCAATGGCATTCAGAGTTTCTCTCTCAGATGGAAAGTGCATGGCAATGCCTGCTAGGTTTCTCTCCACCCTTCTCCAAATGGCTTCCCTGGGGGCATTTTCTTTAGGCATCTCTAAAGGTCTCTGGCTGTGTGGGCTCTGTTGGTTCTGTTGGCTCTGTGCTTTTTCCAAAATGGTTCCCTTGTAAAGGGCTCCAGTAAATAACCCCACCTTGAATGGTGGAGACACATCTCCATGAAAGCTATCTAATCAAAAGTTACCACCCACATTTGGGTGGGTCACATCTCCATGGAAATAATAAGATCACACCCAGAAATACTGAGTGAGGATTAAAGTACATGACTTTTCCAGGGTACATAATAGCTTCAAACTGGCGTGCATACACACAGAACACTGTAAAAGTTACAAGTAAATCTTTTTCTTAAACCATACAATTTTGTATTTCTCAGATTACTTCTATTCTCAAGACAGGCTACATAATTTGTGGGGCCCTTCTGACTAAGGGACCTTTCTGGCAGCACTGGTTGCGATGTCCATGAGACCAGACATGTCTGTTTACTCCACAAGAAGGCTAACTGAGCCAAATGCAACAGGCAATATCTGAAAATGGCCTTGCCAGAGTGCTCATCCTTATTCTCCATGAATATCACCTAAGCATATTTGTACGGACACTAAGCAAAGATTACTTTGATGAAATTTGTGGGGAATTTATCAATTAAATTATCTGCCAATGGACTATACTTATTTTAGTAGGTGTGAAACAGCTGTAAAGCTATTCCCTTTTATTTACACCTTTACTCAGCCTCACTCCTACAGCCCTCCCCTGGGAAAGGTTCTGTACTTCAAGGTCCCAGAAGTAGGCTTTGCACTGATTCGTATCCTTGGTTCTCACCTGCTTGGTATATTCCCCAGAAAAGAATGGACTATAGAAGAGCTATGATGAGAGCAACAAGCTGTTGTTTCTCTGTCACTCTAATCAGAATGGTTTCATTTCAATATATGTAAACCACTTAAAACCATATCTGGCATGGGGGGTGCGAGGGTAGTTCAATGGTAGAATTCCGGCTTGCCAAGCAGGAGACCCAGGTTTGATTCCCATGCACTTCCCAAAAACAAACAAATGTAAAACCAAACAAAAACAAAAATTCAACAAATGATGCTGCAATAAGGGAATACTTACATGGAAAAAGAAGGAAATGCGACCCTCGCCATACAGCAAAGAAAAAGAAATCGTATTTGGCATGTAGAAAGTGTGTAGTGTTAGCTAGTGCTAACTATTATTCAAAGATCATGCATGAGGGCTTCTCATCCTGTACTGCACCCTAGTGTTCTAACCTTCAACACTACTTTTTGAAATGTATTTTGGCTCCTGCAGCCTGCAATGTGTCACATCCATTACTCCACTACCAACAGCTCAAAATTTTAAAAAGTATTGAAATGTATCATATTGACCTTATTTTCCCAATACAGTGAGTCTCAATACTAGCTACATTTTGGAATTATATGGGGAATTGTTTGCTTTTTAAAAATACCAATGAATGGGCTGCACCCCCATGATATTCTCATAAAGTGGTAGCCTAGGCACCAATATTTTTCACAAGTTCCTTGTGTGATTTTAACGTGTAGCCATGTTGAAAATCACTGATCTAAAACTTGGCTAGACATTATTGCTTTCTATTACTAACTGATTTATTTTACCAAGAAAAATAATTTAAATTATGGAACAGAATTATATTAGCAAATCCAAGTGAAAAGAGATGGATTTATTTAATTACAAAACGAGGAGCTACCTACCCTTCAGCCAAACATTTTGATAACAAGGAAGAGCTAAGATTATAGATTGCAATAGAGATTCAAATAATGGGTATGAACTAGATCTAAATGACCTCTAACCCTCTAAAGCAGCCTAAAGAGCCCAATGCAACAATTAGAAAGTTATATTAACTGACAATTCTATAAAATTCAACTAGAAATAATTCTCATCAAAAGTTATCAGAGTTTCCATATACATGTATGAAACATCATACAATACCATTTCCATCATTATGGAAGTTAACTCCTTGCTTAGAGCAAAGCTCAAAAAGTCCCAAAGGACACCTGGAAAAATATTCTTTTACAAAGTCTAAGGAAGCAGCACCTTAAGATGACAAGCAGTGCCTGTGGCCTTACCCCACCCATAAATCTTTCTATATAGTATATGTAAATTTAAAAATGTTCCTGCCATATAAAAAATGTGGCAAGTATAAAAGTTACTATTTAGAAATATAGAGAATTCTCAAAACAATGTATAAACACATATTTAAATAAAAATTCCAAAATACTTTCCAAAAGTCCTATGTCATTGTGTCTTCCATCACCAGCAAAAGAGAGAGAAGAGGAAGAGAGAATTTACCATATTTCAAATTGCTTCCTTCATGCAGTTATTAGTGATAAGAAGATGTGTTTCTTTTTGAAACTTGTAAAAGTAAAAATTGACTCAACAGGTCAGAATTAAGGTCACTGCTGAGTAGGCAAGGGATATGGGACAAAGTTTATGCTTTTCTTCTATCTTATCAGCCTCAAAGGGTTAAAAAATGTTCATCTGTTTACTTTAGGACTACGTGAAGAATAGCCACCCACTAATAAATATCTTCTTCAAACTTATTCACATTTTCAATACTTAACACTTTTGTATTAACCCCAAACTCTTCATTGGTTAATATAACGTTTCCTCTTTTGCTCATGCAAAAACCAGTGTGCATCTAGGTAACTCTCCTGGTCAGCTGTCTTCCATGAGTTAATTCAGGAAGCAGGAAGTTCAAACTTGTGACTTCACAATCTCAAGACAAGGCCATCTTGGTTGTTACAGCAGGAGAAGGGGGTAGCTGGCAGGTTACACGTTGGCTTTTCTATGTTTTATCTAGAAAATGACCCATCACTTCTGCCCAGAGCCCATTGGCCTAAATTAGTCAAATGACTCTATCTAAACTGGAAGAGGCTAAGAAATGCAGGCGAAATAGATGAAATGTTTTATGGGTAGCACCCAATGTCATTTTCTGTAAGTTTTCACCCTCTCTTTTAAATAGAATTTCCTTATATTTGTTCTACGTTGTGATCTGTTAAGTGTATAATGTGAACTTGTTTCTTAGGCTTTAGGGTATAATTAAGTATTCACCCTCTCTTCATAACTTCAAAGGTTTTTATTCTATCCCCCTGGAATTGCAAATATTTTAGTATATACCCATGATAGATCATTGACCCTTTATTGATCAGAGTTTATAATCTCTTCTGTAGATCTTTTCTAACTTTGCGTGTGTATCTCTTTGTTGGTATGCAACGTTATATATTCTAAGTTCAGCGTAACCATGGTATTATACAGAGTAAAGGAATATGTTCTGTTTCTTTAGTGATGAAACTCAAAACTGTATTGAACTTTCTATCTGTAACAAAACACTCAAGGCTCAAGACTCAATCTATGATGATGCTATTAACTTGGACCCCATTATCCTATATGCAGAGTTGGATCAGTTTTTCCCTAAAGCCCTGTACATGCCCACCATTGGAGTTCATGTTGTACCTTTCTGCTTACTCAGACTGTCTTTTGTGTTCAACCCTCCAGAAAGCAGCCCTGGAATGCACAACTGTAGGTTGGGGATCATGTACTCTCATTGGAGTTGCCATCGGTGACAAAGGATTGAATATTTCTCCAGTGGAGCTAATAATGGGCCGTACTATAAATGGAACATTTTTTGGTGGTCAGTTTTTTTTCTTTTAATTTTATCCAAGGCAGTACTCAAATTTTTAGAGTGAAAATTATTGAAAGGAAAGGAAAATAATGTGTTGCTTAAATATTGAGTGCTTAGAACATATCTAATGACTGCATAGAAAGTATTCTGTTAATTTACGTGAAGGCAAATAGAGTGTGTATAGAAGGATAACAACAATTTGTAAATTATTACATTCTTTTAAAATAAATAATTCAACATATAGCAATAAAAAGGCACTTTGGCCAAATTGAAATAATTCTTTATCTAGAAGCAGAAATAATCTTGAACTTTTCTTATGAAGAAAGTAAAAGGAAAAAAGATAAAAGTACAGAAAATAGATGATAACTGGGGGAGCAGGTAATCTGTTTGAAGAAACCAAATCTGACCTTAAAAGCACATTCACACATTCAACAAATACTGATTAAACTAATTCTTCATGTCAAGTGCCATATCTTTCTTTATTGGGCATTTGGGCCAAATTGCAGGTTGGAAGAGTATAGATTCCATCCCGAAGCTTGTGACTGACTACAAGAATAAGAAATTCAATCTGGATGCATTGGTGACCCATACCCTGCCTTTTTATAAAATCAACGAGGCATTTGACCTAATGCACCAAGGAAAGAGGTAAATTATCAAACAGATGGGTGAGTAATTTGAAGGAGATTCTATTTTTATTTGACTTTTAAGAACTAACTGGTTTGTCTTTTCTGACACTTCCCACTGTCAGAGGTACTAGATGCACTTAAAAGATTAAACAGTGACCATTTGGGGAAAAAAAAGAAAAGCTTTCTACTCTGTTTCCATAATGTACACTACTATACACTGTTACAACATAGAGTGTTGCTATAAACTGACACATATTTTCCCTTTCACAAACAATTGTAAACTCCGTTGGGGCTGCTCCCTAGAAAGAGAGATTTATATAGTATAATATTAGATCCCTCTGGAATAACATGTCCCTGGGACTGGTAGCACTATGTTCTACAGTTTGACAGAGAGGACCCATTACAGGCTCTTCATTATCAGAGAGAGATGTGATAATGAAGTGGCAATTTTCAGATGCTTAAAGGATGCCCAACTCTCTTATTCTCTTGCTTTGTCATGGGTAGCCTCTTAAGATACCTTCTGGTCCCTAATTTTAGCTGTATTGTATTCCTCTGCTGTGGACACTGCGAACTGATTTATATAAGTTTTCCCCACTGGGACCCCTGGGGGTGGAGAGTGGGTAAGACTAGGATAAATGATTTTGTTTAAAATGATGGTGCTCAGCCTTGATCAATAGAATCAAAGAGCAAAAACACCAGGAGCAATGTTATATAAAGGAATTGCAGGGCAAAGAAACAACGAAAAGAGCAGAGATCACCAAAGAGAAATTTTAAAACGTAAAGTAAAAGTAAAATCACAAGAACTTGAAGTGGAGAATAAATGATGCAGAAGAATAGGACCAGGCTACTTTATGATCAAGAATTCTGAGAAAATATCCCCACTAATATGAACTCCCCAATTTGCAAGCATAGTAGGTATAACATATCAAAAAGAAGTTCAATAATAAGAAAAGAAAAATAAAAATTATATCTTCTACATGAAATAAACTGGTATAAATATATATGCTGCATCATCTTGTGCAATCCCAATGTCCCCATAAGGAGTATTTCTCAAGTTAAGAGTTGAGTTGGAGTTTAATGCCCATAGCACCTCCACCACTATCCCTTCCCCCTAGAGTTCCCATGGATGAAACATACCCATAAGGAATGTTAAGTGGCAGCCAAGTAGAAAATATTGTATTACTTTATTAATAGCTGGGTGAGTCTCCCATACTCTCAAAGTAGGCTTCCCTGGTGTTCTAGTTTGCTAGCTGCTGGAATGCAGCATACCAGAGATGGATTGGCTTTTAATAAAAGGGGATTTATTTTGTTAGTTCTTCAGAGGAAAGGCAGCTAACTTTCATCTGAGGTTCTTTCTTATGTGGGAAGGCTCAGGGTAATCTCTGCTGGCCTTCTCTCCAGGCCTCTGGGTTCCAACAACTTTCCCTGGCGTGATTCCTTTCTGCATCTCCAAAGACCTGGGCTGAGCTGCGAGAGGTGAGATGAGGTATGCCGAGCTGCTTGGGCTGTGCTACGTTGCACTCTCTCATTTAAGCACCAGCCAATTAAGTCAAAAGTCATTTATTGCAGCAGGTATGCCTCCTAGCCAACTGCAGATGCAATTAGCAACAGATGAGGTTCACGTACCATTGGCTCATGTCCGCAGCAACAAAACTAGGTGTCTTCACCTGGCCAAGTTGACAACTGAATCTAACTACCACACCTGGTAATCAGTGATAAAGCAGAGGCATAGGCTTGAATACCTCCTACTCCCTTTCTGTCCCATTAGGAAGATTACTGTGACTACACACACAGAAAAGGAGAAACAGGGAAGTCTATGTTTACCCCTTCTCAGGTGTGTTTATCACAGGGGACAGGTGGCACAAGATAGGACATATGAACTGCATAGAAGCCAGGAAATAAAGGGAAGGGGTTATAACATAATGACCAAGTGGCCTGTTAAGATTCAGTGACCCTCTCCCATGGTAGGGAAAAAAAGGACACAGAGGTTGACCCTCTCCCATGGTGAAAAAAAGGACACAGAGGTTCTCCTCCATGGGTAGGTAATTTCCAGTCCCTGGGTGAAGGAACTTATGCACAACAATTTGCTGATACCAGGATTCCACAGATTCAGCAGTAGGGCACTAGAATCGTAATTCTGTGTCATTGAGGGTTATCCTGCTTTTTGCTTCTACATGTTAAAAGAGTTGTCCAGGAGTTAGAATATATGAGCTCTCAGAAGGTAGCATCCCACCTACCAACCACTCAGCCCTTTAATATTCAACTTTGCCCTAGGCTATAGACGAGCCAAGTACAGTGACTGTCTGAAGACTAAAATTCTACTACAACCTTGGTATGATCCAAGTCTCTACAGCAAGCACCACTGGGCAACAAGGACCTCGCCTGGGGTTGAATGAGAGTCCTCAATTTTCCCCCAGTTTATTAGCCCTGTATATAATGTTCTATGAATGCCATGCATGGAAGAAGATGACAAAATAAAAGAAATTAGGCTTAACAGAGTGGGTGTCTCTAAAGAAAGATTGATCAAATCCTGAAATTTAAATATATATATATATATATATATATATATATTTCTGGCCTTTGGTTAAATTTATCATGAAAAATAATAGTTTTTCTTATTTCATTATTATCAACAGCATACGAACAGTCCTGACTTTTTGAAGATACCAGGAACAATTTGGAATACCATCTGAGCAAGTCTGAACCTATCTGGTTAATTTATAATCTGATATGATGAATCAAGGAAAGCTATGGTCAAACAAATATTTACAGTTAATATCTCATCATAAAGTAGCGTAAAGATTACAGAAATCTTACCCATAAAATAAATTATTTCCTATGTTAAGTAACTATGACAACTGAAGTACTTATGAGTGGAATCATATGATGTTTAGGAGCTGTTTAAAACTACTTCCTGGAGAGGCAGAAAATGAAAGAATAATTAAAAGAAAAAACTACCTTCATCCTATGTCTCTATATTTTCATGTTGGGTGATGAGTATATAGGGTTTCATTATATTGTTCTCTTTCCTTTTGTAATACTTAAAATTTTCCATCATGAAAAAATTTTTACTAGAAAATGTTACTGTGATTATTTATGTACATACGATGTATATATAAATGCTATAATCGAATTTCGGAGTTCCAATAAGCTACTCCATTTTAATAGGCTGTTAAATAATTTCCTTTTTAACATCTAATTTCTTTTCTTTTAGCCACACTTTATCACTGTTAACTACAATCACAAGGAATGGTATATAAGAATTTATATAAATGAATATCAAAAAATCTACATCTTCAAATTTCCATTGTCAAAAATATCTACCCTTTTCATTTTCTATAACTATTATAACATATAATATTTCATACTTTGCAGAGTTTAATGATCTATAATTTGCACTAAATAGTGCTATTTTCTATAGCTAACCAAAAGTAACAAAAACATAATAAAGTAATATAATAAATACAAATATCTTTAGTTATGAGATTTAACAGACAAAATTTATATAGAAATCAGCAAAATAAAAGTGTTCAAACAGTTGAAAAAAATAAGATTGGTAATAATTTGAATCAGGGTAATAAAAACTAGCTCTCAGCTTGGAGTAGTTTCTGAAACCTATCAGTTTAAAAAAAGCGCTTATCACATGTTAGTCTGAGAGAGGATAAACTTCTCAAGATTTGGCTGAGACGGGTAGTAATATCTCAAAGTAGAAACATATTTCTGCTTATTTAAGAATCATTTTCATTAAAAACGGGAGCCATTTTATCCATTTGTAAATGCCTCCTTATTGGCATTGTGGGGAATTAAGACATACCTCCCAGGCTGTCAGCCTTTCTCATGCTATCCTTATTTCAGTAATACTGTCTCCTCATCCCTTCCCCTCCTCTCTTTTGATTCCCAGGTACACTCTAAGACACACCTCCTTTTCAGATCCTTGCAGTAAGAAAGCTGTTGTCCTTCAGTTCTTAGTGTCTTTAACAAAATGTAACATGTACTGTTTTCACTGTTAGTTTTTCAAGCATATGTTTGATGGCAGAACAATCTTTGAATCTAACCTTCAGTTTATCAGAAATGCTCAATAAATATATGCCTGATAAATGAAGCTTTTCCTTAGTGTTCAAAGAATTTATTTTAACAGTTTTGAATGAAATTTTCTAAAATATTTAACACACTTCTTTTCTTTCATAAAAATAGAGAACCCCAAATCTAATCCCAATAACTCATAATAGTCATTATGAGCATTAATTTGTATCCTAACCTGTGATACAGTAATCTCTCTCTCTCTCTCTCTCTCTCTCTCTCTCTCTCTCTCTCTCTCTCTCTTTCTCTTTCTCTCTTTTCTCTCTTTTCTCTCAGCACATACTCCAACTTTTGGCATCCCTGCCTCTATCAGTCTTCTAATTTTCCATATCTGGTTCTGTGATTTTAAAAAAATCTGATTATTCTTAACAGGGCTGTTAGAATTATTTATAAAATAAGTGAAACTGTAGAGCAAGATGCATGGGACTTAAGGTTTGAACTTGATGATTCCCTCACCAGTAGAGACCTTTTTCTCATCTACACATCCAACTGAAGCACCCACTTGAAACTCCTAGTAAATGTATTAATATAGTATAATTCTTCAAAATGTATACCTAATACATGATACACAAATATATCTTTTTCAAAATGAGGAAAGATGCTGAATCTTTATATAGTACTTCAGAAACAAAAAAAATTGCATAAATAATACTGTTTTAATTTGTTAAGCTGCTGGAATGCAATATACCAGAAATGGAGCAGCTTTTTAAGGGAAATTTATTAAGTTGAAAGTTTACAGTTTGGAGGGCATGAAAATGTCCAAACTAAGGCATCCAGATAAAGATACCTTAACTCTAAAGAAAGAAACGATGATGTTCAGAGTTTCTTTATCACCTGGGAAGGCACATGGCATCTGCTAGCTTTCTCTTCTCATTTCACAAGGCTTCTCTGGGGGTGTTTTCTTTACACATCTCCAAAGGTTTCTGGCTGTGTGGGTTCTGTTGCTCTAAAGCTTTTTCCAGGAAGTTTCCCTCTTAAAGGACTCTGGTAAGCAACCCCACCTTGGAAGGGTGGTGACACTTCCCCATGGAAACCAACTAATCAAAAGTTACCACCCACAATTGGATTGGTCACATCTGCATGGACACAACCAAAAAGATCCCACCTAGCAATACTGAATGAGGATTATAGAACATGGCTTTTCCAGGATACACGACAGATTTAAACCATCACATTCCACCCTCTGGACCCCAAAAAGACAATTTCTTTCCATATGCAAAATACTTTCATTCCATAACAATATCAGAAAGCCTTAAACCACTTCAGTAACAATATGAATACAATACAAAGTCAAAATCAGTACAAAATCTGATCAAAGTCAGCTACAGGTATTGTCTGTCCTATGTCAAAATTATCCTCTGGCCCTGGACCTGTAAAACTCAGAACAAGTTATCTGTTACCAGTATACAGAGGAGGGACAGTCATTGGATACATATTCCCATTTCCATAGGGAGACATTGTAAGGAACACAGGGGTCACTGAACCCAAACAGTTCCAAAAAACTGCAGTGCAAACTCAATTAGATTTCAAAATCTTAGAGTTTATTTATCCTCAGGGCTTTTGAAAGCAGGAGTCCCACTCTTTCCAAGGGCCTACATAATGGCAGGGCTCTCTCCAAATGCTAGGGTAAGAACTGTAAACTCGGGGGACATTGAGGAGACCAACTTTTTCTTGGTTCCTGCCTCTCCAAGCATTGGGGCAACACCCGAGCTCTCTGCCATCTCTAGGACACATGCTCAACCCTCTCAGAACTATGTGGTGGCAGCAAGGTTCTACCCAATCCACAAGGAATGTGTTTTACCCTCTCCAAGGCCTGGGGTACAACTCCTCCAGAAGACTGAGGTGGAAGGCCCACCCTCTGCCTTCAGGGCAAACTCATCTCTCCAAGTGCTTGGGTGGGTCTGCTCTCCTGGTCCGAGGTTTCATGGCTTCTGACCTTAGCTTCCAAAGTTATTTTTCCTTCAATTTGTCCCTTTTCTGTCCCTTTTAATGCAGACTGGCAGTGGTTCTGTTTATACAGATCCCACAACACTGTTTTTGATTTTCTATAACCATCAGACAATAGGACTTTCCACAAACCCTTCCTGGATAACTTCATCTCTAATCCTAGCTTTTTCTGAAATAGCTGACAGTTTCCATGTTTGGTTAAATCCTCACATAGGGCACTATTCTCTGGGGTCTCCCTTTTTGGAAGCCCAGAATTTTCTAGACTATTAATTTCTGCTTTCTTTGTATCCAAGAGTGCAGTTCTCAACTTATCTTTTTCCTGATGCATTTCACAATAAGCTACAAGGAGAAAACAGGCTGCATTTTTCCATGTTTTATTTGGAAATCTCTTCTGCTGAATATCCAAGTTCATGGCTTTTAAAGTCTGCCTTCCATCCAAAACCAGTTGTCAATTTTTCCAGATTCTTTGCCACTTTAAAGCAAGGATTGCCTTCCTTCCAGTTTGCAATAACACATGCATCATTTCTATCTAATGCCTTATCAGAAGTATCTTGACAGTCCACATTTCTACCAACAGAATTTTCAGTGCATTCTAGGCCTTCTCTATCAAGTTCCTTACAACTCTTCCAGAATCTTCCCCTTACTCATTTAAAAAGCCATTCCAACATATTTGGTATTTGCAAACTGTAGCAGTACCCCAGTTCTCTGTATAGTTCAGTTTTAGTTTGTTAAGCTGTTGAAATGCAATATACCAGAAATAGAGTGGCTTTTAAAGGTGAATTATCAAGTTGCAAGTTACAGTTGTAAGGTCATGAAAATTTCCAAACTAAGGCATCCAGAGAAAAATACCTTAACTCTAAAGAAGAAACGATGACGTTCAGGGTTTCTCTCTTAGTTGGGAAGGCAAATGGCATCTGCTGGCTTTCTCTCATTTCATGAAGCTTCCCCAAGGGTGTTTTCTTTTTTACTTTTTTTATTAATTAAAAAAATTAACAAACAAAGCATTAAGATATCATTCCATTCTACATATACAATCTGTAATTCTTAATATCATCCCGTAGTTGCATATTCATCATTTCTTAGCACCTCTAGTGATGGCTGTGTGGGCTCTGTTGACTCTAAAGCTTTAAAATAAAAATATTAGCAATTAGTTCATCTGGTGAAAGAAGTGTCTTGTACTATTTTTCAAATTTGAAATTTTGTAAATTTCACAATAAAAAGTTGAGTAAGGAAAGATAGATGGTATTCAACTCCAAATTCAATAAAGAAATCACTTTTAAAAATATGCCTAAAAAAAAATATGCCTGACACTGAGATGCCGGTCTTAGGGTTTGTTCATATGAAATTTAACCCCACAAAGGATAGGGCAAGCCTACTTAAAATTAGGCCTAAGAGTCACCCCCAAGAGAACCTCTTTTGTTGCTCAGATGTGGCCTCTCTCTCCAGCCAACACAAGCAAACTCACCACCCTCCCCCTGTCTATGTGTGACATAACTCCTGGGAGCGTGGACCTTCCTGGCAACGTGGGACAGAGATTCTAGAATGAGCTGAGACTCAGCATCAAGGGATTGAGAAAACCTTCTCGACCAAAAGGGGGAAGAGTGAAATGAGACAAAGTGGCAATGGCTGAGAGATTCCAGAGTCAAGAGGTTATCCTAGAGGTTAGTCTTATGCATTAAGTATATATCACATTGTTGTCCAAGATGTAATGGAGAGGCTGGAGGGAACTGCCTGAAAATGTAGAGCTGTGTTCCAGTAGCCATGTTTCTTCATGATAATTTTATGATATAGCTTTCACAATGTGACTGTGTGATTGTGAAAACCTTGTGTCTGGTGCTCCTTTTATCTACCTTGTCAACAGATGAGTAGAACACATGGAATAAAAATAAATAATAGGGGGAACAAATGTTAAAATAAATTTACTTTGAAATGCTAGTGATCAATGAAAAGGAGGGGTAGGGGGTATGGTATGTATAATTTTTTTCTCTGTTTTCATTTTATTTTTCTGTTGTCTTTTTATTTCTTTTTCTGAATTGATGCAAATGTTCTAAGAAATTATCATGATGATGAGTATGCAACTATGTGGTGATATTGTGAATTACTGATTATATATGTAGAATGGAATGATCATGTATTAAGAATGTTTGTGTTTCTTTCTTATAATTTTCTTAATTAATAAAAAAAATTTTTTTTTAAATATGCCTGACAGATACTCAGCCAACCTCAGATTAAAAACTTTCCCAGTATTCTTCCTCATGGGTAAAGATAAAACCTGCCTTCCTGGTTCTGCTCTCTGGAGCATCATATAGTATCTTCTGCTATGTGGGCTCTGTTGCTCTAAAGCTTTTTTCAAAATAATTCCCTCTTAAAGGACTCTAGTAAGCAACCCCATTTTGAATGGGTGGAGACACATCTCCATTGAAACCAACTAATCAAAAGTTACTGCCCGGTATATATTACTAAGGATAAAATGTATTTCATTCAGGGCAGGCCACGGCGGCTCAGCAGGCAGGAATGCTTGCCTATGATGCCAGAGGACCCGGGTTCAACTCCTGGTGCTTGCCCATGTAAAAAATTAATTAATTAATTAATTAAAAAGTTCACTAAAAAAAAAAAAGTTACTGCCCACAACTGGGTGGGTCACATCTCCATGGAAACAATAAAAAAGATCACATCCAGAAATACTGAAAGAGGATTAAAGAACATAACTGTTCTAGGGTACACAACAGATTCAAACTGGCACAAATGCATTTGGGAATATGTAGAAAATTTTCATTTGAGAACTGCACCTTAAAGACATAACAAGATCTGCAAGCAGATGGCTGTCTCCTTCTCACATTCATTCTCCACTGAAAGAATGTAACTGTCTTAAATACTAAGGACAACACAAGTAACAATATTTTAAAGGGTCACTGAAACCAAACCAGAATGGAACTTGACCACTACAATAAAAAAGTTAAACATTTGTGTTCTAGTTTGCTAGCTGCCAGAATGCAACACACCAGAGATGGATTGGCTTTTAATAAAAGGGGATTTATTTTGTTGGTTCTTCAGAGGAAAGGCAGCTAACTTTCCACTGAGGTTCTTTCTTACGTGGAAGGCACAAGATGGTCTCTGCTGGTCTTTTCTCCAGGCCCCTGGGTTCCAACAACTTTCCCCGGGGTGATTTCTTTCTGCATCTCCAAAGGCCTGGGCTGAGCTTCTAGTGCTGAGATGAGGAATGCCGAGCTGCTTAGCAGTACTACGTTGCAATCTCTCATTTAAGCACCAGCCAATTAAGTCAAACATCACTCATTGCAGCAGACACACCTCCTAGCTGACTGCAGATGTAATTGGCAACAGATGAGGTTCACGTACCATTGGCTTATGTCCGCAGCAACAAGACTAGGTATGCTCACCTGGCCAAGTTGACAACTGAATCTAATTAACACATGTCCACCCCTTGTCAACTTGGCAACTTCAAGCATCACCTTACACAGATGTAAAAAATTCTCTTGCTGTGGACCTGTGAATCTCAAAACAAGTTGTCTGGTGCCAAGATGCAAAGGAGGATATTCACAGGACATAGGTTGTCATTTCCATAGGGAGAAACTGGAACACAGATGTAAAACCCGCAGGGCAAGCGCCATGGGATCTCAAAGTCTGAAAGTCATTTATCCTTCGGCTTTAGAAAGTGGTAGTCCCACCCCTTCCAAGGGCCTATGCAGTGGCCCGCCTCTTTCCAAATCAACCTCAGGGAACATCGAGGAGACCACCTCTGGGGTCCACTCTCTCCAGGCATCAGGGCCACCCCTGGGCTCTCTGCCATTTCTGGGGCACACGCTCAACCCCTCCACATGGTGGCAGCCAGGCTCTTCCAGTCCCCCAAGGAGCGTGCTACACCTTTTCCAAGGCCTGAGGCTGTACAACTCTTCCACTGCAATGAGAGGGGAGACTCATCCTTGCCCTTCAGGGTAAACTCACCCTCTCCATGCATACAGGTGGGTCCACTCTCCTGGCCGAGGTTTCTTGGCTTCAGATCCAAACTTCCATGGTTCTCACTCTGCAAACTCCAATCTCTTCCTTTTGTGTCCTCCTTTGTCAAGATTGGCAGTGGTTTCATTTACACCAACAGTCCCTTCATGCACTCCAAGACTTCGTCATCAATCTCTTCACATTTCCTCCAAAGACTTCCCCTTAGCCATCCCAAACACCGTTCCAACAGATCTGGCATTTGCAAACCACAGCAGCACCCCACTCTCCGGTACCAAATCTGTTCTAGTTTGCTAGCTGCCAGAATGCAACACACCAGAGACAGACTGCCTTTTAATAAAAGGGGATTTATTTTGTTGGTTCTTCAGAGGAAAGGAAGCTAACTTTCCACTGAGGTTCTTTCTTACGTGGAAGGCACAAGATGGTCTCTGCTGGTCTTTTCTCCAGGCCCTTGGGTTCCAACAACTTTCCCCGGGGTGACTTCTTTCTGCATCTCCAAAGGCCTGGGCTGAGCTGCTAGTGCTGAGATGAGGAATACCGAGCTGCTTAGCAGTGCTAAGTTGCAATCTCTCATTTAAGCACCAGCCAATTAAGTCAAACATCATTCATTGCAGCAGACACGCCTCCTAGCTGACTGCAGATGTAATTGGCAACAGATGAGGTTCACCTACCGTTGGCTTATGTCCGCAGCAACAAGACTAGGTATGCTTACCTGGCCAAGTTGACAACTGAATCTAACTAACACAATTTGGATTCTCCTTCACAGAGCAGTTTCTAAAATATGATACACACCTCTATTAAAAGACTGATTTTTTGTAATAAATTATTAGAAATCTTTACGAATGCTAGTTAATAGGTATAACGGTCATGTTCCTGTGTTGACTTGGCCAGGTGGTGGTACCCAGTTATCTGGTCAGGCAAGTGCTGGCCTGTCTGTTTCTGTGAGGTCATTTCATGGACTTAAATGATGACCACGCTGGCAAATGCAATCAGCTAAGAGGAATTGTCTTCTGCAATGAGAGACACTTAATCTACTCACTGGAAAGCTTTTAAAGAGGATTCAGAAAAGATAATCACTCATTCTGCTTCAGCCAGCCTCTTCTGAGAGTTCATTGAGGATCTTCATTGGAGCTGCCAGCTTGCAGCTGCCCTCCAGATCTTGGACTCTTACATCCCATGGCTGTGTGAGACACTTTTATAAATTTTATATTTACATGTGTCTCCTGCTGATTCTGTTTCTCTAGAGAACCCCAGATAATACAGCTTGGTACCTGGAGTGGTTCTTGAGAAACAGAGAGTTTTACAATTGGTGTTCTACTCTGACTGGACCCAAAGGCATTAATGACTCTGTTTCCCATAATCAGAATGGCACTGACAGTCCATGGGGTGAGCCGGCAAAAGAAATAGTCAAAATATCACCATTTGATTCTGCTAATTGTACGCTTATACTATGTAAAGCTCTGGGTGATAACATTTTTTATACTTTTACAGAGTTTTGAGAAATTAAGAGGTATAAAGATGTTGGCTGATTATTGTTAGATACATTGGATACATTGAAGAGTGAAAAGGGATGAGCTGAAGGCTTCAATTGAGAAGCATATGTACCATATGACAAATGTAAAAGTTTCTATGCATGCCGTGAAGGAAAATCTTATTTCCTATCACTGCAGATTTGAGATCTCTGAAAATCAGACTCAGAGTCTCATTATTAGAGTGGCAACTTTACAACATAAACTGAAATCTCAACCTTGCAGGGTGTCTGCCATTAAAGTGAGGGCATTGATTGGAAAGGAGTGGGACCCTGAGAAATGGGATGGTGACATATGGATTGATAATGATGACTGTGGAGATATTGAAACCCTAGATTGTGCTGAGTCTTTTCTAGATAATCCTGTAATGATCTGCCCTGAGGATATAGCCACCCCACCTCCAGCCTGCCCTAAGGAAATGGCTTCCTGACCTCCAATCCACCTGAAAGTGGATAGCTGCAGCACTACAACCCCTTTCTAGGACAGTGGTGAGGGAAGATCCTCCCATTGGACAGAACTTCGAGGAGTGTACCTGGTTGTTCATTTTGCTTGGAAGGAGAACTGCCTCTTGGGCTGTTGCTCATGGTTTGACTGGATGGTGAGGGACTTGGAAAGAGCATGATTGGAAGATTGGTGACAATGAGGTCTGGGGAAGAAGTATGTGGATAGACCTTTATGAGTGGGCTACAAACATGAAGATATTTGTGTCCCATGTGAATGCATACCAGAGGGTGACTTCAGCAGAAGAAGATTTTAATAATCAAGTGGATAAGATGACCCATTCTGTGGATACCAGTCAGCCTCTTTCCCCAGCAACTCCTGTCATTGCCCAATGGGCTCATGAACAAAATGGTCATGGTGGTAGAGATGGAGGTTATGTATGGGCTCATCAACATGGACTTCCACTCACCAAGGCTGACTTGGCTACAGCCACTGCTGAGTGCCCAATCTTCCAGTAGCAGAGACTCACACTCAGCCCCCGATATGGCACCATTCCCCGAGGTGATCAGCCAGCTACATGGTGACAGGTTGATTACATTGAACCACTTCCATCAGGGAAGGGGCAGCAACTTGTTTTAAATGGAATAGACACATGCTCTGGATATTGGTTTGCTTTCCCTGCATGCAATGCTTCTGCAAAAACCACCATCCGTGGACTTGTGGAATGCCTTATCCATGGTCAAGGTATTCCACACAGCATTGCTTCTGATCAAGAAACCCACATCACAGCAAATGAAGTGTGGGAATGGGCACGTGCTCTTGGAGTTCTCTGGTCTTACCATGCTCCCCATCATCCAGAGGCAGACGGATTGACAGAACAGTGGAATAGTCTTTGAGAACTCAATTATGGTGCCAACTAGGTGGCAATACCTTACAAAGCTGGGGTGAAGTTCTCCAGGAGGCTGTGTATACTCTGAATCAGTGTCCACTGTATGGTGCTGTTTCTCCCATAGCCAAGATTCATGGATCCAGGAATCAAGAATTGGAAATGGGAGTGGCACCACACATTATTACCCCTAGTGATTCACTAGGAAAATTTTTGCTTCCTGTCTCTGCAACCTTGAGCTTTGCTGATCTACAGGTTTTAGTTCCAGAAGGGGGAGTGCTTCCACCAGGAGAAACAATGATTCCATAGAAATGGAATCTAAAACTGCCACCTGGTTACTTTGGGCTACTCATGCCCCTGGATCAACACACCAAGAAGGGGCCTACTTCACTGGCTGGGATATTGACCCTTACTATCATGGGGAAATAGGACTGCAATTACACAGTGGAAGTAAAAAAGAGTTTTCCTGGAATATAGGAGATCCCCTAAGGTGTCTCTTAGTACTACCATACCCTGTGATTAAAATCAATGGAAAACTGCAACAACTCAATCCAAGCAGGACTACCAATAGCTCTGAAACTTCAGGAATGAAGGTTTGGGTCACCCCACCAGGCAGAGAACCACAGCCAGCTGAGGGCAAAGGGAATACAGAATGGGTAGTGGAAGAAAGTAGTGATAAATATGAACTATAACCACGTGATCAGTTACAGAAATGAGGACTTTAATGGTATGAATATTTCTTCCTTGCTTTGTAATTAATATCTATATATTTATACTAAATCAAATATCTTTGTTTTCCTCTTTATTTTATCCCCTTTATTACATAGCATAAGCTGTTTTGTTCATTATAGTATTTAAGTTGTAGGATATCAAGTTTAAGAGTGAATATTACCCAAGGACTTGCATTTTATTTTGTAGAGATTTACTGCATTTACAGTTGTACACAGAACAGATGAGTTTTGTTAGGTGAGGGAAAAAATACGTTATTGTTTTCTGTTTAGAGATTAGTTATGGTTTAAGGTGATGTGCATAGTGGCTGAGTTGACAAGGGGTGGACTGTGATGGTCAGGTTCATGTGTCAACTTGGCCAGGTGGTGGTGACAGGCTGTCTGGCTGGGCAAGTGCTGGCCTATCTGTTGCTCTGAGGATGTTTCATGGACTTAAATCATGACCATGTTGGGAGTGTCTTCTGCAATGAGTGATGCTTAATCTAATCACTGGAAGGCTCTTAAGGAGGGTTGAGAAGAGACAGTCACTCTTTCTACTTCAGCCAGCCAGCCTCTTCTGAGAGTTCATTGAGGACCTTCATTGGAGCTGCCAGCTCACTGCCTGCCCTACGGATCTTGGACTCTTACATCCCCATGGATGCGTGAGACACTTTTATAACTTCCATATTTACAGATCTCTCCTGCTGATTCCGTTTCTCTAGAGAACCCTAGCTAATACAATAGGGTACAGAATAATTAAATGTGGAAAGCAATACTGGCACAGTTTGTTATTCTGAGAAGGAAAAACAAAGCAGTTTTAACATACTTTCACTACTCCTTCAAACAGCTCAGCCTCATTGTTTTCCAAATGTTACTACAGTGCCCTCTGGTGCTCATTTACATCTTTCTAGCACCAAGATCCTATTTCCTTTGAGAAAAAAGAACACAGGGAGATAAAATAATCATAATTCTCATTTATATCATAATCGACATTTTAAAAAGTACTTTCATACAGTATATCATCTGATTCTCACTACATTCTCCCCGGGATCATAAACTTCCTGAAGGCAAGGCCCTTTTCATTTTCTTTGAGTGTCTTTCCAGCAATGCACCTTCTGAAGTAGGCAGGACAGAGTTTATAAACCTTGTTGAGTAACTCCTGTATTAGAGAAAACACTTACTTATGAAAACCATAGAATCTGCAAGCTGAACGGTATCTCAAGGATGGATAGTAACAGATAGGAGAATGTCCTTTTCTTAAGAGATATTGAAGTAGCTAGGGGTAAGGTTCATGAGATTTGCAACTTATTTTCAAATGACTCAGCCAAAAGTGTGTGTGTGTGTGTGTGTGTGCACGCACACATGTATATATGCACCTGTATAATGGAGAGAGAGGGTTAGAAAGAGATGGAAAGAAAGCAAATGTGGCAAAAATTATTAGCAAGTAGTTCATGCTAATTAATTAGCAAGTATATGTCTGGTGAAAGACATATAGGTGTCATGTACTATTTTTTCAAATTTTGAAATTCTGAGGATTTCACAATAAAATAAAAAGTTGGATAAAGAAAGATAAATGGTATACAACTCCAAATTCAGTAAGGAAATCACTTTCAAAAATATGCCTGACAGGGGGTGCAAGGGTAGTTCAGTGGTAGAATTCTCGTCTGCCATGCAGGAGACCTGGGTTCGATTCCTGGTCCATGTACTTCCCAAAAAATGAACAAGAAAAACAACCACACAAAACTCAACAAGTGGTGCTGCAATAACAGGATACTCAAATGGAAAAATAATGAAACATGGCCCCACCATACAGCACACAAAAGAAAAAACAATATATATATATCTATATATATATAGATAGATATGCCTGGCAGATTGTCAGCCAAACAGGTTAAAAATTTTCCCAGTATTCTTCCTTATGGTTAAAGCTAAAACCTGCCTTCCAGTTCAGCTCTCTGGAGCATCGCATAGTAACTCCAGTTCCTCTAACAGGTGAAGACAGTAGGCAAGACTCCAATTCCTCTTACAGGTAAAAATACTTGATATGTCTCCATCTCCCCATAACAAAGTCCTCTTTTTTCCTAAGTAAATACCTCTAGGTATAAATTCAATATTCCATAAGCAGGCTGAATAATATACCAGTAAATTCAGCTTATATGTGTTTATTCTTTGGTCAACCCTCTCCCATTGTTTGCAAACATTGAGCATTATAAAATTCATATTTCCTCTTTTGAATGCTATTAAACCAGATTGCCCTTATTCTATCATTTAAAACCCAAGTGTTTTAGTTTGCTAGCTGCCGGAATGCAATATACCAGAAACAGAATGACTTTTAAAAAGGGGAATTTAATAAGTTGCTAGTTTACAGTTCTACAGCTGAGAAAATGTCCCAATTAGAACAAGTCTATAGAAATGTCCAATCTAAGGCATTCAGGGAAAGATATCTTGGTTCAAGAAGGCCGATGAAGTTCACAGTTTCTTTCTCAAGTGGAAGGGCACGTGGCGAACACAGAGTTTCTCTCTCATCTGGAAGGGCACATGGTGAACACGGCATCATTGGCTAGCTTCTTCTCCTGGCTTCCTGTTTCATGAAGCTCCCCAGGAGGCAGGTTCCTTCTTCATCTCCAAAGGTCGCTGGCTGGTGGACTCTGCTTCTTGTGGCTATGTCGTTCTGCTCTGCTCTCTCTGAATCTCTCTCATTCTCCAAAATGTTTCCTCTTTTATAGGACTTCAGAAACTAATCAAGACCCACCCAAATGAGTGGAGACATGCCTCCAGCTAATTCAGTTTAACAACCACTCTTGATTAAATCATATCTCCAGGGAGATGATCTAATTACAGTTTCAAACATTCAATATTGAATAGGATCAGAAGAAACGGCTGCCTTAACAAAATGGGATTAGGATTAAAACATGGCTTTTCTAGGGGACATATATCCTTTCAAACCAGCACACCAAGGAAGGGCGGGCAATGGTGTCACAGTGGCAGAGTTCTTGACTGCCAAGCCAGAGACCCAGGTGCATTTCCCGGTGCCTGCCCAAGTAAAAAAAAAAAAAAACCCAAGGAAACTTCAAAGACATTTTAGAAGGAAACTGCAAGTAAATACAGTATTTAGTAATATAGAAGAAAAAACTCTATATTATTCTTATTTTACTGTTATTAAGTAAAAATATTTTCATCACTTCACCCATTTCTCCATAGCTAATGAAATTTCAGAGCCTGGCCTTAAAAATGAAAGTAATTATAATTAACCAAAGAAGTCTGAGAAAGAGACGACAGAGATGTCTCTTCTCCTTGAAGTTATGAAAAGAGGAACACGACTTTGCATCATAAGCTACTGCAAATAACCCTAACTTGATAAGGTATTAAATAAGAATGTTCCTAAGAATTACAGTTTTGTTCTTCTCAGCAATATGGAGATGTGTGTGAATACCATTAAGTTTTACCAGAAAGTCTTCTGTTCTTTGTTTAAAAGAAAATTCATTCCCTGTTATTTGAACCAAAAGGTCTTGTAAGACTCCAAAGGCTTTAGAAATATCTGCCCTGACCTCTAAAAATGACCTCTAAAAGGAATGTGTGATTCTAATTGTCTTACTTGTTAAGGTTTCGACCCAGTAACTATGTTGAATTGGCATATCTGCATTTCTAAAGGTATTTTAATTTTTCTGCCAAATAAGAAGAAGATCATTAGCACTTTTCTCCATGTGCACCATGGAATAATTAAGTCTATGCCTTTGCTATTTTAATTATCTATGTTTCACCTAAATTTAATTAAGGCCATGGATGCTGGTTCTAGCAGAAACATGATAAGAGAAATAAATTTTATATCTACAATGAGTATTGATTCTAGCGAGAAAAATTTTTACCTCCTCCATGACAAAAAGGGATCCAATGTAATCAGCCTGTCATAATGTGGCTGGCTGGTCCCGTTGAGGTATTATATCATACTGGGGACCCCAGGATCATCATTCTGGGCATTCAGCAGTGGCAGAGCTAGATCAAATGTGGTTAGGACAATTCTATGCTGTTGGCCCCATACTAATTTCCACAACCACTAAATGTATAAGCCCATGGAACAATCACTTGCTGAACCATATCCCAAGGATGGGTCATGTCGTTCACCTGCTTATTAAGACTCTCCTCCAAAATCTGACTGTTTGGTGAGATTCACATAGAAAATAAATTTCCTCACACTCAGTGCCCATTATGAAAGGTCCATCTCCATGCCTCTTCTCCAGGCTTCCTGATTAACAACTTTACAATCTTGTTCCTTAAAAGGCACTGGTCATCTGACCGAATCTTTAAGCAATGTAGTTCTCTACCTCAGGCCATTTTACTTCTGGGAAAGAGATATAATGCTTAAAGTTTTTTCCCTGGCAAGAGTTTCCAAGTCAACATCTATCAACTGCCAGAATATTATGCAGAACATTTCTAAACCAAGCTGAAATTCTCATCCTCCTCTAAGAACAGGTCATAGGAAACCCCTTTTAAGGAGTGGAAATGCAACAGGAGTGTGAGCCCATTTTTCAGGCAATTTATTGTGCTTTCAGGCAATTTATTCACAGGACTTGAGTCCAGTCCTTTATAAATCACTTCCACTTGATGATGCTACATTCCCAGGCATGTCAACCCTTAAAATTCTGTGGCACAAATACTACTGAATGCATAATGAGCAACTCAAATAGCATAGTCACCTAGTGTTCCATGGCCAGGCATTTAGTCATAACCAGGGCTGAAGAGAGCTGTCAAACCCTAGGTTCTTTGTCATGATTTTGCTATTTGAACTTTCCACAGGCTCCACACAACATCTTGCTATGGACTTTTAAAAAACATTGAGATCATAAAAAGGAAAGCAGGAAAGTTATTTTCATGGCAGTTTAGACTACCTGGAGACACTACTCTTATCCTAGGCCCAACTCAAAGTTGATGGTCTTTTAGGTCACACTATAATTCGGGGACAGCTGCCCAAACATGGTGCTGCCTACATTAGTTGTTAACTTATCAGCCATTTCTCATGTTTTCCTTACAAACAGAATCCTAATTTATTTCTGGAAACAGGCAATAACGATCTCAGGGGAGATGGGACAAACTTAGCTCCAGGAGATAAGCTGTGACTGGTCTAATTCCATTCCCCACTGCTAATGACTGATTTTGGGTGGACTTGTGAACTGGTTCTGATGAATGAAATACAGAGGAAAGACTGCTAGGAGACATTTGGGAGAGATTTCCCTTTTGATAGGAAAAAAAAGAGGGAATGGTAAAGACAAGCCCCTTCCTTTCCTGCCTTTGTGTATTGCCATGTGAATGCATGACAGCTGGACCTGATGAGACTATCTTGTGACAAGGATGGGAAAGACAAGAGAATGGCAGAGAAACTGAACTAGAGTCCTGACATCACTGAGCAGCAGAATTCATCAAACCCCATGAGATGACTGTAAAAATGTTAAAAAATAAACCTTCATTTTTTTAAGTCTCTTTTACTCAAGTATTCTATTACTTTCAGTCAAAGCAGCCTAATTCATACATATGGCACATCAATTAGCCATCTCCAAAACTCACTGTGGATCAGACAACATTATTTACCAAGCTAGTCCTACTGCCTATCATAAAAGTCATGTCCACTTCATCTCTCTTGCCTCACTGCTTGGCCTCTGCCACCCTGAGATATAGTATTCAGGTTAAATTCAAGAAACTCATTTGTGTGGGTCAGGGTTCTTCTGGGAACTGAAAATACATACCTATAGATTTTTATCTACATAGAATGTAGATATTGTGCAATTTATTTTAGGAATTTACTTGCAACTGTGGGATGGGCAAATATGAATTCCATAGAGCAAGACACAAACTGGGAACTCTGATGAAGGTTTTCAATGAATTCTCCAGGAGAAGCTGTATGGCTGAAATAGAGATAGAAATTCTTCCTTCTCATCGCTGAAGTCATCAGTTCCCCTTTAAGGCCTTCAACTGATTAAATGAAACTTCTCTCACTGCTGAAAGCAATTATTTAAATAGACAAAATCACCTCACAGTAACAAACAGGTCAGTGTTTGCTTGACCAAACAACTGGATATCATAACCTACCCCAGTTAACACATGAACATAACCACCACACGCTTTCAATTATAGCATCTCCCACCAACCTACAAGGAAAATGCACCACAGCACTCCCCTCAGCAATGTAGTTCTCAATACATTGGTGTAAAAATATATAAAGAAATATCTGGTGTCTCAACTTCATTTAACATGGATCACTTGCGCTCAGGTTTGTATCTATACATAGAAAAAAAACAATTTTAACTACTTGACTATTAGAATTAGAAAAATGAATACATAATTTCTAGTAATGGTCCTCATAGTGAAAATTAAGTCTGACCTAAAATTATGTCTTATCTCCTTGACCTAGAACCCACAGAATTCATTCTGACAAAAATTGGCCAGAGTTTTAACAGTTGGCATTAGCAAAATTTAGTACTAGCTATTCTGGTGTTTAACCCTTCTCCTTCCACATTTAACTTGGTAATTGCCCCCTCACTTCTATACTCTGACTGTAATTATAGGTCTGAAGACAATGAGGGATGGAGGTAGTGGGACAAGAGGAGTATTGACTTCCCCTTACAGGATTGCTTGTTCAGACAAGGTCCTTAATACAATGTTCAAATCAGACATGTAACAATCAACAAACAAAATGTTTTAGTTCGCCAAAAAAGATCAGTGTGGCTAGGGATTCAAAGTAATCTCAATCATCTGGCTCTTCCAATATTAGCCTCTTTCCAATATTTGGAATCCTATTTTTTTCCAATCAATGCCCGAGTTTTCATATAAGACACCTGATATTCCTGTAACTTCACCCAACACCTAATTGGAAGCCTTCAGGATGAAATTTTAATTTGGCTTCTGACTACTTTAGATTTTGGCTTCAAGAAATTGAATCCTCTAATATTGTCATAGAAAACTCTTAGGTTTAATTCATGTCTTGACCCAAGAATTTGAAAATTTGAGCTTGCCATTTCTTTCACTTAACTGTCCGGCACCTTAAGAAGTAACCATCCAACCCATAGACTTTGAATGACTCATGCCCTTTAATATACTTCTATAGCAATAACCATGTGTTCCCCAAAGACTTGCTCTCAATGTTTACTTTCATTCCAGGAGTTCAGAGTTTTTTGTTTGTTTGTTTGTTTGTTTCTTAATAACTGTGCAGCTTAACATCAACTGAATTTTCATGACCATCAACCTCAACCCAAGTCAGATAATCAATCTCAGATTGACCCATTTCCCTGATGATCTGTTTCCTTGCAATACTCCTTGTACTGATTTCAAATGGTTTAACGTAAGTCAATTCTGACTTATTTAATCAAATAAAGAATTGATCAAAAGGATATTGGGTTGATCACAGAATAATCAGGAGAGCTAGAGAACAATTTCAGAGATATGCCCAGACCTACACAGCAGAATTGATCTGATTATCATTTCCCTTGCTGCAGACTGAACACCATACCACAGGGCCTCATACAGAACATCACGCCTGGCATGGCTGCCATTGCTGCCCTAGGAAATTAATATTATTTGCTCACAACCACTGCTTTCACCAGTGTCCCTCAGGGATCCACAGCTTTTCATTTGAAAGCCTGTGTACAGACTTCCGATTGATGAAGCCTGGGTTATGAGCTCATTCCCAGGCTGGAAGGAAGAACAGAAATAAGTACTAAGTATTTTCTGACTCATAAGCTGGTGGATTCCCCAAATATCAGGAGGACACCAGGCAGCAACATAACAGAAAATATCCACCATGAACGTGCTGTGTGGATGTTTTTGTTCTCCTGATCTGAATGAAATCTTGAGCAGGCTCCATAACTATTCCAACGACTTTCATATATAAAGAAAAAAGTCCAGAACTGTCTACAGCTATATCTCACCCAATTTAAAACTTCTCCCTATCCCGTAAGTTAAAACTATATTTAGTGATATTACTGATATTCTTGTAAGCAGTGGGGACAATCAGTTCAATAGGCTGAGGCTATTCAACCTTCAGGCTCACCCCTATGGAACTCATTCCTGCAAAGGAGAAGCTAAGCCTACTGATAATTATGCCTAACAGTCACCCCCAGAGAACCTCTTTTGTTGCTCAGATGTGGCCTCTTTCTCTAAGCCAACTTGGCAGGTGAACTCACTGCCCTTCTCCCGTATGTGGGACATGACTCCCAGGGGTGCAAATCTCCCTGACAACATAGGACCTGACTCATGGGGATGAGCCAGGACCCAGCATCATGGAAATGAGAGACCCTTCTTGACCAAAAGGGGGAACAGAGAAATGAGACAAAATAAAGCCTCAGTGGCTGAGGATTTCAAGTGGCTGAGAGTTGAGAGTTTATCTTGGAGGTTATTCTTATGCATTATATAGATATGCCTTTTCTGTTTATGGTGCATTGGAATGGCTAGAGGGAAGTACCTGAAGCTGTTGAACATGTTCCAATAGCCTTGATTCTTGAAGACTATATAACTATATATCTTTTACAATGTGGCTGTGTGATTGTGGAAAACTTTGTGTCTTATGCTCCTTTTATCCAGGGTATGTACAAATAAATTTAAAAAAAGGATAAAAATTAAATTAAATAAATAATAGGGGGATAAAAAATTGGGTAGTTTGAATTACTAGTGGCTAATGAGAGGGAACGGTAAGGGGTATGGGATGTATGAGTTTTTTTCTTTTTATTTCTTTTTCTAGAGTGATGCAAATGTTCTAAAAATGATCATGATGAAGAATGAACAACTTGTAAGAATTACACTTACAAGAATGAATCAGTGTAAGCCACTGATTGTATAATATGGTTGTACTGTATAAGTGAGGCTATTTTTCAATAAAAATATTAAAAAAAAAAAAAAAAAACTTCTCCCTATCCCAATTCAAGTCTGTCTCAAACCGGAAAATCTCTTCCACCCTTTCTCAGCTACTGTTTCAAGACTCCTCCATTGCCAAGCTTAAAACTGAGGGCAAATTTGAAGGAAAAGACTAAATTTTACATGGCTGGTACAGCTGTGATTTCCAAGTCGAGGATTTCTGTGGAACACTGAGCTGGGGCGGGGTTCCTTCGGTACTTCCAATGAAATTCGGGCTTCCTCACCTTCTATATCCTCCTTTGAAAGCCTTTAAACTGTCTGGGCCAAAAATCACACCGGGAAACCCTTTCCTGACACGGGTGTTCTGCAGCGACCCTGTCGGATTAACCACCACGCAGCAGCCTTCCAGCTTCACAGAAAGCTATCCCGCCTAAGGGAGGAGACGATCTGAGCACCCACTAGAGGGCGCCCTGCACCACGCCTCAGGCCCAGCCACGCCCACCCAAGGCCTCGCAAACCCCGCCCTTTACCCCCGCCCCTCGAGCAGAACGCACGCCCCGCCTACCGACGACACGGACCCCCGCCCCTTACCACCACGCCAGGCCGCGTGGACGTACTGGACGCCATGGACGTACGCCCCGCCCACACCCCGTCCCTTCTCGGCCCACTCCGGATGCCAGCCGCACGCTGACCTGGACTCGCGGACATGGCGAACCAGGTAGCGGCGGCTACGTGGCGGGCCCGGGTGCAAGAGCAGGGGGTAGAACCCGGCCGCTGGTCTCGAAGGTCTCGACTCGGGACGGGCTCCGGCTGTCTGAGCTGGCATGCTGCCTTTGGCGAGCAGCTCAGCCGGAAGGAAGCTTTGTTTCAGCTGCTTGTTGTGTTTTGCTGCTTCTGGGAAGGCCGGAGTCGGTTGGGGGTGGGAAGACCCAGAGAGATGGGGAAGGTCACTTCGTATCCTTATGGTGATGATTTACGTCTGACTAGCGACCGCGCCTTTTCGTTTACGCTAAATTAATTTGCCTGAGGTAGTGGCCTGCAAAAAAATGGTAAAGCTGCAGGTAGAGCCCGTGTTGCTAACCCTAGGTTGCCTTGCTGTTCGTGATTGCAATCTGTAACAGTTTAAATTCTATTATTGGGACACCAAGGATGTATTTCGGGAGAACTCCGAGGTCCCTTTCAGTAATGTTTTTGAGGACTTTGGCACCGTGAGCTTTTATTTCCTTCAGTCTTCGTATAACACCTCTGCCGGGTATCACCATTTCTCAGATCAGAAACTGAGACTTGGGGTTTGATCGTCCTTTGTAGTCACGGCAGGGATAGTTTGTGAGCTGGGATTCCACCCAGATCTGTTCCTGTGCGACAGAAATATTCCAAATTTCTGAAGTACGCATATGGGACAATAAGAAAGAGCAGAAATACACTGAATAACACGAATGAACATCTAAAGTGGTTCATTGTTTTAGTGCCTGCAAATTTTAGAAATTTTCTTGAAAGATTTATGACCTTAAGTGTAGGGGTTGGAAAGAAATGGTGCCCGGGAGGTGCGAGGGTAGTTCAGTGGTAGAATTCTCTCCTCCCATGCAGGAGACTTGGGTTGATTCCAGCCCATGCATAAACAAAGTAAAAACAGAAATTCAACAAATGGTGCTGCAGTAATGGGATACCCACATGGAAAAAGAATGAAAAGTGACCCATCCATACAGCATACAAAAATAAAGAAATGGTGCCCAGCAGTTCAGTTGGTGGGAGGAGTGGTAGCAGCAGCAGCAGCCCAGCTTCACTTGAAGGCTCTGGGCGCCCCTCTGTGAACAGTAACCACACAGGCCCACTCCGCAACCCAGATGCCCAAGTGGAAGGTGGCTCTGCAGAAGAGTTCAAGGAGAGGTCCGTGTGGCTGTCAGTTAACCTGTTCCTGTAAAAGAGGAAACCAAGCCAAAAAAAGGCAGTGGGAAAGCATAAATCTTCAGACAAAGTGCAACTAAAAAGAAAAAGGGGAGCGAAGGGAAAACAAGCTGAAGTGGCTAACCAAGAAGCTAAAGATTGACCTGCAGGAAATGGAGAAACTAAAAATGAGAGTCTAGCCTCTAACAAAGCAGGAGAGAAAGAAGCCAAATATGATTAATATAGTATACTGTATCATATCCCTTCTGTACAGTCCAGAGGAATATTTTTATCAACTATTTTGTAAAATGTAAGTTTTTTAAATAGCTCTAGAACAAACATTTTTAAGGAAATTGAAATCACACCTCATCCCATTTTTTAAGTATAAATGGCTTATTTATTACTATTATTACAACTATTATTATTACTATGTTGGGTCAACCTGAAAATAGTGGGATACTGAATTACAGGAGGTTTTGTCTTGGATGTTAACATTCCATAGGGTTGGGGGGGCGGGGAACAGTTTTTATAAACTATAATACAACATATTAAACGATGATTTGGAGTCACAGTAATGCATTCAATATGTTCAACATTTTAAAGTACTTCTATTCCCATGATTTTTGTAAAATTGTTCCTTGAAACTGCTCCCTGATCTTGGCTTTCCTTGTCAGAACTGTGTACCCTCTGTAACATCCTTTGTCATGGTTATAACTTTGTTATATGCTGTGAAAGATTGGAAATAGGAGTATGTGGTGTGTACGATATTAAATTGTGAATTAGTAGGACTTACAGTGTAACAGCTTATCAGCATTTGAAGATATTGGTACTTGATAGCCTCTTAAGGAAAACTTGCTTCCAGAATTTAAGCTGGAAGGTCAGTGGAATAACTTTAGGAAAGAATTGGAACTAATGGCTTTTAGATTTTCAGTACTTACGTTAAGAATTGTGTACAAATTGTTCATAAGGTCTGTGTGTTGATCTTCAAAGCACCCTATGAAATCTCAATTCTAAAGGAAAAAAATGACAAATTCTAAAACAGTCTTTCAGATAGCAAAAATGGCAGTTATTTTTCCGTATTACCAGGTGTCTTGTAGGAGAGGGTGGAAAGTAATGTATAATTCTTATGATAGTGCACGTGTTTAAAGTAGGGAGGGCAGTTGCCAGTGGATTTGTAGTGGGGCTTTGTTTTGCTTAGAAGTGTTGTCATTGAGAGGAAAGGGTTACTCTGCTTTTCAAACCTTTTAAAAGGGACTAGAAACATAAAACTTAGATTCTGGGTTGAATTATCTGTTTATTCTAGTTGCGTTAGATCCCTGAGTTACATGACTTCGTTGTTAGTATTCTGAATTTGACCTTTGAGATTTTGTTTTGAGATTTATGGTATCTTGAAGTTGAAAAAGGTTCTAATGCACAGTCTGAATTCTTTGTACCATCAGATTTAATGTCTACATTTCAGTTTTAAAAGCAATAATTTCTGTTCTCACCAATTTTCACAAGCCACTCTTTATGCCTATATGTAATTAACCTCCCATTTTCCTCCACTTTGTTCTGCTACTACTAACTTACTTTTGCAAAGCTACACTGTGCTGAAGATTGTATTAGAGATTTCATATTCTCATTTATGCCTCACAATCACCCTGACTGTAGCTGTTTTACCATCATTTTGAACTCTTCCCCATCCTTCAGGAATGAATTTAAAAGTAATGCTTTCCCTAACCCTTCCAAAGTTACACTCTTTCCCCAGTTTCTGCTTTCTCTAGCACTTTGTGCCTATCTCTTTAATCACACTGTTTTGTAATTATTGGCATTCAGTCTGTCTCCTGTAAACTCAGTGACTTGCAACCTCCATTCAGTCAGCATATTTCAAAACCGTGATGTGAACTGATCAAAACCTTCCACATTATGCTTGATTCTCTGGTAGTTGGAGGGATGTACTGACTAGAATCCCTAAGGCAGTGCTGTCCTATAGAAGTATAATACAAGCCACGTGTGTAATATGGAATTTTCTAGTAGCCACATTAAAAAGAGTAAAAAGGAACAAGTGAAATTCATTTTAATAATGTTATTTAATCCAGTGTAGCCAAGTTGCTATTTCATCATGTAATCAGCATTTTAAAAATTACTGAGATATTTTTACTTTCCTCTTGAGAACAAGTTCTTCTGAGTATATTTTACTCTTATAGCAGATCTTAGTTCAGACTAGCCACTTTTAAGTGCTCAGTAGTTATATGTGACTAGTGACTACCATATTGGACAGCATAGTTATAAGGGATAGATATCGTTTTTAAAGGTTCCCCTATTCTCCTTCCAACCCTGCAGTAATTGCAACAAGCCAGTGTTGTTTGAACCAGCCAGAGCAAAATAAGTTTATGGAGCACGTGTTAAGTAAGCATGTTGATTCCCTAGATCCAATGCCAGGCCTAATGAATCAGATTCTCCTGGGCCCTGTATTCTTAACCTGCTTCTTGCTTATCTCTTGTAAAAGGTCATTAAATATTTGATGAATAAAACTTGTTAATCAAAGAGGCTTTTATATCTGACCTTCTAGTTGTCTCAATTAAATCTTTTTTTAAAATAAAGTATGATATCACTTGTATGAAATCTACAAGCATGCCAAACAATTCTCCATATAACTTAGAGGTATGTGTTTCTTTGTGACTCTGTAATATATTTTCTGATATTGGCATTCAGCAGTTTCTAAATTGACCATGAAGTAGCTTATTATTGTTTTAAGAGAATAAACAGCTTCTCTCTTTCGCCACATTTCAGGTTATCAAGTGCAAGGCTGCAGTTGCCTGGGAAGCTGGAAAGCCACTTTCCATTGAGGAGATAGAGGTGGCACCCCCAAAGGCTCATGAAGTTCGAATTAAGGTAATAATACATCCAAGGCACTGGAGAAGAAGGCTCACAATTAGGTCTCTGGGTAGATGAGTAGATCTCAGGTCTGCAGAGGATTTATCCCATAGGACAGTGTCAAGGAGAGAGTATTGAAAGTCATCCAACCTTGGAATCACAACAGCCTCTTATTTTGTCTCTCTCACCTTCACAGCACTCCTCTCCATCTTTTTTAGGTATGTTCTTGGGTTGAGCAGTGACATCCATATGGATCACCAAATTACTCCTGTTTATATTTCATAGTCTGGGTTTAAGGTGGCATTGCGGGATGCTGCCATTTCTGCTGAGCCCATAACTTAAAATGTTATGGGCTCAAAGAAGAAATGACCTACAATTTTGTTAGAAGGGACTTCAAATAAGATTTCTGAAGAGTGTTCTGGTTGACTGGAGCAATAAGCAAGTGAAATCTACCTGCTTAGAGAGTTTTAAAATGTGCTAACCTTACAGACAAGTCAGGGTTCAGAGGATTCATTATTCCATTGCTTTTCAAACTGCTGTAGCAGAGAAACGAAGTTACCCCTGGAAAGGGGTATTGCACAAGGCCACCCACCTGGAAAGATATTTAATGCCTTGAAACTTACAATACTTATGTTATTAGCATGTACTCTGTGCTTGCTGTGATATAAAATTAATGCTTTAGAGTAGTGACAATTTAATAAAACTAACTTTCTAGGAAAATAAGCCTTTTATTACTGTCATTTGAATGTACTTCCCCATCCAACCTAAATATAGAGACACACAGCATGTGCACGCTGTTCCACAGTCCCAGGGATCACACATAGGTTGAAAAGTGCAGGTCCAGACAACTGTTTAAGATTCTTTTCAATCCAAACCCAGGAATCTAAATCCTATAATAGTCTGTATGTTTTCCATTAAGTTAAAAAATTTAGCTCATGATTTTTCCACCAAAGAAGAAAATGTCCTGCTTGTACTAAGGATAACCTATATTGGGCATACTGAGTTTACCTGTCTTCCCTGAGAGGCTGTTCACATAACCAAAGAACGTTATATTGTAAGTGGGTGTGTAAGTGAGAAGCAGAGAAGCATATATACAAACACTCCAAACCTTTTCCTTTCTGTGTTTTGGTGGTTTGGAAAGAAATACTGGAATGCCAGAGAGATAGGGATAAAGGGCTCATTTAAGTAGAAATTGTGTGCGGTTGCTAAAACCAGAGATGTTGAAATTAGAAACTCTGAGTTTTGGCTCAGGCCCAAGCAGGCTGGCATATTTCAGAAATAGTCAATAATGTTTACAACAGTAAAACTCACATTTCCTAACAGGGAGAGGCCAGCAGTGAGATGGACTCCACCTATTTTTGCCAAGGTGATATTCTGCTCCACACCTGAAGGCACAAGGCCCCATAAAATCACCAGTTTTAGAGTTGAAAGGTTATCCTGGAGGTTATTTTTATGCATTATATAAATATCCCTTTTTAGTCTATAGTGTATTGGAGTGGCTGGAGGGAAGTACCTGTAACTGTTGAGCTGTGTTCCAGTTGCCTCGATTCTTGAAGACAATTGTATAACTATATAGCTTTTACATTGTAACCGTGTGATTGTGAAAATCATTTGTCTGTTATTCCTTTTATCTAGGGTATGGACAGATAAGTAGAAAAATAAGGATAAAAAATAAATAAATAGTAGAGGGGGGATAAAGGGTAAAAAACTGGGTAGATTGAAGTACTAGTGGTCAATGAGAGGGAGGGGTAAGGGGCATGGGATGTATGAGGTTTTCTTTTTTCTTTTATTTCTTTTTCTGGAGTGATGCAAATGTTATAAAAATGTTCGTGGTGATGAAGACAGAACTATGTGATGATCTCGTGAGCCATTGATTGTATGCCATGTATGGACTGTATTTGTGTCAAGATTTCTCAATAAAAATGTTTGTTTAAAAAAATCACCTGTTTACCTTCTCTTACTAACATGCACTAAAAATAACAGATATACCAAGTTCCATTGCATCTAAAACTCCACCATTATAAAATGCACAATTATCATGTATCAATGTTAATTGTAATTGTTATTATGACTTTGATTCTAAGTGCATGCTGATTTTACAAAGGTTAAAATGTAAAAGAACTGTATCTTAGAATCATTTGAGATATGGTATTAGAGTACAAGTGCCCTGTCCTATTCCTCGCTCTGAATTGCATGCACATACACTTAAATGCTGTTTAATATCCTGATAGATTATTGCCACGGCTGTTTGTCACACGGATGCTTATACCCTGAGTGGGGCTGATCCTGAGGGGTGTTTTCCAGTGATCTTGGGACATGAAGGCGCTGGGATTGTGGAGAGTGTTGGTGAAGGAGTTACTAAGCTGAGAGCAGGTAAGGAGAGTATTTGAATGACTTATTTATTTTCTTTTTTCCATAGGAAAATTATTTGTTACCTGTACACTATTTATGTATATGAAAAGGTTATTACATAAGTGAATTGTCAAGATTGATTTCATTCCTCATCGATGATTTTGCAGGCTGTTACTTGTCTGAGGACATTTCCAAAGTCGGTTTTGCCCAATTAAGTCAAGATGTTTAAAGATGAATCAATCTTGTTCCCTGCTAGGGTTTCATTTAGATAGAAATTTTGAAGCCTGTATTTTTTGCCTGGCCAGGCAGTGTCTGAATGATGTTATGTAGGTAAAATTCTAAGCCTTGTAGTTATTCACTTTGCACAGCAACATAAGTGGACAGGAATGGAAATTTGCAGGGGCTGAGTATTCATTTGGAAGCAAATGGTACCAATTCAGGATAAAGTCTTTGTGTTTGTTTCCCAGGTGATACTGTCATCCCGCTTTACATCCCACAGTGTGGAGAATGCAAGTTTTGTCTGAATCCTAAGACAAACCTTTGCCAAAAGATAAGGTTAGTATCTTTTATTTTTAAAACAAGTATATTAATAATGAGAATACATAATTTTGCAGCCATATGTAAAGTGTTTTTTGTATGAATTATTTCATTCCAACTCCATGGCAACCTCATGATCATTAGTATCTCTGTTTCATAGATGAGAAAATTAAGGCTTAGAAATTAAGTGCTTTACTCAGTATTGGCCAGCTTGTAAGAAATAAAACAGAATTTTCTGGGCCCATTATCTTTCCATAACACTAGGCTAAATTTGTCAGAATATGTAGTAAGGGGGGGCATACGCTAATGAGAATAAATGAAATCATTTTAATAAGCCACTTTATTGTCTACTAAATCAAGGTAATAAAATTCACATCATAAGGTAATGGAAAGAGTATAAGAAATAATATAACCCCTTGACACAGAAAAGACAGCTCATTTTATTATAGTAAGGTTACAGCACTTAAGAGCTACTTCTTTGAGGCAGTTGAAATATATTGTTTCTTTTTCTTTTTTTTTTGGATTGAGGTGTAACATACATATAATAAAGCACTTAGAGTGTACACATCTTAAGTGTACAACTTAATTTATTTTCATATATATATACACACACACACGCATATACATACACCGGATGGTTTATAACCATCACCAGATCAAGATGGAGAATCCTTCTTGTACCCCACAGAGTTCGTCATGTCCCTTCTAAGTCAGCAGCTGCCTCCTTCAGGAGTATTCGCTATTCTGACTTCTTTCATTATATAACTTCATATAAGTAGTGTATATGCTCTTTCAGCTGGTTTCTTTCACTCCTAATGTCTGAGATGTATCCAAGTTGCTGTGTGCATCAGTTTTTTTAATTCCCGTGTCATGTTCTGTGTCAAATACCACTATTTATTAATTCTCCTATTCATGAGCATCTGGGTTGCTCCAGCTTGGGGCTATTATGTTTAATGTTGCTATGAACATTCTTGTGAATGTCCTTTAGTGAAAATATCCACTAGTCACTCTTTTGGGTATTTTCCTAGGGTTGGGATTGCTGAGTCATAAGGATACATATATACAGTTGTCCAGTGTGTTCCCACAAGTACTGTCTGGGAAACTTTGTTACTCTTGCATTCGTTTTCTAATGCCATTAAACAAAATCAGTTACAAAATTTTTAAATTACAAGCCTCCATTTTTAAAATAATGTAAATCCACTTACTTTTGGCAAAGCTAGAACAAAATGAATCTGGTCATTTTTGAAGGGGAACTTCAAACACAGTCTGAAAAATTTTGTCCACCATCAATATAATGATTATAGTCTTTTTGTAACCTATTACAGAGAGGTTCTTTCGAAGCATAAATTTATCCCTTATCACCTTTTATTCAAGAAGCTCCTTTGGAACAGGAGTGATTTCTCACAAGATGGAAGGCTAAACAGAGTTAAATTGCTCTCATAAATATAAAACAGTTATTTTTGATGAAGCTGTTACTTCTTTCTCACTTTGTCCTGGTCATATTTACTTGTTTTTTTCTAAAGAAAATACATACACTTAAATCAAGTGGCAGTCCATTTTCTCTTCATCTTTATGTCATGGTTCAGGCAGTGTTGCTATTTTTATGTATTTGTTTATTCATATATATTTCAACTGATTTATCTAATAAACATAATACATCAAATTATGTTTATTATTAGTAAAAATAACATTTACTAAACTCCCTCTGTGCCAAGCATAGTGCTAACCTTTATATAACATCTCATTTCATTTTTATAGAAATCTGTGAGGAAAATCCTGTTGTTTCCCCCGTTTTCTCATGAGGAAACTAAAGCACAAAGAAATTAGTTAGCTTTACCATGATCACCCAGGATTTGAATCCAAGTGTGTCTGACCTTAAGGGCCCAGTGTAATAAGCAAGCTATTGTTACCTATCCATTAGAGTATCAAAATTAATTTTTGTCACTATTCATTGTATTGGTTGCCTTTGTGGAGGTGTTTTTTCCCCTTTGTTGATATATTGTGAATTGGATCATGTCTCCCACAAAGACATTCAGGTCCTAAACCCAGGTCCGGTGCATGTAAACTCTTTTGCAAATGGAATCTTCAAATATCCTTTTAAGATCAGGGCAAACTGAATCAGATGGGTCTTCATCCAAGATAACTGAAGTCCTTACAAGCACAGGAAATTTGGACACACTAGTAGAGTGAGGAGAGATAGGAAACAGATCTCCTTATGATGGAGGATTGCCATAATGCTGCAGGCTTTGGAGAAAACATGACCTGCTGATACTTTGATTTCAGACTTCTATCCTCTCAAATTGTGAGACTTTGAACTCCTTGTCTAAGCCAGCCAGTTGTGGTATTTGTTATAGCAGCCCTGGCTAACCAAGACATGGTGTAACTACATAAGCAAAGCAAAGTGAAGAGAAAAAAAATAACTTGAGACCTTGAGGACTGTAAGAGTTTTGTGAAAGACCTCCTAAAAGATATAATTAGCCAGTTTGGCCATCTGTCTTCATTAGCTGCAGTGGATAATTGCTTGTAATCTCTGCTTGTATATATAATGGTTTTGGCTTTATACTTTATTAAGCTATAGTTGCTCAGAGTTTTATGATAGAATTTTTAAATAATTTCATCTGATCCATGAGTTGGTACTTCAAATGACTTCAATATTCTGACCAAAGGATACTGAATGTTGGAAAAGATGGATAGTCTTTTATGAGTTTCCTCAATGAGACATCTCAAAGGGTGCTTAGTTATTAATAAATACATTACAAATTGGACTTTTAGTTTTAGGACACTTTTCTAAATATTTACTGTTCATTTTTTTTTAAATTAGTTTTATTGAGATATATTTACATACCATACAATCCACCAAAAGTATACAATCATTGGCTTTTAGTGTACTAAAGTTATGCATTTATCATCATACTAATTTTCATTATTCCAAAAAGAAAAACCCCATACCCCTAAGCAGACACCACTCAATCTCTCTAATCTTCTCCAGCCTTACATAATCACTAATCTATTTCTGTCTCTATAGATTTATTTATATTTACATTTTATATAAATGGAATCATAAAATATGTAGTGCTTTATGTCTTGTTACTTAGCATAATGGTTTTTTAAACTATTTTTTAATTGGAGAAGCTGTAGGTTTGACTGAAAAGTCATGTAAAATAAGCATTCCCATATACTGCCCTAGTGTTGACACTCTGCAAAATATGTTACCTTTGTTACGATGGATGAAAGAATATTGATACAGTCTACTAACTATAGTCCATACTTTACATTAGATGTATTTTTTTCCTTTATACCACCCTATTATTAACACCTTGTAATAGTGTCATACATTTATTCTAGTTCATGAAAGAACATCCCAATACTTGTACTGCCAATCTGAGGCCATCATCCAAAACAGGATTTATATATTCATATAGTCCTATGTTTTATCTTCTAACTTTCTTTCTAGTAACATAAGACCCAAACCTCTCCTTTCAACGCCACATGCATAGTTCAGCACTATCAGTTACACTCACCACCATCCATTTCCAAACCTTTACAATCAAGGTAGAAAGGAATTCTGTACAAATTAAGCATCAGCTCCCTATTCTGTACACCCATTCTATCCCCTAGTGACATGTATTCTAGAATCTAGGTATATTAATTTATTATAATGAGTTCATATCAGTGAGATCATACAATAATTGTCCTTTTGTGCCTAGCTTATTTCACTCAACATAATACCCTCATGGTTTATGCATGTTCTCACATGCAGCAGGATTTCACTTCTCTTTACAGCTGAGTATTATTCCATCATGTGTATTTCTGCACATCCCCTCCAATATTTGTAATTTTCTGGGTTTTTTTTTAATAGTAGCCATTCATAGTGAGTGTGAAATGATATTTCATTGTGGTTTTGACTTGCATTTCCCTGATATCTAGTGATGTTGTGCATGAAAAGTTGCTTAGTTATTAATAAATACATTACAAATTGGACTTTTAGTTATTAGCTAAAAAATATTTATTAGCTATTTGTATTTCCTCTTTGGAAAAAATATCTGTTCAAGTCTTTTGCCCAGTTTTTAATTGGATTGTTTGTCTTTTTATTGTTGTGTTGTAGAGTTTCTTCATATATTCTGGACTGTAAATTAGATACATGCTTTCCAAAAATTTTCTTCCATTGAGTAGGCTGCCTTTTCACTTTGGTGGCACAATCCTTTCATGCACAAGTTTTTAATTTTGTGGAGGTCCCATTTATTTATTTTTTCTTTCTTTGCTTGTGCTTTGGGTATAAAGTCTAAGTAACCATTGCATAACAAGATTCTGAAGATGCTTCCCTGTATTTCCTTATAGGGGTTTTATAATCTTGGCTTTTATATTAAGGTTTTTGATCTGTCTTGTGTTAATTTTTGTATATGGTATGAGATGGGGTCTTCTTTCATTCTTTTGTATATAGATATCTAATTCCGCTAGCACTATTTGTTAAAGAGGCTTTTCTTTCCCAATTGTATGAACTTGGAAGCCTTATTCATTGGAAATGAGTTGTCCATTTGTTTGAGGATCTATTTCTGAACTCTTAAGTGAATTCTATTGGTCGATATATCTATCCTTGTCCTAGTACCTTGCTGTTTTGACCACTGTAGCTGTGCAATATGCTTTAAAGTCAGGACGTGTGAGTCTTCCAACTTCGTTCTTGTTTTGTGAGATGTTTTTTGGCTGTGAGATGTTTTTTGGCTATGCAGGGCCTTTTACCCTTTCAAATAAATTTGATAGTTGGTGTTTCATTTCTGCAAAGAAGGCTATTGGATTTTGATTGGGATTGTATTGAATCTGTAAATCAGTTTGGGTAGAAGTGACATCTTATGATATTGATCTTCCAGTCCACAAACATGGAATGTCTTTTGAATTACTTAGTAGGTGTTTTAAATTTTCTTTTAGCAATGTTTTGTAATTTTCTGTCTATAAGAAAACTTTACATCCATGATTAAATTTATTTGTAGATATTTGATTCCTTTAGCTGCTATTGTAAATGGAATTTTTTTTCTTGGTTTCCTTCTCAGATTTTTGTGTGTTGATCTTGTATCCTGCCACTTTGTAGAATTTATTATCTCTAGTAGCTTTGTTTTAGATTTTTCAGGACTTTTCTATTTATAGGATCATGACATCTGCAAAGAGGAAAAGTTTTACTTCTTCCCTTCCAATTTGGATACCTTTTATTTCTTTTTCTTACCTAATTGCTCTGGCTAGAACTTCCAATACTATATTGAATAACAGTGGTGGAAGTAGACATCCTTCTCTGTTCCCCGATCTTAGAGGGAAGCTTTCAGTGTGTCATCACTGAGTATGCTGTTAGCTGTTAGCCATGGATTTTTCATGTATGCCCTTTATGATGTTGAGGAAATTCCCTTCTATCTCTGGTGTTCTGAGTATTTTTATCAAGAAACGATGCTGGGTTTTGTCATTTGCCTTTTCGGTATCAATTGAGGTGGTCATGTGTTGCTGTTGTTGTTTCCCTTTGGTTTTTTCATATGGTGTATTCATTTATTGATTTTCTTATGTTGAACAACCCTTGCCACCCTGGAATAAAACCCATGTAATCATGGTGTATAATTCTTTTAATAGGCTGTTGGATTTGATTTGCCAGTATTTTGTTGAGGGTTTTTGCATCTATATTCATAAGAGAAGTTGGTCTGTAATTTTATTTTCTTCTGGTATCTTTATCTGACTTTGGCATTAGGGTGATGTTGGCCTCATAGAATGAGTTAGATAGTATTCCATCTTCAATTTTTTGAAGAGTTTGAGCAGGATTGGTATTAATTCTTCTTGGAATGATTGGTAAAATTCACCTATAAAGCCATCTGGTCCTAGGATTTTCTTTGCTGGGAGATTTTTAATGACTAACTCAATCTCTTTGCTGTTGAAATCTTCTCTTTCTTCTAGAGTCAGTGTAGGTTGTTTGTGTGGTCCTAGGAATTTGTCCATTTCATCTAACTTGTCTAATATGTTTGCGTACAGTTGTTCATAGTTATCATCTTATGATCCTTTTTTATTTCTGTAGGGTTATTAGCAGTGTCCCCCCTCTCATTTCTGATTTTGTGTATTTACGTCATCTCTCTTTGTCTGTGTAGCTAAGGGTTTGTCAGTTACATTAATATTTTCAAAGAATCAACTTATTTCATTAATTCTATTTTTTTAATTCTCAATTTCATTTATCTCTGCTCTAATCTTTGTTATTTCTTCCTTCTGCTTGCTTTGAGGTTAATATGCTGTTCTTTTTCTAGTTCCTCCAGGTATGCAGGTAGCTCTTTGAATTTAGCTCTTACTTCTATTTTACTCATTTATTAGCTCTAGTAGTTTTGTTGTGGATTTTTCCGGGTTTTTGACGTATAGTATCATATCGTCTGCAAACAGTGATAGTTTTACTTCTTCCTTTCCAATTTTGATGCCTTGTATTTCTTTTTCTTGTCTAATTGCTCTGGCTAGAACCTCCAACACAATGTTGAATAATAGTGGTGATAGTGGACATCCTTGTCTTGTTCCTGATCTTAGGGGGAAAGTTTTCAATTTTTCCCCATTGAGGATGATATTAGCTGTGGGTTTTTCATATATTCCCTCTATCATTTTAAGGAAGTTCCCTTCTATTCCTATCCTTTGAAGTGTTTTCAACAGGAAAGGATGTTGAATCTTGTCAAATGCCTTCTCTGCATCAATTGAGATGATCATGTGATTTTTCTGCTTTGATTTGTTGATATGGTGTATTACATGAATTGATTTTCTTATGTTGAACCATCCTTGCATACCTGGGATGAATCCTACTTGGTCATGATGTCTAATTCTTTTAATGTGTTGTTGGATACGATTTGCTAGAATTTTATTGAGGATTTTTGCATCTATATTCATTAGAGAGATTGGTCTGTAGTTTTCTTTTTTTGTAATATCTTTGCCTGGTTTTGGTATGAGGGTGATGTTGGCTTCATAGAATGAATTAGGTAGTTTTCCCTCCACTTCGATTTTTTTGAAGAGTTTGAGGAGAGTTGGTACTAATTCTTTCTGGAATGTTTGGTAGAATTCACATGTGAAGCCGTCTGGTCCTGGACTTTTCTTTTTAGGAAGCTTTTGAATGACTAATTCAATTTCTTTACTTGTGATTGGTTTGTTGAGGTCATCTATTTCTTCTTGAGTCAAAGTTGGTTGTTCATGTCTTTCCAGGAACCCGTCCATTTCATCTAAATTGTTGTATCTATTAGCGTAAAGTTGTTCATAGTATCCTGTTATTACCTCCTTTATTTCTGTGAGGTCAGTAGTTATGTCTCCTCTTCCATTTCTGATCTTATTTATTTGCATCCTCTCTCTTCTTCTTTTTGTCAATCTTGCTAAGGGCCCATCAATCTTATTGATTTTCTCATAGAACCAACTTCTGGTCTTATTGATTTTCTCTATTGTTTTCATGTTTTCAATTTCATTTATTTCTGCGCTAATCTTTGTTATTTCTTTCCTTTTGCTTGCTTTGGGATTAGTTTGCCGTTCTTTCTCCAGTTCTTCCAAGTGGACAGCTAATTCCTGCATTTTTGCCTTTTCTTCTTTTCTGATATAGGCATTTAGGGCAATAAATTTCCCTCTTAGCACTGCCTTTGCTGCGTCCCATAAGTTTTGATATGTTGTGTTTTCATTTTCATTCGCCTCGAGGTATTTACTAATTTCTCTTGCAATTTTTTCTTTGACCCACTCGTTGTTTAAGAGTGTGTTGTTGAGCCTCCACGTATTTGTGGATTTTCTGGCACTCTGCCTATTATTGATTTCCAACTTCATTCCTTTATGATCCGAGAAAATGTTGTGTATGATTTCAATCTTTTTAAATTTGTTAAGAGTTGCTTTGTGACCCAGCATATGGTCTATCTTTGAGAATGATCCATGAGCACTTGAGAAAAAGGTGTATCCTGCTGTTGTGGGATGTAATGTCCTATAAATGTCTGTTAAGTCTAGCTCATTTATAGTAATATTCAGATTCTCTATTTCTTTATTGATCCTCTGTCTAGATGTTCTGTCCATTGATGAGAGTGGGGAATTGAAGTCTCCAACTATTATGGTATATGTGTCTATTTCCCTTTTCAGTGTTTGCAGTGTATTCCTTACGTATTTTGGGGCATTCTGGTTCGGTGCATAAATATTTATGATTGTTATGTCTTCTTGTTGAATTGTTCCTTTTATTAGTAGATAGTGTCCTTCTTTGTCTCTTTTAACTGTTTTACATTTGAAGTCTAATTTGTTGGATATTAGTATAGCCACTCCTGCTCTTTTCTGGTTGTTATTTGCATGAAATATCTTTTCCCAACCTTTCACTTTCAACCTATGTTTATCTTTGGGTCTAAGATGTGTTTCCTGTAGACAGCATATAGAAGGATCCTGTTTTTTAATCCATTCTGCCAGTCTATGTCTTTTGATTGGGGAATTCAGTCCATTAACATTTAGTGTTATTACTGTTTGGATAATATTTTCCTCTACCATTTTGCCTTTTGTATTATATATATATCATATCTGACTTTCCTTCTTTCTACTCTCTTCTCCATACCTCTCTCTTCTGTCTTTTTGTATCTGAGTACAAAATACTCTTTAGTATTTCTTGCAGAGCTGGTCTCTTGGTCACAAATTCTCTCAGTGACTTTTTGTCTGAGAATGTTTTAATTTCTCCCTCATTTTTGAAGGACAATTTTGCTGGATATAGAAGTCTTGGTTGGCAGTTTTTCTCTTTTAGTAAATTAAATATATCATCCCACTGTCTTCTAGCCTCCATGGTTTCTGCTGAGAAATCTACACATATTCTTATTGGGTTTCCCTTGTATGTGATGGATTGTTTTTCTCTTGCTGCTTTCAAGATCCTCTCTTTCTCTTTGACCTCTGACATTCTAACTAGTAAGTGTCTTGGAGAATGCCTATTTGGGTCTAATCTCTTTGGGGTGTGCTGCACTTCTTGGATCTGTAATTTTAGGTCTTTCATAAGAGTTGGGAAGTTTTCAGTGATAATTTCTTCCATTAGTTTTTCTCCTCCTTTTCCCTTCTCTTCTCCTTCTGGGACACCCACAACACGTATATTTGTGTGGTTCATATTGTCCTTGAGTTCCCTGATACCCTGCTCAAATTTTTCCATTCTTTTCCCGATAGTTTCTGTTTCTTTTTGGAATTCAGATGTTCCATCCTCCAAATCACTAATTCTATCTTCTGTCTCTTTAAATCTATCATTGTAGGTATCCATTGTTTTTTCCATCTTTTCTACTTTCTCCTTCACTTCCATAAGTTCTGTGATTTGTTTTTTCAGTTTTTCTGTTTCTTCTTTTTGTTCAGCCCATGTCTTCTTCATGTTCTCCCTCAATTTATCGATTTCGTTTTTGAAGAGGTTTTCCATTTCTGTTCGTATATTCAGCATTAGTTGTCTCAGCTCCTGTATCTCATTTGAACTATTGGTTTGTTCCTTTGACTGGGCCATATTTTCCATTTTTTGAGCGTGATCCGTTATCTTCTGCTGGCGTCTGGGCATTTAGTCAGATTTCCCTGGGTGCTGGACCCAACAATTTGGAAGATTTTTCTGTGAAATCTCTGTGTTCTGTTTTTCTTATCCTGCCCAGTAGGTGGCGCTCGTGGCACACGTTTGTCTGCAGGTCCCACCAGTAAAAGGTGCTGTGGGTCCTTTAACTTTGGAAAACTCTCGCCGTCGGGGAGGTTCGCCAGCCGAAGCGGCTTGGAAGAGTGCCAGCCGGCCCGGGGTCCGAATACGGGGAGGGTCGCCGGCCACCGCAGCCCGGGAGAGCACCCGTCTGAATTTCCTAGTCGGCCCGGGGCACCAAGCATGGCGGGAGGGCGCCAGCTGCCACGGCCCACCCGGGAGAGTGCACCGTTCCCGGGCAGTCACGTGTTTGGAAGGGCCCCCCCCACCTCACCGTTCTCCGCGGCCTGGGGATTTCCGATCCAATTTTCTCAGTTGGTCCGGGGGGCTGCGCGTGGTGTGGGTGCCAGCCACCGCGGCTTGAGGGGACTGCCTGTCCAATTCTCCCAGCCAGCCCGGGAAGGGGGAAGGGAGGAACTCCGGCCGCTTGCCGCCCCGCCCAGTGAAGCCCGTGCCCCTCGGCGATCTCACCGGAGCGGGTTCTCTCAGCCAGTCAGCCGTTCCAGGATGGGGTACGCTGTCTTTTTGATCTCTGTCGTGGTCTGGGAGCTGTTCTGTATCGTTTCTACTCCCCTAGTAGCTGTTCTGGAGGAGGAACTAAGATCCGCGCGTCTTACTATGCCGCCATCTTCTCCGGAAGTCTTACTTCTATTTTAATGTAAGCATTTAGGGCTATAGATTTCCCTCTCAGCACTGTATTCATTATATCACATAAGTTTTGATATGTTGTATTCTTGTTTTCATTCATCACAAGATATTTGCTGATTTCCCTTGCAATTTCTTCTTTGATCTACTGATTTGTTTAAGAGCATATTACTTAACTTCCATATACTTGTGGCTTTTCCAATTCCCCACCTGTCACTGATTTCCAGCTTCATTCCATTATGGCCAAAGAATATGCTTTGTATGATTACAGTCTTTCCAAATTTATTGAGACTTGCTTTGTCACCCAACGTGTGGTGTGTCCTGCAGAATGATCCATGTGCACTTGAGAAGAATGTATAGCCTGCTATTTTGGGGTGCAGTGCTCTGTATGTGTCTGTTAGGTCTAGTTCAGTTATAGTTCAGTTCAGTTCTGTTTCCTTATTGGTCATCTGTCTAGATGTTCTCTTTATGAGTGGTGTATGAAAGTTGCCAACTAGTATTGTAGAAGTGGTTCTCCCTTCAGTTTTGCCAGTGTTTGCCTCATGTATTTTTAGGCACTCTGGTTAGGTGTGTAAACATTTATGATTATTATTTTTTTCTTTGTGGATTGTCCCTTTTATTAACATATCGTGTCCTTCTTTGTCTCTTATAATAGCTTTTGACTTAAAATCTATTTTGTCCAATATTAGTATAGCTACCCCAGCACTATTTTGGTTACTATTTGCATTGAATATCCTTTTTCTATCCTTTCACTTTTACCCTATTTGCTCTTTGGGTCTAAGGTGAATCTCTTGTAACAACATGTAGTTAGATCATGCTTTTTCATTTGTTCTGCCAACTTGTGTCTTTTGATTGGGGAGTTTAATCCATTAACATTCAATGTTATTACTGAAAAGGCAGTACGTACTTCAGCTGTTTTGTCCTTTGTTTTTTATTATGTCTTCCCCCACCCTTTCCCTTATTGCACCTCGTTTTCCATACAGTTGATTTGTTGTGATCATACTCATCCCTTTCTTGTTTCTGTTTCTGTATATTTTTAAAATACTTTCTTTAGTGGTTACTCTGGAGTTTATATTATACAGCCTACATCTATAATGTACCAATTTGAAAAGATACCAACTTAGCTTCAGTAGCATAATTCTCTGCTCCTATATTCCTCTATTATCCTCCTTTACATTGTTTTTGTCCCACTCTATATTTTGCACATCCATTATCAGGTAATAGGCCTTTTTCTTGTTCACTTGTATTTTGATTCTTATATGATTAAGTAGTATGATTTAAGTATACAATTCTCTTAAGTAGAATTGTATATTGAGGATCCAGTACTACTGCTTTTGCATTTACACTTTTAGTTACCCTTACTAATGGTTTTCATTTCTTCACATGACTCCAAAACACTCTCTCCTGTCTTTCCTTTTCAACCTGCAGAATTCCCTTTAGTAATTCTTGTACAGCAGGTCTCTTTTTTTATGAACTCTCAATATCTGTTTCTTTATGAATACTTTAAACACTCCATTGTGTTTGAAGCACAGTTTTGCCAGATAAAGAATTTTTGACTGGCGTTTTTTTCCTTTTGGTACCTTAAATATATCATGCCAGTGCCTTCTTGCCTCCATGGTTTCTGATGAGAAATCAGCACCTAGTCTTACTGGCAATCCCTTATATGTGACAAATTGCTTTTCTCTTGTTGCTTTCAAAATTTTCTCTATGTCTTTGACACTTGACATTCTGTTTAGTATGTGTCTTAGGATAGGTCTATTAGGATTTATTCTCCTTGTAGTACTTTGCTCTCTTTGGACATGAATATTTGTGTGTTTCTTAAGAGTTGGGAAGTTTTGGGCCATTATTTCCTCAGATACACTTTTAGCCCCCTTTGCCTTCTCCTGCGACAACAGATGCATACAATTTTGCACTTCTGTGTTGTCAAGTTCCTGACACACTGCTCAGTTTTTTTCTAATCCCTTTTTCTTCTGGCTCTATGGTTTCTGTTTCCTTCTAGCTTACTTATTCTTCACTCTGCCTGTTCAAATCTGCTAGTGTATTTTTAATTCCTACTATTGTATCTTTCATTCCTATAATTTCTATTATGTTTCTTTTTATACTTTCATATTTTTCTTTTTACTCAGAAATTACCTTCTTAATATCTTATCTCTGCCTATTTTCCTTCATCTCCTTGATTTAGATTTGCTTGAACATCTTTGATTAGTGATTACAACTTCTGAGTCTCCTCTGAAGTTTTAACTTGTTCCCTTTACTGAGCCATATCTCCCTGTGTCTTAGTATGGCTTGTGATTTTTGCTGATATCTAGCTAGGCATCTGTCTGTCTTGATGGATTAACTCTGAAGGTCCATTTCTCCCTCTTATCTAGGGTTTTATTGTTGATTGGCTTGTGTTAAGGCCATTTCTTTGATGTTTGGTCTAACTTGTTCTAGACCTTTAGAATAGCCTGTGTTTAACTGCTTAGAATTTTAGGCTCTTCCTTATTGCGTTCTTGCCCTGGATATGTGGTACAGTTTTTAAGATTGCATTTCTTGTGCAATTGTTTCACCTCCAGGAGTGAGCTTCCTTTTCTCTGTTCCATCTCTTAGAATCCTAGCCTGTTCTGTTTTGTTTTGTGCAGACTTTTCTCTCCAGCTCCTATTATTTGTTCAAATTCCCTCAGTCAGTGACTCCTCTTCCTTATACTTTTCAGTTCTGGGACCCATTCTATTCTTACAGCAGTTCAGTTTAAATCCCACCCTCTTTTGTTTTTCTTTGTGAAGCTTTCTGCCTCCAGTTTCTTTCCCATTAGGGTATCCTGTCTGAGGAAGCCAGATTGGGTCAATCCAGAAAGGCTAGTCACTTTAGAAAAGTCCATTTTGCCTTTAGAAAAGTCCATTTTGCCTTTAGATGGTTAGCCAACAGAAGCTGGATTGGTCACAGCAGTTCTTACCAGTCTATGGTAGTCTCTCTTGTTTTTTGAACCTTGAGGGCCCTTTTGTATCCAGCACTCCTCAGCAGCTCCCACCTTGAGTCTCTATCTTAGGTCCCTGTGCCTGGATATTGTGGAATGCTAATTCATGGCTATGATTCCGTCTACAATCTCAGAGGGACCTGGGGCCATGCTGCTTCTCTGTGATATGTTCGTGGTCATTCTTTTTAAAAACTGACTTCTCTTGTTGTATTTTAGAAACTTAATTCTAGCCTGTCTTTTTCCTTTTTTTTTATAGAGTCACTCAAGGGAGAGGATTAATGCCAGATGGTACTAGCAGATTTACTTGTAAAGGAAAGACACTTTTACATTACATGGGAACCAGTACCTTTTCTGAATACACAGTTGTGGCTGATATTTCTGTTGCTAAAATAGATCCCTTAGCACCCCTGGATAAAGTCTGCCTGCTCGGTTGCGGCGTTTCAACTGGTTACGGTGCTGCTGTGAACACTGCCAAGGTAAGAGATTGCCCTTGGATTTAGCTTTTCCCTTCTAATTCGATTCAGCAGAGCTTTGCTGGAATCGTGAAACTACCAACTTGAAACTTGGTAATTTCCTTTACCTCTCTGGAATGATAACCTCATAAACTGTCTTTACTGTTAGGTGGAACCTGGCTCTACTTGTGCTGTGTTTGGCCTGGGAGGAGTTGGATTGGCAGTTATCATGGGCTGTAAGGTGGCTGGTGCTTCCCGGATCATTGGTGTGGACCTCAATAAAGATAAATTTGCAAGGGCCAAGGAGTTTGGAGCCTCTGAATGTATTAACCCTGAAGACTTCAGTAAACCCATTCAGGAAGTACTTGTTGAGATGACTGATGGAGGGGTGGACTATTCCTTTGAGTGTATTGGTAACGTGAAGGTTATGGTAAGTGTGCCTTATTTCATTCCCTTTTCTGTGATACTGCCTTTTTTTTGTATATTGTTTCCTTAATTAAGATTAAACATTGTTTTATTTCTTGCAACGGGGATATCTCTTGATAGGAATTATTCTAGTGAATAAAGGAAATTAATTAATTGAACTACAAATGGAAAATGATATAAGAATGGTATTGGGAAAGCTGAAAAAAAATGTTTCTTTGCCTTTTAATCCATGTTCTTAATGTAACATATTAAAAAGATAAAGAAAAAAGAATTTTAACATATTAAATATTAAGGGAGAACGATACAGCAATGAGCAAAGGGCATAGACTTTGGAGTTACATATCCACTTACTAACTCAGTGACCTTGAGCAGAGGACTTACCTTCTCTAAACCTGTTTCTCATTTGTAAAATGGGGATAAGAGCACCTCCTTGACACAGTAAACACTCAGTAAATGTAAGCTATTACTGCTCCTCCTGCCTGCTGCTTTTTATTACAGTGTTTAGAATTCTGAGTTAGGATTTACTTTTAAAAATATATACAGCAGGGCAGGCCAAGGTAGCTCAGCAGGCAGAGCTCTTGCCTGCCATGCCAGAGACCCAGGTTCAGTTCCCAGTGCCTGCCCATGCAAAAAAAAAAGCAAATAAAAGCTTTAAATCTTTTCAATTTGTGTTCATATTTAGCCAACATATATATATATATATATATATATATATATAAATCAAATAAAAGCTTTACATTCTTTCAATTTGTGTTCATTACTTAGCCAAGTTAATTTTTTAATTCCTGTATAAAATATAATTGTTAATAAAGTTGAAGTTATTAAACATTGTTTGGTCATTTTGTTGCCATTTTTAAAAAGCTCATTCCCCTACCTCAGCCTAACCCCACCCCATAAAATTTCTGAGGGAGCAGATATTCTGAGCAAAACGCTCAGTTCTGTGATTGGTCATATCTCTATGCCTACAGAGAGCAGCGCTAGAGGCATGCCACAAAGGCTGGGGCGTCAGCGTGGTAGTCGGAGTAGCTGCTACAGGTGAAGAAATCTCCACTCGTCCGTTCCAGCTGGTAACAGGTCGGACATGGAAAGGCACTGCATTTGGAGGTAACTTGATGGATGAAAGGGCACATTTTCCCTTTTGTTATTTTCATTGGCAAATTTTTTCACCTCCAGGCATATTTTCAGGTATTAACAATAATTTTCATGGGCTGCCTTATTACCATAAACTGTTACATGCAAAGTTAATACAAGGGTTTCATATTCAGTCAGTATTGACCCCTTAAGCTGGGGAGACATTCAGCTTCTGAAGCACATGGGTACCTGTTACACTGTCATAGTATTAAAATACTTAAAACCAGTATTCTCTTAATAAGGAAATAGTTCATGGGTAGAGCAGGGCAGAGTAAGCAAGCAAAAGTATCAGCCACAACATATTTTATGTTGTGGACTTAAGTAGATTATCAGGATTTTTACTCATTTGTTGTTCAGAGAGGGTAGAAGGGAAGGTGTAACCACCAGATGTCATCACATCCCTCTCTGAATTATATGGATTTCAGCAGTAACCAATACTGAATCTTAAACTAAAAATATTAGTCAAAACCTTATAACAAAGTTGAAAAGCTGCCAGACTGATCATTTTTCCCTTGTACGATCTTAAAAGGTTATTAGAAGTTGCCTAACTTCCAGTAGAATGCTAGGAAAGTTTCCAGTTTTTCATGGTTGCTCAACTAAGGAAGAGCAAAGACATCACAACATGTTTATATATCCCAGCTATTGTGAATGAATGAAATCCAAAGTTTTTTTTTTTTTTTTTTTTTTACATGGGCAGGCACTGGGAATCGAATCTGGGTCCTCTGGCATGGCAGGCAAGCATTGTTGCCTGCTGAGCCACCATGGCCCACCCAAATCTAAAGTTTTTATAGGCTTTAAAAGAAAATTATATTGATCATCCTCTTAGAAAAAAAAATCATAAGTTCTGAATGATCTGTTTTAACAAGTTGTCTTTTAATATCCCCTAACTCATTTTATGCCAGCTTTTTCAAAGGCTAGAAGATGAGGAAAGTAGGCTCAAATGAGGGGTTTGGCCAATATTCCTTCTTTATACTATAGAATTTACTGAAGGAAATTCAGGCTTACTTAACCCTCCTTTCCAAAGCTCTAGATTTATGATACAACCAAGTACCTCATTATTAACAGACTTTTTAAACCACCCATGCTACTTTGAGTTGCCATCACAGGGTCCATGGTTATATTGGAAAGGGTATTCTAGCCTGATGACCCCGAGACTGCATGGCTCATGGGGTGAAGGTCCACCATAGTACAAGCCAGTTGGAACATAAACTGGAACATTGGGGCTCTTTGGAGTTGCTAAAATATGACCCAAAGTTGTAAATAGAAAATTTTAGTTTAGAGAATAGTGGTGGCTGTAGTCATCTCAGTTACCAGGAGATTTGGAGAAAGAAAAAATCTACACAGTTAGTGGGGAAGAAAACTACTTATGGAGGATGTGAAGTGAGAGATTTGGAGAAAGGCTCAAAAGATGTTTGAAATATGGTCCAAAGCATCCTTGGTTTAGAAGGTAGGAAGGCTTCTTCAGATTTGTTTCTTTCTATACAAGTAAAAAATTGAAGCCCCTAATTTTGTTTAAAATCTTATCATGCAGCCCAAGATTTCCTTGTTTGCTTTTCAAGTTGCATAGTTTTCTGTTTGAGGTGCTATCCCTATTCGTTGTTAAATGTAAAACCAAGGAAATGAGGTCATATGTCACATCAGTGTTTTTCATCTTTGAATTTCATGATTATAGAAATCTTTGCTGTTATGGGCTAAATAAGTATGTTCTAAGACTTCTAAAGTTTTATCCTGGATAGTTTAAAAGTCTTAACTGGCCAAAGCATTGATCAGATTTATGTAAATCTTAATTTAAAAAAAGGAAAATACAAAGTATTTCCTTTTTTCTTCTCATTAAAGAAGTGTGAAAAATTCCTCCTGTTCCCATGCTAATTTTGTAGTTTTTCATTCCTCTTTAATTGATCAAAACACTGATCTCTTAAGTGTCTGTGTCACACACTAAGTAATAAGCCTACAGTAGGTTTGTTGTATGATTAATAAATACATATGATTTCTTTTAGGATGGAAGAGTGTAGAAAGTGTCCCAAAGCTTGTGTCTGAATATATGTCTAAAAAGATAAAAGTTGATGAATTTGTGACTCACAAACTATCTTTCGACCAAATTAACAAAGCCTTTGAACTGATGCATGCAGGCAAGAGGTAAGCTTCCTCTTTAGCGATATATTACATTCTATGTAATATAGAATGTAATAGTACCTTAGAGTTTATGGGGAGCAGTATCACAGATAATGCAATTTTATTGGTCTTTAAAAGTTATGATTCATAACCTGTGTTTATTGCTTCCTTCTCTTACAGCATTAGAACTGTTGTCAAGATTTAAGTTCAAAGGAGTAAAAGTATGTCTTCCTTGCATCTAAGTCTTGTGGTATCATGTGAGCAGCCGGACAGGCAGGCAGAAGCTCTTCTACATTCACAGCCTCAGAGACCTTCATAGCCTCCACTAGGAAGTAATGTTTTGTGGTAATTCCTAAATTCTGTAATCAAGGACAAGGATAATGCAGTCATATATCTGTTTTCTGGATTCTCTTTCATATAAATAACTGTTAACTCATCAAGGAATATTTCAACAAAATAAAAGTAATTTTTGCATTTGTGTAGAAATTGTCCATTCTGTTTTATGCTGTGTAATTCTCATGATTGCTCTCTCCATTGTCTTTATTCTGTGAAGGAAAGGTGGAAGAAGCAGGGCAGCTGGGAGTACCTGAACCTTGTCTGCTGTGATCTTCAGTAACTTTCACTTAATTTTCAAGGGTCTCAGGCCCATTTGCTGAAGAACACATTTCCCTAGCCATCAGTGGCAGTGTAAATGGGACATAAATCTGCACCTGTGAATCTTTTTGAGGGTAGATACCATGCTTTATTCACATTTATACCCCAAGTTCATAATAATGGCATCTGGCTCACAGTGGGCACTAAAACTTTTCATTGAAATGGTCTTCCTTACTTAGGAGATGGATGTGTATCATTGGTTGCTCTATGAACTATTTCAAGCACATAAAAAATAGTAATTTATATACTGAATACACAAGTTCCCAACACCTCTTTTGTCTAATCTTAACATTTGCCCATCTCCAGACTGTACTTCCTTTCCTCCTTTTCCAGAGGTAGCCGTGCAGGATTGGTGTTCATCCTTCCTATGCATGTTACACTTTTTCAAAAATACCTATAAACCTTCTAGTCTTCAGTATTGTTTTGCATGTTTTTAAACCTGATACTCTCACTCTGCAGTTTTCATCTTTCACTCATCTGTGATTTATCTCATTCAGATTAATACTGGATAGTATTTGTATTAACTACCATAATTTATGTGGTCTCCAATCAATTTATACATAAGGTTGTTTCCAGAGCAGTTTCTGTATTCCTGATAACACTGCTGTGGAACAATCTTACACATTGTTCTCAGTGAGTTAGTTACTTAGGATGTTTATAATAGAATAGCACATTTTAATTTTATTAGATATTGGCAAATTGGTCTTCAAAGTAGTTGTAAATTTTTGCCTATCAGATGGGTGTGAAATGCCAGTCCTTGTCAGTTTTATATGTTGTGTCATCTCCCAGTCTATCTTATGACTATTTTATGGTATCTTGTTGAATGTTTTATTTTAATGTAATCAAATCAGCAGGTCTCCTGGTGGTGGCATTAAGTAATTCAGGTTTTTTTAATCCAGAGGGGTATAAAGTAGCAATCAAACATGTTCTTTAGAACTTTGATTGGGATTGTGTTGAATCTATAAATTGCTTTGGGTAAGATTGACATCTTAATGATATTTAGTCTTCCATTCCATGTCCTTCCATTTATTTAAGTCTTTGATTTCTTTTTTTGTCATTTTCTGTGCACAAGTCCTTTACATCCTTATTAGAATTTATTTCTAGCTATTTGATTCTTTTAGTTGGTATTGTGCATGGATTTTTTTTTTTTAATTTCTTCTTCCAGTTGTTCACTGCTTGTTGTTTTAGTTTGCTAAAGCTGAAGAAATACAATATAACAGAAATGAGTTGGCTTTTAGAATAGGGTTTATTAACTTACAAGCTTACAATTGTGAGGCTGTGAAAATGTCCGAATCAAGGCATCGACAGGTGATGCCTTATCCCTGAATATTGGCTACCAGCGAGCCTGGCTTTATTGTCAGATGGCAAGAGACAGGCACGTCCACTGGTGTTTCTTCTCTCCCAGATTTCATTGCTCCCAGCTTCTGGTTTCAGTGGATTCCTCTGTGTTCCTATGTTTCTCTCTTTCATATGTAAAGGACTTCAGTAAAAGTATTAACACCTATCCGCGGCATGCCTCAAATGAAATAACCTAATCCAAAAGGTCCCATATACAATAGATGTATACCACAGGAATGGATTAGCTTTAAGAACATGATCTTTTTTGGGGGATAACTAATAGCTTCAAACCATCAATTTGTGTATGTAAATACTACTGATTTTTGGATGTCGATCTTGTACCTGTTATTTCACTAAAATTAGTTTCTTAGCTCTAGGAGCTTTGTTGTGGATATTCAAGATTTTCTGTATATAAGATCATGTCATCTCCAAATAGGGAAAGTTTTACTTCTTCCTTTACATTTGGATACATTGTACTTCCACTACGATGTTGAATAACATTGGTGATCATGGACACCCCTCTCTTGTTCCTTGTCTTAGAGGGAAAGCTTTCATCTTTCACCCTAAGTAAGATGTTAACTGTGGGCTTTTCATAGATACCCTTTATCATACTGAGGAAGTTTTCCTCCTATTTCTGATGTTTGAAGTGTTTTCAACAAAAAAGAGTGTGTTATGTCAAATACCTTTTCTGCCTCAATTAAGATCATGTGGAGTTTTTTCCCTTAATTTTACCTAGATAGCTGGAGACATACTAGGGGCCCAAATGATCCAAAACTATTGGCCTAGGTGAGCTGAAAGGAAGAAGAAATGAAAACTAACTTCTACCCAAGCCTAGGAATTGTGCTTTAAATCTAGTCTGGTTTAGCCCCACACTGCAAGGACAATCCCTTGGACAAAGGCAATAACAAAATGGGGAAGGAGAATAATAAATAATAATAGACAATTCAAAACTCTTAAAAGTTTTTGTCATTTTTCTTCTACATTAAGTATACATTGCATGGGAAATGACAAATATTTTTAAATTCACCCATTATCCATGTAGCTGGTCAGTTACTGAGTTTACTTTCCTTTTTTGCCACATGTGAGTTCATATTCTTGAGCCACCTAATTCAAATTTAACAAGATTAGCATTTCTGAGTGAATGCACAGTTGTCTTTTTCAAGACAACTTGAAAGATCCAGTATAACCAATTCTATAAAATCCATGCGGTAAGAATTCCTGATTAAGGGTCTCAACTATAGGTAGAAAATATAAATTTATTCATAAGATCCTTTAATACATTCTATTAGATGGAATCTGTTACAGAAATGTTGCTGAAACAGTTTGTGGAACAAAGTATAGATAGAGCATAGGGCTAAAAATCATTCACTACTTAAACATGAGATTTTAAAACTTAGTAAACTTAAAAATTGTAGATTCAATTTCCTGTAGATCTCTGCCTCAGCTACTAAAATAAAGCAAATTTGCTTTATAGTTACAATATATACAGAACAAAGTAGTTATTGTGATGTCATTGCACAAAGGAGCTCTCCCCAGGAAAGCATGATTTGCCCTCCTACCCGTGCAACCAGTTTATAAAACAGAAATTAGGGCATGGTGTCCTGATTGTTGGTCGTGGGCACTTTTCATGATACTATAGTGCTAATGTGCTTCCCGGTTTTAGAAAATAAGTATCCTTAACATGTGTTTGTGGTTGAGAGTGGAGTGAAGAGGCTGGAATAATAGTAAATAGAGCTGAGACTCTCATTACCCAGAAAATGAGAGCAACATTTTACTAAAATCTTGAAAATAGGATGGGGCGGGCAATGGTGGCACAGTGGCAGAGTTCTCACCTGCCATGCCAGAGACCCAGGTTCAATTCCCAGTGCCTGCCCATGCAAAAAAAAAAAAGGTTGGACTCCAAAGGAATTACATTGGTAAAATTTAAATAAATAAAATACTTTGAACCTTCTAACACATTAGTGATTGTTGAACTCTTCTTGAGTGCTTTACATACTGAGTTTTTGGCTCATTTTAGTAAAGCAACACACCAGTAATGACATTTTTAAAAATAACCACATGGGGGTACAAAGGTAGTGCCAATGGTAGAATTCTCGCCTGCCATGCGAGACCCGGGTTCAATTTCCGGTCTGTGCACTTCCCAACCATCCCATCCCAAAATTCAACAAATGGTGTTGCAATAACTGGATACTCACACGGGAAAAGAATGAAAAGTGACACACACACACACCATATAGCATACAAAAAAGAAATCACAAACCTGTTATGTACCAACAATTCTATAGTTTACACAGTCCCAAAATGAAAAGCAGCAGTAACACATAGCCAAAGCCACATTATTCCTTTTTTTTTTTTTTGGTAGAACACCCAAATGCAAACCACGACTTTTCTCTTTTATACTTAAAACCAAAGGGAAGAAGGAAGAGATAAAGGAGGAGGTTGCCAAAAAATATTTAGTAGCCACCATAGGCTATTGTTACTCCTACATTCAGACATCTGAGCCAAAATTTCCATCCATAGAACCTGCGCTGCTAAATAACCATTCCCTAGATATTGCTAACATTAAAAATATTGTAACAGTACTCACAACCTGCATTATGAAATAGTTTGTTCCTAAAACACAAATGTTCAAATGCTATTTTCTAAAACAAAGGAATTAGAAAAAGTGGTCTTATACATCCAAAACATTAGAAGTGGTATAATTTGCTCCTTTTCTAAGCCTCAAAGTTTGGGAGAAGTCCATTATCACCAAATGTAGACAGAACCTTGACACACTATTTCAAATGGCTCTAATATTTCTAATTCCCAGACCACTAAAATATTCCCCCCAACTTTTCTATATGCTTTGTCCCAAAGATTCAAGGCACTCATTATTAAAAAATAGCTCATGGTTTATGACTTTATAATAGTAAATAGAGCTTATTTACTATTTTTCAAATAATTTTAAACCAATACTGACTGCACCCACATAGTGAGAAATATCCTTAGAATAAAACGAATCATGCCAGAGTTTTGCACTTCAGTTTATCGTAAATAGTAATTTTGGCATAGTAATTCCAAAATAATTTTTCACGTCCTGAGGGATCAAGCAACTGATTAATGCTGTTTGGAACCAAAGTTCTCACAGTGGGAAAGGGAAGATATAAATATGGATAAATATGAAACAAGGAGGAAAGGTGATGAAGATTAATTAGTGTTAGATGTGAAGTCAAAGTATTAGAATGATTATAAAAAGTCCCTGAAAGGGCCTAGAAGCAATTAACACCCTAGCAGTACCCATTTAATTTATTGATATCCAAATACCATTCCCCACCTAAAGAAATCCGGGGTCCTTGGAGAAACTGGCAATTCCAAGTCTGAGACATGAAAAGTACAGGATAAGCCTAGAATCCTGCTATGAAATGCAAATAAGTGCTCTAAGATTAGATTGATAAACACAGGTCAAAACGACCCATTATTGAATGAATTATAAGTCCCCCCATTGACCAAATTTGGGATAATTACAGTAACAAAACAGAATTAAAAAGGAATCCATGAGTCCACACTGACACTAAAAAAAAGGAAGGGACAGAGCAAAGAGGAAAGTGCATGTCTATGGAAGAATGCCAGCTAATAAATATAGAAAATATGCTAGACTTAGAAAATTCCAATTTCCAACCACCAGGGTAATAAAATAATTGATTCAGGCAAGGATTATAAATGAATGCTAAAACCATGTGTGAACAGGCTATCCACATGGTCTCCAAGTATCTCATCCCAGATTAATTTTTTTTAAATACATTTTTTATAATGGAAAGAGCTGGCAGACACCAAGTGATCAAACAGTATCAGAAATGTGACATGCTATCATTATGTACCTACTGGATTTGATGCAACGAAGGGAGCTTACAACTGCCTTCTATGTAGTTTTCTGCCAAAATGGTTAACCTAAACTTAGTTATGAGGACACAATCAGACAAATCCAGCTAACTGGCCTGATTTCAAGTATCAATTTCATAAGAGACCAAAAGAGGTGGGTGAACTGATTGTTCTACAATCAAGATGACCATAAATACATGAAAAGTAAATGCCATGGATTTGGGTCCTGCATTATAAAAGAGAAACTTCCAGAAAGATGGCAAAGTGAAATGGACTAAATTCATCCCTGCTCCAAGGGACAAGACAGAGAACGGGGAGAGAATGACCAGTATCACAGTCCCAGGTGGGTAAGTGAGCAAGTGGATGTTCAGTGTTTCTTGGGGAGAAAAGAAATGGAGCGAGATAGGTTGTGGAGAACAGCCTGGATCTGATCAGCCATGTAGTTCCCCAGGGGTAGAGAGCAGTGCACAGGGAAGTGCAGATCAAAGGGAACTAACCATCTTCTGCCCTAGCTGCTTGCTAGGGAGGTCTCCCCAAGTGGATTTACAACTGGTAGTGACCATGGGGAGCCCGGAGTTATGCCTGACTATCCACCATGAATAATCATGCCCCCAGTTGCTGGGGGCAATCACCTGGATGGCCAGGTACTGCGAGTGGCCATCCCATCAGGTGCAGTGGGCAGTGTTTCCACCAGTTGCTAGGCAACTGTGATCGGCTTCCCCATCCCACCAGTGCGGGCCGGGAGCAGCCCCACCACTGTACATGACATCTTCCCAGTCAGCTGCTGCAGTTGGGGTAGGGGAGGCAGATCTGAGGGGGGGAGGTGCCACAGGAGCACCACCTACTGGGAAGAAGCAGTAAATGCAGTCTGCCAAACTCCCTATCTGCCTGCCTGTGTTGTTTTTTCTTTATTTTTCCTACATATTTTTTTATTATTGATATTACTATCATTTTAAATTTTTATTCATATATTTCCATATTTTTGTTTTTATTTATTTATTTATTTTATTTTCTCACCCTTCTGTGGGCACCAGCCTCAGTTCATTCCAACTATATTTTGGGGTAGGACCTGGGTTCAATTCCAGACCCATGAACTTCCCCCAAAAAACAAACCAACAAAAATGCAACAAATGGTGCTGCAATAATGGGATACTCACATGGGAAAAAATGAAATGTGGCCCCTATCATAAGCATACAAAAAAAAACTCAGAAAAAATATATATTTCTTGTATATCTTGGGGTATCTCCTCCTGATTTGGGGGTCTACTATTCTTGAGATATGTTTTTAAAAATATTTTTTGTTATTTTATTATTATTACAATTATTTGGGGGTACATAGTCCAGGAATCAAGCCCTGGTCTCCTGCGTGGCAGGCAGGCATTCTCTCACTGAAGTACCTTTGCACTCCTGCCTAGCTTTTAGTAGACACTCAAGTAGAATTGTATACCCTACATGAGATCGGGGCCTTAGTTTGGCAGGGAATTACTGACAAACCAAGTTTAAAAGAGAACCTGCAATGCATAACCAACTAAATACAAAACTTTGGATGACTGAAGGTAAGCAATTTGAGAAATAACCTTATTAAGATAATCAAATGCCCCAAAACAACAGAAAATCACAAAGCATGTGAAGATCCAAGCAGAACTGGCCCAGCCAAATGACCAGATCAAAACTCAGAATATGGAACAATTACTCAGGATATTTATGATGAAATAGAGTATATCTGAAAGACACTAGAAGAGCATAAGGAAGAATTTGAAAGACTGAATAGAAAAAATGGTAGATTTCACAAAGATGAAAGATACAGTAGACCAATCATAAATATACTACAGACACACAATAACAGATTCAAAGAAGCAGAAGGAAGAATAAGTGAACTAGAAGAAAGAACAATTGAACTAGCATGTACAAAACAAATGGCAAGAAAGATGGAAGAAATGGATTAACAGGGAAACAGAGAACATAAAGTGATAAATGAACAAGCTCTAGCAGACACATATATAAATCATTACAGCTCAAAACACCAGGCTATACATTCTTCTCTAGTGTACATGGAAGGTTATCCAAGATAGCTCATATGCTGGGACCCTTATTTTGAGTCCCAAAATAAAATGTAATAAGATTGAGGGCAGTGCAGGAGTCGCTCAGTGGTGGAATTCTCGCCTGCCATGCAGGAGATCCAGGTTGAAATCCCAGAGCCTGCACATGCCAAAAAGAGGGGGAAAAATGCAATAAGATTGAAAATATACAAAGCACTTTCTCAAAATGGAGTGAAGCTGGAAATTAATATTCACCAAAGAAACAGAGCTTTCACATACATATGAAGAGTAAACAATACACTCTTAAATAATCAGTGAGTCAAAGAAGAAATTGCTAGAAAAATCAATAAATATTAAAAGCCAAATGATAATGAGAATACAACATATCAGAACTTATGGTATGCAGCAAAGGTAGTGTAGAAAGGGAAGTTAATGGTCCTAAATGCCTATATTAAAAAATAAGAAGCAAATATCAACACCTTAACTGCTCACCTGAAGAAATTAAAGAAAGAACAGCACACTAACCCAAAGTAAATAAAAGAAGAAAAATAACAAAGATTAAAGCAGAAATAAATGAACTAGAGAATTAAAAACAATAGAAAGAATCAACAAAACCAAAAGTTGATTTTTTGAGAAAAATCAATAAAATCCATGGACTCCTAGCTAGACTGACAAAGAAAAACAGAGAGAGGATGCAAATAAACAAAATCAGAAATGAGAGGGGGGACATTACCATGGATCCTTAAAGAAATTTTTAAAATCTTAAGAGAATACTATGAACAACTATGTCAGTGAACTAGACAACTTAGATAAAGTGAACAAATTCCAAAAAACACACGAACCACCTATATTGACTTGAGAAGAAATAGAAGATCTCAACAAATCAATTACAAATAAATAGAGTAAGTCAGTCATCAAAATCGTCCCAAAAAGAAAAGCCCAGGACCAGATAGCTTCACAGAGGAATTTTCTTAAACTTGCCAAAAAGAACACCAATCCTGCTCAAACTCTTCTAAAATTTTGAGGAAAAAGGAATGCTACCTAACTCATTTTATGAAGCTAATATCACTTTAATACCAAAACCACACAAAGACACTACAAGAAAGAAAAACTACAGACCAACCTCCTGAATGAACATAGATGCAAAAATTCTCAACAAAATACTAGCAAATCGAATCCAAGGACATATTAAAAGAATTATACATCATAACCAAGTGGTGTTTATACCAGGAATGCAGAGTAGTTCATTCAACACAAGAAAGTCAATCAACATAATACAGCACATTAGCAAACTGAAAGGGAAGAATCACATAATCATACCAATTGATATTGAAAAAGCATTTGACAAAATTCAGCATCCTTTCCCGATAAAAAGCACTTCAAAAGGTAGGAATTGAAGGAAACTTCCTCAATATGACAAAAGGCACATATGAAAAACCCACGGCCAGCATCATACTTCATGGTGAGAGACTGAAAGCATTCCCCCTAAGATCAGGAACAAGACAAGGATGTTCATTGTCACCACTATATTCAATATTGTACTAGAAGTCCAGCTGGAGCAATTATACAGGAGGAAAAAATTAAGGCATCCAAACAGGAAAGGAAAAAGTAAAACTTTCATTATTTGCAGATGACATGGTCCTATACTTAGAAAACCCTGCAAAATCTATGACAAAGCTACCTGAAACAATGAACAAATCCAGCAAAGTGGCAGGATACAAGATTAATGTACAAAAATCAGTAATCTTTCTATACACAATTGACCTATCTGAGGAGACAATTAAGGAAAAAATTCCAATAAAATAATGACCAAAAGAATGAGGTATTTAAGAATAAGGTGAACCAGGGATGCCAAAGATGTGTACATAGAAAACTACAAAACACTACTAAAAGAAATAAAAAATTACCTAAATAAATGGAAGGACATTCCTTGCTTATGGATAGGAAGGTTGAATGTCATTAAGATATCAATTCTATGCAACTATGTGATGATATCATGAATTACTGATTATATATGTAGAATGGAATGGTCATATGTTAAGAATGTTTTTGTTATACATTTTTTTTTTAATAATAAAAGGAAAAAAGATATTAATTCTATCCAAACTGATCTACAGATTCAATGTAATACCAATCAAAATCTCAACAATCTACTTTGAAGATTTGGAAAAGCTAGTTATCAAATTTATTTGGGAGGGGGAAGAGGCCCTGAATAGCTAAAGATATCCTAAATAAAAGAAGAGCAAAGCAGGAGGACTAACAATTCCTGACTTTAAATCATACAATAAAGCCACAGTGGTCAAAACTGGGCCAGCACGGTACGGGCCCAAAGAAGTATGGACCACTGGAATTGAATCAAGAGTATGGAGACAGACCACCAGACCTTTGGACAACTGATCTTCGAAAAGGCCCCCAAATCCACTGAACTGGGACAGAATAAATGTGCATGTGAGAATTAGGTATCAATAGCCAAAAGAATTAAACAGGAACCCCACCTTACACTCTATACAAAATTAATTCAAAATGGATGAGAGACCCAAATGTAAGAGTCCATTCCATAAAACTTGTAGAATAAAATACAGGGAAACATCTTCAAGCTCTAGCAATAGGAGGTAGCTTCTTAAACATTACACCTAAAGCACAAGCTGCAAAAAAAAAAAAAGAGACAACTGGGAACTCCTTAAGAGCAAGAGCTTCTGTGCCTCAAAGGACTCTGTCAAAAAAGTGAAGAGGTAGCTAAATCAATGGGAGAAAATATTTGGAAACCACATATCAGATAAAGGTTTGATATCCTGTGTTCATAAATAAATTATACAGCTCAACAAGAAAAGAACAAGCAAACCAATTATAAAATAGACAGAGGATATAAATAGACACTTCTCTGAGAAGCAAATACAAATGGCTAAAAAAGCGCATGAAGAAATACTTGTTTTCATTCGCTATTAAGGGAAATATAAATCAAAAGGACAATGAGATATCACCTCACCCTATAAGAATGGCTGCTATTAAACAAACAGAAAACTACAAATGTTGGAGGGGATGTGGAGAAACTGGAACACTTATTCACTGTTGGTGAGAATGTATAGTGGTGCAGCTGCTGTGGAAAACAATTTGGCAATTCCTCAGAGAGCTAAAAATTGAGTTACCCTATGACCTAGCAATACCAATACTCAATATATACACAGAAGAGCTGAAAGCAGTCACATGAATAGACATTTACACACCAATGTTCACAGGGGCACTCTTTACAATTGAAAAACAATCCAAGTACCCATCTACAGACAAGTGGATAAACAAACTGTGGTATATACCTATGATGGGATATTATACAGCAGTAAGACAAAAGGAGTTCTTGAGTAAGATGATGTGGCTATTACATCCCTGAGAACATAATACTGAGTGAAATAAGTCAGACACAAATGGACAGATACAGTATGATTTCACTATTAAGGCTCTGGTAAAGGCAACCTCAGAGGTTACACTGTAGAATACAGCAGACCTAGAGGTACACAGAAGCTACAGATGGGGGAAAGGCTACCCACTGAGGATGAACTTAAACACAATGGAATGGACAGAAGTAATGGTAACTAATTAGTGGGATTAAGTAATACTGCTATATTGAAGGTGAATATGTCTGAAAAGAGATGTATAGATGGGAAGACAATTTGGCGACATAGTGAAGTATGGAATTTAGTTTGTCCACTAGGGCAAATAGCCAGGAATTGTATGGAACAACTGTTTGGGGGAATTCAGTTACTGGACACACACTGTACAACAATCTGGAACAGATGGAACAGCTAAGATTCCACACAGAACTGCAAGTCTCCCAACCCATGGAGGCTGGTGCCCATCCACCATGAGCATGGCAGGCTTCTTCCCCAAAGGAAAATGAAGCAGACTCTACTATGAGCAAGGAAGGTAGCTCAACAAAACCCTCATTGAAGAATTAATTAACCAATGTGGATGTGGCTGAAAACAAGCCCGGAGTATAGATCAACCTGAAACCAGGAGTTTATATCCTGGCAGAGAGGAGGCAAGGATAATTTAAAAAAAAAAAAAAAAAAAAAAAGGCGTTTTGAATTGTACAAGCACAAAAGACTGGATAATGCCAGGCCCCAAGAAAAGGGGACAGATAAGATAAAGACTTGTACGAACTCCAGCTCTTGAACGGCAAACGCTGAGTGGGTGGGTGGGGGACTGGCTCTGAAAAGGCTTTTGCTTTTTTTTTTTTTTCACCTCTTAACACCACATTAGATAGAACTGCGGGCATTCTCAGGCTTCAGCACTATCCCAAGTAAGGGCAGAATTAAAGCATGTCTGAGAGACAAAGTACCTAGTCAGATGAATGGGGATAATTCTTTAAAGGGTATATCTTTAAATAGTTTCTACTGGGAGCAGGGGAAGGTAGCTTAGCCAAGCTCCAATTGCAGTTTTAATGCCAGCAGAGAGGAGGTGGGGCTGACAGAAAAAATATAAAGCAAAATAGAATAGGATAGGATAAAGAGTTAGCCAAGCTCAGAGTATTGGCACCTGGGGGCCAGAGTCTGACTCTGATAAGGGGCTTCTTTATTCTTTTATTTCACTGTATTTTATTTTATTTTAAGCCATTCCAAGTGGCTCATTAGAGAAAAGCCCCAGGCATTCTCAGTTCTCAACAGGACACAGGCAAGGGCTGAGTTAAGATAGCTCTGAGAGACAAACACTTAATGAGTCAAGTGGGGGACATAATTCCCTTAAGCGTATATCTTCCCCAAGAAAAGCGGAGCGGAGCCCAGCTCAAGTAGCAGCCCTCCTTCAGGGAATTCAGACCCCAGGGGCTGGAAAACAGAAGTAACTTAAGTTCACTTTCCAACTCACATGGTCTCCACCATGCCCCTGGCTGAGAGAGGCTGCTGAGAATTAATGGCACCAAACTACTTTACACTGGGGAGAAGCTACAAGCTAACAAGTGCCACCTGCTGAGCAAGACAGGCAAAACAGTCTGGAGGCTTCACAGGTAAGTCTGACAACCTGCTGGGACTCACCCTCAGGGAACCTTGATACTCATGACACCTTCCTCCTGAGACCTGGGTCTGTCTAATATGGAAAAATCTTGCTGGGGTAGATTATATACGAGAACCTCCTCAAACAAGTTCCACATAGGCAGGGCAAGAACCAGAAAAACAAAAGCTGAAAAATTCTGATCACTTAAAAGCTATACTAGTGGTATAGAAAAATTTGAACTGAATGCTAAAGAACAGATAGAGAACAAAGCCAACCAACAATAAAATCCTAGATAAAAGACTGAAAATGACCTCCAGAATAAATTTATCAAGAAAATCAGATGCCTAGACACCAGCAAAAAATAATAAATCATTCTGGGTTTGTCCCAGTCAAAGGAACAAACCATTTCAAATGAGATACAGGAGTTGAAGCACCTCACTAAGGATGTTCAAACAGAAATGCACAATCACATCAAAAATCAAATCAATGAGTTATGGGAAGACATGGCAAAGATCAAGAATATAAAGAAGAAATTGGGTGAACATAAAAAAGAACTGGAGAAGGTCTGAAAAAACAAATGGCAGTACTTATGGGAATAAAAGGCACAACAGAAAAGATGGAAAAAACAATGGAGCCATACAACAGGAGATATGAAGAGGCAGAAGAAAGGACTAGTGAACTAGAGGACAGGACATCTGAAATCCCACACATAAAAGAACAGATAGGGAACAGAATGGAAAAATATGAGCAGGGTCTGAGTAAACTGTATGATAACATAAAGCACAAGAATATACCTATTATGGGTGTCCCAGAAAGAGAAGAGAAGGGAAATTTCCCATCTCTTATGAAACACATAAAATTACAGATCCAAGAAGCAAAGTTTACCCCTAAAAGAACAGATCTGAATAGACCTACCTCAAAACACTTATCACATTGTCAAATATCAAAGACAAAGAAAAATTCTGAAATCAGCAAGAGAAAAGCAATCTATTGTACTCAAATAAAGCTCAATAAGACTACATGTGGATTTCTCAGCAGAAACCATGGAAGCAAGAAGGCAGTGGTATGGTATATTTAAGATACTTAAAGAGAAAAACTGCCAACCAAGAATTCGATACCCAGCAAAACTGTCCTTCATAAACAAGGTGGGAGTTTAAAATACTTTCAAAGAGTCACTGGCAGTTTTTTTACTAAGAGGATGACTCTACAAGAAATACTAACACAAGCACTACAGGCAGACAGGAAAGAAAGGTCTGGAGAAGAGTATAGAAATAAAGACTATCAATAAAGGTAAAAAAGAGAAAAAATACAGTATGATATATAAATCTAAAAGGCAAAAATAGTGTAAGAAAGTACTGCTTTACAGTAATAACAATAAATGTTAATGGATTAAACTTCCCAATCAGAAAACATAGATTGACAGACTGGATTAAAAAACAGGACCCATCTATATGCTGTCTACAAGAGACTCACTTTACACTCAAGGACAAAAACATATGGAATGTGAACAGCTGAAAGAGGATATTTCACATGAACAACAACCAGAAAAAAAGCAGGGGTAGCTATACTAATATCCAACAAATTGGACTTAAAATGTAAAATAATTGAGAGAGACAAAGAAGGACACTATATATTATGGAAAGAAACAATTCATCAGGAAAACATAACAATCATGAATGATTATGCACCAAACCAGAGTGTCCCAAAATAAATGAGGGAAACACTGGCAACACTGAAGGGAGAAATAGACACCTCTACAATAAAAGTTAGAATCTTCAATTAATTCAGTGCTCTTATCAATGGATAGAGCATCTAGACAGAGAATCAATAAGGAAACAGAGATTTTGAATAAAACAGTAAACAAACTAGACTTAACAGACATTTACAGCATATTATACCCCACAACAGCAGGATACACATTTTCCTCAAGTGCTCATTGATCATTCTCAAGAATACACCATATCCTGTGTCTCAAAGCAAGTACCAATAAATTTTAAAACACTGAAATAACAAACAACACTTTATCAATTCCTATGGAATGAAGTTGGACATCAATAACAAGTAGAGGGCCAGAAAATTCAGAAATAAAGGGAGGCTAAACAACACACTCTAAAATAAAAAGCAGATCAAGGAAGAAATTAAAAGAGAAATCAGTAAATATCTTGAGGCAAAAAAAATAAAAACACAACATACCAAAACTTATAGGGTGCAGCAAAAGCAGTGCAGAGAGGGAAATTTATTGCCCTAAATGCCTATATTTAAAAAGAAGAAAGAGAAAAATCAAGGAATTAACTGTTCACCTGGAATAACTAAAGAAAGAACAGCAAACTAATCCCAAAACAAATAGAACTGCAATTAGATCATCTCCCTGAAGATGTGATTTAATTGATTTAATTAAGGGCGGTTGTTAAGCTGGATTAGCTGGAGGCATGTCTCCAGCCATTTGGGTGGGTCTTGATTAGTTTCTGAAGTCCTATAAGAGAGGAAACATTTTAGAGAATGAGAGAGATTCAGAGAGAGCTAAGCAGAATGATATAGCCACAAGAAGCAGAGTCCACCAGCCAATGACCTTTGGAGATGAAGAAAGAACATGTCTCCTCAGGAGCTTCATGAAACAGGAAGCTAGGAGAAGAAGCTAGCAGATGACACCGAGTAAACTAGAACAGACTTTATTTTCAAAAGATACATCGAGTAGGCATTTATATTACTAAAGAATGTCAGTATATTCTCATTGTGCAGGAATATAACAACCTTGAATTTTAGAGGACTCGACTACTTCTTATATGTCCACTATCTATTGTTCTATTCTTATCTTCAATAATGAAAAGTGATTACAAAATTCAACCATAATTCACTCTACACTTATGCAAATATTGTCTTATAAATTAACATTTTTAACACACAGGAGAAATTTTATATAATAAAATCTTGGACTCAACAAGTCTGAATTTTTATTTAAGCACTGAATATTTGTCTAATCATTACTAAGATGATGGCACTTTTACTATTTTATTTGAGAGTCTTAGGTACCATGTGAAGTTTGTTATTTCTACAGACTTGAATGAGAAGTGAGATGTTCCCCAGCCATGAGTACATTGGTGAGATTGTTTTCTGATTGGGCCACTTTCCAGAAGATACTTTTGGGAGATTGTTTCCCTAACCTTTGGATGCATGTCTTGAGATAAAACCACCAAAACTCATGGAAATTCTTTTTGAGTTCATCTGTAGGTATGATGATTCTCATCCATGACATTAAGGGTTAATTGTTTATACTTTAGAGAAACATTGCTAAAAATCAAATACCTCTATCAAGGAATGTTATTATAAATCATTGTAACAATATTCTCAAGTATTAATTTTTTACTTTCTTTGGTTTAGTAAACTATCAGCCTAGCCACTCATTTTATATAGTCATGGTTAATCTTTTTATTAATAAAAATTACACTTAAAAAAATATAATGACAAAAAACCTAACTAAAAAAATTGACAAAGACATGAACAGACACTTCTCAGGAGAAGAAATATAAATGATTAAAAGATATATGAAAAGTTGCTCAAAAAAAGTATATATACGATGGTGTATACATACAGTCAAATATTGTGCTGCTACAAAAAGCACAAAGTTGTGAGTTATGCAACATTGTAAATGAACCTGTAGAACATTTGGTGAAGCAAAATAAGACAAAAACAAAAGACCAATTATTGTATGGTCTCATTTAAAACTACTTATAAGAAAACAGGGGCCTAGATTATAAACTCATATAGCAGTCACAATTCACCTGGAGTGGTAATTATTATTTCTGGATTATGAGACGCTGTTTTATATATGTATAACCTGGTATTTAGAGTTAAGAATAAAACCGATCAGGTGGGGCAGAGCCAAGATGGCGGCTTAGTGAGGTATGGGATTTACTTCTCATCCAAATCAGCTAGTAAATAGCCAAGAACAGTACAGAACAATTGCTGGGCCACATCAGTGACCGGACACACAGCGTACCCCAGTCTGGACCGGCTGCGAGGCCCCTAGAATGGTGAGTTCCCCAAGCCGCAGCGGCTGGCACCTCACCCCACAGGCTGCTTCCCAGAGGGGAAAGGAAAGGGACTTTACCAGCAGGAGGGGCTGAATGCAACAAAACTTCAACTGTGGAATTAATTAACAAATTCTGACTACTAAAAATAGGTCCCCAGCTAAGCTGAACCTTGAGTAAAAGCGGAGGTTGCTGGTTTTTGCTCCGGTGCAGGGGGGCAGGGCTGACAGAAAAAGAAAAAAGAAAAAAAACAGGTTTTTTTGGATCTGAAAAGGTCTGGGCCCTGTAGGAAAGGAGGGGGCACATAGGACCTGGAGATACACAGAGCAACATACCAACTTAAGCTCTTGACTGGCAAACTAGAGGAACAGGGTCCTGCTCTGAAAAGGATTTTTCTTTTTCTCTTTTGTGGCTGTGCTTCTACGGATTGATTACTTTTTGGATACAGCTGCAAGGCTTCTCCAGCTCCACTGCCCCAGGAATAGGTAGAATAGAGCTTGTCCAAGAGCTTGTCTGGAGCCTGTGCCTTCCCCAAGAGTGGGGTGGGTCCCAGCTCAGGTGGAATCCCTCCCTCAAGGAATTCAGACGCCAGGGTCTGGAAAAGTGAAGTGATTAAAGCCAGCTTACAACCTCTCCTGTCTCCACCACACCCCCAGCAGGGAGAGTCTGCTGAAGTTAAAGGTACCGCATCACCTTATGCTGGTGGGACCCAAGGCAGAAAAGCGCCACATACTGGGCAGGATAGGAAAAACACAAAGTCCAGAGACTTCATAGAAAAGCATTTTAATCTGCTGGGACTCACCCTCAAGGACAAATTGACACAGGTGACTCTTTCCTCCTGAGAAGAGACCAGTTTGGTCTGGGAAAATCAGACTGGGGTCTATAATACTTAAGTAGACCTTCCTAAGGGGTGGGGGAAAGGCACCATACAGACAGGGAAAGAAACAAAAAAACAGGAACTGAAAAATTCTGATCTATTAATCAAAACTTAAGCTAGAGGACTAGAATAAGCTGAACTGAATGTCAAGGAATAGATAGACAACACGGTCAACCCATCAAGAAAATCCCAGGAAAAAAAAAAGTGAAAACAATCTCCAGAATAAACTAATTGAGGTAATTAAATGCCTAGACCACAGTAAGAAATAACAAATCATACTAGGAAAATTGAAGAAATGGGCCAGCCAAAGGAACAACCCAACAATTCAAATGAGATACAGGAGTTGAAACAATTAATTTGGAATGTTCAAACAGACATGGAAAACCTCATCAAAAATCAAATCAATGAATTGAGGAAGGATTAAAGAAGGCAAGGAATGGACAAAAAGAAGAAATCAAAAGTGAAAATACAAATCTCAGAATTTATGGGAATGAAAGGCACAGTAGAAGAGATGAAAAAAACAATGGAAACCTACAATGTCAGATTTCAATAGGCAGAAGATAGGATTAGTGAACTGGAGGACGGGAATTCTGAAATCCAACAAACAAAAGAAAATATAGGGAAAAGAATAGAAAAATACAAGCAGGTACTCAGGGAATTGAATGGCAACATGAACTGCATGAATATATGTGTTGTGGATGTCCCAGAAGGAGAAGAGAAGGGAAAAGGAGAAGAAAAACTAATGGAGGAAATTATCACTGAAAATTTCCCAACTGTTATGAAAGACTTAAAATTACAAATCCAAGAAGTGCAGCATACCCCAAATAGAATAGATCCAAATAGATGTACGCCACGACACTTATTAATCAGAATGTCAGAGTCAAAGAGAAAGAGAGACTCTTGAAAGCAGCAAGAGAAAAACAATCCATCACATACAAGGAAAGCCCAATAAGACTATGCATAGATTTATCAGCAGAATCCATAGAGGTAAGAAGACAGTGGGATGACATATTTAAACTACTAAAAGAGAAAAACTGCCAACCAAGAATTCTATATCCAGCAAAACTGTCCTTCAAAAATGAGAGGGAGATTAAAACATTCTCAGACAAAAAATCATTGAGAGAATTTGTGACCAAGAGACTAGCTCTGCAAGAAATACTAAAGGGAACACTAGAGACAGATAAGAAAAGACAGGGGAGAGAGGTGTGGAGAAGAGTATAGAAATGAAGACTGTCAGTAAAGGTAAAAAGAAGAAAAATTAGATATGACATATAAAACCCAAAAGGCAAAATGGTAGAAGAAAGTACTGCCCATACAGTAATAACACTAAATGTTAATGGATTAAACACCCCAATCAAAGGACATAGACAGGCAAAATGGATTAAAAAACAGGACCCATCTATGTGCTCTCTACAAGAAATGCATCTTAGCCCCAAGGATAAACATAGGTTGAAAGTGAAAGGTTGGGAAAAGATATTCCACGCAATAACAATCAGAAAAGAGCAGGAGTAGCTATACTAATATCCAATAAATTAGACATCAAATGTAAAACAGTTAAAAGCGACAAAGAAGGACATCATGTATTAATAAAAGGAACAATTCAACAAGAAGACATAACAATCATAAATATTTATGCACCAGAATGCTCCAAAATACATGAGGCAAACACTGAAAAGAGAAACAGACACATCTGCCATAATAGCTGGAGATTCAATTCGCCACTCTCATTAATGGACAGAACATCTAGACAAGGATCAATAAAGAAACAGAGTATTTGAATAATACAATAAATGAGCTGGACTTAACAGACATATATAGAACATTACACCCCACAACAACAGGATACACCTTTTTCTAAGTGCTCATGGATCATTCTCAAGGATAGACCATATGCTGTGTCACAAAAGGAATCTCAATAAATTTAAGAAGATTGAAATTATATAAAACACTTTCTCAGATCATAAAGGAATGAAGCTTGAAATCAGTAATAGACAGAGTGCCAGAAAATTCACAAATATAGGGAGGCTCTACAACACACTCTTAAACAACCGGTGGGTCAAAGAAGAAATTACAAGAGAAATCAGTAAATATCTCGAGGCAAAGGAAAATGAAAACCCAACTGTTCTAGTTTGCTAGCTGCCGGAATGCAATATACCAGAAACGGGATGGCTTTTAAAAGGGGGAATTTAATGAGTTGCTAGTTTACTGTTCTAAGGCCAAGAAAATGTCCCAATTACAACAAGTCTATAGAGATGTCCAATCAAAGGCATCCAGGGAAAGATACCTTGGTTCAAGAAGGCCAATGAAGTTCAGGGTTTCTCTCTCAGGTGAGACGGCACATGGCGAACACAGTCAGGGCTTCTCTCTCCGCTGGAAGGGCACATAGCGAATACGGTGTCATCTGCTAGCTTTCTCTCCTGGCTTCCAGTTTCATGAAGCTCCCCAGGAGGCATTTTCCTTCTTCATCTCCAAAGGTCACTGACTGGTGGACTCTGCTTCGTAGTGTTGCTCTCTCTGAATCTCTCATTCTCCAAAATATTTCCTCTTTTATAGGACTCCACTGAACCAATCAAGACCCACCCAAATGGGTGGAGACATGCCATCCCCTAATCCAATTTAATGACCAATCTTGACTAAATCACATCACCCAGGGAGATGATCTCATTAGAGTTTCAAACATACAGTATTGAATAGAGATTATTCTACCTTTATGAAATGGGATTTATATCAAAACATGGCTTTTCTTAGGGGACATACTTCCTTTCAAACCAGCATACCAACATATCAAAATTTATGGGATACAGCAAAGGCAGTGCTAAGAGGGAAATTTATTGCCCTAAATGTCTATCTCAAAAAAGAAGAAAGGGCAAAATTTGAGTAATTAACTGTCCACTTGGAAGAACTAGAGAAAGAACAGCACATTAACCCCAAAACAAGGAAAAGGAAAAAAATAATGAAGATTAGAGCAGAAATAAATGAAATTGAGAACATGAAATAATTGAGAAAATCAACAAAACCAGAAGTTGTTTCTATGAGAAAATCAATAAGACTGATGGACCCTTAGCGAGGTTGACAAAAAGAACAGAGAGGATGCAAATAAATAAAATCAGAAATGGAAGAGGAGACATAAACACTGACCCCACAGAAATAAAGGAAGTAATGACAGGATACTATGAACAACTTTATGCCAATAAGCATGACAATGTAGATGAAATGGACAACTTTATAGAAAGGCAAGAACAACCAACATTGACTGGAGAAGAAATACACAACCTCAACAAACCAATCACAAGTAAAGAAACTGAATCAGTCATTAAGAAGCTCCCCAAAAAGAAAAGTCCAGGACCAGATGGCTTCACTGTGAATTCTACCAACGTTCAAGAAAGAATTAGTACCAATCCTGCTCAAACGCTTCAAAAAAATGAAGAGCAGGGAAAGCTACCTAACTCATTCTATGAAACCAACATCACCCTCATACCAAAGCCCAACAAAGATATTACAAGAAAAGAAAACTACAGACCAATCTATCTAATTAATATAGATGCAAAAATCCTCAATAAACATCTTGCAAATCAAATCCAGCAGCATATTAAAAAAATTATACCCCATGAACGAGTAGGATCCATCCCAGGTATGCAAGGATGGTTCAACATAAGAAAATCAATTAATGTAATATACTATATCAACAAATCAAAGCAGAAAAACTACATGATCATTTCGATTGATGCAGAAAAGGCATCTGACAAAATTCAACATCCTTTCTTATTGAAAACACTTCAAAGGAAAGGAAAAGAAGGGAACTTTCTCAATAAAGGGAATATATGAAAACCCGCAGCTAACATCATCCTCAATGAGGAAAAATTGAAAACTTTACCCCTAAGAATAGGAACAAGACAAGGATGTCCACTATCACTGCTGTTATTCAGCATTGTGTTGGAAGTTCTAGCCAGAGCAATTAGACAAGAAAAAGAAATACAAGGCATCAAAATTGGAAAGGAAGAAGTAAAACTATCACTGTCTGCAGATGATATGATACTATACGTCGAAAACCCTGAAAAATCCACAGCAAAACTACTAGAGCTAATAAACAAGTACAGCAAAGTGTCAGGTTACAAGATCAACATGCAAAAATCTGTAGTAATGAACAATCTGAGGGGGAAATGAAGAAACGAATTCCATTTACAATTGCAACTAAAAGAATAAAATACTTAGGAATAAATTTAACTAAAGAGACAAAAGACCTATACAAAGAAAACTACAAGAAACTGTTAAAAGAAATCACAGAAGACCTAAATAAATGGAAGGGCATACAGTGTTCATGGATTGGAAGACTAAATATAGTTAAGATGTCAATTCTACCTAAATTGATTTACAGATTCAATGCAATACCAATTAAAATCCCAAAAACTTACTTTTCAGAAACAGAAAAACCAATAACCAAATTTAACTGGAGGGTGCTAAATATTTTTTAGTGAATAGCTAAAAATATCCTGAGAAAGAAAAATGAAGCTGTAGGCATCACGCTACCTGACTTTAAGGTGTATCATGAAGCTACAGTGGTCAAAACAGCATGGTACTGGCATAAAGACAGATATACTGACCAATGGAATAGAACAGAGTGTTCAGATATAGACCTTCTCATCTATGGACAATTGATCTTTGATAAGGCAGTCAAGCCAACTCACCTGGGACGGAACAGTCTCTACAATAAATGGTGCCTAGAGAACTGGATATCCACATGCAAAAGAATGAAAGAGGACCCATATCTCACACCCTCTATAAAAATTAACTCAAAATAGTTCAAAGACCTAAATATTAGATCTAAGACCATAAATCTTTTAGAAGAAAATGCAGGGAAATATCTTATCAATCTTATAATAGGAGGCGTTTCCCTAGACATTACACCCAAAGCACGAGCATTGAAGAAATAAATAAATAATGGGAACTCCTCAAAATTAAACACTTTTGTGCATCAAAGAGCTTCGTCGAGAAAGTAAAAAGACAGCCTACACAATGGGAGACAATATTTGGAAACGATATATCAGATAAAGGTCTAGTATCCAGAACTTATAAAGAGATTGTTCAACTCCACAACAAAAAGACAGCCAATCCAATTACAAAATGGAAAAAAGACTTGAACAGACACCTATCAGAAGAGGAAATACAAATGGCCAAAATACACATGAATAGATGCTCAATGTCCCTGGCCATTAGAGAAATGCAAATCAAAACCACAATGAGATATCATCTCATACCCACCAGAATGGCAATTATCAATAAAACAGAAAACAACAAGTACTGGAGAGGATGTGGAGAAAGAGGCACACTTATTCACTGTTGGTGGGAATGTCAAATGTTACCCCCTTGTGGAAGGCAGTGTGGCAGTTCCTCAGGAAGCTAAGTATGGTACTGCCATATGATCCAGCAATACCATTGCTACAGTATGTACTCAGAGGACATGAGGGCAAGGACACAAATGGACATTTGCACACCAATGTTTATAGCAGCATTATATACAACTGTCAAGAGATGGAAACAGCCAAAATGTCCATTAACAGAGGAGTGGCTAAGCAAGCTTTGGTATATACATACAATGGAACATTATGCAGCTGCAAGACGAATAAAGTCATGAAGCATGTAACAACATGGATGGACCTTAAGGACATTATGCTGAGTGTGATTAGCCAGAAACAAAAGGACAAATACTGTATGGTCTCACATATGTCAACACGAACTGACATTAATAAATAAACTTGGAGAATGTCATTGGTAACAGAGACTATCAGGAGATAGAAATAGGTAAGATACTGGGTAACTGGAGCTGAAGGGATACAGATTGTTCAACAGGACTGATTGTAAAAACTCAGAAATGCATAGCACAATACTACCTAACTGTAATACAATTATGTTAAAACACTGAAGGAAGCTGAATGTGAGAAGGATAGAGGGAGGAGGGCTGGGGGCACAAACGAAATCAGAAAGAATATAGATGATAAAGACTGAGATGGTATGATCTTGGAATGCCTAGAGTGTATAATGATAGTGACTCAATGTATAAATTTAAAAAATGCTTTTGCATAAGGAAGAACAAAGGAATGTCATTACTGCAGAGTGTTGAAAATAGATGGTAATTGATATTTTAAAATTTTAACTTATGTGTGAGACTAAAGCAAAAAATATTTATTTGGTACAAAATTTATATTTTGACTAGTGCATCTCCTAATATAACTTATGCAGACAGCTTAATTGAGCACCATAAGTACACGGAACCTTGAATAGGGCATGAGATTTTGTTGGTTTGTCCAGAGTAATGCTCCAATAAACCACAGAGTGATTTGAACATTGAATAAAAAAGTACTTGCAAAGTCCCCTTCAGGGAATGGTGAGTAAGGGGTAAAATTCAGCTTCCCCAAGTTGAATTCTTGACATTCTCACAAGCAGGGATGGACAACCAAAGCAATAAGCTGAGCCCCCAGTCTTGGGGTCTGTTCACATGAAACTTCACCCCACAAAGAATAGGTCAAGCCTACTTAAAATTAGGCCTAAGAGTCACCCCCAAAAGAACCTCTTCTGTTGCTCAGATGTGGCCTCTTTCTCCAGTCAACACAACAAGCAAACTCACTGCCCTCCCCCTGTCTACATGGGACATGACTCCCAGGGGTGTGTATCTTCCTGGCAACGTGGGACAGAAATCCTACAATTAGCCGAGACTCAGCATCAAGGGATTGAGAAAAACTTCTCGACCAAAAGGGGGAAGAATGAACTGAGACATAATAAAGTGTCAATGGCTGAGACATTTCAAACAGAGTTGAAAGGTTATCCTGGAGGTTATTCTTACACATTAAATAGATATCACCTTGTTAGACAAGATGTAATAGAGAGGCTGGAGGGAACTGCCTGAGAATGTAGAACTGTGTTCCAGTAGCCATGTTTCTTAAAGATGATTGTATAATGTTATAGCTTTCACAATGTGACTGTGTGATTGTGAAAACCTTGCATCTGATACTCCTTTTATCTAACTTATCAACAGATGAGTAAAACATATGGAATAAAAATAAATAATAGGGGGAACAAATGTTAAAATAAATTTAGATTGAAATGCTAGTGATCAATGAAAGGGAGGGATAAGGGGGATGGTATGTATGAATTTTTTTCTGTTTTTTTATTTTTTTCTGAATTGATGCAAATGTTCTAAGAAATGATCATGATGATATGTGATGATGTGAATTACTGATTATATACATAGATTGGAATGATCATAAGTTAAGAATGTTTGCATTTGTTTGTTGTTATATATACATTTTTAATTTAAAAATTAATAAAAAAAGAATAAAACCAATCAGATCATGATTAAGGTAATTCAGATACAGGGGTAAGGAAGACACTGTCCATATTTTAGATCCTCATCTACTCTTCGATACCAAAGAAAGAAAGGTTTAATTCATCCAGAACCTAAATCTTCTGTGGCATATAATCTAGCTCAACCTATATGGATAGATCATTTAAACAATCTAAACACACAGAACCCAGAGTAAGAATAAGGGCCTTAATCCCATATAGCTTAATGTAATACCTGGATATATCCCAGATATATTAAGGAGATAATCAAAAGGTATTGGCAAAGTCCCTTGAGGGATGGAAGAAAAAATACGGAACTATTAAACTTTACCACTATGCCTAAGAGTTACTTCTGGAGGACCTCTTTTGTTGCTTAGATGTGGCCTCTCTCTCTAAACCCAACTCTGCAAGCGAAATCATTGCCCTCCCTCCCACTACATGGGACATGATATCCAGGGGTGAAAGTCTCCCTGGCAGCACGGGAGACTACTCCCAGGGATGAGTCTGGTCCTTTCATCATGGGATAAACAAGGCCATCCTGACTAAAAGGGGGAAAAGAGTGTAATAAATAAAGTATCAGTGGCTGAGAGAGTTCAAATAGAGTCAAGAGGCTAGTTTGGAGGTCACTCTTATGCACGCTTCAGTTGGACACTGCTACTTATCCTAACCTGCCAAGCCCCACCTAAACCATTCCAGTCATTCCTAAAGAATACCTAGCGTGTTATATAAGATTCTATAAAGGTTCCATGCACTAGAGTAATTTTCCAGAAACCTGCAACCTCTACATGGATCGCTGGACAGGACAGGTCCTGAAGCCTAAAGGGGCCAGCCTCTCCAGAACATCAGCTAGATCCATCCCCCTACTCCAATATTATTAACAGCCCCTTCCAACAGGAAAAAGTTAGAATGCACAAAGGCCAAATATCCCCTAAAGAGTGGGAGAAAGATCAAAGGTGATGGTGGAGTTATACAGAGAAGGTAGAGTTTAACAAATTTATGATCACTAAATCATTGTATTGGTATTTCTTTTAGAATCCAGTATCTTAGAGCAGCTAGAAGTAAAAATCTAAAATTGTGGAACTGTAACCCATACCAACCTGAACTCTCTTCTACAATTAATTGTTGTTATGTGCTTTGAAATTTATTGCTTTTTAGTATATATGTTATTTTTCACAAAAAAAGAAAAAATAAGTCTATTGTGATGATTAAAAAAATATTCATTCCTTCTAGCCTCCAATGTTCTGGAGCAGCTAGAAGGAAAAATCTCAGATGATGATATGGTAACCCATGACAAACTTTGGGATCTGTCCTGTAACTACTTGTTGAAGAGTACTTTGAAAACTACTGCTTTTTCTTTCTTTACTTTGTATATATATTATACAATAGAAAAAGTTAAAAAAAAAAATACCTTGGGGAAAAAAAAAAGGGAGTGTATAGTGCCATGTATCCCACTGCTTAAATTTACAATTATATATATATTCTCACATGAACTATTTCAAAGATTTAATAATGGACAAAAGGCAATAATAGATGCGTGTAGGGGAAAAACAAAAAAATGCATCTACGGCCAATAGTTAACAGGAAGATATCAACATCACAGCACTACCAGGCACAACTAACTGGGGGAGAGGGATAAGTGATAGGGAGTAGATTTGATTTGATATTTGGTGACATTGTGTTCGTCGGCTCTTTATCGCCATGGACCAGTGAAAACTGTCAAATATTGAGGGTGCTGGTGATTGTATAACCAAGAGAGGATACTGTGAGACATGGGTTGTTATTCTGGACATTACCCATAGTGCTCAACAGATGGAAGGACCCGAAGGGTGCAAAGCAGAATGGTGAACTGTGATACATTTATACAATAGAATATGCTGCAGCTACAAAAAGGATTTGGAGAAGCATGCAATTAATTGAATAACCTCGGGGACAATATGTTGTGCAAAAAAGCCAGGAACAAAAGAACAAGTATGCTACAGTCTTTCTCAGAAAATATTTGTAAGAAAACTGGAGCCTAGGTGTAAACCCTTATAGAAGCCACACTTAGTCTGAAGGTCTAAGTCTATTTCTAGATTCTAAGACACTGAGTTGTATGTGTATCAGCTGGTATTTCCCAGGAACTCTGAATAACCCTGTGACACCTAAGACCCAGAAAACAAGTGCTGCAAACCTGAAAGTTAGCATAGCTATATACAGAAACAGTGAAAGTATCCAAAAAAGAGGATCAGGCTTCAATTAGAGATAAAAATGAAGCCAATCTGCGAGGTAAATCAGAATATAGGGTAAAAGATGACACTGTATGTACTCTAGATCATCACTTACCGTAAGAGTAGAGGTGTTAATTATGTCTAGAACCTAAATTTTCTATAACACACAATGTAAATCAATCTGTCTGGAAAGCTCATTTAAACAACTCAAACTCCTGGAGACAAGAACGGGAACAAGGCCTTGAATTCTGTATGGCTTAATATAATACCAGGATACACCTGAGGCTATGGTAGGCTGATAATTTTTTTTTTTTTTTTTTTTTTTTTTTTTTAAAGGAAAGACAGAGAGAAGGAAGGAAGGATAGAAGGAAGGAAGGGAGGAAGAAAGGGAAACATCTTTTAAACATTTTCTTGTTTTATTGTATTTTTGTTTCTCCGTTTTTGTTACATGGGCTGGGGCCGGGAATCGAACCGAGGTCCTCCGGCATAGCAGGCAAGCACTTTGCCCGCTGAGCCACCGCGGCCCGCCCTAGGCTGATAATTTAAAAGTATTGGTACAGTCCCTTGAGAGTCTGAAAAAAATAAAATGGAACTATTAAACTTTCCCATCTGAGAAATTCCAGGTATCCACTCAACCTCTGAAGAATCCCAAGAAAATAGGTAAAGCCCTTGATCTTGAGGCTTACCCTTAGGAACCTTATTACTGCAGGGGAGAAGCTAAGACTACCTATAACAAGGCCTAAGAGTTGCTTCCAGGAGACCTCTTTTGTTGCTCAGATGTGGCCTCTTCCTCTCTCTAAGCCCAACTTTGCAAGGAAAATCATTACTCTCCCCCTATATGGGACATGACATCCAGGGATTAAAGTCTCCCTGACAATGTGGAGTCTGACTCCCAATGATGAGTCTCAACCTAGCACCATGGGATCACAATACCTTCCTGACTAAAAGGGGAACAAGAAATGTAATAAAATAAGGCATCAGTGGCTACGGAAGATCAAATGGAGTCAAGAAGTGATCCTGGAGATCACTTAAGCAAGCTTCACTTAGCTAGTGCTAACTGCCATGGTTTGCTAAACCCCAGCGAACATCACCCCTGTTAACTCCTAAGAACACCTAGAGCTCAAAAGGAGACTCTAAAAGTTTCATGCACTAAGTCTACTTTTCCTAGGAACCTATAATTTCCTAGGCCAGATAAATCCTTAAACCCAGAGGGACCAACCCGCTCCAAGATTATCAACTAATTATATCCCCCCTATTCTTTAGGGTCAACACCCTTTCTCAAAATGAAAAAGTCAGAACGGGCATTGCTTAGATCCCTACAGATTGGGGGAAGGATCAAAGGACAAGGAGGAGGTATAACAGAGAAAAGAGGATTTAACAAATGAGTATAACTGCTGAATCACTATATTAATACTCCTTCTAGTCTCCAGTGTTTTGGAGCAGCTACAAGGAAAAATCTGAAATAGTGGAATGGTAACCTATTACAAACTCTGAAATCTATTCTGTAACTACTTATTGAAGTATACTTTGAAAATTTTTTTTCTTTCTTTTCTTTGTATACATGTTATATTTCACGATAAAAAAATTTATTAAAAAGAGGGAAGTTTAATATATGTACAATATGTTACATAATTCTGCAGCAATGTAAAATTCATGGATATTATCATTGTATTATGATAATGTAGGAAAATTTATTTTTAGCAGATATGTGTTAAGTAATAATGGGTGAAGTATGATGCCATTTCTTTCTAAAGAAAAGTGCCTATATAGAGAGAACAAGCAAATGTAGCAAAATAACAATTGCTGAAATAGGTAAATGCTATATAATTATTTCATGTACTATACTTTCACTTTCACTCTTTCTATCAATTTGAAATTTTTTTTTTTTAAGGCTTCCAGTTCTTTAATCTGGGGGACAGATTTATCCCTAAAACACATACTTCCCCCACAGTGGGAAGAGCTCTGACATCAGAGCTACCCCATCCTTCCTTTCCCAGATTCTCCCCACCCCACAAGCTGCGCCTGGAAGGAGGTAATTTTGGCCCTTGGCCACAGTCCACACCACCCCTCACCTGCCAACTGCCCTGTGACTCAGATACCAAGTTCAGAGAAATTCACGGATATCAAGTTCAGATAAATAATTAGATATTATCATTGTATTATGATCATGTAGGAAGATTTCTTTACTTTTAGCAGATACATGTTAAGTAATAATGGGTGAAGTATGTGCCACTTCTTTCTAAAGAAAAGTGCTTATATAGAGGGACCAAGCAAATGTAGCAAAATAACAATAACATAAATAAAATAAAAATAACAATAACAATTGTTGAATACAGGTAAACATTATGTAATTATTTCATGTACTATACTTTCACCTTCTCTGTCAATCTGAAAATTTTCTAAATAAAAGTTGTAGGCAAGAAAAAATACAGCTCACAGATACCAGGAAGGTGCATTTAGGGACTTTTGCAAATGAAGCATGCTATTCTCAATTTTAACCAAACCCAGTGAATATCCAAAAGTAATAACACCCAAACCTGAAGAAACAACCTAAGATGGCAAACAAATTTCTAAACCTCTTCTTCAATATTAATTTAGTCGTAAGTGGTATAAAAGTGTCAGTAAATGGATTCTAATGTCACTTAATCCATTTTATCAGCAAAAGACATAAAATGAAGATAGAAGGAAACATTTCTCCCTTCTAAATCATAATTCCAAGAAGGGGTAGAGAACTAGCAGGAAAAATAAGACTTTTTTTCTTTTGCTTGGGCAGGCACCAGGAATCAAACCCAGGTCTCTGACACGGCAGGCGAGACCTCTGCCTGTTGAGCCACTGTGGCCCACCCAAGACTATTTTAAAAGTTAACACAGGCTTATTTTGCAAAAAGTTGGCAGAATGATGAATCTAGATATTTTCTCCTATAAATATAATAAACATTTGTAATTAGAAATATGTCAAGATTAGAGCATATTGTTTTAAAATCTTCCAAACTGAGAAAATTGTATTGCCAGGATAGTGTTTTACCTTTTAATATAGTAAACTATCCCACCAAAATTTTTTTCCTCGAGCTTATTTTCTGATGAGACACACTAAATAAACTCACACTTCTAATTAATTATCAGAACATAAAATGTTTCCCTAAATATTCAGTATTCTCTCTCATAAAAGCTCTCAAATATATTTGTATTTCAGATGCTGCTGACAGACTCTGAAGAACTGAACAGTGGTGGAATTAAACCTGAAAAAGTAATTTTACTCAAACGGTCATGGTTTTGTTTTAAATTATAAAATCAGCCACCCCATTTTCACCACTTCCTTCTGAAATCCCAAACAAATGAAGCAAAGTTAATGACTAGATGGTGGGATAATCAAACTTTTTAATCTCCCTTTATACATTATATTAACACTCATATTGCAAGGCATTCCATTCACAAATATTACAGTTTGTTAAAAATTTCACATACCCTCCCCCAAAATCAACACCAGATTCAGTCACTTTACTAAATCATTAAAATAAAAGTAATGAAAAACATTATCATAATTCTTTTAAAGCAATAAAGATCTGAGGCACTCTGGGAAAGATGTTATCTTACAATTATAATGAATCAGTGGTATCAAATTATATTACAAGAAAGTCACTAGGTACCCAGTAATCAAGTACACTCTATGAACAATGAGTTTATGGTCTGATATGTCTTCACTGGGTATTATCCTAGTTGGACTGAAAACACTGTATAGGACATACACATTGGGCAGCTGAGGTCATTCTATGTAAAGGCAAAGTGTGTTTTCAGCACACAAAGAAGGGTAGCTGTATCCCGACTGCCAGGCAACAGTCTTCAAAGTAGTTTCTTTCTCATCCACATCGCTGACTAAATGTTAGAACCTAACAGCCAATCAGACTCACTCTGTTCACAGCTGGACACGTTCTAGAACTGTCCTTCCACTTCATCCCCCCACAAGACAACCTCCACCCTCTTCTGAGTACATCCAAGGTATGTTCTTGAAAGAAAAGAGAGAGGAAGAATGTCAGCTTTTTTTTCCTCCCATTTCAGACCAAATAGAGGTCTGAAATAACAGTGTATTACAAAATTATGCCCTGCAACAGCCAGTCACAACTTGGAGCCTGGCTATTTTTGCCATATACCAGATTTGAAAAAATCTGATTGCTTTTTCCAAAGTGAATGTTAACACATCCATTCACTGAAACGCTAGCACAGAATACACACTGAAGAGAAAGTCTCATTGACCAATGCTTTCCCAAGCATAATTACAAGGGTAAACGATTAGTGGGTAGGGGGATGGGGTGACAATTCCCAACTGAGAATTAAATCACTGCAAATTATGGGTCCACTTATGACAGCATATAACCCTGTCAGAGAAGAATCAACACAAACCCCAGGTCACATAGCTTTCAGTAATTTTGGATGTGGAATTTAAAATGTATACATATATTTTTTCACATATACATTTAATTTTAAAAATCTGTAACAACATATGTTACTGAAGTTCCAAGGGTTCTCACCTTCAGCATTCACCTAGAGAGCAGCTGGCTGTCAATGGCCATTTGTGGCAGTGATAAAAGCAACTAGAAGCAGGTTTTAGTAAAAGTGCTCAAAGGGCAAACGAGAAAATAGGAGTGCAGAGATTATTCAGGGCAGGGGAGGGGAGGGACAGAACATGAAAGGAGTTGAGAAATTTTTCCTTTATTCTTCTTTTTCAGACCCAAGACAGGTTCTTGAGAATATATGTCCAATGCTGTAGTCCTTTCTTATCTATGGTCAAAACAAAACAAGTGATAAAAATTTCCTCTACCTTTCTGTACTCTCAATAATACGCACCGTACAGCCAGAAAATATGATGCCATCTTGGGAGAAATTAAAATTGGGACATGAAGTGAGGACGTGTACTGTCAAGCCGCCGGGTTAGGATTTCACAGCCAGTGTCCGTGACCAGCAGAGTATGCTCGAACTGAGCAGACCGCTTCCCATCTCTTGTCACTGCAGTCCAACCATCTGGCCACGTTTCATCCTGCCATCCGCCTTAAACAAACAAACAAAAACAACTTCTTAATTCTATTGTCCAGGTAACTTCCGAAATAAACTCCCTAAGTGTATTTACATGTACTCCTACATTCCTGGATATCAAACAGAAAGCCAATTAGAAAATTCACCATCACGATTCCTATTTACATTTTACACCTAACTGTTTGCCTTAGTCTAATGCCTTTCCAATTTCATTTTGGTCTTTAGTGCCAACAAAGTAATGATGATGATGTTTAAACTTCCTCAAGTAGTTTATGTCTTCATATTTTTTATATTTTCCAAATATCAAATCAATACAGTATTTCAAAATAAAAGCACTAGATTTTACTTTAGAAATCCAACATTAATACTACACAGCACAGAACTATAAGTAAAAACTTGTATTACTGAACTTAGTTCTTTCCTGCTTTAACTTCTGCATCTTAATTATAAGACAGAAAGAAATAATGCAAATGCTTGCATACTTGTATCACATTGTTTAGTTTCTAATTTAATTTTAAAATGGCAGGCACATAATCAGATGATGAGAACAGATTTATATTGTGAAATTTAACAGAAAATAGCCCTGTAACCAGAAAAAAAGACAGATTCGTTTACTGGCTGCTCAAACAAATACCATACAGTGGGTTGACTTACCAACAGGAATTTATAGGTCATGGTTTTGAGGCTAGGAGAAGTCCAAATCTGAGGTATTAGCAAGGCAATATTTTTTCCCCGAAGACTGTGGCGCTCTGGGGCTGGCTACAAGCAATCCACGGTCCTTGGCTTCTGTCATATGGCAATACACCTGGCAGTATTTCTCCTTTATCTTCCCAGTTCTACTGGCTTCCAGCATCTGGCTGCTCCCTGTGGCTTCTCTTTTTGTGTCCCATTTCCTTTGCTTTTAAGTACTTCAGCCATATTTGATTTCAAGACCTACCTTCATGCAGTCTGGCCACACCTGAACCCATTTGTAAATGTGACTTTGTCCTGTTTACAAATGGGTTCACATTTACAGAACCAGGGGTTGGGACCTGAACATGTCTTTTGTGGGGGGTATGATTCAATCTCCAACAGTCCACTCTCTAAACCCCCAAAAGACATATTCTTCCCACATGCAAAGTATATTCATTCCATCACAACATCCCAAAAGCCTTAAGTCATTTCAGAAACAATGCTAAGTACAAAAGTCTCATCAAAATTGGTTATGAGTATCTGTCCTGGGGCATAATTCCCCTTGTCTGTGGACCTGCAAAACAAATTATTAGCTTCCTATATGCAATGGTGGGGCAGTCATAGGATAGACGTTCCCATTCCACAAAGGAGAAATTGGAAGGCAAACAGGAGTCACAAGTTCCAAATAATCACAAAACCCACCAGAGCAAACTCCGTTAGATCTCAAGGTTTGCCAGCCATCTGTGGCTTGATTCTTTGTCCCCCAGGCATGATGAAGCGGCAGCCCCGCCCACCCCATCCAAGGACTTGCAAAGTAGCCATGCTTATCCACAACAGTGGGGATGTAGGCCCTGCACTTCAAGCACCGGGATGGTGGCCAGGCTCTTCACAAACCCTAGGATACAGTGCTCAACATCTCTGACCACGCTCTCCACAAGTGCCTGGGCACAAACCCCACCACTGGTGTAAGGCTGACACTCTTCCTGAAGACTGGGGTGCAAGACCCACCTTTTCAATCACTAGGGCAGATGGCATGCCCCCTTCAAGTACAGGGGCAGACCTGCCCTTTCCACACATGTGGTTGGGCCTACTCTCTTGGCCCAAGGTGAGCTTTTCAGTCCAGACCTTTGCTTCTATGGTTCTGCCCTCGAAGTTATTCATTCTTCAATTCATCCCTTTTCTGTCCCTTTCAGTCTAGGCTGGCAACAGTTCTACTCATACAGATTTTGCAAAAAACTTATTAACTTTGCATGCAGTTCAAATGAGTCCAAATCATCAGAACCTTCCTGGGTAACTATTTTTAATCCTAACTTCCAATGAAATGGCTGGTTGGATCCGTCTTCAGCTCCACCCTTTGTAGCAACAGGTCGTTCAGTTAAACTCTCAAATGGAGTCCTGCCTCTGGGGACCCACTTCCCAGAAGCTCAGGGAGAGGTCCATGACAGAGATGCTTCTGGTCCTAGTTTCAGAACACAATAGTTAGGCCAAGAATTTTCCAAATTATTAACTGCTATTTCCCTTGTGCGTAACAGTTCAATCTTCAGATTCTCTCTTTCTTCTCTCATCTCACAATAACCTGCAAGGACAAACCAGGCTGCATCTTCCACACTTAGCCTGGCAATCACCTCAACTAAATATTCAAGTTTATTGCCTGCAAATTCTACCTTCTATCCAACATCAGAATTCAACTTAGCCAAGTTTTCCAGCACTATATAACAAGGACTGCCTGTCTTCTAATTTCCAATGACAAATTCATCACTTACTTCGAAGTCCTAATGAGGGGGAGGTACCTTTAACATCTACACTTCTACTGACAGTCTCCCTCAAAGCAATATAGGCTTTTTATCAATAGCCTGACAATGCTTCTAGCCTCTACACACTACCCAATTCCAACACTATTTCCACATATTTAGGTACATGTCTCAGCAGCACCCCACTTTCCAATACCAAAAACTGTATTAGTGTCTGGCTTCTGAAACAAATACCATACAATGGGCTTACCAACAGGAATTTACAGGCTCATGGTTTTGAGGCAAGGAGAAGTCCGTATTTAAGGTATCAGCAAGGAAGTGCTTTCTCCCCAAAGACCGTGGCATTTTGGCTGGCTGCAAGCAATCCTTGGTCCTTGGCTTTTCTATCACATAGCAATACACCTGGCGGTATTTTCTCCTTTCTCTTCCAGGTTCTACTGATGTCCAGCATCCAGCTGCTCCCTGTGACTTCTTTCTGTGTCCAATTTCCTTTGCTTTTAAAGGATTTCAGCTATATTGGATTAAGGCCCACCCTAACTCAGTTTGGTCACACCTTAAACTAACAACATTTCCAAAGATCCTGTTTACAAATGGGTTCACATCTATAGAACAAGGGATTGGTCTAAACATGTCTCTTGTGGGGAACATGATTCAATCCCCAAAACAAGGTGCAAAAAGAAACAAACAGGGGTTTGAAGAGGGGATAAGAAAAATATGATGCGGCAGAATGGATTAGAAGAGGGTCAAAACTAGGGGAAGGAAGTGAAAGGATAATGAAAGAAGATGGGAAACAATGAATGAAAACTCTACAGGGTGGGTGGGGATAGGACGGCACAGAGCCATAAAAAGCAAAGTGGAAACATAAGGCCTGAGAGAATCTCAGGTAGAGGTAAAATGAAAAAGAAAAGCAATTCTAGATACAGCAGCCTCCTACTAAAAATATGTATTTATAGAGACTTCCTTGTTCCCAAAGTAGATCTCAAAAAGAAAATTCAATACATTCTTCATTTTGAATTATCTTTAGATGAAACATATTACTTCTAGGCCTCACTAACTCATACAGAAAAATCCCAGAACAAATTCTGCAAAGAAGTAACCTACCTCTGCAATATTAAATCCTAGGCTAAAAAGAAAATACGAGGCAGCTTAAAGAAAGTTAACTCATGCTTTTCAACTACCTAAAGATGAAAACACAGGGATTTTTCAATGTAATGATCTTTGTCACAAATAGGTTTGAGACATAATACTTTGATTTTATTTTAATCTGTTAAAACCAGTTCCTTAATAATATCAAGTTAAAACATATTTGGCCACTATTTTGAGGACATTCCTCTTCTGACTCGAGACTTTCCAACTGAAGCCAGGATATAGCGTAGCTGAGTTACACTCAAGCAAAGCTGTTGCAATCTGATGCTTATCTGAACCAGTTCTATAGAAAGTTATTTGCTTACTGCCAGAAGTACAGCATTATGCCCACAAGCCAAGTGCCAATTAAAAAAATATATAATTAACATGTCCCTTTCCTTTCACTATTAATATACGTAACTGCCCTTGCGGTTGACTGCACATCAGCCAATCCTAAGGAAAAGAATATGGTGGAAGTGTTGGACTGGATTAGGTTACCCTTCCATCTTGAGTGTAACTCTCGGACCACCGGGGTAGGTCAGTTGCCACTGTGCAGCCTGTGCAGTGCCACAATGTAAAGAACTAAGGGGGGACTTGACCAATAGCCCACAAGAAACTGAGGCCCTCAGACCAACTGCCCACAAGAAATAAGTAAGCATGTGTGAGTTTAGAAGCAGATTCTCTTCTAACAGTCTTCACATGAGACCACAGCCCCAACAACTTGCCTACAGTTTCAGAAGAGACTCTGAACCAGCAGCACTTTACCAGGTTGTGCTCAAATTCCTAACCCATGGAAACTGTGAGATCATAAACACTGTTTTTTTTAAAGACACTAAGTTTGGGACTAAATTATTATGCAACTAGAGAAAACTAATACCCAAGTCACACAACTACTAAGTCCTTTAAGGCAGATCAATCTTCTGACCCGTGTGGCCTTTAAATATAAGAACTAGATAATGTTTCTCCCTGACCATACTTGGCACTCTTCTTGAGCTGAAGACTACTTTTTCTATACTTTTTCTGAATTCAGCTACCTGATAGAAAGCTGACCCAAAGAATTCACCGTGAAGCCCATCTACAAATAGTTTCAGTTCCTTATCTGAAACTTATCTAAGCAGTAATGGCACTGCTAATGCTAATAAATACTCAGTCAAGTGTGGGAAAACAGTGTCGAAGGTACTAAGGAAACTAAAAATTCTAGACCAAGCCACCAACACCTCACTTTGGACTATGAAACAACCTCCTATCCAATCTGCCTGTGTATACTTTCTCCCCTAGGATCCATCACCCTCCACACACTAGAACTGATTTTTCAGTTGAGAAAGATTGCAATCACTGCTATGTGGATGTTGAATGATAGGGAGACAACAATCCAATAGAGCTGCAGCAGATATATATACCTTCTGCTGGAGCTAGCAAACCTTGCAGGACCTGCCCCAGAAAAGATCTGGGGGGGGAAATAACCTTTAATATAGGGTTCAGGACACACAGGCCCTACTACTATTGCTTCATATCCCATCCCCTAACTCCAACAAGGAACTAATAGGCAGGCAATGCTGAGTAATTCCTTCCATGTTAAGAAAAAATATCTGGAAAAAATAAAGGTGACAGCCTCACAAAACAGACCCCAGTTATTACTACTGCTCTGACAATCTCAGTGTAAAGCCCTAATCATGACACCAATTGTACCATCACTGCCACCTGTCTGTCACAGGGAATAACAGCAGCAAGGACATAAGGGATGCCAGAGCTGAGCATCTGGTGATGCTTCCTCCACTACAGGTGTGTGATACCATGTGACAATATGCATGTATACCCTAAAACAGCAGCACAGCATCATGCAAAGGGCTTGAGTTTAGAGCCCAACAAATTCTACCTTGTAAACTAACTAGGTGACCCTGGAGAAATTACTTAATCTCTCCAAGAATCAGTTTTCTCCACTGTACAATGGTGCTAAACCCCTACAACTCATATATTGTAGAGGTTTATTTATTTATTTATTTTTTGCATGAGCAGGCAACGGGAATCGACCCTGAGTCTCCCGCATGGCAGGTGAGAACTCTGGCTGCTGAGCCACCATGGCCCGCCCAGAATATTGTAGAGATTTAAATCATATATTAATTGTGTCTGTCTCAGAGTAAATGCCCATCAAATGCTATACTTCTATTTTCCTTCTTTTCCTACTCCGTCAAACAGTAACTTCTACGTAGGCTTAATGTTATCTCCTAATCACACCCTTTGGCAGGATCTTTATAAAAAGAGCAGGATTAACATGTAGAAAGTATTAACTGCTTGCCAAACACTAACAATTTTCAGTTATCTATATATTACTGAATCAAGTTCAAGATAGTATAGAGTGTGTTACTGTTTTATTTCTTTTTCTGTGGTCTTTTTATTTCTTTTTCTGAATTGATGCAAATGTTCTAAGAAATGATGAATATCCAACTATGTGATGATATTGAGAATTACTGAATATATATGTAGAACAGAATTATATGTTTATGTTTTTGTTTGTTCTTAATTTTTTTTAATAAATTTAAAAAAAGATAGTATAGCGAGTGAACAGAGCAAAAAGAAATCAAGAGGCACATACCACTAATGTGATCATCTGTAACCACAAAAATAAGTAAATAAAAATCTAATTAAACAACAATACAGCATCCTTTGTTCTCACCTTCACAAATCATTGGCTCAATTGTAAATACATGTCCCGCCTTCATCACTCCAACAGCTTTATTTTCTGAAATTAAAGAAGAAAAATTTCAAAATACAGCAAAACCAATAGTGTACCATTGAACAGTTCACTGGAAAAAGTACACAACTTATATCCCATCAGTGATTCTTAAATTATTTATTCTCTCCTCTTCCAATTCCCCTTTCTTAAAGTATATCATTTAACAAACAGGAGTTTTACTGATAACCACCTACTTTGGCACAGGTAGGTTCTAGGTCCATTTCATTCTGCTTTTATTGTCTCTTGAAAAATACAGATATCCTCATGTGGGATTTCAGATTTGATTATCATTGAAATTAGAAAAAAGGTGATACCATTTATATTCTCTGATATACTATATAATCAGAATAGCAATCATTGAACCTAGCAAAGTTCCATTACTCACCCTGGTATAAAAGTTTTGAGAACGACAGTTTCAGTAACACCAAAAGTTTCCCACCTCTATAAACATGTTGCATGGCTTTTAGAAACAACTACACGATTTTCACACTGTTTTCACTCTTTTTTTTCTTTTTGCATGGGCAGGCACTGGGACTCACACCCAGGTCTCCGGTATGGTAGGAAAGAACTTAGCCACTACGCCTCCATTGCCTGCCCATTTTCATACCGTTTTATGAGTTTTCTTTAACTCATCTGAAAGGGAAACAAAGCCCCTGCACGTTAACCTTTTTATTTTTAATACTGAAGATATTATTCTTCATTTGAAAAAGAAATTCCATTTCTGTCTCCAAGTACAATTTTATACCTTTTTTGTCCAAGGTCACTAATATGTGAGAGCATTTTTCAGGTCCATCACGAGAAACACAACTATGAACTGAAGTAGCCAGACTTGTCATCCCAAAATAAAGGCCAGAGGGGAGAGAGGGGGAGAGGGGGAAAAACAGCCCTTTCCAGACAATCTTAGACAAAAGTGCAAAACTAGTTTAAATTTCATATTTAATAAACAAACAAAAACACATTTCGCAAAAAAACAAACTGGCATTAGCTAAGTGACTAACTGCACAAGCCCTGCTTGACCACCAGGTGGCAAATACATTGGTTTTCATGATCATGACTTTGGTAATAAATTACAAATGGGTTCACTGGTCTCAATCTACTAAATCCCACTCTTTCTATAGAGAACCCAATTTCACCCATCCGTTCACATTCTTGCATGTCAAGAATTCTTTGTGGGGGAAAATTCAACTTCTCCAAGTAGAGAATTCTTGATATTCTCACAAGCAGTGGGGACAACCAAAGCAATAGGCTGAGCCCCCAATCTTGGGATTTGTTCAAGTGAAACTTAACCTGCAAAGGACAGGCTAAACCTACTTAAAATTAGGCCTAAGAGTCACCCCCAAGAGAACCTCTTTTGCTGCTCAGATGTGGCCTCTCTCTCCAGTCAACACAAGCAATCTCACCACCCTCCCCCTGTCTACATGGGACATGACTCCCAGGGGTGTGGACCTTCCTGGTAACGTGGGACAGAAATCCTAGAATGAGCTGGGACTCAGCACCAAGGGGTTGAGAAAACCTTCTCAACCAAAAACCTTCTCGACCGAAAGGGGGAAGAGAGAAATGAGACAAAATAAAGTGTCAGTGGCTGAGAGATTCCAAACAGAGTCGAAAGGTTATCCTGGAGGTTATTCTTACGCATTATATAGATATCACCTTTTTAGTTAAGGCATAACAGAGTGGCTGGAGGGAACTGCCTGAAGATGTGGCGCTGTGTTCCAGTAGCCATGTTTTTTGAAGGTGACTGTATAATGATACAGCTTTCGCAACGTGACTGTGTCACTGCGAAAACCTGTGTCTGATGCTCCTTTTATCTACCTTACGGACAGATGAGTAAGACATATGAATTAAAAATAAATAAATAACAGGGGAACAAATATTAAAATACATTTAGTAGATTGATATGCTAGTGATCAATGAAAGGGAGGGGTAAGGGGTATGGTATGCATGAATTTTTTTTCTGTTTTCTTTTTATTTCTTTTTCTGAATTGATGCAAATGGTCTAAGAAATGATCATGATGATGAACATACAACTATGTGATGAAAAAAAGAATGTTCATATTGTATGTTGATTGGTTTTATTAATAAAAATTTTTTTAAAAAAGAGTTTTTTGTGACTAGCTATCATGCTGCTTTCCACCATCATAGGTATTGCCAAAACATGTTTACCGCCTATTTTAAATTGGGACTTTCTGACCTTCTATTTCTCATCTCATGAAGTTTCTCTCAAAATGACATTTGATTTACTACATATATAGAATTGGCCTGTATTCCTTGGAGATAGCAAAAAGAAAATGTCAGTACGATGTCACAGAAAGAAAAAACAAAGAATAAAAAAATCCAAAGTTGTACTGAACAACAGCCAATGGCCCCCTGTAAGACTGAGTACATGTAACTATGAGTACTTGAATTATGGCTAGTCTGAACTTAGATGCACTATAAGTGCAAAAAAGACAACAAATTTGGAGGACTAAAAAAGCAGATAATAATTGGCAATAATTTTTAAATTGATTGCATGCTGAAATGTTAATATTTTGGATGAGTAAAATTAATTTCACCTGTTTCTTCTTACTATTTTTAGTGGGCTACTAGAAAAATTTAAATTACATATATGGCTCATATTAGATGTCTACTGAACATTGCTGATTACAGAGAAACTAAGTTCCATTTCTTTCTACTACTGATTCATTATCCCTGACAAACAGCAACTCCCACTCATCTCCACTCTTCTGGTTTCTTTCTCAACACATCTTACTCAACAAACATACATTAAAATGAGTGGCTACATCGTTGCAGGACTGCATCACTGCAGTACTATGCTAGGTATTTTTTTAATGTACCTCTCTAATACTGTTCTGGACTGCTAGTTGCCTGAATGCAATATACCAGAAACAGAATGACTTTTAAAAAGGGGAATTTAATAAGTTGCTACTTTACAGTTCTAAGGCCGAGAAAATGTCCCAATTAAAACAAGTCTATAGAACTGTCCAATTTAAGGCATCCGGGGAGAGATATCTTGGTTCAAGAAGGCCGATGATGTTCAACATTTCTCTCTCAGCTGGAAGGGCACATGGTGAGCATGGCGGTGTCTGCTGGCTTTTCGTGGCTCTACCAAAAAGGGACTCTCTCCAAAATGTTTCCTCTTGAGACAATCAAAATGCTCCCCACCCAGCAATATTGAATGAGGATTAAAGGGCATGGTTTTTCTAGGGTCTACCAGATTCAGACTGGCACAAATATCTACCTCAGAGTTATTTTAATAATTGAACACACCAAGGGAAGACACTTTTGAAGAAAGTAACATGCAGTCTAAATGTAGGGTATTATCATCATTAGATCTCACCTGCTAATGACTTAGAGGTGGGGGTAGGATACAGGGAGTTAAGGCTTAAAATATACAGAGTTTCTATTTGGGATAGAAACGTTTTGGTAACAGATGAAAGTGTTGTGGTATCCCGCTGTCTTATTCCTGGACAACTCCTCCTTGTGTTCATCAGGGCACTTCCAAGCAGGACCCCTCTGCCGGGCCCATCTACCCAGTGCCTCCTGCCTTGACAGCCCTCGTGTGGCTATCCCACCATGCCACAGGCTCAGAGGGCCCCAGATGGAATTCACGTCTCTTCATCCATGCCTTTTACTCCTCAGAGAGACCAACCCCACCCAAAAGACCTCTGTCATCTCGGATTCCCCACTCCCTACCTCCAGAAATACACCTGCTTCTCCCACTCATCCTGCTGCAAAGCAGCCATGTCCAGGCCCCTAAAGCCCACCCACGAACCCTTCCAGGGACTCACTCCATCAATCAAGCCCTTACCCTCTTTTCTTCAATCTCTCCCTCCCCGTCCCTCTCCATGTTCAAGGTGCTCTGCTCACTCCCACCTCAAAATGAAACAACAAATACACTTCACTGAGAAAAACAAAAATAAAAAACAGATGATGGCGTTGCTAGCGTAACACTGTTAAAGTAATTAACAGTACTGAATTATATATTTGGATGTGGTTAAAAGGGGAAATATTAGGTTTTATATATGTTACGGGAATAAAAATTTGTTTTAAAAATGCATCTTGCACAACACAAATAAGGAACTCTAAGTTAAACCGTGGACTACAGTTATTAAAATTGCTTTTGTCAATTGTAACAAATGTACTACACCAATACAAGGTGTTAATAGGGTAGTATATGGGAATTCTGTATTTCATGCATGAATGTTCTGTAAACCCACAACTTCTTTAAAAAAATAAAGCAGCATCAGCAACAAATAAATTCTCACTCTAACAAGGACTACTTTTTCAAAATAAAAACATGCCTGAGAAAACAGGCATGATCTTAGAAATGCTGTAATTCTACTAGAAGAAAGGTTGGGAGAAGGGGATGGGGGAAGTTAAATAACTTCCTGGCTCCTACCTCAGTAGGGTTAGGAATAGGGAGTTACAAACCAAAGCAGAGATTGTTTGAATTTCAAAAGGTACCTCTGCTGTACAAAGAATCCATCAGAAGTTTTTTAACACCTCAAAGTGATCACGACATATTTTGATTTATATAAACCTGATTTAAATTTGAATTTTCATAAATCCACTAAGTTTATGAAATGAATAACTGGTCTTTTTATTTTTCACAGTTGTTTTTTATTTTTAATTAAATGGCTCAGTATAAAATTCAGGTGGCATTTCTCGGATATCAATGGCACCATGGCTTGCTGACGCGCCCATCACTGACACGCCCATCACTGACCCACATCCTCTTCTCCTATAAATTCTACTGTCTTCAGACATTCTCTCTCTTTGTCTGTGTAAGACAATGTTTTTCATTCCCTGCCTTGCACACTCACACACAAGCACACACCTGCACACACCACTGTATTCAGTTTAGCTACTTCCATTCTGTAAAAAAGAATGAGCTCTTCTTAGGTGATTACAGCCAACAGTGAGGAATGAAGTCAGCTACTTGTTTTCCATTGCTAGTTTTTTGTTGTTGTTTTTTGGGGGAGGGGTGCATGGTCTGGGACTCGAACCCAGGTCTCCCGCATGGAAGGCAAGCATTCTACCACTGAACCACCCATGCACCCTCCATTGCTAGTTTTTATTTCAAGCATGATTCACAACTTGAATGAAAACAATTATATGGTCTGCTAGAAAATTGCTTACTGATGTCAGATACTGTGTTCTGGACAACTTCTCCAGTTTCTATTGCTGAGATATTTCTCTTTGTCTTTACAATCAGCCACATCCAGGATTTTACCACCTCACACCTTGTCTACGTCAACAACTGCCCATCATGCTGACCTGACTAACTCCCAACTACAACTGATTTTATATATACCACTGACAAATTAGTCTTTCCAAAATATCAATTTCATTATGCTACTCTTCTACCCAAAAATGTTTCAGCAAATCCCTACAGACCAAGTCAAATATCTTTTTCTGGCATCTAGCATGCCCTGCACAACCAGTCACTAGTCAACTCAGCCAAGCTCATCCTGTCCCTGTTCAGTATCAATGTGAAGCACCTATTCATACTTCCTCTCCACCTGGAATACTCCTATGTTCTCAACCAAACCAAATTCTCAACCATTTTTTAGTTCTCAGGTGCATATTCCACATCTCTCATAGGATCCAGCACCACACTGCTACAGTGTTTACTAGGCAACACAAAGTATAGGAAAGAAGATTAGCTCTAGAAAGCCAGAAGAATCCAGGTACCAATCCTAGCTCTCACATTTATTTACCAGTTTGTGGGCCCTTGAGCAGATTACCTCTCTAAACACAGAATCTGTTTTTTAAAACAGGACTAAATCATTCATAGAATTGTGATGATCAAATGAGATAATGTTTATCATCATCCTTGTCATCTTAGGAGTTAATATTAAGTGCTTACACACACCGTTTTCATGCACTGTTTTAAGTGCTTTCCATGTATAATCTCACTGAATCCTAAAAACAGACCTAAGGTAGGTACCATTCCCTACTTTTGTACAGAGAAAAAAACTTGGGCAAAGTGCCTATATAGCAGGCACTCAATTTCACACACACTTCTCTTCCTCTCCTTCCCTAAGGTCACATGTTCCTCTCCTATTTTAGTAAAGTGAAAGAATAGATAGGAGAGGAAGACTCTGAGAAGAAAAATAAATATCCAAAAAGTAACTTGACTTGTTCTGAGCTTCAGTCTGGTCAACATTTCTCCTGGCTTTCTTTTCCCTATAAAAATGTTTCTCAAACTAGTTAAATTCCTTCCCAGAGCACTCATTTTGAACAGCACTCTTCCTGGCATTAAGTAACAAACTCATTCCTGCATATATATTATATCTACTCAGAAAAAGTTTCTAGAAGCCATTACTTGTTTTACTTTTCCTTTGTATTCTGATCAGAGGGATCTCAGCTTGAGAAGAGGTATTTTGCCTATTCTCCTCTATTTACACCCAATTATTAAAGTATATATACATGTATACATACATTAAGAACTCAAATCAAACCAAGTTGAACTGATTTCACCTAAGGAACCAGGATAGCAATGGCTAGATATGTGGTAGAGAATACTGACTGTTCACCAAAATCAGTTTACCTTTCTTCTAGAGCACTCCCAGCCTCCCTTGCAGCTAGATGTGACCATGTGACTGAATTCCTGCCAATGGAGAGTAAATGTGATTTATGCTAATTCCAGGCTGTCTCATTAAAACCTCTCACAATCTCCATCTATTGTCTAGGATGGTAACCCCCAAGGTTATCTTAGAAGCTACTGGTTGAAGAAGACAGAGTTTGGGTCACAGATTTACAGCCCAAAGAATAACCCCCACAGTGACAAAACACACCTACCTGTCTTGTACTGTCATGTGAGCAAGACACAAACTTGTATTATGTTTGAGCCAATATACATTTGGGGGATCTATTTGTCATAGCTAATACCATTGTTCTAATGCATACAAAATAGTAGGTACTGCTAAGTATTTCTTCAATAAATATTTGTTGACTAAAAGGTGAGTAAATGTGAAATCTATGGACAGTACTTACTGGCATAGTGGGGCACATTAGGGGATGTATGAAAAAGTTTGTGGATTCCATGCCCACAGTAGCTTCGAACAACTGAAAACCCATTGGCTTGGGCATGCTTCTGAATAATGTTTCCCAATTCTCTGTATCGAACACCAGGTTTCACTGAAAAGAAAAGCAAAAACTAATGACAAAGATTATTCATGGTAATAATAACATTTATTAAGTAATTGCTATCTATGTGCAAAAAACCTTTTTAAATGCTTTATGTGCCTCCAGGTCTTAAATTACAGATGAGGAAACCAAGGCATAGACAGTTTACACAGCCAGCAAGTTGCAAAGCTGAGATTCAAGCCAGGAGCCCCTATAATTCCTCTTTTAATGCCAAAATAGGAAGAAGCATGCATAGTATTAAAAGCTCAGGAACTCAGCTTGAGGAAGCAGAATTGTGATGGGTAGATGCGTAGTAGAGAATACTGACTAGTGACTAAACAATGGACTGGAACACAAACTTCTCTTCCTTTCCTTCCCTAAGGTCACACGTTCCTCTCCTATTCTAATAAAGTGAAAGAACAGACAGGAGAGGAAGACCCCAAGAAGAAAAATAAATATCCAAAAAGTAACTTGACTTGTTCTGAACTTCAGTCTGGTCAACATTTCTTCTGGCTTTCTTTTCCCTGTAAAAATGTTTCTCAAACTAGTCACAGTTGTGGGGAAAAGGTACAGAAAAGTACTTTTCTCAATACATTTCCTAAATGGTAATTTTGTGTGACTTCTACCATGTTTCCATAGAAAACAAAAGAAGTATCTCTCCTTGCAGCTACAACTCAGCTTGCACCGACCCCAGGAACTGGGCACTGCCACACTCCCAGAGTATCTGGACATAGTTCTGGGGATTCTTCAACTTCCTAGAGTCTCTCAACTTGCTATGTGATTTCCAACCTAAGGCTCAAGTATGATGCATCTTGTACACCCAATCACATTTCTAGATAAATAGTCCAAGGTATCTTCTAATTTTTTTTTTTTTTTTTAACATAGGCAGGCACTGGAAATCAAATCCAGGTCTCCAGCATGGCAAGCAAGAACTCTGCCTGCTGAGCCACCATGGCCCCCAAGGGATCATTTTAATTAACATTTTGACTTGCTATTAATCATATGTTCCAGTTTGATTATGTGTGGGTGGCAGGGGTGAGGGAGGGGGTTCTGATTTTAAGAAACCAAGCTGACTTTCAAAACGATTTTTTCTTTCATTCCCATCCAGACCTTCTTATCAGTCCTGACCAACTGGGCATGAAGTGGGGGATGGAGTTTAATCTACGTACACAGTATACAGTATAGAAAATTCCCATTCAACAATAAAGAAGGAGGGTGAGAAGAGGAAATTCTCAAACTAGGGGCAATTTTGATCTCAAGAGGGCATTGTCATTATCTGGAGACATTTTCAGTCACCAGAACTAAGGATGTTGGTGCAACTGGCATCTAGTGGGTAGAGGCTAGGAATGCTGCTAAGCAGCCTGCAATCCACATAACAGGACCCTACCACAAAGAATTATCAAGCCCAAAATGTCATTAATGCAGAGGTTGAGAAATACTTCTCTAAAAGGTTAATCCTTCTCTAAAAGATTAACTAGTCCTCTAATCTCTCTAGGGCTCTGCACCAGGATAGAAGCAGTCAAATTAGCGGAAAATAAGATGCAGGAATGATACGCAACATGTAAATTCCATAGAGAAAGCATCTTTTGTTCTCTCCTGGTTACTATTTTGAAGACTTTGATAGCTTCTTGAAAATAAGTTGCAGGAATGACATGTAATGTAACATTCCAAAGTCAAAGCATCTTTTGTTTGTTCCTGGTTACTATTATGAAGACTGGTGGTTTCTTGTCAAGTTTTTTTCCTTTGTCTTTGTAAAACATTCCCACTATCTTGTTATTTAAATCAATTCACAGAGAAGAAAAAGAAAAAAACACTGAACATTTCTGGCAGAAACCATAAAAATTATTTTAAACTGAAGCTTCCACAAATAAATAAGGAATCTGACACTAAAGTTCTCATGTCATAATACCTTAAAGAATTTAAAAAATTTTTAAATAATCAACAGTGAACAATAACTAAAGAGAAATCTCATTTCTACATACAAGAAAACATCACATTCAATTTTTCATTGCTTCAGTTTTATTAAATTAGTAAAAATTTCATCTCTCATTCATGTAAATTTATGCATGCTTCTACACATGCTAATTTGAAATGATGTCTAAAATATTAGCTGAAAAATACTAAGTTGCAGAACATTACAAACATTATGATCCCATTTAACCTAATTAAACATATATATACACAGGTAGGGGTGTGTGTGTGTGTGTGTGTACTTTATTGAATAGGGGTAAAAAACCTAAACGTTAATAGTGGATACCACTGGAGATAAGAGAGAGAGATAAAAGGGCAAGAATAAGTCGAATAAAGAAAGATCATTCATTTTTTTCTCATAATGTTCAGTCTTGTTTTAATTCTTTATAATGAGAATATAAAACTTAAGTATTTCAAAGAATAAAAAAGTAGAAATGTAAGTTGCACTGAAGAACTTTTCATACACTTTTCCACATTAATCAGCCAAAAAAAAGTAAGATAAATCATAGGAGAGCTAAAAGATGCTAAGCAATTATCTGACCATCAAGAGATTATCAAATCATCCTTAAAAATCTACTACTAAAAAAAAAATCTATTACTGCTAGGGTGGGCAATGGTGGCTCAGTGGCAGTTCTCGCCTGCCATACTGGAGACCCGGGTTCAATTCCCGGAGCCTGCCCATGTCTAAACAATAAAAAATCTGTAACTGTTAAAACCCAATGCTAAGGGGGAATGGTAAGAAAGGGGGGGAATTCAACTTCCCCAAGCTGAATTCTTGACATTGTCACAAGTAGTGGGGACAACCAAAGCAATAGGCTGAGCCCCCAATCTTGGGATTTGTTCATGTGAAACTGAACCCGCAAAGGATAGGCTAAACCTACTTAAAATTAGGCCTAAGAGTCACCCCCAAGAGAACCTCTTTTGTTGCTCAGATGTGGCCTCTCTCTCCAGCCAACACAACAAGCAAACTCACCACCCTCCCCCTGTCTACATGGGACATGACTCCCAGGGGTGTGGACCTTCCTGGTAACGTGGGACAGAAATCCTAGAATGAGCTGAGACTCAGCATCAAGGGGTTGAGAAAACCTTCTCAACCAAAAACCTTCTCGACTGAAAGGGGGAAGAGAGAAATAAGACAAAATAAAGTGTCAGTGGCTGAGAGATTCCAAACAGAGTCGAAAGGTTATCCTGGAGGTTATTCTTATGCATTATATAGATATCACCTTTTTAGTTAAGGCATAACAGAGTGGCTGGAGGGAACTGCCTGAAGATGTGGAGCTGTGTTCCAGTAGCCATGTTTCTTGAAGGTGACTGTATAATGATACAGCTTTCGCAATGTGACTGCGTCACTGCAAAAACCTGTGTCTGATGCTCCTTTTATCTACCTTACAGACAGATGAGTAAAACATAAGGAATAAAAATAAATAATCAGGGGAACAAATGTTAAAATAAATTTAGATTGAAATGCTAGTGATCATGAAAGGGAGGATTAAGGGGTATGGTATGTATGAATTTTTTTCTGTTGTCTTTTTGTTTCTTCTTCTGAACTGATGCAAATGTTCTAAGAAATGATCATGATAATGAATACGTAACTACGTGATGATACTGCAAATTACTGATTATATATGTAGAATGGAATGATCGTATGTTAAGAATGTTTGTATTTGTTATATTTTTTTTTAATTTTTTTAAATTAATTTAAAAAAAGCCAATGCTAACTTCGGGAGCATAAAAACAAAGCTGGTAGGTACAAGGACTGCGCAGTGCAGTGACAAGTCACTGCCAATGCAGAGCAGTTCTCCAAGAGATATCTAGCCAAAACGCTGACCTGCATCAATGGCTTGCATCAGGCATTCATACGTGGTCTGGACTAGTTTCCGTGCTCCCTCATCCACATCTCCAACAAAAAAAGTCTCATTCAGGTCCCCATGATAACCACTGCGATAAAGAGTGATGTCCACTGCAAAAGAATGTGCAAATATAAAGACCACATTTATTTTTATTTTAAAATAAAACTTCAGTACTTACAATGTGACAGTGGTAAGCAGTTTAATGGAAAAGGTAACTTCTGCACCCTCAAATGAGACACCAATGGATATAGTTATTGCCCAAAAGAAACTCCTTGCTGCTAATGCAGCTAAACTCACTGTGAAGAACAGTGATATGTACACACAGCACAAGTCAGATGGTGGATTTTCACTCTCATAGTATTTAATCAGATAATTTATGGTAGAATAAAGATGTATTCAGGATATATCCATGAAAGATCAATAAACAAGTATCTGTAACATCAAACTGACAACTCTGCTACATTTTTACATTAAAGAAAAAATACTCTTTCATTTATTTATTTAGGTTCTTCCTCCCTCTAGGGAATAACTAAATAGAAAATACACACTGTTCTACACTTGATATTTTTTTTTTGGCATGGGTAGGCTCCAAGAATCAAACCCAGGTCTCTGGCTCACACTTACTTTTAAAACTTCATTACTTATTGCTCACATCTGTGAATATTCATCCTTCTCTATTCCCATGTTTAAGAATAAAGATTACTACTCCACTGCTTTAATACACTAAATGTATATCTAAAAAGCACATGAGATGAGAATTGTAAACCATGAATTTCAATAACCTACAATATCACTAGTTTTTTTAGAGGTATTTCACTCTAGCACCACGTGTGCCTTCCTGAAAACCCCACACATTCTGCATGTAACAACAACAAGGTTTATAACAAAAGGGGGTTGGAGGCAGACCCCTCAAAACCTATGGAACTTTTAAGAAGATATCCTAAGTAAAGCAATATAACTCTAATAAAAATAGTGTCACAACTAGGTCTCTGATATCATTCTCAGCCAGCAACATAGGTGGAACATTCTCCATTTGGAGAATGTTTTTTACCATTAATGCCTGAGCTTCAGCTTCTGCATTTGATATGGAGTTCCTTGAAGATATTTAGCTACTAAAGAGACCAATTTCATCAATACTAAAAATATCATCTAGGGGAACCTTCATCATCTTTTTTTTTTTTTTTTTAAATCACAGAAGGAACTATCTTTGTAGCTTCTTTCTCTGCACTTGTGCCTTCCCAAGATAGCTTAACATGGGGGAGGCTTACACTTTCTGAACTTCTTACACCAAACGATGGTACTTCTGCAGGTTTTCAAGAATTTTTTACTGAGCGTTCTTTAACTGTTAAAAAAGACTGTCCCAGCCCCTTTAAAACCATCAGTGAACTGGGGTGGATCACCCTTAAATCAACATGACTTCATTGTACTGACATCTATCACCTATTTACCAATCACATATGAGAGAATCTGCTTTAAAGAAAACGCACACTATACCAAACAGATCATACTAGAAGTATCTTTAAAGCACCATGCACAAAAACCATAAAAGAGGTTTCTGTGGATTTTTGACTGACACTAAATTTTAAATACAAAAAAGCCCAAATTTGGTATAGGAAGCAAATTAGGAATACACAAATCATTCTTTCAAACTCCCAAAACCTTGTTGCTCATGATGACAAGTCACATATATGTTTCTTACCATTAACAATATCACCTTCTTGTAAAGGCCGTCTGTCTGGAATTCCATGACAGATCACTTCATTCACTGAGGTACAACAAGACTTTGGGAAATTATAATAATTCAGTGGAGAGGGATAGCAATTTCTTGCAATGCATGCCTATAATTAAAATACAGAAAAATAATTTGGAATATGCAAAAGAAAAATTAATCTGTGCAATTTTATGGTACCATCTCCTGAATCTGATTTTAAAATTGGAAAAAATGTGAAAAATTATGGACAAATACTGCAAAGAATAACATATTTATTATTTTCTTTAAAAATGGTAGTGAATATTTCCTTTAACTGTACACAATATTTATGCCAGTCACAGACAGTATGCAAACCAATTTACTGATAATTGCAAAGGAAAAAACAAATTCACATATTACAGATATATACTAATGTTATATATGAAGATTCTTCTACTTTAGAATTAACTACTCCTTATGAAGAAGAAATTATATTTAAAGTAAATATTAACAAGTACCTTCAATGTAATTATCATTTCGTATATAAAAACAAGCCTATTATTTCTGTGTCCAAAAAGTGAATACCAGTAAAATTAATGTTAAAGTACTTACAGAGACATTTTAATCACTACATTCATGTATAACAACAAAAAGAACACTTAGAGAGAAAATGGTATGACTTCCCATAGCCAGTCTTACTTTACCTGGATGTTCTTATATACAATGCTACTCAGGGAATACATTATTTCTCTTTACATTTTGATACACAGTCTTCAGGCTAATAATTTTTAATGATTGTATATAATACCATATGTTGCATATGCCATTAATTTGAAGTTCCATCTACTACAAAAAATAACAACCAGTACTCCATACCTATGGCTTTTCCCTTATTCAGGTCTATTCTTCTGTATGTCTCTCAGCACTAAATAGAATCATACAGCCCTAATTCAAACTGCCAAATCCATCACTTACAAGTTGTATAACTTTGGACAAGTTAGTTCACCACTCTCTGCTTCAGTTTCCTTATCTGTAAAATGGAGTTAATAGTATCTACCTCATAGTGTTGTCAGAGGGTTAAGTAAAATAAGGTAAAAGAAGCACTTAAAAGAACACCTGGCTTACAGTAAGCATTCAAAATGCTATTATTGCATACTGTATAATTTACAATTAAATCAGTGCCCCCAGATTAGAATTCTTGAATGAAAAATTACTATAAAATTTTATAACTAAAAAAACTTTCAAATTTCCTTTCAAAAGGGTTATCCCAATTTATAATACCATTACCATGTAAGGGCACCAGTTTCATAATACGTACATAAAGAATGATATAATAAAAAATAAATAATAGGAGGAACAAATGCTAAAATAAATTTAGTTTGAAATGCTAGTGATCAGTGAAAGCGAGAGGTAAGGGGTATGGTAGGTATAATCTTTTTATTTTTTTCTTTTTTCTGTTTTCGTTTTATTTCTTTTTCTACTGTCTTTTTATTTCTTTTTCTGAATTGATGCAAATGTTCTAAGAAATAATGAATTTGCAACTAAGTGATGATATTGTGAATTACTGATTATGTTAATTTTTATTTTATTTGTTAATTTTTTAATTAATAAATTAATTTTAAAAAGATTAGGAGCAAGAAAACAAAAACAAAAACAAAAAGAACAATATAAACATTTTTTAAATAGTAAGTTAATAGGTCTTCAAAATTTGCTTTTTTTTCTTCTGACTACCTGAGCAGATTTAATCATTCCTCCATGTACTACTTTATTAATGAGCTGATATCTCTTCTTTTACAGACATTCTATTTATATAATGAGTCTTAAGGTCTCTCCTTGATGGCTGGGTAATCTTTATATAAAAAAAGAAACCCCTATATCATATTTACTACAAATATTTATCTGGTCTGGGGTTTGCCTTGGTATTGTGGGATGAAAAAAGCCTATTTTTAAGTAATGTGATTTCATAAGTTACATTCTTTTTTCTCTTTTCTTTTTTTTCTGTAGATGCATGGTCCGAGAATCAAATCCAGGTCTCCCGCATGGAATGCTAGCATTCTACCACTGAACCACTATTCTTTTTTATTTCAAAATATTTCATGTACAAACAGACCATGGCATGATTTATTTAAACACTGATAATATTAATCATTTCATAAAAGCAAAACTAAAGAGCTTATGAAATGAGATGTATTAGAAACAAGTTATTTTAATCTCACCTCAGATCTCAATATAACAGATAAATATGTGAATAATGTCTATTGAAAAGTTTCGCATACTTGAAATAAAGTAAAAAGTCTGCCTTCAAATTAGCTTAGCATAGTTCCTTTAGACATCAAGAAATTAAGTCTTCTGTATTTTTTAGAAGTCTAAAATCATCTTCTAATGTGCAAACATTTTTCAAAGTATAAAGTTCAAAGTAAAGATCTTACTAAGTGCACAGCGTGATCTATTTCTTCAGTAGTTACACCTGGTTTAATCATTCCAGCAGCAATATCCAACACTTCTCTAGCAAGCTGTAAAAGAGGAAGACTTAACATTCAGAGAAATATCACAGAAACAGAAATCAGTACCATTTGTACTGTCTTAGATTTTGTGGGAGAGAGGTAAAATGGATCTTCCCTTGAATAGTACTAACACTGAATTTTCATTTAAAAACCATTTATATTGCTAACATCCATCCAAAATATAAATAACATTGTGCGTGCTAACTAGCAAATAGCTTAAGAAGTAGGTTTGACTGATTTCTATGTAAAGATTTCTATACTAAGTGATATAAGTAATAATCAATAGAGAAAGATTGAGCTCTCTAACATTTCTAAAATAGAGGAAGATAGAACAAAATAAAAGATGAATGAATTTCCTCAAAGAACCACAGCAAATAAGTAATAGGGATATAAAGTTCTCTCAGGTTTATCAAAGAAAATTAGTATCAGCCACTACTTAGAGATATTTCATAATATGACTGCGCTGGTTTGAAAGGATGTATGTACTCTAGAAAAGTCATGTTTTAATCAAAATCCCATTTCATAAAGGCAGAATAATCCCTATTCAATATTGTATGTTTGAAACTGTAATCAGATCATCTCCCTGGAAATGTGATTTAATCAAGAGTGATTGTGAAGCTGCATTAGGTGACGACATGTCCCCACCCATTTGGGTGGGTCTTTTAAGTTTCTAGAGTCCTATAAAAGAGGAAACATTTTAGAGAATGAAAGAAATTCAGAGAGAGCAGAGAATGCTGCAGCACCATGAAGCAGAGAGTCCATGAGCCAGCGACCTTTGGAGATGAAGAAGGAAAATGCCTCCCGGGGAGCTTCATGAAACTGGAAGCCAGGAGAGAAAGCTAGCAGATGACACCGTGTTCACCATGTGCCCTTCCAGCTGAGAGAGAAGCCCTGACTGTGTTCGCCATGTGCCTTCTCACATGAGAGAGAAACCCTGAACTTCATCAGCCTTTTTGAAACAAGGTATCTTTCTCTGGATGCCTTTGATTGGACATTTCTATAGACTTGTTTTCATTGGGACATTTTCTTGGCCTTAGAACTGTAAACTAACAACTTATTAAATTCCCCTTTTTAAAAGCCATTCGATTTCTTATATATTGCATTCAGGCAGCTAGCAAACTAGAACAATGACCTTTAACTTAACCCTATACAAATTTCAAACTATGCCCTATATTATGATGTCTCATGAAAATAAAATGACAAAATGTCATAAAAACCTATTAAAAAAATACAAAGGGTAAAAGAAATACACTGCCAACTGAATACAGATTACCTACCAAATAAATCTTCAAATAGGCTATTAAAATAGATCATGGTTGTATAAAATGATATGATACATTAGTCTAATGAAAAATAATTATGTCTAGTCATAGTCTTACAATAATACTCGATACCTTTAAAATCGGCAAATCATTAACTTCTTTTGTAATGATTGCTTAAACACGGCCTACAATGGGGAAAACAATACTTACCCTACATACAAGTCGCATCCCTTCTATATCTTCAGTTGAAAGTAATTTAATTTGAGAAGTACCTTTAAGAGCCTGTTCAGATTCAGACATTCCTGAAATGGAAATTGGTAAGTAAAACCAATTAATAGGAAGCAAGCTAATAAAGGGAAGGAATAATCTGAAATAGCAAAATGTTCAACTCTATTAAAAATCAGCCAATATTTATGGAGCACTTATTACATGCCAAGCAGTGTGCTCAGTAAATGATACACATGTGAATGGTACCAAACAATGTGCAAAGTGCTTTCACGATTGTTATCACAAAGAAGAATATACCAGCAAGTGATGAATCCAATGCCCTGTTTTTTGAAACCAGAACCTAAATCAGTGTTTTTCAAATGGCACTTTGTGACCCATTAGTGGACTATAGTACAAACAGTAGAAAGTCAGTCTATGATCCATTAATGGGCTATGAATAACATTTTTTTTAATAAGACTATATAATACCATAGTAGGGACATGTTTCATGAAGTGTATGGCTATCATATTTATTTATATAAACACATACACAATTATACAGATCATGATACAGAATATATTTGTTGCTATGGGTCATCATCAGAAAGTTTGGAACATCTAGCTAAGAATCTTTGCTGACTGTAATTAGCATAATTCAAGTAATGCAGACATTTAAAAGTAATAAAGTCAGTACAACATTTATTCCAAAACCTGACCAAAATAATAAAATAAATCAACTAATCTTGCATATAAATACTGATATAAAAATCCTAAATGAAACATTATAAAACAGAATACAAAACAGCCATACACCAGGATTTAAGTAAGATTCATTCCAGGAAAGCAAGAATAGTTCAATATTAACAAATCTATTAATTTAATTCATCATAGTCATAGATTAAAGAAGGAAAAATAAACAATCATCTCAAAAGAAAAATAATGCTGATAACATGGTCAGCCACCACCTTAACTTGATAAATATAAATCTCAGGCCAAGAGCCAACACTGTGGGATGACCATCAACAGCACTAATATTTAACACTGTTCTGGCAGTTCTAGCACATGGAATAAAAAAAAGAGAAAGAGGGCAGGCCATGGTGGCTCAGTGGCAGAGTTCTCGCCTGCCATGCCGGAGACCCAGGTACGGTTCCCGGGTGTTTGCCCATATTAAAAAAGAGAGAGAGAGAAAGAAATTCGATGTATAAAACTGGAAAGGAGAGGACAAAATTTTTATCAATCCAAGATATCACTGTTTTTCCCTAAAACAAGAAAATCTCCTTAAAAATGACTAGAATTAAGAATTCAGCAAGTTGACAAATTATAAATACATTAAAATCACTAACTTCTTCATTTACAATGACCTAGAAAATACAACAATAGGTCCTATTCACAAGAATAACTAAAAAAGACACAGTATAAAAAAAAGATATAGTATACAGGAATAATCTTAACAATAAAAAACTATACAAGAACATTTGAAAACACCACTAAAAGACATAAATGGAGACTTAAAAAAAAACAGAAAACAGACCCTGTCCTTGGATAGGAAGGCTCAATATCAAAAAGGTGTCAATTTTTCCAAAATTAGTCTATAAATTTAATACAATCCCAGTAAAAAAATGCCAAAAGAATATTATTAGGAACCAGAGAAGCTGATTATAAATTTCACATGGAAACACAAAAATTCAAGAAAAGCCAGGAAACTTCTGAAAAAGAGGAAAGGTGGGGGGTGGCAACAAGGCCTACCAAATATTAAAATATTATACAGCTATAATAATTAGGAGTTTGGTGATGGCACACAATTAGACAAATGGGTTAATGAAACAGAAAAGAACCCAAAAGCAGACCCAAAGACATGTGATGATTTAATAATATAATGATACAGGTTGCATTTCAAATCACTAAGGAAATGAATAATTTTTTGAAAGGTACTGCTTTTTTAAAAAATATTTTTATTGACCCTCTTTGTCCGCCGGCCCAGCGCAGCGTTCACACCCCACCAGCCAGCTCGCCCTCCTCTCCCTCTTTGTCCGCCGGCCCAGCGCGGCACTTACGCCCCGCCAGTCAGCCTGCCCTCCTCTCCCTTTTTGTCCGCCGGCCCGGCGCGGCGCTCATGCCCCGCCAGCCGCCCGCCCTCCTCTCCCTCTTCCCCCTTCTGCTCCGGCGGAGCTCCATCCGCCATCTTATCCTTCCTTTTCTCCTCCTGCTCCGGCGGCTCTCCAACCACCACCGTGCCCTCTTCCGCCTTCACAGGCTCCTCCGCCACCGGCCTCGACAGCCTTGCCACCCTCACCTTTCCTCCTCCAGAACAGCTACTGGGGGAGTGGAGACGATACAGAGCAGCTCCCGGAGCCACGACGGAGATCAAAGGGAGGGCGTACCCCATCCTGGAACGGCTGACTGTCTGGGAGAAAAAGCTCCGGTGAGATCGCCAAGGGGCGCAGGCTTTCCCGGGCGGGATGGCAAGTGGCCGGAGTCCCTCCCTTCCTCCGTCCCAGGCCAGCTGCCAGAATTGGGCAGGGGGTCCCCTCGGGCCGCAGCAGTTGGCGCCCCCACCATGCGAGGCCCCCCGGACCAACTGAGAGAGTTGGGTCGGAAATTCCCAGACCGCGGAGAACGGTGACCAGGGGGTCCCTTCCAAACACGTGACTCCCTGGTCCGGCTGGGAACAGTGCACTCTCCCGGGTTGCGGCAGCTGGTGCCCTCCCGCCACACTTGGCGCCCCAGGCCGACTAGGAAATTTGGTCGGGCGCTCTCCTGGGCTGCAGCGGCCAGCGACCCGCCCCGCGTTCGGACCTCTGGGCTGGCTGGCACTCTTCCAAGCCACTTCGGCTGCCGAACCTCCCCCACGGCGAGAGTTTTACAAAGCTAAAGTACCCACAGCAACTTTTACTGGTGGAACCCGAAGACAAAGGTGTGCCACCTACTGGGCAGGATAAGAAAAACAGAACCCAGAGATTTCACAGAAAAATCTTTCAACCTGTTCGGTCCAACACCCAGGGAAATCTGACTAAATGCCCAGATGCCAGCAGAAGATAACGGATCACGCTCAGAAAACTGAAAATATGGCCCAGTCAAAGAAACAAACCAATAGTTCAAATGAGATACAGGAGCTGAAACAACTAATGCTGAATATATGAACAGTAATGGAAAACCTCTTCAAAAACCAAATCAATAAATTGAGGGAGGACATGAAGAAGACATGGGCTAAACAAAAAGAAGAAATAGAAAAACTGAAAAAACAAATCACAGAGCTTATGGAAGTGAAGTATAAAGTAGAAAAGATGGAAAAAACAATGGATACCTACAATGATAGATTTAAAGAGACAGAAGATAGAATTAGTGATTTGGAGGATAGAACATCTAAATTCCAAAAAGAAACAGAAACTATCCAGAAAAGAATGGAAAAATTTGAACAGGGTATCAGGGAACTCAAGGACAATATGAACCGCACAAATATACGTGTTGTGGGTGTCCCAGAAGGAGAAGAGAAGGGAAAAGGAGGAGAAAAACAAATGGAAGAAATTATCACTGAAAATTTCCCAACTCTTATGAAAGACCTAAAATTACAGATCCAAGAAGTGCAGCGCACCCCAAACAGATTAGACCTAAATAGGCGTTCTTCAAGACACTTACTAGTTAGAATGTCAGAGGTCAAAGAGAAAGAGAGGATCTTGAAAGCAGCGAGAGAGAAGCAATCCATCACATACAGGGAAGCCCAATAAGACTATGCGTAGATTTCTCAGCAGAAACCATGGAAGCTAGAAGAGAGTGGGATGATATATTTAAGTTACTAAAAGAGAAAAACTGCCAACCAAGACTCCTATATCCAGCAAAATTGTCCTTCAAAAATGAGGGAGAAATTAAAACATTCTCAGACAAAAAGTCACTGAGAGAATTTGTGACCAAGAGACCAGCTCTGCAAGAAATACTAAAGGGAGGACTAGAGTCAGATACAAAAAGACAGAAGAGAGAGGTATGGAGAAGAGTGTAGAAAGAAGGAAAGTCAGATATGACATATATATAATACAAAAGGCAAAATGGTAGAGGAAAATATTATCCAAACAGTAATAACACTAAATGTTAATGGATTGAATTCCCCAATCAAAAGACATAGACTGGCAGAATGGATTAAAAAACAGGATCCTTCTATACGCTGTCTACAGAAACACATCTTAGACCCAAAGATAAATGTAGCTTGAAAGTGAAAGGTTGGGAAAAGATATTTCATGCAAGTAACAACCATAAAAGAGCAGGAGTGGCTATACTAATATCCAACAAATTAGACTTCAAATGTAAAACAGTTAAAAGAGACAAAGAAGGACACTATATACTAATAAAAGGAACAATTAAACAAGAAGACATAACAATCATAAATATTTACGCACCGAATCAGAATGCCCCAAAATACGTGAGGAATACACTGCAAACACTGAAAAGGGAAATAGACACATATACCATAATAGTTGGAGACTTCAATTCACCACTGTCATCAATGGACAGAACATCTAGACAGAGGATCAATAAAGAAATAGAGAATCTGAATATTACTATAAATGAGCGAGTCTTAACAGACATTTATAGGACATTACATCCCACAACAGCAGGATACACCTTTTTTTCAAGTGCTCATGGATCATTCTCAAAGATAGACCATATGCTGGGTCACAATGCAAGTCTTAAAAAACTAAAAAGGATTGAAATTATACACAACACTTTCTCGGATCATAAAGGAATTAAGTTGGAAATCAATAATAGGCGGAGTGCCAGAAAATTCACAAATACGTGGAGGCTCAACAACACACTCTTAAACAACCAGTGGGTCAAAGAAGAAATTGCAAGAGAAATTAGTAAATACCTAGAGGCAAATGAAAATGAAAACACAACATATCAAAACTTATGGGACGCAGCAAAGGCAGTGTTAAGAGGGAAATTTATTGCCCTAAATGCCTTTATCAGAAAAGAAGAAAAGGCAAAAATGCAGGAATTAAATGTCCACTTGGAAGAACTGGAGAAAGAACAGCAAACTAAGCCCAAAGCAAGCAAAAGGAAAGAAATAACAAAGATTAGAGCAGAAATAAATGAAATTGAAAACATGAAAACAATAGAGAAAATCAATAAGACCAGAAGTTGCTTCTATGAGAAAATCAATAAGATTGATGGGCCCTTAGCAAGATTGACAAAAAGAAGAAGAGAGAGGATGCAAATAAATAAGATCAGAAATGGAAGAGGAGACATAACTACTGACCCCACAGAAATAAAGTAGGTAATAACAGCATACTATGAACAACTTTACGCTAATAAATACAACAGTTTAGATGAGATGGACGGGTTCCTGGAAAGACATGAGCCACCAACTTTGACTCAAGAAGAAATAGATGACCTCAACAAACCAATCACAAGTAAAGAAATTGAAGTAGTCATTCAAAAACTTCCTAAAAAGAAAAGTCCAGGACCAGACGGCTTCACATGTGAATTCTATCAAACATTCCAGAAAGAATTAGTACCAACTCTCCTCAAACGCTTCAAAAAAATCGAAGTGGAGGGAAAACTACCTAATTCACTTTACGAAGCCAACATCACCCTCATACCAAAACCAGGCAAAGATATTACAAAAAAAGAAAACTATAGACCAATCTCTCTAATGAATATAGAAGCAAAAATCCTGAATAAAATTCTAGCAAATCGTATCCAACAACACATTAAAAGAATTAGACATCATGACCAAGTAGGATTCATCCCAGGTATGCAAGGATGGTTCAACATAAGAAAATCAATTAATGTAATACACCATATCAACAAATCAAAGCAGAAAAATCACATGATCATCTCAATTGATGCAGAGAAGGCATTTGACAAGATTCAACATCCTTTCCTGTTGAAAACACTTCAAAAGATAGGAATAGAACGGAAATTCCTTAAAATGATAGAGGGAATATATGAAAAACCCATAGCTAATATCATCCTCAATGGGGAAAAATTGAAAACTTTCCCCCTAAGATCAGGAACAAGACAAGGATGTCCACTATCACCACTATTATTCAACATTGTGTTGGAGGTTCTAGCCAGAGCAATTAGACAAGAAAAAGAAATACAAGGCATCAAAATTGGAAAGGAAGAAGTAAAACTATCACTGTTTGCAGACGATATGATACTATATGTTGAAATCCCGGAAAAATCCACAACAAAACTACTAGAGCTAATAAATGAGTACAGCAAAGTAGCAGGTTACAAGATCAATATTCAAAAATCTGTAGCATTTTTATACACTAGTAATGAACAAGCTGAGGGGGAAATCAAGAAATGAATCCCATTTACAATTGCAACTAAAAGAATAAAATACCTAGGAATAAATTTAACTAAAGAGACAAAAAACCTATATAAAGAAAACTATAAAAAACTGCTAAAAGAAATCACAGAAGACGTAAATAGATGGAAGGGCATACCGTGTTCATGGATTGGAAGACTAAATATAGTTAAGATGTCAATCCTACCTAAATTGATTTACAGATTCAATGCAATACCAATCAAAATCCCAACAACTTATTTTTCAGAAATAGAAAAACCAATAAGCAAATTTATCTGGAAGAGCAGGGTGCCCCGAATTGCAAAAAACATCTTGAGGAAAAAAAACGAAGCTGGAGGTCTCGCGCTGCCTGACTTTAAGGCATATTATGAAGCCACAGTGGTCAAAACAGCATGGTATTGGCATAAAGATAGATATATCGACCAGTGGAATCGAATAGAGTGCTCAGATACAGACCCTCTCATCTATGCACATTTGATCTTTGATAAGGCAGTCAAGCCAACTCACCTGGGAAAGAACAGTCTCTTCAATAAATGGTGCCTACAGAACTGGATATCCATATGCAAAAGAATGAAAGAAGACCCATATCTCACACCCTATACAAAAGTTAATTCAAAATGGATCAAAGATCTAAACATTAGGTCTAAGAACATAAAACACTTAGAGGAAAATGTAGGGAGATATCTTACGAAACTTACAATTGGAGGCGGTTTTATGGACCTTAAACCTAAAGCAAGAACACTGAAGAAGGAAATAAATAAATGGGAGCTCCTCAAAATTAAACACTTTTGTGCATCAAAGAACTTCATCAAGAAAGTAGAAAGACAGCCTACACAATGGGAGACAATATTTGGAAATGACATATCAGATAAAGGTCTAGTATTCAGAATTTATAAAGAGATCGTTCAACTCAACAACAAAAAGACAGCCAACCCAATTACAAAATGGGAAAAAGACTTGAACAGACACCTATCAGAAGAGGAAATACAAATGGCCAAAAGGCACATGAAGAGATGCTCAATGTCCCTGGCCATTAGAGAAATGCAAATCAAAACCACAATGAGATATCATCTCACACCCACCAGAATGGCCATTATCAACAAAACAGAAAATGACAAGTGCTGGAGAGGATGCGGAGAAAGAGGCACACTTATCCACTGTTGGTGGGAATGTCAAATGGTGCAACCACTGTGGAAGGCAGTTTGGCGGTTCCTCAAAAAGCCGAATATAGAAATGCCATACGACCCAGCAATACCATTGCTGGGAATATACTCAAAGGACTTAAGGGCAAAGACACAAACGGACATTTGCACACCAATGTTTATAGCAGCCTTATTTACAATTGCAAAGAGATGGAAACAGCCAAAATGTCCATCAACAGACGAGTGGCTAAACAAACTGTGGTATATACATACGATGGAATATTATGCAGCTTTAAGACAGGATAAACTTATGAAGCATGTAATAACATGGATGGACCTAGAGAACATGATGCTGAGTGAGTCTAGCCAAAAACTAAAGGACAAATACTGTATGGTTCCACTGATGTGAACGGACATTCGAGAATAAACTTGGAATATGTCATTGGTAACAGAGTCCAGCAGGAGGTAGAAACAGGGTAAGATAATGGGTAATTGGGGCTGATGGGATACAGACTGTGCAATAGGACTAGATACAAAAACTCAAAAATGGACAACACAATAATACCTAATTGTAAAGTAATCATGTTAAAACACTGAATGAAGCTGCATCCGAGCTATAGGCTTTGTTTGTTTGTTTGTTTGTTTACTATTATTATTACTTTTATTTCTTTTCTCTATATTAACATTCTATATCTTTGTCTGTTGTGTTGCTAGTTCTTCTAAACCGATGCAAATGTACTAAGAAATGATGATCATGCATCTATGTGATGATGTTAAGAATTACTGATTACATATGTAGAATGGTATGATTTCTAAATGTTGGGTTAATTTCTTTTTTTTTCCGTTAATTAATAAAAAAGAAAAAAAATAAAAAAAGAAAAAAATATATTTTTATTGATAAAACAACATACAAGCGCATACATTCTTAACATACAAACATTCCATACATGGTGTTCAATCGATGGCTCACAATATCATCACATAGTTGTATATTCATTACCATGATAATTTTTTAGAACATCTGCATCACTCCAGAAAAATAAATCAAAAAAAAAAAGAGAAAACTCATACATAGCATATCTCTTATCCCTCCCTCTCATTGACCACTTGCATTTCCATCTACCCTATGTATTTTTCTTATTTTAACATGTTTCCCCTAGTATTTATTTATTTTTGTTGTATTATTTATTTATTTTTAATTCATATGTTTTACTCATCTGTCCAGACTGTAGATAAAAGGAGCATCAGACACAAGGTTTCACAATCACACAGTCACATTATGAAAGCTATAACATTATACAATCATCTTCAACAAACATGGCTACTGGAATACAGCTCTACAGTTTCAGCCACTTCTCTCTAGCCTAATACACCTTAAACTAAAAAGGAATATCTATATAATCTGTAAGAATAACTTCCAGGATAACCTCTCGACTCTGTTTAAATCTCTCAGCCATTAACACTTTATTTTGTCTCATTTCTCTCTTCCGCCTTTTGATTAAGAATTTTTTCTCAACCCTTGATTCTGAGTCCCAGCTCATTCTAGTATTTCTGTTCCACATTGCCAGGAAGGTCCACCCCCATGGGAGTCATGTCCCAAGTAGACAGGGGGATGGCAGTGAGTTTGCTTGTTGTGCTGACTGTAGAGAGTGAGGCTACATCTGAGCAACAAAACTAGTTCTCTTGGGGTAACTCTTAGGCCTTATTTTAAGTAGACTTAGCCTATCCTTTGTGGGGATAAATTTCATATGAACAAAACCCAAGATTGAGGGCTTGGCCTATTGCTTTGGTTGTCCCCATTGCTTGTGAGAATATAAGGAATTCTCCAAATGGGGAAGTTGAATTTTCCTCCTTTCTCACCACTCCCCCAAGGGGACTTTGCAAATACTTTATTGTTCACTGTTCAAATCACTCTGGACAAAAAAAAAATGTATTGCTTTTTGCTTGTATGTTACAGGAAATGAATAATTTTTTTTCATAATTTTTTATTAATTAAAAAATTATAAGAAATAAACGCAAATGTCCATAATATATGCTCATTCCATTCTACATATATAATCGGTAATTCACAATATCATCACATAGTTGCGTATTCATCATCATGATCATTTCTTAGAACATTTGCATCAATCCAGAAAAAGAAATAAAAAGACAACAGAAAAATAAAAACAAAAACAGAAAAAGAAAAAAAGAATCTTACATACCATACCCCTTACGCCCTCCCTTTCATTGATCACTAGCATTTCAAACTGAATTTATTTTAACATTTGTTCCCCCTATTATTTTTATCTACCTAGTCTGTTGACAAGGTAGCTAAAAGGAGCATTAGACAATAATTTTTTAAATAACTGATAATATGACAACCAGGTGTTCTTTCAGAAAAAAATAAAGTTGCACCCTTATTTAACTCCTAATACTAAATAAGTTTCAGATGAATTAAAATTTTTAATTACAAATGCAGAAAGAATGAAACCATAAAAATACTGGCAGAAAACATAGGAAAACATTTTTATAATCTCTGAGCAAAAAGGTTTTTCTAGAGCATAAAACCATAAGAAGAAAATACTGAAAGATTTTACTACACATGAACATTTGAAGTTTCTCATGGATATAATGCTATAAGCAAAGACAAAACAAATAGTAAACTGGGAAAAAAACATTTATAGCACATATATCAAAGCACTACCAGAGCAATTCATAAATTGATAAGGAAAAACCTAGTAACCTAAAGGAAAAATGGGGCTAAGGATATGAAGAGAAAGTTCAAAAGAAAGAAAAATACCAATGACTTTTGACATATGAAAAGATGTTCATAATTTTTAAAATACCAGCAAAATACCATTTCTTATCTTTCACATTAGTACCAATCATAAAGTTTGATAATAACCTACGCTGGGTAAGATACAGGAGAAGAGATCCCCTATATTTTTAATGGGATTATCAACTGGCAAATCTCTGAAACTTGTAATATCTCTCAAAATCAAAAATGGATAAATACATTGATTCAGGTATTTTACTTTAGGATATTAACCCAGAGAAATATTCTTATATGTGTGCAAAGATGTAAATACAAGAATAGTTACTGCAGTCAAGTTGGTAGAAGCAAAAACCTACAAATAATCTAAAATATCCATTAGTAGGAACCTGGTTTAATAAATTATGATACAACACACAAGAGAATACTATGAAGTCATTAAAAGAAAAGAGGTGGTTTCACGTGAATTTATGTGGAATTATTTCTAAGATATTAAGAGTATATACCAAAGTGAAGTGTCTAAATGTACAAATTTAAAAAATATTTTTGCATGAGGAAGAATAAAGGAATGTCAATATTGAAAAAAAAGTATTTACGAAGGTGAAAAGGTATATGTAACTCATCCCTCTTGTGTCTAAGGCGGTGGGGCACTAATGAGTGTACATGCACAGAACTTCTCTGGAAAGGTCTGCAAGAAACTGTTAATGGTGGCTACGCTGCAGAGTAGGACTTAACTTTTCACTGCAAGCTATTTTTCTAATTTATGAAATACCATTTAATATTATATTCAATTAAATTGACAAGGCAAATTAAATGATATGGCCTCAACAGAAATCTATCTTTAGATTTTCTTTTTCCTTCATTTTATCTGAAAGTGAGACTCAACTAAATTTTAAAATTATATTCATGAGAACTTAATACAATTCCCCACTTCTTAGAGAACACAGCAAAGCAGCTTGGTTTGATATTTTGAAGTGCATGACATTGCCAATATTTAGCCATTTCTGACAGGCAAAATCAGAAATTTCACCTAGTTCAATTTAAGTTATGTGTACAGACCCTGTGGTCTGAGGCTGCTTCACTAACATGTATTGGAAATTGCCTCTCTTCTCTGGACCTCTCACTATGTTCATATGTAAAATGGAGAGGTCAACAGAACCCATGTGAGGAATGCTGAAAATATTAAAAGGAGTAACACATTTAAAGAACTTAGCACAGTGCCTGACACACAGTGAAGTAAAAATAAATTCCAGTTACTATTACATCATCATCATAATCACCATCACTACTACCATTTCTGCATCTGCTATAACCTAAAATCTTTAGTTGGGGATTCACTCAAGCACAATTTGCTTTTATCTAAATAGATAATATTAATGAAGGGAAGATGATGTGGTAAAATCAAAACTATTTTTTAACCTAGAATTTGCTCTAACAGTACAAAAAGCACTATTATTTTAAATGCAGCCCTTAAGAGCCATATTAACAATGTTCCTGGAATTGGGGTAGATTTCCAAAGGGAAAAGAATATCTTTAATTATCTCCAATGCTCTAGCTTGGCTTGAAAAAAATAGGTACTTACATTTAAAAGAAGTCTGGCACAAACTAGAAAAATTCTACAAGTGAAACATTCCTTTCTTTTATAGCCAACAAGCCCACAACTTGAAAAAAAAGAAGAATGAGCATAGCAGAACTTACCTAAAGGATGATCAGCATAATCCGGTCTCTGAATATAACTTGGCACTGGCCTTGTCGGCATCTAAAAATACCAAAAAGGTTAGTTAAAATTCATTCAAATATGGAAGCAATTTTTACTAAAATTTGTTAAAAGAAGATAAAAGTGTGGGAAAAAAAACTAAATAAAAAAATCCATTCAAAATTAAAAAAAAAAAATACCATAAATGATATATAAATATCTTAACAGGTATCTACTTCATTCAGATTAAGTTTTGCTTTCCTGGTGCTAATGCTACCTCCTTTATTAGAGTGTGTAAGAAAAGGAGAGAGCAGCCAAGGCCAATAAGTATTTAAGACTATACATACAAGGAGCCTGCAATGTTCAAAACAAACTGGCAAATAACAACAAAATAATAACTTGAGCATCAACATGTTTCTAGTCATTATTTCTGGGAGGCAAAATTAAATAGACTTTCTTATGTTTTTGGTGTTTGTCCAAACTTTTCTAAATTAAAGATATTTAATTTATATTTCCTTTATAAAAGGAAAATATCACTGAAGAAAATTTTAAATATTTAAGGATGACACACAGATTTCAACTTAAGTGGGCCTCTATGTTAAGAATCTAGGGACCATCTGCCAAAAACACCGGAAGAAGTAGGAATGGCAGATAACCTATACCTAATTTAAGGTAGAAACATACCATGCTTAAAAAATAATTAGATTAAATTTTTTGAACTATAATCTGAATGCAATTAAAAGGGGAAATGTTAGACCGTATATATGGTAACAGAATAAAGATTTTTTTTTTAAATCCATGGAACTATACTGCACATAAGGTGAACTCTAAAGTTAAGCCATGGGCTATAGTTAATAGTATGATGATAAAAATGTGCTATCATCAATTGTAACAAATGTGCCCCACCATGATAGTAATAGGGAAGTATATGGGAATTTTGTATTTAGGCATGATTGCTCTGTAACCCCATAATTTATCTAATAAAGAAAAATATATACAAAAACAAAACGAATCAAATCAAACCAAAAAAAGAAACAGTAGTAATAACTGGAAAAGTAGTAATACACACTATCATCCTGCCAGTCAAGAAAATATCTATTCTGTCCTACTTCACTCTTCTTTTAAGAGTTCAAAAATTTAAACCTTTCATCTAAAATTTTTCTGCTTCTTCCATGATTGGGAATTATCCCTTACTAACTTCCAAATAATGCATCAAAGACCTAATGAAAGTTTCTTTGCAAATTTAATGCTGTTTATTTAATCATTATTAGAACAAGAATTAAAGGAATCATTTCTAGGAAACTGAAAATTCTAAAAAGTAGTTTAAAAGAATGCTAAATTCTTATTACCTTATTTACTCACCAGTGGATAATGTGGTCTGAGTTTACCAGTATATCGATAACCTGCCCATGGGTCAGTGTTAATATCACCTTCTACAGTCCAGGAAGATACTTCTCGCTTTGCCTTTTCATCTTCTGGGAGATAGATGATTGATTGATGGATGGATGGATGGATGGATAGATAGACAGAAGACAGACAGGTAAGACAGAGAGATGAATGCATATTTCTCCATTCAGTGATGAAGCAACTGAACAGCAGCATACTTTAATATCACTGGTTTAAAAACCAGGCCAGAGAGCCCAGGCACAAAAATGTGGCAATCATTTACTCTAACTTAAAATCACCAAAGCTACTGCTTTTACTACTATACTCACAACCCTTACGACTCCTTTTAGAAGATCTAAGCGTCATAAAAGAAAAGGTACACTCAAAACATATTCCATGTTGTTGTTGTTTTTTTACATTATCGAATAGGAATAGCTCAGAGAATCCTTCATAGCTCAAGTAAATGCTCAATGCATTCTCTCTACAATGTCAATTTATAGAAATCCCAATTTTTAAAATATCTGATCCTTGGGAGTGCAAGGGTAGTTCAGCGATAGAATTCTCACCTGCCATGTGGGAGACCCAGGTTCGATTCCCAGCCTGTGCCCTTCCCAAACAAACAAGCAAAAGAACAAACAAAAAAAATTCAACAAATGATGTTGCAATAAGGGGATACTCACATGGAAAAAGAATGAAATGTGACCCCTACCATACAGTAAACAAAAAAAAAATAATATCATACTATAAAATCTGACCCATGCAAAATATTCCCAACTGAGAGGAGATATTAGAAAGGGATTCTGTGCTCTTACTGAAATAATAGATTCTAAGTACCCCCAAAATAAAGACAAAAATAAAAATGTTATCCTTAGCTGATGAATGTCATTCAAATCAATATTTCAAATTGCTTTGAAAATGTTATGAACATCATTTTTCTCTTGTTGGAAAGGATAATAGAAGGAGGCAGGAGAAAGAGACAGTGAAGGGAACAATTTGTTGAAAGTTACTGAAAACTCAGTAAAAAAGTTGAGAAAAGAATCTCACACGCACATATACAAACCCTACCATGATAATATACCGTTATGTTAACAGAAATAGACTAAAGAATCTTTTTCAGACAGAACAGTGTTAGCACGATGAGTGTACACTTATCCACCAAGCTAAAAAAAAACAAAAAACTACAAACATAAAACTTGACACAACAGGAATTCAAATATCCAATATACATAAATCTTTTCCTGATAACTGTCATGCTACCATAAATTTTGAAAGTCAGACCTCAAACTAATTTTAGAAGGGTACAAGAAAAAATAATTCCCCCTTTAAACAATTATTTAAAGTGAGAAACGAGGCAGAGTAGATGGAATCATATTACGTTAAGCTGGAAACGATCTTAAAGACAATCTAATTTCCACATTTTACAGATAAGGAAACTGAGGAGATATCCAGTGTGCCTGGGCAGAGTAGTGTGGGAATGCTAATTCACAGTCCAGTATTCTCTCCACACTGCGTGCAGTCAACTTTGGATTGAATGGCTCTTGAAATACAATTGACAATACATAGATATACTGAATCCATTTCCACTGAATTAGAAGAGAATACATTTACAATACTACATATAAAGTGAAGAGGGAAAAAAGAGAGAAGTTTTACTATGCTACTGAATTTAAATATCTTTCTCCCCCCCCGAAGTTCAAAATAGCCACAGTGAGTGTTAATGTCAACAGGAAAACTGTTACTCATCACAGGTCAAAAAAGGACTGACTACTCATTGCCACAATAGTCAAACATTTATAGAAAATAGTACAAAATGCAGGTCAACTATTCAACAAGAAGACAAACCACCCGATTAAAACAAGGACAAAGGATTTGAATAAACCTTTCTCCAAAGATACATCAATAGCCATTAATAGGCACAAGATGCTCAACATCAAAAAAATAAATAAATAAATTAAAAATTTTAAAAAAATGCTCAACATCATTAGCCATTAAATGCAAATTCAAAACCACAGAGATACCACTACACACCCAACAGAATGGCTATTTTAAAAAACTGAAAATAACAAGTGTTAGCAAGGATACGGAGAACACCATTGTACATTACTGATGTGGAGGTAAAATGGTGCAACTGTTATGTAAAACAGTATGGCAGTTCTTCAGAAAGTTTGGTATAAAATTACTATATGATCTGGAAATCCTACTTCTAGATATATACCCAAAAGAACTGAAGATAGGGATTAGAACAGATATTTGTAAACCAATGTTTATAGCAACATTATTCATAATAGCCAAAAAGGTGGAAACAACCCAAGTATCCATCAACAGATAGTCAAAATGTATATATATATGCAATAGAATATTAGTTAACTATAAAAAAGGAATTAAGTTTTGATACAAGCTGCAGCATGGATGAACCCTGAAGACATGTTGAGTTTTATTAGCCAGACATAAAAGGACAGATATTGTATTTCATTGATATGAAACAATTAGAATATGCAAATTCAGAGAGAAAGTAGATTACAGATGACCAGGAGCCGGCAGGGGAGAGTGGGGAGTATTATTTAATGTGTGCAGAGATTCTATTTGGAGTGATGGAAAAATTTTGTAATGGATAGTGGTGATGGTAGCATAGCATTGTAAATATACTTAATAACACTGAATTATATGCTTGAAAATCATTAAAATGGGAAGTAAGTTGTACATATGTCATCACAATAAAAAAAAATGCAGTCAACTGAATTCTAGTTCAGCTGTGAACTGCATCAAGTAATTCTGTCTGAAACATGAACCTCAATAGTAATGTTCACCTGAAACCTAGGACAGAACAGCAATTACCATGCAGGCTTTTTGCTGTAACACACTCCTGGAGAGGGAGCAGGGAAGGGAGCCATGCAAAGTCTTTCAAAGCTTCTTGCTAATATATAATCCTTGCCTTCCACAATCTTTTCTCAAAAGAGAATTGCGAGCAGCCCCTTGAACAAATAATATAACCCAAAAGCTATCTAGAGAAGTACAACTGAAATATGGCAAGCTCTTTTCTCATGTCTAGCTATAATTTACTAATGGAAATTTGCATTGGAAAAGTAATCTAGTTTATATTTTAAGGACAAATTTGAACCTAACCCCTAAATGCTAGATACATAATCAGTACCTAAAAAATCTGAATTAAACTGGGGGTTGGTAACAAAATTGCATACTAACTAGTTTTGTGAAGCCTCCCGTAACGCTGTGTCTTTCAAACCTCACAATACAATAGAGCCAACTAGGCTTCAGGTACTGTCAGGAGGAATGCCATGTGCAAAGCCTGGCCCAAACGCATCATACTGACTTCAAAGTGTTCTTCTAAAGGTTCTCCTCCAGTTAGCTAACACAAAATAACTGCACAGATCTAACCTTTGCCTGGAACCAAATTTTTCTAGTCAAAATTCTGACTTAATTCTTCCAGAGATGATTATTAAATAGTTTGTTAATCAGTTACTATAATACAAACACAGACCAAGCACAGGCCAAGCACTTGACATGGAATTGCTTATTTAATGTGCACCAAAAATCTATGACTTCAGTATTTTGGAAGTGAGGCTTAGAGTAATTCATGGTCACAAAGTTCAGGGGAACCAGCTCTGAAACATAACAAACTCTTATGTTATGAAACATAACATAACTCTGCAATCCTAAAAGCTACACGTACAAACTACCTACCACACACTAGTTTGGAGAGATAGAGGAGTACAAGAAAAAGAATTGTTTAGAGTTATTTTTCAGGTTAAGATTTATATCATGTCTCTGACTATTCAGAATATATGTCAGTCCCCCTTGGGGGAATGGCAAGAAAGGGGGAAAATTCAATTTTCCCATTTGGAGAATTCTTAATATTCTAGCAAGCAGTGAGGACAACCAAATCAACAGGCCGAGCCCTCAATCTTGCGGTTTGTTCATATGAAACTTATTCCCGCAAAGGACAGGCTAAGCCTACTTAAAATTAGGCCTAAGAGTCACCCCCAAAGAACCTCTTCTTTTTTTTTTTAAATACAGTTTTATTGAGATACACTCACACACCATACAGACCATCTGAAGTATATAATCACTGGCTCACAGATTCATCACGTAGTTGTGCATACATCCCCACAATCAATTTTGGAACATTTTCATTACTCTAGGAAGGAAATAGAAATAAAAAATAAAACCCAAATCCTCCCATACCACTTATCCCTCCCCCCACCCACCCACCCACTGACCAACAGTATTGGTGTGGTACATTTGTTAACTGTTAATGAAAGAATATTAAAATATTACTGTTGAGAACCACCAGAACCAAAAGAGCGCACAGAGCCAGAGACCTCTGGGGCATAAGGAAAACACTCCGGGGAAGCCTTATGAAAGGAGGAGAGAAAGCTAGCAGATGTTGCCACGTGCCTTTCCAGCATTCTGAGAATGGTGATATTCACACATCCCTCCCAGCGTGGTGAGAATGAAAGAGATGGCATACAGGAGGCTCTGTCACAGGAAGGTGTCAGCAGTAGTCTATAGAGAGAAAGAATCAAAGAAATGGCTATGTGGAAGCCACAAGGAGCAAGATTTTTCACCTGCTATAAGGCAGAACTTCCAGCAAACCATGCTGTCGAAGATGGAGTATACTGTCTGCTGTTAAAGAAAACTACCACTTGAAGTATTAGGCTTTGGGTGGCAGATCATTGGGCATATCTGAAAGCAGGTCATATTATCAGAGTAGTAACTGCATTAGATAATCTGTAATATCTGTACCACTTACTAAGATTGTATTGTTGTATCAGTTTGTAATATATGTATTAATCATTCAGGGAACAACTATTCACAGAAGTCATGTACTATTTAGGATACCACTGGATGAAAAGCTTAGCAGAAATACATTCAGGAAGATGACCCTAAAATTCTATTTTGAATTATCAATGAAAGATGAAAAAACATGTGACAGAGCTTGTATTTTATAACATATTACTAAAAGAATAATTCCATTTTAATTAGGACACTCAAATGATCAGAACAGTCCCCTCTCCTACAGTGCTGGGTTAGCAAGAATTCAGTACTTACGTGGAGGGCCACATTTTAGACTTTAAAATCTTACAAGATGGTATGTGTTCCAAAGCTGATGACATGACGATCTAAATATTTTACATCATCTGTTTTCATAAATGATACTTCACTGCTCTGATCTATTCAATTGCGGTGGTTTATTCTCAATAATAACTTTAACTTTGACCAACAAATGCTTTCTTTAGGGAAAACATTTTAAAATATTCCTAAATGATTACTCATCTAAAGAACAATGACATTTCCCTTTTTTTTAATTTTAAAAGTCATTTTTCTGTAGTTCTAAGTTTTAGTCTCTATGACAAAAATTTAAAGGATAAAGGGAAGAGTCAAATTATTGAGAGAACTTATAGCATAATACACTCATTTAAAATTACATATAATACAAAGCAAGAATTCTACAATTCCATGTATTATTATCCACAAAGGTGTGCTAAAGAGGATAACTAATGGTGACTGATCCATGTTTATGTTCCAAACAATTAAACAACCATTTTTTAGAATAAGGGATATATGCCACCCAAGCAATTTTTTCTGCTTGTTAAAAATAAAAGTCTATTCACTTAATTTTCAAAGACAGCTATAAAGTGACTAATCATATTATAGTTTCAAGATACAATTTGAACCATACTCTCTTAGGTGAGAGTATTTAAGAAAAGTACTTTAAAATACCTACAAACTGTTTAAATACTATTTCTAGAACACAGTAATGTACTTTTATAGGGTTGATAAGACAAACATATGGATATTATGAAGCAAATGAGGAATCAGAGTAGGGTATACAATATAATTCTGAAAAAAATAGTAAACTTTCAGGATCTGTTCTTTGGGTAAATTAATTTAATCAAGAGTTCATTCATTTGCAAAGTCCCTGTCATGGTCAGGTTCATGTGTCAACTTGGCCAAGTGGTGGTACCTGTTTGTCTGGTTGGGCACATGCTGGCCTGTCTGTTGTGATGAAGACATTTCATAGAATTAAATCATGATCCCATCAGCTGCATCCACAGCTGATTCCATTTGTTATCAACCAAGCGGAGTGTCTTCTACAATGAATGATGCTCACTCTAATCACTGGAAGACTTTTAAGGAGGATTCAGAGGAGACAGACTCTCTCTTTCTGCTTCAGCTGGCAAGACTCTCCTGTGGAGTTCATCCAGACCCTCCATCGGAATCGTTGGCTTCACAGCCTGCCCTACGGATTTTGGACTTTGCATTCCCGTGGTCATGTGAGACACTTTTATAAATTTTATATTTGCAAGTGTTCCCTATTGATTCTTATTTCTCTAAAGAACCCTAACCAATATAGTCCCCTTTGGGGAATGGTGAGAAAGGGGGAAAATTCAACTTCTCCAAGTGGAGAATTCTTGATATTCTCACAAGCAGTGGGGACAACGAAAGCAATAGGCTGAGCCCCCAATCTTGGGGTTCGTTCATATGAAACAACCCTACAAAGGATAGGTAAAGCCTACTTAAAATTAGGTCTAAGAGACACCCCCAAGAGAACTTCTTTGTTGCTCAGATGTGGCCTCTCTCTCTAGCCAACACAACAAGCAAACTCACAGCCCTCTCCCTGTCTACGTGGGACATGACTCCCAGGGGTGTGGACCTTCCTGGCAACATGGACCAGAAATCCTAGTTTGAGCTGAGACTCAGCATCAAGGGATTGAGAAAACCTTCTTTACCAAAAGAGGGAAGAGTGAAATGAGACAAAAGAAAGTGTTAATGGCTGAGAGATTTCACACAGAGTCAAGAGGTTATCCTGGAGGTTATTCTTATTCATTAAATAAATATCACCTTTTTAGTTAAGGTGTAACAGAGAAGCTGGAGGGTACTGCCTGACAATGTATAGCTGTGTTCCTGTAGCCATGTTTCTTGAAGATGACTGCAAAATGACATAGCTTTCACAATGTGACTGTGTGATTGTGAAAACCTTGTGTCTCATGCTTCTTTTATCTACCTTATGGACAGATGAGTAAAACATATAGATTAAAAATAAATAAATAATAGGGGTAATAAATGTTAAAATAAATTGAGTAGATTTAAATACTAGTGATTAATGAAAGGGACAGTTAAGGGGTATAGAAAAAAATAGGGGGAAAAAGTTTAAAATATACTGGGTAGATGGAAATAATAGTGGCCAATGAGAGGGAGGGGTAAGGGGTATGGTATGTATGCGTCTTTTCTTTTTATTTCTTTTTCTGGAGTGAAGCAAATGTTCTAAGAAATGATCATGGTGATGAATATACAACTATATGATGATACTGTGAGTCATTGATTATATACCAAGAATGGAATGTTCATATGTTAAGAATGTTCGTGTTTGTATATTGCTATGTTTTGTCAATAAAAATTTTAAAAATTAAAAATTAAAAAAAAAACATTTGTCAATAAAAAAATTTTTAAAGACAAAAAGATATTTATCACCTTTTACTTTAGGAAAACAGGAGACAAAAAACTAAATATGTCATTCATAGATATAAGTATAAAATGCATATAACCTTGAGATGTGAAGTTCTATAACTTTTACAGATCATACTAAAAGCAAATACTACTTAAGTATGCTCTGGTAGTAGATGAGGTATAGGAAATATACACTTAGGCATCAGCATTATGTGCTCTTAACCAAGGGTTTTATAATCTGACTGGTCTTCTTTACCATGATACCTAAAAAATAAACTCTGCCCCTGAGTCAGCTATTTAATTCAATTTGAAAATTCCCTAAAGCCTGTGCAAAAAAAAAGATTAAACTTCTGCAATCAAGAAAACTCCAGGTCCAGACACTTTCATTAATGAATTCTACAAAATATTTACAGAAGAAACAATACCAATTTGATATAACTTCTTCCAGAAAAGGAAAAGAAGAAAAAGCATTTCCCATCTGATTTTATGAAATCAGGATTAGTCTGATAAAAAAAAAAAGATGAAAATATTAAAAGCAAATTACAGACCAATATTCCAGATAAACATAGACACAAATCAGAGCTCTTAAGCCAGGGATCCTGAATACATCATATTTACTTTTTAAAAAAACTGAGTGTATCATCCTTCAGGACATGAACTGTTTGCTATATGCCATCTTACTATTGTTTCTTGTGATAAAGTGCTATCTTTCAATATTCCCTGGTTCCTTCCAATCCCAACATTCTTTTCTCCTAGTCCATCTCCTGATACTTTCTCAGCTCTGAAGATCACCCTTCCCCACGCCATGCCCTCTAGTTCTGTACCCACAAGAGTCTACTTGGGATCAATTTCTTAGACTGTGAAAGAGACAGGACTGAGTCAATTGAAGGCTACCTCCATCCAACACAGCCCAAAGAGATCAAACATTAAGCTCACCCACTGAAGAAAATCACCCCAAAGATACAAAAGGGCACCATCTAAAAGATAGCACCATACCAAAAATTAAAGGAATAAGTGCAATTCAAACAGCCTATAAAAAGTCCAATGCTAGAATAATTATATTCTTTCTATTTAGGGAACACATGCTATTTAGTTCCCTTATAGCGAAGTAATAACAAAATGGCTCTACCCTTAGAAAATCCAGTATTGAAGAAAAGAATACTTCAATTAGCAAACATTTGGAGCAGAGACCCACTCTAAGTTCTTTTATTAACCTATTATTTAACCTCAAATAAGCTTTCACTTCCCTATGCTTTAGCTTACTGGGTGTAAGTGTTACTGGCTCAAAGTGCTCTGGTAAATACCTATTACATTAGAGATACAATATTTAATATCCTGGCAAAATTAATTAAATGGAATTATTTAAAACTATCTCTGTACTATGATTTGAGGTAACAAATCTTGTTTGTTTTGATAAGCTCCTTCATTTATTCACAGTTTTCTCTCATCTCTAACCACACTTCCTCCCACAACAGACTAACAGATCCAATACTGTACACTTCGCTTTCTACAATCAGAGAAGATAAATCTTTTTAAGTTTTATTTCCTTTTCCCTCAAATGGTAATTTAGCTGACCTCAATGAGATTTTAAAGTATTATATAACAATCTACCAAACTTCATTTGATAGCTAACTCCTAAAAGATATACACGCAGATGAATATAAAATACCAAGATCAGTAAGTTGAAACAGAAACCTAATTTCAAGAACCATGTGCTATCTGCCAAGCATTTGTCCATCAGATGGCAATGGTTTAAGAGCAGAAAGCCCTTGTCAATTTTCAGGTAATTGTGATGGGTTGTCTTAAGCTAGCCAAGCTAAGACATGGATGTATACGATCTATGACCAGAGCAGGAAAGACATTTGAATCAGAGATACATCAGTGTGGCTAAGAGCAATAGCTAAAAGCAGCCAATAGTTTCATTTTATTGTGCCTCACTGAGCAACTTCAAAAAAGAAAATTAAATATTAGTCTGTGATAATATTAAATCCCCAAGAAACAAAGTAACACAATTTTGAGTAGGGAAAAAAACATCTAAATTGAACGTAACCAAAAACAAAAGGGATCTGGCTAAAAGGAGTCAAATGTGCCCAGACCTAGAATATGCAAATTCTTTGAAAGAAGGGTACCAAAAGATTCCGGCACTATAAAGTACTATTCAAGCAAGATCCACCTATCTTCATAATATTCTCTTATTTTCATATTAAACACACAATATAGATTAACAAAAGACACTCTGTAGCCACATTTTGTTGGCCTTTAAAAAAGGGAATTTAATAAGCCGCTAGTTTACAATTCTAAGGCTGAGAAAATATTCCAAAATAATTTTAAAACATCATAACTCTAGCTTTCAGGATGACACTTTCAGAATATTCAAAGATACGCTTTCATAACTACAAGAATTCTTCTCTTCAGCACAAAAGTTACTTACAAGCCAAATGATACAGAGATTGTGATTTTACTTACTTGCTTTCTTATGTAGTAACTTGTGAGTAGCCCAACTTCCTTTAAAACATTCCTAAAGGAGCAAAAATAAAAATTAGTGTCAAGCCTTCCTTAATTAGAAACATTTTAAGGCACACCGTATATAAGAAACAGTTAACATAAACTATTTGCAAAAATCAAAATCTGTGACTTTACTATATTAAATATTTGGAAAAGGTTAAGAAATGATACTGTTATAGTTTGCTAGCTGCCAGAATACAATAATACACCAGAAACAGAATGGCCTTTAAAAAAGGGAATTTAATAAGCCGCTAGTTTACAATTCTAAGGCTGAGAAAATATTCCAATTAAAACAAGTCTACAGCAATGTTCAATCAAAGTCATCCATCCAGGGAAAGATACCTTGGATTAAGAAGGCCTATGAAGTTCAGGGTTTCTTTCTCATGTGGAAGGGCACATGACATACGCAGTCAGAGTTTCTCTCTCATCTGAAAAGGCACATAGTAAACATGATCAGGGTTCCTCTCTCATCTAAAAGGGCACATGGCGAGCATGGTGTCATCTGCTAGCTTCTTCTCCTGGCTTTCTGTCACATGAAGCTCCCCGGGAGGCATTTTCCTTCTTCATCTCCAAAGGTCACTGGCTGGTGGACTCTGCCTCTCATGGCTATGTTGTTCTGCTCTGCTCTCTCCAAATCTCTTATTCTCCAAAATGTTTCCTCTTTTATAGGACTTCAGAAACTTATCAAGACCCATCCAAATTGGTGGAGACATGTCATCACCTCATGCAGCTTGACGGCCACACTTGATTAAATCACATCTCCAGGGAGATGATCTGATTATAGTTTCAAACATCCTGTATTGAATAGGGATTATTCTGCCTTTACAAAATGGGATTTTGATTAAAACATGGCTTTTCAAGGTGACATACATCCTTTCAAACGAGCGCATTCCACCCTCTGGACCCTAAAAAGGTCCCCATATACAAAATACATTCATTTCATAACAATATCACAAATCCTCAAACCATTTCAGTAGCAATATATATGAAATACAAAGTTAGAAATGTACAAGCTTCTATCAAAGTTAGTTAGAGGCATGCATGGTCTGTTCTAAGGAAAATTACCCTCTGGCTTTGAACCTTTGAAAACTCATAAGTTATTTGCTGCCAACATACAAAGGAGGAACATTCATAGGATACATGTACACTTTCCTATAGGGAGGAAGGGGCACAGGGGTCACTGGACCCCTACAGTTTCGAAAACCCACAGGGCAAAGTCCATTAGATTTCAAAGTCTGAGAGTCACTTATCTTCAGGGCTTCTGAAAACGGCAGTCCCACTCTTTCCAAGGGCCTACACAGAGGCCTGCCACTCTCCGAATGCAACCTTGGGGAATATTGGGAAGACCACTGTTTTCTCGGCTCCATCCTCTCCAAGCATTGGAGCCACATATGGACTCTCTGCCATCTCCGGGGCACACGCTCAACCCCACCATGTGGTGGCAGCCAGGTTCTCCCCAAACCCTAAGGAATGCGCTTCACCCTCTCCAAGACCTGAGGCAGCATGACTCTTCCATTGCAATGAGGTGGAAGGTCCGTCTTCTGCCCTTGGGCCAAATTCACCCTCTCCATGGGCTTGGGTGGGTCTGCTCTCCTGTCCCAAGGCTTCTTGACTTCAGACCTCAACCTCCATGGTTTCGCCTCTGAAGTTATTTTTTCATCAACAAGTCCCTTCTCTGAAACCCTCAGTCCAGACTGGCAGCAGCTCTGTTTATACAGGTCCCACAGACCTCTCCTTGGCTTTCTATGCAGTAGCCTTGGATCATGCCCATCAGACATAAGGAGTATCCACAAATACTTTCTGGATAACTCCATGTGCAATTTTGGCTTTCTCTGAAATTGCTTACTGGTTCCACATTTGGCCAAATCCTCACATGAGGCACCATTCTTTGGGGTCTCCCTTCCTGGAAGCCCTGAATTTTCCAGGACATCAATTTCTGGTTTCTTTGTACTCGAGAGTTCAGTTTTCAGGTTATCTCTCTCCTGTCGCATTTCACTATAAACTGTGAGGAGAAACCAGACTGCACTTTCCACATGTAATCTGGAGATCTCTTCTGCTAAATTCGAATATTACCCAAGTACTTACAGTCTATTCTGGAGACAGCTAATGTGTTTCCAGATATATGCCGGACAGTTGACTATTGTTAAGTGAAAGAAAAAAAATGTGTGTTTCAATGTTTTTTATTTAGAAATTAGGTATAGTTTAAGGTGATATGTACAGCTGCCAAGTTGACAAGAGGTGGACTGCCATGGTCAGGTTCATGTGTCAACTTGGAAAAGTGGTGGTACCTGCTTGTCTGATTGGGCAAGTGCTGGCCTGTCTGTTGCAATGAGGACATTTCACAGAATTAAATGATGATCACATCAGCTGCATCCACAGCTGATTCCATTTATAATCAAGTAAGGGGAATGTCTTCTGCAACGAGTGATGCTCAATCTAATCACTGGAAGCCTTTTAAGGAGGATTCAGAAGAGATAGGTTCTCTTCCTCCTTCAGTCGGCGAGTCTCTCCTGTGGAGTTTGTCCAGACCCTCCATTGGAATTGTTGGCTTCACACCCTGCCCTGCCGATTTTGGACTCTGCATTCCCACAGTCACATAAGACACTTTTATAAATTTTATATTTGAGAGCATTTCCCATTGATATTGCTTCTCTAGAGAACCCTAAGTAACACAGATACCTACTCAAAAATTGGCTTTTAAAAGAAACCTAAACTTTAAGCTATTTCAAGTAATTAAGATGCATTAGTCTATATTTTAAATAGTAGTTACATTTTAATTTTATGTCACTAAATTTATTGAGGTATTTGATGTAGCCAATTATCAATCATACTACAGAAAAATAACAAAGAAAATTTTGCAGATTCTTTCCCAAATAATCAAATGTTTTATTTTTGCAAACATAGCAGCATGCATAAGAGAAAAGAAAAATTTGGAAAAAAAAACCCTAGGACTAAGTAATATTCAACCACATTACAACACAGTGATGCTAAAGCTACTTTCCCTAAAGGAAGACTACCAGTAAAGGTAAAAAGAAGAAAAATTAGATATGATATATAAAATCCAAAAGGCAAAATGGTAGAAGAAAGTACTACCTGTACATAATAACACCAAATGTTAATGGATTAAACTCCCCAAATGACATAGACAGGCAGAATGGATTCAAAAACAGGACCCATCTATATGCTCTCTACAGGAAACACATCTTAGACCCAAGGATAAACATAGGTTGAAAGTGAAAGGTGGGGAAAAGATATTTCATGCATCAAAAAAGGGCAGGGGTAGCCATACTAACATCCAACAAATTAGACTTCAAACGTGAAACAGTTAAAAGAGACAAAGAAGGACACTGTGTATTAATAAAAGGAACAATTCAACAAGAAGACATAACAATCATAAATATTTATGCACCGAGCCAGAATGCTCCAAAATACATGAGGCAAACACTGAAAAGAGAAATAGACACATCTACCATAATAGTAGGAGACTTCAATTCCCCACTCTCATCAATGGACAGAACATCTAGACAGAGGATCAAAAAAGTAACAGACAATTTGAATAATACAAAAAATGAGTTAAACTTAACAGACATTTATAGAACACTACACCCCACAACAGCAGGATACACCTTTTTCTCAAGTGTTCATGGATCATTCTCAAAGATAGACCATATGCTGGGACAAAAAGCAAGTCTCAATAAATTTAAAAAGACTGAAATCATACAAAACCCTTCTCAGATCATAAAGCAATGATGTTGGGAATCAGTAATAGGCAGAGTGCCAGAATATTCACAAATATCCGGAGGCTCAACAACACACTCTTAAACAACCAGTGGGTCAAGGAAGAAATGACAAGAGAAGTCAGTAAATATCTCAAGGCAAATGAAAATGAAAATACAAATAACAAAACTTAAGGGATGCAGCAAAGGCAGTGCTAAGAGGGAAATTTATTGCCCTAAATGCCTACCTCTAAAAAGAAGAAAGGGGAAAAATCGAGGAATTAACTGTTCACTTGCAAGAACTAAAGAAAGAACAGCTAACTAAACACAAAGCAAGCAAAAGGAAAGAAATAATGAAATTTAGGGCAGAAATAAATGAAATTGAAAATATGAAAACAACTGAGGAAATCAACAAAACCAGAAGCTGGTTCTATAAGAAAATCAATAAGATTGATGGACCTTTACCAAGAATGACAAAAAGAGGAAGAAAGAGGAAGCAAATAAATAACATCAGACACGGAAGAGGAGACAAAACCACTGACCCCACAGAAATAAAGGAAGTAATGACAGGATACTATGAACAACTTTATGCTAATAAATACAACAATGTAGATGAAATGGACAACTTTCTAGAAAGGCATGAACAATCAACTGTGACTCGAGAAGAAATAGATGACCTCAACAAACCAATCACAAGTAAAGAAACTAAATCAGTCATTAAGAAGCTCCCTATAAGGAAAAGTCCAGGACCAGATGGCTTCACACGTGAATTCTACCAAACATTCCAGAAAGAATTAGTACCAATCCAGCTCAAACTCTTCAGAAAAACTAAAGAGGAGGGAAAGCTACCTAATTCATTCTACAAAGCCAACATCACTCTCATGCCAAAGCCAGACAAAGATATTACAAAAAAATAAAACTACAGACCAATCTCTCTAATGAATATAGGTGCAAAAATCCTCAACAAAATTCTAGCAAATCAAATCCAGCAACACGTTAAAAGAATTATACATCATGAACAAGTAGGATTCATCCCAGGTATGCAAGGATGGTTCAACATAAGAAAATCAATTAATGTAATACATTGTAACAACAAATCAAAGCAGAAAAATCACATGAACATCTCGATTGATGCAGAAAAGGCATCTGACAAAATTCAACATTCTTTCCTGTTGTAAACACTTCAAAGGACAGAAATAGAAGGGAACTTCCTCAAAATGATAAAGGGAAAATATGAAAAACCCACAGCTAATATCATCCTCAATAGGGAAAAACTGAAAACTTTCCCCCTAAGATCTGGAACAAGACAAGGAAATCCACTCTCATCACTGTTATTCAACATTGTGTTGGAAGTTCTAGCCAGAGCAATTAGACTAGGAAAAGAAATACAAGGCATCAAAATTGGAAAGGAAGAAGTAAAATTATCACTGTTTGCAGATTATATGATACTATACATCAAAAACTCCAAAAAATCCACAGCAAAACTACTAGAGCTAATAAATGAGTACAGAAAAGTGGAGGTTACAAGACCAACACTCAAAAATCTGTAGTATTTCTATACACTAGTAATGAACAATCCAAGGGGGAAATCAAGAAAAGAATTTCATTTACAACTGTAACCAAAAGAATAAAATATTTAGGAATAAATTTAACTAAAGAGACAAAAGACCTATACAAAGAAAACTACAAGAAATTGTTAATAGAAATCACAGAAGACCTAAACAGATGGAAGGGCATATACTATATTCATGGATTGGAAGACTAAATATAGTTAAGACATCAATTCTACCTAAACTAATTATTCAATGCAATATCAATGAAAATCCCAACAACTTACTTTTCAGAAATTGAAAAACCAATAATGAAAATTTTTCTGGAAGAGCAAGGTGCCCCAAATAGCTATAAGTATCCTGAGGATAAAAAATGAAGTCGAAGGTCTCACATTACCTGACTTTAAGGCGTATTATGAAGCTACTGTGGTCAAAACAGCATGGTACTGGCAAAAAGATAGATATACTGACCAATGGATTAGAACAGAGTGTTCAGATACAGACCTTCTCATCTATGGACAACTGATCTTTGATAAGGCATTCAAGTCAACTCAACTGGGACAGAACAGTCTTTTCAATAAATGGTGCCTAGAGAACTGGATATCCATATGCAAAAGAATGAAAGAGGACCCATATCTCACACCTTACACAAAAATTAACTCAAAATAGATCAAAGACCTAAACATTAGATCTAAGACCATAAAACTGTTAGAAGAAAATGTAGGGAAATATCTTGTAAATCTTATACTTGGAGGCAGTTTCCTAGACCTTACACCCAAAGCACAAGCACTGAAGAAAGAAATAAATAGGAACCCCTCAAAATTAAACACTTTTGTGCATCAAAGAACTTCACCAAGAAAGTAAAAAGAAAGCCTATACAATGGGAAACAATATTTGGAAATGATATATCAGATAAAGGTCTAGTATCCAGAATTTATGAAGAGATTGTTCAACTCAACAACAAAAAGACAGCCAACCCAATTACAAAATGGGCAAAAGACTTGAACAGACACTTCTCAGAAGAGTAAATACAAATGGCCAAAAGGCACATGAAGAGATGCTCAACTTCCCTGGCTATTAAAGAAATGCAAATCAAAACCACAATGAGATGTAATCTCACCCCCACCAGAATGGCCATCATCAATAAAACAGAAAATGACAATTACTGGAGAGGATGTGGAGAAAGAGGCACACTTATCCACTGTTGGTGGGAATATCAAATGGTACAACCGCTGTGAAAGGCAATTTGGTGATTCCTCAAAAAGCTAAATATAGAATTGCCATATGACCTGGCAATACCATTGCTAGGTATGTACTCAGAGGACATGAGGGCAAGGACATAAACGGACATTTGCACACCAATGTTTCTAGCAACATTATTTACAATTGTAAGAGATGGAAACAGCCAAAATGTCCATCAGCAGATGAGTGGTTAAACAAACTGTGGTATATATATATATATGATGGAATATTATGCAGCCGTAAAACAGAATAAAGTTATGAAGTGTGTAACAACATGGATGGACCTTGAGGACATTATGCGGAGTGAGATTAGCCAGAAACAAAAGGACAAATACTGTGTGGTCTCACTGATATGAACTGACATTAGTGAATAAACCTGGAGAATTTCATTGGTAACAGAGACCATCAGGTGGTAGAAATAAGGTAAGATATTGAGTAATTGGAGCTGAAGGGATATAGATTGTGCAACAGGACTGAATGTAAAAACTCAGAAATGGACAGCATAATACTACCTAACTGTAATACAATTATGTTAAAACACTGAATGAAGCTGAACGTGAGAATGATAGAGGGAGGAGGGCTGGGGGCACAAATTAAATCAGAAAGAAAGATAGATGATAAAGACTGAGATGGTCTAAACTAGGAATGCCTAGAGTGTATAATGACTGTGATTAATGTACAAATTTTAAAAGTGTTTTTCCATGAGGAAGAACAAAGGAATGTCATTACTACAGGGTGCTGAAAACAGATGGTAATTAATATTTTACAATTTTAATTCATGTGTGAGACTAAAGAAAATATGTTTATTTGTTACAAAATTTATATTTTGACTAGTGCATTTCCTAATATAACTTTGTAGACAGCTTAACTGAACACCATAAGTACATGGAACCTTGAGTAGGACATGAAATTTGGTTGGTTTGTCCAGAGGGATTCCCGATAAATCCCAGAGTGATTTGAACAGTGAATAAAAAAGTACTTGCAAAGTCCCCTTCAGGGAATGATGAGAAAGGAGGAAAATTCAACTTCCCCAAGTTGAATTCTTGATATTCTCACAAGCAGTGTGGACAACCAAAGCTATAGTCTGAGCCCCCAGTCTTGGGATTTGTTCACATGAAACTTAACCCCACAGAGCATAGGTCAAGTCTATTTAAAATTTAGGCCTAAGAGTCACCCCCAAGAGAGCCTCTTTTGTTGCTCAGATGTGGCCCCCACTCTCCAGCCAACATGACGAACAGGCTCACCACCCTACGCCTCTCTGCGTGAGACATGACTCCCAGGGGTGTGGACCTTCCTGGCAACGTGGGACAGAGATCTTGGAATGAGCTAAGACTCAGCATCAAGGGACTGAGAAAAACCCTAGAATGAGCTGAGACTTAGCATCAAGGGATTGAGAAAACCTTCTCAACCAAAAGGGGGAAGAGGGAAATGAGACAAAGTGTCAATGGCTGAGAGATTGCAAACAGAGTTGAGAGGTTATCCTGGAGGTTATTCTTATGCATCAAGTAGATATCATCTTGTTATTCAAGATGTAATGGAGAGACTTCCGGGTCAAGACGCCAGCTTAACAACGTGCGCGTTTTAGTTCGTCCTCCAGAACAACTACTAAATAACCACAAACAGTACAGAACAGCTCCTGGGGCCACGTCAGTGACCAGACACACCGCGTACCCCAGTCTGGACCAGCTGGACCGGCTACGAACACGCCCCCAAACCGTGAGTTCCCAAAGCTGCAGTGGCCAGCGTCCTTCCCCCACAGGCGGCTTCCCAGAGGGGAAAGGAAAGGACTTTACCAGCAGCAGGGACTGGGCACAATCAAACGCCAATTATGGAACTAATTAACAAATTCTGACTACTAAAAATATGTCCCCAGCTTAGGTGAACCTGATCAACGCAGAGGTTGCTCATTTTTGCCCCAGCGCCAAGGGGGCAGGACTGACAGAAAGAAGAAAGAAATAAAAAGAAGGAAACAGAGGTTTTTGTGGCTGTGTATCTACAAAGGATACTGTGGATACAGTATCCTCTGGATACAGTGGCAGGACTTTTCAGGCTGCAACTGCCCCAGGCATAGGCAGAAGTGAGCTCTTTGGGGGGCTTGTCTGGAGCCTGTGCCTTCCCCAGGGCAGGGGTGAAGCCCAACTCAGGTGGAATCCCTCCATCAAGGAATTCAGACACCAGGGCTTGGTAATTTGAAGCCATTAAAACCAGCCTACAACCTCTCCTCTGTCTCCACCATGCCCCCAGCAGGGAGAGTCTGCCAAAGTTAAAGGTATCGTATAATCTTATGCTGGTGGGACCTGCAGTCAGACAAGCGCCACACACAGGGCAGGATAAGAAAAACAGAGTCCAGAGACTTCACAGGAAAGTCTTTAAACCTGCTGGGTCTCACCCTCAGGGAAAACGGACGCAGATGACTATTCCCTCCTGATAGGAGGCCAGTTTGGTCTGGGAAAATCTGGCTGGGGTATATAATATCTAAGTAGACCCTCCTAAGTGTGTGTGTGGTGGGGGGGAAGGCACCACACAAGCAGGGCAAGAAACAAGGAAACAAAAACTGAAAAATTCTGCTCTGTTAAACAAAACTTAAGCTAAAGGTCCAGATAAAGCTGAACGGAATGTCAAAGAACAGATAGACAACAAATTCATCCAGCAAGAAAACCCTAGATAAGAGAAGTGAAAGCAATCTCCAGAATAAACTAATTAAGGTAAATAAATGCCTAGATGCCAGCAAAAAATAACAAATCACACTAGGAAAATTGAAGATATGGCCCAGTCAAAGGAACAAACCAACAATTCAAATGACATACAGGAGCTGAAACAATTAATTCAGAATATACGAACAGACATGGAAAACCTCATCAAAAACCAAATCAATGAATTGAGGGAGAATATAAAGAAGGCAAGGAAAGAACAAAAAGAAGAAACTGAAAGTCTGAAAAAACAAATCACAGAACTTATGGGAATGAAAGACACAGTAGAAGAGACAAAAAAACAATGGCAACCTACAATGGTAGATTTCGAGAGACAGAACATAGGATTTCTAAACTGGAGGACGGAACATCTGAAATCCGACAAGAAACAGAAACTATAGGAAAAAAAATGGAAAAATATGAGCAGGGACTCAGGAAATTGAAAGACAATATGAAGCGCACGAATATACATGTTGGGGGTGTCCCAGAAGAAGAGGAGGGAAAAGGAGGAGAAAAACTAATGGAGGAAACTATCACTGAAAATTTCCCAACTCTTATGAAAGACTTAAAATTACAGATCCAAGAAGTGCAGTGTACCCCAAACAGAATATATCCAAATAGACATACTCCAAGACATTTAATAATCAGAATGTCAGAGGTCAAAGAGAAAGAGAGAATCTTGAAAGCAGCACGAGAAATGCAACCCATCACATACAAGGGAAGCCCAATAAGACTATGCACAGATCTCTCAGCAGAAACCATGCAGGTGAGAAGACAGTGGGATAACATATTTAAATTATTAAAAGAGAAAAACCGCCAACCAAGAATTCTAGATCCAGTAAAACTGTCCTTCAAAAATGAGGGAGAAATTAAAACATTTTCAGACAAAAAAATCACTGAGAGAATTTGTGACCAAGAGACCAGCTCTGCAAGAAATACTAAAGGGAACACTAGAGACAGATACGAAGACAGAAGAGAGAGGTGTGGAGAAGAGTTTAGAAAGGAAGACTATGAGTAAAGGTAAAAAGAAGGAAAATTAGATATGACATACAAAATCCAGAAGGCAAAATAGTAGAAGAAAGTACTATCCATATGCAGTAATAACACTGAATGTTAATGGATTAAACTCTCCAATCAAAAGACATAGCTGGCAGAATGGATTAAAAAACAGGACCCATCTATATGCTGTCTCTACTCAAAGGACACGAGGCCAAGGACACAAATGGACATTTACACACCAATGTTTATAGCGGCATTATTAACAATTACCAAGAGATGGAAACAGCCAAATGTCCATCAACAGATACTTGACTGAACAAACTGTGACATTTACATAAGATGGAATATTATGCAGCTGTAAGACAGAATAAAGTTATGAAGTATGTAACAACATGAATGGACCTTAAGGACATTATGCTGACTGTCATTAGCCAGAAACAAAAGGACAAATATTGTATGGTCTCACTGATATGAACTGACATTAGTGAATAAACTTGGAATATTTCCTTGGTAACAGAGACCATCAGGAGATAGAAATAGGGTGAGATATTGGGTAACTGGAGCTGAAGGGATACAGATTGTGCAATAGGACTGAATATAAAAACTCAGAAATGGACAGCACAATACTACCTAACTCTAAAGTAATTATGTTAAAACACTGAATGAAGCTACATGTGAGAATGATAGAGGGAGGAGGGCTGGGGACATAAATTAAATCAGAAAGAAAGATAGACGTTAAAGATCGAGATGGTATAATCTAGGAATACCTAGAGTGTATAATAACAGTGAAATGTACAATGTACAAATTTTTAAAATGTTTTGGCATGAGGAAGAACAAATGAATGTCATTACTGCAGGGTGCTGAAAATAGATGATAATTAATACTTTAAAATGTCACCTTATGTGTGAGACTAAAGCAAAAAATGTTTATTTGTTACAAAATTTAGATTTTGACTAGAGCATTTCCTAATATAACTCATGTAGATAGTTGATTGAATGTCATTAAGTACTTGGAATCTCAGGTAGCACATGAGATTTTGTTGGTTTGTCCAGAGTGATTCCCCGATGAGTCCCAGAATGATTTGATCAGTGACTGGAAAAGTATTTGCAAGCCCCCTGCGGGGAATGGTGAGAGTGGGGAGAAATTCAACTTCCCCAAGTTGAATTCTTGATATTCTCACAAGCAGTGTGGACAACCAAAGCTATAGGCTGAGCCCCCAGTCTTGGGGTTTGTTCACATGAAACTTAACCCCACAAAGGATAGGTCAAGTCTACTTAAAATTTAGGCCTAAGAGTCACCCCCAAGAGAGCCTCTTTTGTTGCTCAGATGTGGCCTCTCTCTCCAGCCAACATGACGAGCAGTCTCACCACCCTCCCCCTCTGCGTGGGACATGACTCCCAGGGGTGTGGACCGTCCTGGCAACGTGGGACAGAGATCTTGAAATGAGCTGAGACTCAGCATCGAGGGACTGAGAAAAACCCTAGAACGAGCTGAGAATTAACATCAAGGGATTGAGAGAATCTTCTCGACCAAAGGGGGAAGAATGAAATGAGATTAAGTGTCAATGACTGAGAGATTCCAGAGTTGAGAGGTTATCCTGGAGGTTATTCTTACACATTAAGTAAATATCACCTTGTTGTTCAAGATGTAGCGGAGAGGCTGGAGGGAACTGCCTGAAAATGTAGTGCTGTGTTCCAGTAGCCATGTTTCTTGATGATGATTGAACAATGATACAGCTTTCACAATGAGACTCTGCGAATGCGATAACCTTGTGTCTGATGCTCCTTTTAGCTACTATATCAACAGAAGAGTAGAACATATGGAATAGAAATAAATAATAGGGGGAACAAATGGTAAAATAAATTTAGTTTGAAATGCTAGTGGTAAATGAAAGCGAGGGGTAAGGGGTATGGTATGTATAATCTTTTTTTTCTCTGTTACCATTTTATTTCTTTTTCTGTTGTCTTTTTATTTCTTTTTCTAAATCGATGCAAATCTTCTAAGAAATGATGAATATGCAACTATGTAATGATATTAAGAATTACTGATTGTATATGTAGAATGGAATGATATCTTAATGTTTTGTTAATTTTTTTTAATTAATAAAAAATAAAAATAAAATAAGATGTAATGGAGAGGCTGGAGGGAACTGCCTGAAAATGTAGAGCTGTGTTCCAGTAGCCATGTTTCTTGAGGATGACTGAATAATGATACAGCTGTCACAACGTGTTCTGTGATTGTGAAAACCTTGTGTCTGATGCTCCTTTTATCTACCTTGTCAACAAAGGAGTAGAACATATGGAATAAAAATAAATAATAGGGGGGCAAATGCTAAAATAAATTTAGTTTAAATGCTAGTGATCAAAGAAAGTAAGGGGTAAGGGGTATGGTAGGTATAACCTTTTTTTTTTCCTTTCCTGTGTTCGTTTTATTTCTTTTTCTATTGTCTTTTTTATTTCTTTTTCTGAATTAATGCAAATGTTCTAAGAAATGATGAATATGCAACTAAGTGATGATATTGTGAATTACTCATTATGTATGTTGTTTTATTTTGTTTCTTTATTTTTTTAATTAATAATTTTTTTTAAAAATCAAGAAAAAAATTATGAATAATAATAGTATCAGACTTTTCAATAACAAAACTAAAAGAAAACAGAGCAGTAACATAAAAATTTTGAGGGCGGGCCACGGTAGCTCAGCAGGTAAGAGTGCTTGCCATGCCCAAGGACCCGGGTTCGATTCCCGGTGCCTGCCCATGTGAAAAAAAAGGAAAAAAAAATTTTTGAGAAAACAATTTCCAAACTAGAATTTTATACCCCAGCCAAACTGAAAATCAGATGCCAGGGACTAAAAAGACGTTTTCAGATACGCAGAATCTCATATTTTTACCTCCCATACAATCTTTCTACGGAAGCTACTGGAGGACATATTCCACGAGAGCAAGAGAATAAACCAAGAAGACACGATACAAACCAGACAAGAGAAAAGTAAAGGGAATTTCCAGGATAATGGGTGAAGAGACCTCAAGCTGACTGCTAGGAAGCAAGAAGTTCTGACTAGAGGACGTCAGAGAGGTCTGAGAGAGAGATGTTTCCTAGTTAAGACTGATTAAGTGCCTAAGATATTTAAAAGCATTGAGAAGAATTCTATACAATTGTGGGAGAGTTTGGGGATGAATCAGTAATCTACCAAAGGAAACTTTAAAAAAGAACAGGAAATAAAGGCAGAGAGGATTTGTATCAGGTCTCATTAAAACCATCTAACAGGTTTGTTAAATAACTTAGATAAAACAAACTAAAAAGTTACAATAATTTATTATTTTAATTAATTATAAACATTTTACCTCTGTTAGGACAGTAAGCTTTAACCCAACCAAGAAACGTTTAACTTACCCTATTGCAAAATAAAATTTGATGTGATATATAACATTTTAAAACATATATGTATATGCTCACTGCTGAAGAAATCCTTTTAAAGATTTAAAATACGAATTGGAATCTAATAAAAATCAATACTGATAATGTTAAAAGAAAAACACAGGACTTTAAAACTAAAAGAAATTAAGAATTTTACAGAAGATTAAACTGACTGAAGCATAGAGGGGCTAAACAACATGTTTGTACTAACCCAACTATTTAGAGATATAACTGGGAGGAAAAAAACAGCAAATTTCCAACCTCCTCACTCAAAAACAACTCTACCCTACTGCCATTTATCTTATGTAACAATTGGCAGAGATCATTAAAATACTACTAAATTAATATAACCCACCATGAATAACCATTTTAAAAGTAAATTTTGTATTCCACAGGCAATGTTACAATTTAAAATACTTGGATATGGCAATACGTATCTTCTATAAACAGACTTTCAAATGTAGTTTGAGACTGGAAAGTGAATATCTTTAATGTTTAATGTTACCTTCTAGGCTGAGCATCCATTTCACTGTATCAATTCTCACAGCATAATTACTAACTTTTTTAGATAGCCGGATCTTTTGATAATCTAGAGAAAGCAATAATTCTCATCCACAGAAAAAAAATACATATCTACACATACATAACCATGCACATATAATTCTATTCATTCATTTATTCAAACAAATATTGAATATACCTAATGACCAAAGCACTTTGCTAGGTGCTAGGCAGTCAAGAGTAAACTACATAGGCAGTTTCCTGCCCATTCTAGGATAGCCAAAAATGACTCAGCTAATTACACTGCATACTTTAAGTCATTAGTACTAAAAAAGTAAAATACATAGTGCTATGAGAAGAGGTAGATAACAAAATCTATAGATAGGCAAGAGGCCAGATCATGTTATGGATTTTGGTCTATTCTTAGTACCAAACTGAAAGTTATTAGAGGATTTTAAGCCAAGGAACAATCTGATAAAGAGTTGGAATCAGGCATCCCTGATTTCCATCTATGAACCCAAAGTTAAAACTCCTTTTTCTAAATAATACACAGAATGGCATTGAAGAAGTCCATACAACTAGTTTTTAATACAGGCAGTCCTCATTTTGCAGGAGATTGTGGCACTATAAACAAGACCATGCAGGCTGTAACCATGCAAAGCAATCTTCATAACCAATGGGAAAAATTACAGTTGTTTCATGACCTTTAAAATTTGTCAAAACATTAAAAACTCTGTTTATTATAAATGCATGCGAAAACAAAAAAAGGGGGGAAATGAAAAAAGGAATAAAATGAATATTTATTTAGTACACTGCAATTTAAAACATTAGAAATGCTGAAAATTATAGTCTTTACTGCTCTGTAAAAAAACATATCTAGAAGTAGTTAATGAACAAAGAGACACAAGTTCCAGAGAAAATGCAGAGAAAGAGATGTACCAATTCATCTGTTGGTAGGGAAAGTGAGAAGTGCAGGTCTTGGAGGGCAGTGTGGTGGTTCCATAGGAGGCTAGTGGTGGGGCTGCCATATGATCTTGAAACCCCATTGCTCAGTCTACACCTGGAGGAACAAAGTATGGAGACAACAATGGACATCTGCACACTGGTGTTTATCATAGCAGTGTTCACGATCCACAAAGGATGGAGGTGGTCTAAGAGTTTACTAGGGGTATACATACAATGGACTACTGAGCAGTTGCAAGAAGGAATGAAGTTGTGAGGCATGCAACTAGGTGTATGAACCTTAAGGACTGTATGTTGAATGAAATGTCAAGAATAAAAATATTATCAGGCCTCAATCATATGGACTAACTATAATATAAAAACTCGGTGAATTGAAGTCAAGAACATGGGTTATCAAGTTGGGGCCTATTGTAAAGGGTCCTAGATTGTAACCTCTTACAGCAGTCACATATACTCAGGAGTTGTAACTGTTACTTCTAAATTCTAAGATACTGAGCAGTTTATACTCTGGTTATTCCCAGAAACTTTAGGTATTTATGTGACATCTGAGACTCTGAGTTAGAGCTCTGAAGCTATGAAAGTCAACAGTACCCCATGCAGGAACCGGTTAAAAAGCTGAAAAAGTGATCAGACTTCGAGTAGAGATGTGAATGAAGCTACCTCGATATGACTAAGGTAAATCAGAATATAGGGTAAAGGATGATATCATCCATATCTTAAAATTCAACTGCTGTCTGAGACCAAAGGGAGAGATGTTTATGTGGTACAAAATTTATAGTTTAGATGGCACATTACTTAATTTAACTTCTATGGTCAGTTTACTTGAACACTATAAATACATGGAATCTTGAATAGTGCATGAGATTGTGTTGGTTTGTCCAGATTAGTGTGATGTCCCAATAAATCCAAGAGTGATTAAAGAAGTATTTGCAAAGTCCCCTTGGGAGATCAGGGAGAAGAGGAAATTTCAGCCTCCCCATTTACAGAATTTCTGATATTCTCACAAGCAGAGGGACAACCAAAGCAATAGGCCAAGCCCTCAATCTTGGGGTTCACCCTTATAAAACTTATTCCTGCAAAGGAAAAGCTAAGCCTACTTAAAATTAGGCCTAGGAGTCACCCCCAAAGAATCTCTTTTGTTGCTCAGCTGTGACCTCTCTCTCTAAGCCAACCCTGCAGGGAGCTCACAGCCCTCCCTACTACATGGGACACTGATTCCCAAGGGTGTAAATCTCCTTGGCAATGTGGGATAGAAAGCCTGGGATAAGCTGGGACCTGCATTAAGGGACTGATAAAGCCTTCTTGACCAAAAGGGGGAAGAGAGATGGGACAAAATAAAATTTTAGTGGCTGAGCGATTTCAGACAAAGTTCATGAGGTTATTCTGGAGGTTATTCTTATGCATTATATAGATACCCCTTTTTAGTTTATAATATATTGGAGGGGCTAGAGGGAAGTACCTGAAACTGTTGAGTTGTGTTCTAGTAGGCTTGATTCCTGAAGACAAATGTATAAAGATATAAACTTTTACAGTATGACTGTGTGATTGTGAAAATCTTGTGTCTGATGCTCCTTTTACCCTGGGTATGGACAGATGAGTAAAAAATATATAGATAAAAACTAAATAAATAATAGGGTGACAAAGATAAAATAAATTGGTTAGTTTGTAGAATCTCAGATAAAGCCCTAGATGTTCTTTAAGGTTGGCAGGAATGGCTTGGGTTTAGGTTTGGCAAACCACAATAAGTAGCAATGTCTAGCAGAAGCTCGCTCAAGAGTAGCCTTCAGAGCAGCCTCCCAAGTCTATCCGAGCTCTCTCAGCCATAGACAACTTATTAATTATAATTCTTTTCCCCCTTTTGGTCAGGAAGGCATTGTCAATCCCATGGTACCAGGCCAGTCTCATCTACAGCAGTCATATCCCACATTGCCAGGGAGACTTTGAAAGGAAGTATGCCCCCTAAGAAAAGCCATGTTTTGATACAAATCCCATTTCATAAAGTAGAATAATCCCTATTCAATACTGTATATTTGAAACTGTAATGAGATCATCTCCCTGGTTGATGTGATTTAGTCAAGAATGGTTGTTAAACTGGATTAGGGGATGACATGTCTCCACCCATTTGAGTGGGTCTTGATTAGTTTCTGAAGTCCTATAAAAGAAGAAACATTATGGAGAATGAGAGATTCAGAGAGAGCAGAGAATGCTGCAGCACCACGAAGCAGAGAGTCCATTGGAGATGAAGAAGGAAAACGCCTCCCGGGGAGCTTCATGAAACCAGAAGCCAGGAGAGTAAGCTAGCAGATGACGCCGTATTCTCCATGTGCCCTTCCAGCCGAGAGAGAAGCCCTGACTGTGCTCGCCATGTGCCTTCTCACTTCAGAGAGAAACCCTGAACTTCATCGGCCTTCTTGAACCAAGGTACTTTTTCCTGGATGCCTTAGATTGAACATTTCTATAAACTTGTTTTAATTGGGACATTTTATCAGCCTCAGAACTGTAAACTAGCAACTCATTAAATTCCACTTTTTAAAAGCCATTCCATTTCTGGTACATTGCATTCCGGCAGCTAGCAAACTAGAACAGAGACTCTCACCCCTGGCTGTCATGTCCCACGTAGGGAAGAGGGTAACAATTTCACTTGCAGAATGGGGCTCAGAGAGAAGCCACACCTGACCCCCAGTGGACATCTCTGTGCATCAAAGTAAACTGCACACAGATGACTTCCAGAGTCTAAAGGAGGGTGAGGCAGTTGAGTTCATCTTTAAGAAATCTGTAAGGGAGGAGGGGCCAAGATGGCGGCTTAGTAATGTGCACGTTTTAGTTCGTCCTCCAGAACAACTACTAAATAACCAGAAACAGTACAAAACAGTTCCCGGAGTCACTATAGTGACCGGACACACAGCATACCCCAGTCTGGACCAGCTGGATCGGCTGCGAGTCTCCAGAACAGTGAGTTTCCCAAGCCGCGGCGGCTGGCGCCCGGCACCCCTCCCCTACAGGCGGCATCCCGGAGGGAAACAAAAGAGACTCTAACAGTAGCAGGGACTGAGTCCAACCAAACACCAATTGTGGCATTAATAAACAAATTCTGACTACTAAAAATAGGCCACCAGCTCAGGCGAAACTGGTCAAGGAAGAGGTCGCCTATTGGGCTAACCGAAAAAGAGGAAAGGGGACGAAACGGAGGCATTTGTGGCTGTTTCTATGGAGGCTTGGGTGCCTCTGGATTCAGCGGCGGGATTACACAGGCTGCAACTGCCCCAGGCATACGCAGAAACAGGCTGCTTTCAGGGTTGTCTCCCACCTGAGCCTTCCCCAGGGGAGGGGTGAAAAGCAACACAGGTGGAATCTCTCTCTCAAGGAATTCAGACCCCAGGACTTGGCAATTTGAAGCCATTAAAACCAGCCTACAACCTTTCCTCTGTCTCCACCACGCCCCCAGCAGGGAGAGCCTTCCAAAGTTAAAGGAGCCACAACATCTTTTGCTGGTGGGACCCGCAGACCAACAAGCACCACATACTGGGCAGGATAAGAAAAACAGAGCCCAGAGACTTCACAGGAAAGTCTTTCAACCTGCTGGGTCTCACCCTCAGGGAAAACTGATGCAGGTGACTCCTTTTCCCCAAAAGGAGGCCAGTTTAGTCCAGGAAAACCCACCTAGATTCTGTAATACCTATGTAGACCCTCCTAAGGGTGGGGAGGGAAAAGGCACCTTACAAGCAGGACAAGAAACAAGAAAACAAGAACTGAAAAATTACCCTCTGTTAAACAAACTTTAAGCTAGAGGCCTAGCTTAAAAGCTAGAGAAAAAGCTGAACTGAAGGTCAAAGAACAGATAGACAACAAACTCATCTAGCAAGAAAACCCTAGGTAAGAGAAGAGAAAACAATCTCCGGAATAAACTAATTAAGGTAATTAAATGTCCAGACTCCAGCAAAAAACAACAAATCACACCAGGAAAATTGAAGATATAGCCAAGTCAAAGGAACAAACCAATAGTTCAAATGAGATACAGGAGCTGAAACAACTAATTCTGAATATACGAACAGAAATGGAAAACCTCTTCAAAAACCAAATCAATGAACTGAGGGAGGACATGAAGAAGGCAAGGAATGAACAAAAAGAAGAAATGGAAACTCTGAAAAAACAAATCACAGAACTTATGGGAATGAAAGATACAGCAGAAGAGATGAAAAAAACAATGGAAACCTACAATGGTAGATTTCAAGAGACAGAGGTTAGAATTAGTGAACTGGAGGATGGAACATCTGAAATCCAAAAAGAAACAGAAACTATAGGGAATGGAAAAAATATGAGCAGGGGCTCAGGGAATTGGATGATAATATGAAGCGCACAAATATACGTGTTGTGGGTATCCCAGAATGAGAAGAGAAGGGAAAAGGAGGAGAAAAACTAATGGAAGAAATTATCACTGAAAATTTCCCAACTCTAATGAAAGACCTAAAATTACATATCCAAGAAGTGCAGCGCACCCCAAAGAGAATAGATCCAAATAGACGTTCTCCAAGACACTTACTAGTCAGAATGTCAGAGGTCAAAGAGAAAGAGAGGATCTTGAAAGCAGCAAGAAAAAAGCAATCCATCACATACAAGGGAAACCCAATAAGACTATGTGTAGATTTTTCAGCAGAAACCATGGAGGCGAGAAGACAGTGGGATGATATATTTAAATTACTAAAAGAGAAAAACTGCCAACTAAGAATTCTATATCCACCAAAATTGTCCTTCAAAAATGAGGGAGAAATTAAAACATTTTCAGACAAAAAGGCACTGAGAGAATTTGTGACCAAGAGACCAGCTCTGCAAGAAATAATAAAGGGAGCACTAGAGACAGATACGAAAAGACAGAAGAGAGAGGTGTGGAGAACAGTGTAGAAAGAAGGAAAATTAGATATGATATATATAAATTACAAATGGCAAAATGGTAGAGGAAAGTACTACCCAAACAGTAATAACACCAAATGTTAATGGACTGAACTCCCCAATCAAAAGACATACACTGGCAGAAGGGATTAAAAAACAGGATCCTTCTATATGCTGTCTACAGGAAACACATCTTAGACGCAAAGATAAACATAGGTTGGAAGTGAAAGGTTGGGAAAAGATATTTCATGCAAATAACAACCAGAAAAGAGCAGGAATAGCTATACTAATATACACAAATTAGACTTCAAATGTAAAACAGTTAAAAGAGACAAAGAAGGATACTATTTACTAATAAAAGGAACAATTCAACAAGAAGACATAACAATCACAAATATATATGCACCAAACCAGAATGCCCCAAAATACGTGAGGCATACACTGCAAATACTGAAAAAGGAAAGAGACACATCAAACATAATAGTTGGAGACTTCAATTCCCCACTCTCATCAATGCACAGAACATCTAGACAGAGGATCAATAAAGAAACAGGGAATTTGAATATTACAATGAATAAGCTAGACTTAACAGACATTTATAGGACATTACACCCCACAACAGCAGGATACACCTTTTTCCCAAGTGCTCATGGATCATTCTCAAAGATAGACCATACGCTGGGTCACAAAGCAAGTCTCAACAAATTTTAAAAGATTGAAATCATACAAAACACTTTCTCGGATCATATAGGAATGAAGTTGGAAATCAATAATAGGCGGAGTGCCAGAAAATTCACAAACACGTGGAGGCTCAACAACACACTCTTAAACACCAGTGAGTCAAGGGAGAAATTAGTAAATATCTCGAGGCAAATGAAAATGAAAACACAACATATCAAAACCTATGGGACGCAGCAAAGGCAGTGCTAAGAGGGAAATTTATTGCTCTAAACACCTTTATCAAAAAAGAAGAAAGGGCAAAAATTCGGGAATTAACTGTTCACTTGGAAGAACTGGAGAAAGAACAGCAAACTAACCCCAAAACAAGCAAAAGGAAAGAAATAACAAAGACTAGAGCAGAAATAAATGAAATTGAGAACATAAAAACAATGGAGAAAATCAGTAAGACCAGAAGTTGGTTCTATGAGAAAATCAATAAGATTGATGGGCCCTTAGCAGGACTGACAAAAAGGAGAAGAGAGAGGACGCAAATAAATAAAATCAGAAATGGAAGAGGAGACATAACCACTGACCTCACAGAAATAATGGAGGTAATGACAGGCTACTATGAACAACACTATGCTAATAAATACAACAATGTAGATGAAATGGACAAGTTCCTAGAAAGGCATGAACAACCAACTTTGACTCAAGAAGAAACAGATGACCTCAACAAACCAATCGCAAGAAAAGAAATTGTATCAGTCATTAAAAAGCTTCCCAAAAAGAAAAGTCCAGGATCAGACGGCTTCACATGTGAATTCTACCAAACATTCCAGAAAGAATTAGTACCAACCCTGCTCAAACTCTTCAAAAAAACTGAAGTGGAGGGAAAGCTACCTAATTCATTCTATGAAGCCAACATCACCCTCATACCAAAACCAGGAAAAGATATTACAAAAAAATAAAACTACAGACCAATCTCTCTAATGAATATAGATGCAAAAACCCTCAACAAAATTTAGCATATCGAATCCAGCAACACATTAAAAGAATTATACATCATGACCAAGTAGGATTCATCCCAGGTATGCAAGGATGGTTCAACATAAGAAAATCAATTAATGTAATACACCATATCAACAAATCAAAGCAGAAAAATCACATCTCAATTGATGCAAAGAAGGCATCTGACAAGATTCAACATCCTTTCCTGTTGAAAACACTTCAAAGGATTGGAATACAAGGGAGCTTCCTTAAAATGATAAAGGGACTATATGAAAAACCCACAGCAAATATCATCCTCAATGGGGAAAAATTGAAAACTTTCCCCCTAAGATCAGGAACAAGACAAGGATGTCCACTATCACCACTGTTATTCAACATCATGTTGGAAGTTCTAGCCAGAGCAATTAGGCAAGGAAAAGGAATACAAGGCATCAAAATTGGAAAGGAAGAAGTAAAACTATCACTGTTTGCAGACGATATGATACTATACGTCGAAAACCTTGAAAAATCCAGAGCAAAACCACTAGAGCCAATAAACAAGTACAGCAAAGTGGCAGGTTACAAGACCAACATTCAAAAATCTGTAGTGTTTATATACACTAGCAATGAACAAGCTGAGGGGGAAATCAAGAAACAAATTCCATTTACAATAGCAACTAAAGGAATACAATACATAGGAATAAATTTAACTAAAGAGACAAAAGACCTATACAAAGAAAACTACAAGAAAGTGTTAAAAGAAATCACAGAAGACCCAAACAGATGGAAGGGCATACCATGTTCATGGATTGGAAGACTAAATATAGTTAAGATGTCAATCCTACCTAAATTGATTTACAGATCCAACACAATACCAATCAAAACCCCAACAACTTACTTTTCAGAAATAGAAAAACCAATAATGAAAATTTATCTGGAAGGGCAGGGTGCCCCAAATTGCTAAAAGTATCTTGAGGAAAAAAAACGAAATGGAGGTCTCACGCTGCCTGACCTTAAGGCATATTATGAAGCCACAGTGGTCAAAACAGCATGGTACTGGCATAAAGATAGATATATTGACCAATGGAATCGAATAGAGTGCTCAGATATAGATCCTCTCATCTATGCACATTGGATCTTTGATAAGGCAGTCAAGCCAACTCATTTGGGACAGAACAGTCTCTTCAATAAATGGTGCCTAGAGAACTGGATATCTATATGCAAAAGAATGAAAGAGGACCCGTATTTCACACCCTATACAAAAGTTAACTAAAAATGGATCAAAGATCTAAACATTAGGTCTAAGACCATAAAACATTTAGAGGAAAATGTTGGGAGATATCTTATGAATCTTATAATTGGAGGCAGTTTTATGGACCTTACACCTAAAGCAAGAGCACTGAAGAAAGAAATAAATAAATGGGAGATCCTCAAAATTAAACACTTTTGTGCATCAAAAAACTTCATCAAGAAAGTAAAAAGACAGCCTACACAATGGGAGACAATATTTGGAAACGACATATCAGATAAATGTCTAGTATCCAGAATTTATAAAGAGATTGTTCAACTCAACAACAAAAAGACAGCCAACCCAATTACAAAATGGGAAAAAGACTTGAACAGACACCTCTCAGAAGAGGAAATACAAATGGCCAAAAGGCACATGAAGAGATGCTCAATGTCCCTGGCCATTAGAGAAATGCAAATCAAAACCACAATGAGATATCATCTCACACCCACCAGAATGGCCATTATCAACAAAACAGAAAATGACAAGTGCTGGAGAGGATGTGGAGAAAGAGGGACACTTATTCACTGTTGGTGGGAATGCAAAATGGTACAACCACTGTGGAAGGCAGTTTGGCGGTTCCTCAAAAAGCTGAATATAGAATTGCCATATGACCCAGCAATACCATTGCTAGGTTATCTACTCAGAGGACTTAAGGGCAAAGACACAAACGGACATTTGCACACCAATGTTTATAGCAGCATTATTTACAATTGCAAGGAGATGGAAACAGCCAAAATGTCCATCAACAGACGAGTGGCTGAACAAACTGTGCTATATACATACAATGGAATATTATGCAGCTCTAAGACAGAATAAACTTATGAAGTATGTAACAACACGGATGGACCTAGAGAACATTATGTTGAGTGAGACTAGCCAAAAACTAAAGGACAAATACTGTATGTTCTCACTGGTATGAACTGACATTACTGAATAAACTTGGAATATGTCATTGGTAACAGAGACCATCAGGAGATAGAAATAGGGTAAGATAGTGGATAAATGGAGCTGAAGGGATACAGACCGTGCAACAGGACTGGATAAAAAAAACTTAGAAATGAACAGCACAATACTACCTAACTGTAATGTAATTATGTTAAAACACTGAATGAAGCTGCATGTGAGAATGATAGAGGGAGGAGGGCTGGGGATATAAATTAAATCAGAAAGAAAGATAGATGTTAAAGATCAAGATGGTATAATCTAGGAATGCCTAGAGCGTATAATAATAGTGAAATGTACAATGTACAAATTTTAAAAATGTTTTGGCATGAGGAAGAACAAATGAATGTCATTACTGCAGGGTGCTGAAAATAGATGATAATTAATACTTTAAAATGTCACCTTATGTGTGAGACTAAAGCAAAAAATGTTTGTTACAAAATTTAGATTTTGACTAGAGCATTTCCTAATATAACTCATGTAGATGGTTTGATTGAATGTCATAAGTACTTGGAATCTCAGGTAGCACATGAGATTTTGTTGGTTTGTCCAGAGTGATTCCCCGATGAGTCCCAGAATGATTTGATCAGTGACTGGAAAAGTATTTGCAAGCCCCCTGCGGGGAATGGTGAGAGTGGGGAGAAATTCAACTTCCCCAAGTTGAATTCTTGATATTCTCACAAGCAGTGTGGACAACCAAAGCTATAGGCTGAGCCCCCAGTCTTGGGGTTTGTTCACATGAAACTTAACCCCACAAAGGATAGGTCAAGTCTACTTAAAATTTAGGCCTAAGAGTCACCCCCAAGAGAGCCTCTTTTGTTGCTCAGATGTGGCCTCTCTCTCCAGCCAACATGACGAGCAGTCTCACCACCCTCCCCCTCTCTGCGTGGGACATGACTCCCAGGGGTGTGGACCTTCCTGGCAATGTGGGACAAAGATCCTGGAATAAGCTGAGACTCAGCATCAAAGGACTGAGAAAAACCCTAGAATGAGCTGAGACTTAGCATCAAGGGATTGAGAGAACCTTCTCGACCAAAAGGGGGAAGAGTGAAATGAGACAAAGAGTCAATGGCTGAGAGATTCCAAACAGAGTCGAGAGGTTATCCTGGACGTTCTTCTTACACATTAAGTAGATATCACCTTGTTGTTCAAGATGTAGTGGAGAGGCTGGAGGGAATTGCCTGAAAATGTAGTGCTGTGTTCCAGTAGCCATGTTTCTTGATGATGATTGAACAATGATACAGCTTTCACAATGAGACTCTGTGAATGTGAAAACCGTATGTCTGATCCTCCTTTTCGCTACTATATCAACAGAAGAGTAGAACATATGGAATAAAAATAAATAACAGGGGGAATAAATGTGAAAATAAATTCAGTTTGAAATAGTGGTAAAGGAAATCGAGAGGTAAGAGATATGGTACGTATAGTTTTTTTTTTCTCTATTATCATTTTATTTCTTTTTCTGTTGTCTTTTTATTTATTTTTCTAAATCAATGCAAATGTACTAAGAAATGATGAATATGCAACTATGTGATGATATTAAGAATTACTGAATGTATATGTAGAATGGAATGATATCTAATGTTTTGTTCGTTAACTTTTTTAATTAATAAAAAAGTTAAAAAAAAAAAAAAGAAAGAAAAGAAATCTGCCAAGGGTTGAAGCACAGTTCAAAAGGAGACAGGTGCTACAATTGTGGAGGTCTAGACCTTCATGCCAAGAAATGTAAGCTGCCACCCAAGCCCAAGAAGTGCGATGTCTGTCACAGTATCAGCCATATGGTGGCCTCATGTCCACTGAAAGCTCAGCAGTCCCCCAGCTTACAGGGAAAGCCCTGCTCCTTTTTGGAGGAAGAAAAAGAAATCCACAGCCCTGCCCTCCTCCCAGAGGCCCAGAATTGAGCCAAAGTGCATGGGGGCAATCCTTTTGCAATCAGGAAGTTCAAAGGGGCAAGCATCAATCTGAAGAGTGGAAAAAGTGGGATAGGGGGTAGAAGGCAGCTGGCACTGCTGTGTATCTTAAGTTAGGGTATATAGCATCACCCCCTCTTCCATCTTGGTTGGGGAAAGGGGTGAAGCAAAGGAACTCCAACCATGTTCTATCCAAATACAAGTGAGAGCTTTCAGAAGAAATACCCCCTAGAGCCTACTTGAAATACCCTAAAATTCCCAAGTTTCTTTTTTTGTTTGTTTGGTTGGTTGGTTGATTTTTTGACATTGGCCTGGATAGGGAAGTTGCTTTCCTTTGAAAGAGGATTTATAAAAATTTCTCATGCCAGAATGAAAAAATTAAGTATCACAGCAGATTGATGGATCCAACCCATGAGCCATTACATTCTGTGGAAGGGAATCTCTCAGGGGTATGATAGAGTTTTTCCATGTCTTATCTTCTCATAACCCACACTTGGGATAGGGTCCTCATAACCCATCACAAACAGTGAATTGTGATGACAGACAATAGGGCTGGTTGATGGGACAGCTGCAGACCTATTGTTCCTAAGCTCACTCCTACCCCATTCTGGGCCAATACAATTTTATTTATTTGCTTCCTTGGATAACAGTGCTTGTTTCACTTTCTCCAGGAATGCCAACTGTACTACCTGTGTGCAAATAACCTTATCTTATGCATTTCAACTTTGTTTTTCTTTATATAAATATTCTGGTTTTGTATTTTTGTATATTTTAATCTAAGCTCTCATTCCTGCACTATGTTCTCAGATACATGAACACTCTCAGGGGTAAGTCCGGCAGCAGCTCCAGGTCTGTACAGCAGGAATACTTTTTTATTGTTGTGGCTTTATCATTACACAGAACAACTTATTGAACTACGTCACTTATGCAAATGATAGCTGGCTTTTCTGCCATAGTGTCCTCTTGTAATCCCTCTCTTTCATGGGAGACTAGGTTTTAATTGGGTTGCTCCATAACTTGATATCCTACTGGAATATTGGAAATTAGTTTAAATAGGGGGACGGGGGCAAATTCCACACTTCAGTGAAGTGTGGAATTTAGGTCTTCTGCCTGTTCGTTCTCCAGAGCAGCTAGTAAATAGCTAGGAACAGTACAGAACAATTGCTGGTGCTACATCTGCGACCAGACACATAGTGTACACCAGTCTGGACATGCTGGATCAGGTGAGGACCCACATAGAATTTAAGTCCCCCAGGCCGCGGAGGCTGGCACCCCTTCCCCCTCCAGGCATGGCAGCCTGGTTCCCCTAGGGGAAAGGAAACAAACACTACTAGCAGCAAGGGCTTAGCTCAACCAAGCTCCACTTGCGGAATTAACAAATTCTGACTACTGAAAATAGGCCCCAGCACAGAGAAACCTGGAATAAGCATTGAAGGTAGTAGGAGTTTTTGACCCCATAGAAAGGGAGCAGGGCTGATGAAAAAAAGAAAGAAAAAATCCCAAGTCTTTTTGAGTCAGACAGCACAAGATACTGCAAAAGGGCTGGACCCATGGTTCCGGGAAGATGGAGGAGTAGGATAGGCTGAGTTAACGCTCCAAGGAACAATTAGAGAAGGGACGGAAAGAGAACTGAGACGGCGATTCCAGGGTGTAGGGGAACCAGAAGGGTCTTCTATGCCACACATGGAGGCCCTGGTTACAAAAGCTGAAGAACTGGATCCAAGATGGTGGCTTAGTAAGGTACATGCGTCTTAGTTCCTCCGACCCCAAATCAACTAATAGGTAAACAGAAACAGTACAGAACAGCTCCCGGGGCTACGGCAGGGAATGGACACACAGCGTAACCCAGTCTGGACGGGCTAGTCTGACTGCGAGACTCGGCTGCGGTGAGATCCCCGAGCGGCGCGCGACTTCCCGAGCAGCGGCAGTGGCGGCGGTCGGAGCTAATCCCTCCCTCCTTCCCGGGTCGGCTGAGAGTCTCGGAGAGGCAAGTTTCCCAAGCCAAGGTGACCGGCGCCCCTCTTTTGCGGGCGGCTTCGAGTCTCGGCTTCGAGTCCGCGGCTACAAGTCTCGGATCAGAGGGCTATCCAAACCCTGGGCTGGCTAGTCTGACTGCAAGACTCGGCTGCGGTGAGACCCCCGAGCGGCGTGCGATTTCCCGAGCAGCCGCAGCTGCGGCGGTCGGAGCCACTCCCTCCCTCCTTCCCGGGCTGGCTGAGAGTATCAGAGAGGAAAGTTTCCCAAGCCAAGGCAGCCGGCGCCCCTCTTTTGCGGGCGGCTTCGAGTCTCAGCTTCGAGTCCGCGACTACGAGTCTCGGATCAGAGGGTTATCCAAAGTCTGGACTGGCTAGTCTGACTGCGAGACTCGGCTGCGGTGAGACCCCGGAGCGGCGCGCGATTTCCCGAGCAGCGGTAGCTGCGGCGGTCGGAGCTACTACCTCCCTCCTTCCCGGGCCGGCTCAGAGTATCGGAGAGGCAAGTTTCCCAAGCAGAGGCAGCTGGCGCCCCTCTTTTGCGGGCGGCTTCGAGTCTCGGCTTCGAGTCCGTGGCTACGGGTCTCGGTTCAGAGGGCTATCCAAAGTCTGGACTGGCTACTCTGACCGCGAGACTCGGCTGCGGTGAGACCCCGCTGCGGTGAGACCCCCGAGCGGCGCGCGATTTCCCGAGCAGCGGCAGCTGCGGCGGTCAGAGCTACTTCCTCCCTCCTTCCCAGGCTGGCTGAGAGTCTCAGAGAGGCCAGTTTCCCAACCCGAGGCGGCCGGCACCCCTCTTTTGCGGGCGGCTTCGAGTCCCGACTTCGAGTCCGCAGCTATGAGTCTCGGATCAGAGGGCTATACAAGCCGCGGTGGCCCCCCCCGCGGGAGGCTTCCTGGTCCGGTGGGGAATCCCCCAGGCCCGCTGCGGCCCGCGACCAGCCACAGGGTCCCCTCAAACCGCGGCAGCTGACACCCCCACCACGCACGGCCCCTGAACCAACGGAGAGAATTGGATCGGAACCCCCAGGCCGCGGAGATCGGTGACCGGGGGAGACCCATTCCAAACACTTGAGACAAACGTGTGCCACGTGCGCCACCTACTGGGCAAGATAAGAAAAACAGATCCCAGAGATTTCACAGGAAAATCTTACAACCTTGCGGGGTCCGACACCAAGAAAAAGCTGAATAAATGCCCAGACGCCAGCAGCAGAAGATAACTGTCCACGCTCAAAAGATTGAGAATATGGCCCAATCAAAGGAACAAACCAATACCTCAAATGAGATACAAGAGCTGAGACAACTAATGCTGAATATACGAAAAAAATGGAAAACCGCTTCAAAAACGAAATCGATAAATTGAGGGAGGACATGAAGAGGACATGGGCTGAACATAAAGAAGAAATAGAAAAATTGAAAAAACAAATCGCAGAACTTATGGAAGTGAAGGATAAAGTAGCAAAGATGGAAAAAAAATGGATACCTACAATGATAGATTTAAAGAGACAGAAGATAGAATTAGTGATTTGGAGGATGGAACATCTGAATTCCAAAAACAAACAGAAACTATCGGGAAAAGAATGGAAAAATTTGAACAGGGTATCAGGGAACCCAAGGACAATATGAACTGCACAAATATACGTGTTGTGGGTGTCCCAGAATGAGAAGAGAAGGGAAAAGGAGGAGAAAAACTAATGGAAGAAATTATCACTGAAAATTTCCCAACTCTTATGAAAGAACCAAAATTACAGATCCAAGAAGTGCAGTGCACCCCAAAGAGATTAGACCCAAATAGGCGTTCTCCAAGACACTTACTAGTTAGAATGTCAGAGTTCGAAGAGAAAGAGAGGATCTTGAAAGCAGCAAGAGAAAAACAATCCATCACATACAAGGGAAACCCAATAAGACTATGTGTAGATTTCTCAGCAGAAACCATGGAAGCTAGAAGACAGTGGGATGATATATTTAAAATACTAAAAGAGAAAAACTGCCAACCAAGACTCCTATATCCAGCAAAATTGTCCTTCAAAAATGAGGGAGAAATTAAAACATTCTCAGACAAAAAGTCACTGAGAAAATTTGTGACTAAGAGACCAGCTCTGCAAGAAATACTAAAGGGAGCACTAGAGTCAGATACAAAAAGACAGAAGAGAGAGGTATGCAGAAGAGTACAGAAAGAAGGAAAATCAGATATGATATATATAATACAAAAGGCAAAATGTTAGAGGAAAATATTATCCAAACAGTAATAACACTAAATGTCAATGGACTGAATTCCCCAATCAAAAGACATAGATTGGAGGAATGGATTAAAAAACAGGATCTTTCTATATGCTCTCTACAGGAAACACATCTTAGACCCAAAGATAAACATAGGTTGAAAGTGAAAGGTTGGGAAAAGATATTTTATGCAAATAACAACCAGAAAATAGCAGGAGTGGCTATACTAATATTCAACAAATTAGATTTCAAATGTAAAACAGTTAAAAGAGACAAAGAAGACACTATATACTAATAAAAGGAGCAATTAAACAAGAAGACATAACAATCATAAATATTTACGCACCGAACCAGAATGCCCCAAAATACGTGAGGAATACACTGCAAACACTGAAAACGGAAATAGACTCATATGCCATAATAGTTGGAGATTTCAATTCACCACTCTCATCAATGGACAGAACATCTAGACAGAGGATCAATAAAGAAATAGAGAATCTAAACATTACTATAAATGAGCTAGACTTAACAGACATTTATAGGACATTACATCCCACAACAGCAGGATACACCTTTTTCTCAAGTGCTCATGGATCATTCTCAAAGATAGACCATAAGCTAGGTCACAAAGCAAGTCTTAACAAATATAAAAAGATTGAAATCATACACAACACTTTCTCGGATCATAAAGGAATGAAGTTGGAAATCAATAATGGGAGGAGTGCCAGAAAATTCACAAATTCGTGGAGGCTCAACAACACACTCCTAAACAACAAGTGGGTCAAAGAAGAAATTAGCAAATACCTCGAGGCGAATGAAAATGAAAACACAACATACCAAAACTTATGGGACGCAGCAAAGGCAGTGCTAAGAGGGAAATTTATTGCTCTAAATGCCTATATCAGAAAAGAAGAAAGGGCAAAAAATCAGGAATTAACTATCCATTTGGAAGAACTGGAGAAAGAACAGAAAGCTAACCCCAAAGCAAGCAAAAGGAAAGAAATAACAAAGATTAGAGCACAAATAAATAAAATTGAAAACAATAGAGAAAATCAATAAGGCCAGAAGTTGGTTCTATAAGAAAATCAATAAGATTGATGGGCCCTTAGCAAGATTGACAAAAAGAAGAAGAGAGAGGATGCAAATAAATAAGATCAGAAATGGAAGAGGAGACATAACTACTGACCTCACAGAAATAAAGGAGGTAATAACAGGATACTATGAACAACTTTACGCAAATAAATACAACAATTTAGAGAAAATGGACGGGTTCCTGGAAAGACATGAACAACCAACTTTGACTCAAGAAGACATAGATGACCTCAACAAACCAATCACAAGTAAAGAAATAGAATCAGTCATTCAAAAGCTTCCTAAAAAGAAAAGTCCAGGACCAGACGGCTTCACATGTGAATTCTATCAAACATTCCAGAAAGAATTAGTACCAACTCTTCTCAAACTCTTCAAAAAAATCGAAGCGGAGGGAAAACTACCTAATTCATTCTATGAAGCCAACATTACCCTCATACCAAAACCAGGCAAAGATATTACAAAAAAAGAAAACTACAGACCAATCTCTCTAATGAATATAGATGCAAAAATCCTGAATAAAATTCTAGCAAATCATATCCAACAACACATTAAAAGAATTATTCATTATGACCAAGTAGGATTCATCCCAGGTATGCAAGGATGGTTCAACATAAGAAAATCAATTAATGTAATACACCATATCAACAAATCAAAGCAGAAAAATCACATGATCATCTCAATTGATGCAGAGAAGGCATTTGACAAGATTCAACATCCTTTCCTGTTGAAAACACTTCAAAAGATAGGAATACAAGGGAACTTTCTTAAAATGATACAGGGAATATATGAAAAACCCACAGCTAATATCATCCTCAATGGGGAAAAATTGAAAACTTTCCCCCTAAGATCAGGAACAAGACAAGGATGTCCACTATCACCACTATTATTCAACATTGTGTTGGAGGTTCTAGCCAGAGCAATTACACAAGAAAAAGAAACACAAGGCATCAAAATTGGAAAGGAAGAAGTAAAACTATCACTGTTTGCAGACGATATGATACTATACGTCGAAAACCCGGAAAAATCCACAACAAAACTACTAGAGCTAATAAATGAGTACAGCAAAGTAGCAGGTTACAAGATCAACATTCAAAAATCTGTAGCATTTCTATACACTAGCAATGAACAAGCGGAGGGGGAAATCAAGAAACGAATCCCATTTACAATTGCAACTAAAAGAATAAAATACCTAGGAATAAATTTAACTAAAGAGACAAAAAACCTATATAAAGAAAACTACAAAAAACTGTTAAAAGAAATCACAGAAGACCTAAACAGATGGAAGGGCATACCGTGTTCATGGATTGAAAGACTAAATATAGTTAAGATGTCAATCCTACCTAAATTGATTTACAGATTCAATGCAATACCAATCAAAATCCCAACAACTTATTTTTCAGAAATAGAAAAACCAATAAGCAAATTTATCTGGAAGGGCAGGGTGCCCCGAATTGCTAAAAACATCTTGAGGAAAAAAAACGAAGCTGGAGGTCTCGCGCTGCCTGACTTTAAGGCATATTATGAAGCCACAGTGGTCAAAACAGCATGGTATTGGCATAAAGATAGATATATCGACCAATGGAATCGAATAGAGTGCTCAGATATAGACCCTCTCATCTATGGACATTTGATCTTTGATAAGGCAGTCAAGCCAACTCACCTGGGACAGAACAGTCTCTTCAATAAATGGTGCCTAGAGAACTGGATATCCATATGCAAAAGAAGGAAAGAAGACCCATCTCTCACACCCTATACAAAAGTTAACTCAAAATGGATCAAAGATCTAAACATTAGGTCTAAGACCATAAAACAGTTAGAGGAAAATGTTGGGAGATATCTTATGGATCTTACAACGGGAGGCGGTTTTATGGACCTTAAACCTAAAGCAAGAACACTGAAGAAGGAAATAAATAAATGGGAGCTCCTCAAAATTAAACACTTTTGTGCATCAAAGAACTTCATCAAGAAAGTAGAAAGACAGCCTACACAATGGGAGACAATATTTGGAAACGACATATCAGATAAAGCTCTAGTATCCAGAATTTATAAAGAGATTGTTCATCTCAACAACAAAAAGACAGCCAACCCAATTACAAAATGGGAAAAAGACTTGAACAGACACCTATCAGAAGAGGAAATACAAATGGCCAAAAGGCACATGAAGAGATGCTCAATGTCCCTGGCCATTAGAGAAATGCAAATCAAAACCACAATGAGATATCATCTCACACCCACCAGAATGGCCATTATCAACAAAACAGAAAATGACAAGTGCTGGAGAAGATGCGGAGAAAGAGGCACACTTATCCACTGTTGGTGGGAATGTCAAATGGTGCAACCACTGTGGAAGGCAGTTTGGCCGTTCCTCAAAAAGCTGAATATAGAATTGCCATACGACCCAGCAATACCATTGCTGGGAATATACTCAAAGGACTTAAGGGCAAAGACACAAACGGACATTTGCACACCAATGTTTATAGCAGCGTTATTTACAATTGCAAAGAGATGGAAACAGCCGAAATCTCCATCAACAGAAGAGTGGCTAAACAAACTGTGGTATATACATACGATGGAATACTATGCCGCTTTAAGACAGGATAAACTTATGAAGCATGTAATAACATGGATGGACCTAGAGAACATTATGCTGAGTGAGTCTAGCCAAAAACTAAAGGACAAATACTGTATGGTCCCACTGATGTGAACAGACATTCGAGAATAAATTTGGAATATGTCCTTGGTAACAGAGTCCAGCAGGAGGTAGAAACAGGGTAAGATAATGGGCAATGGGAGTTGAAGGGATACAGACTGTGCAACAGGACTAGATACAAAAACTCAAAAATGGACAACACAATAATACCTAATTGTAAAGTAATCTTGTTAAAACACTGAATGAAGCTGCATCTGAGCTACAGGTTTTTGTTTTGTTTTGTTTTGTTTTGACTTTACTATTATTACTTTTATTTTTGTCTCTATATTAACATTCTATATCTTTTTCGGTTATGTTGCTAGTTCTTCTAAACCAATGCAAATGTACTAAGAAATGATGATCATGCATCTATGTGATGATGTTAAGAATTAATGATTGCATATGTAGAATGGTATGATCTCTAAATGTTGGGTTAATTTCTTTTTTTCCGTTAATTAAAAAAAAGAAAAAAAAATAGGCTTCTGCTTCCCAAAGACAAACTTACTAGTACTCAAGTAGTTCCGCTTAAGAATTCTTTTAAAAGATTATTGAAGCAGTAACAGAAATAACAACAAAAAGCATATAAGCAATGGAATTTTTAAATGTCATGCAACAAAATTTATATATTAAATGTTAAAACATATGAACTGACAGTTGAATCTGTTCTCTTATCAATGCACTCCAGTAAAGCTGTTAATGAACAGAATTTCCCTTGGAAAAGTGTAAGGTAAAGGCCTGGTTATTTGGAGTCAAATAGACATGATTCAGATCTTTGCTAGTGTTCTCACTAATGGTGGTTTTAGGCATATTGCTCTGCCTAGATTCAGTATAGTACCTGTAAATTTGGCATAATCATATATATATTATAAGGCTATGGAGCTTATTGTGATATTAAGTATGTGAATTTCTATGTAAATTTCTTAGAACATTGGTATTCTTTATGAACTAGTTACCAGCAAGTAGGACCTGTGCTCAGGAGGATCTGTCCATTATAATGTCTTACTTTGCCAGAGCTTCTATGACACATACTGATAGGTTTAAACCACTGGAATTTTATGTATCATGATTTTGGAGGATAGAATTCCAAAGTCAAGATCTTGACAAGCTATGTTTTCCCCTGGAGTGTGGAGCATTCTGGCACTGGTTCATCATGACCTTTCGGGTTCATTGGCTTGCATTTCTGCCTCGATCACATGACTTTGCGTTCTGGCTCATACTGACTTCTGGTTTCTTTGGAGTGACTGCATCTGAGATTCCTTTTCCATATAAGTATCCAGTTTTATGGAGTAAGGCCTCCACTAATTTAATTTGGCCTCATTAAATAGGATCTTCAAAAATGTTATTTACAAATGAAGTATTAATAACATCTTCAAAGTTCCTATTTACAAATAGGTTCATACCCACAGGAATGTAGATTAAGATTTGAACATGACTTTATAGGGAACATGATTCAATTTCCAACAGTTATCAGCTCTGTTTCCCATTGATTATTTCTATGGAAAGAACTGGATTAAAACAACAGCATCTGAGGATGGCCCAAGGAGCCATTAGGGGCCCCTAAGACACTTTCAAAGGATTCACAAAATTCTGCCTTTTCCAACTGGGTAATCTCTAGTTATCTTCTGACACTTCAACTAAAAACAGCATCATGCAACAGATTTAATGTAAAAGTAAATACAAAAATCCAGATGTCTTTTATCAAGTCAAAGTTATTTGCAAAAATGTAAAACAATGCCACTGTTCTCATCAATTTATTTTTGTTGTCATTTCATAAAATGTTACTGATATTAATATATGATAGGTTTATTATAATTTTAATTAATTAGTAAGGATTTAATAATTCCTCCCTTTTAATTTCTAGCAAAGTTATTACCAAATTTAACCTAAACAAAGAAAAAATACATCTGGGACTTTTAATAGTTTTAGGAGAATCCAGGGTAAGAAAAAATTTGAGAACTGCAGATCTAATGGGCTATTCTTCAGTATGCACAATAACCATGTAAAATAAGTTTAGGTTGTGATTCCTTCTCTTAGGATAAAAAAGTGTGGTGTGTATGTGTATAAACATATGTATTATATGATATATGCACGTAATATATATCTGTGCATATATCATAAATCATGCATTTATTTTACTTTGTTAAAGAATAAACACTTTAATTGTAAAAAAAACAAAAAAAATTAAAAAAAAGAATTAGTGATTGTACATGTAGAATGGAATGATTTCTAATTGTTTTGTTTATTCTTTTTTTAATTAATAAAAAAAAAAAAAGAATGAAAGAAGACCCATATCTCACACCCTACACAAAAGTTAACTCAAAATGGATCAAAGACCTAAACATTAGGTCTAAGACCATAAAACAGTTAGAGGAAAATGTAGGGAGATATCTTATGAATCTTACAATTGGAGGTGGTTTTATGGACCTTACACCTAAAGCAAGAGCACTGAAGAAGGAAATAAATAAATGGGAACTCCTCAAAATTTTTTTTTGTGCATCAAAGAACTTCATCAAGAAAGTAGAAAGACAGCCTACACATTGGGAATCAATATTTGGAAACGACTTATCAGATAAAGGTCTAGTATCCAGAATTTATAATGAGATTGTTTAACTCAACAACAAAAAGACAGCCAACCCAATTACAAAATGGGAAAAAGACTTGAATAGACACCTCTCAGAGGAGGAAATACAAATGGCCAAAAGACACATGAAGAGATGCTCAATGTCCCTGGCCATTAGAGAAATGCAAATCAAAACCACAATGAGATATCATCTCACACCCACCAGAATGGCCATTATCAACAAAACAGAAAATGACAAGTGCTGGAGAGGATGCGGAGAAAGAGGCACACTTATCCACTGTTGGTGGGAATGTCAAATGGTGCAACCACTGTGGAAGGCAGTTTGGCAGTTCCTCAAAAAGCTGAATATAGAATTGCCATACGACCCAGCAATACCATTGCTGGGAATCTACTCAAAGGAATTAAGGGCAAAAACTCAAACGGACATTTGCATACCAATGTTTATAGCAGCGTTATTTACAATTGCAAAGAGATGGAAACAGCCAAAATGTCCATCAACAGACGAGTGGCTAAACAAACTGTGGTATATACATACGATGGAATATTATGCAGCTTTAAGGCAGGATAAACTTATGAAGCATGTAATAACATGGATAGACCTAGAGAACATTATGGTGAGTGAGTCTAGCCAAAAACTAAAAGACAAATACTGTATGGTCCCAATGATGTGAATCGACACTCGAGAATAAACTTAGAATATGTCATTGGTAACAGAGTTCAGCAGGAGTTAGAAACAGGGTAAGATAATGGGTAATTGGAGCTGAAGGGATACAGACTGTGCAATAGGACTAGATACAAAAACTCAAAAATGGACAGCACAATAATACCTAATTGTAAAGTAATCATGTTAAAACACTGAAGGAAGCTGCATCCGAGCTATAGGTTTTTGTTTTGTTTTGTTTTGTTCTTACTATTATTACTTTTATTTTTTTTCTCTATATTAACATTCTATATCTTTTTCGGTTATATTGCTAGTTCTTCTAAACCGATGCAAATGTACTAAGAAACGATGATCACGCATCTATGTGATGATGTTAAGAATTACTGATTGCATATGTAGAATGGTATGATTTCTAAAAAAAAAAAAAAAAAAATGGACAGCACAATACTACCTAATTGTAATGTAATTATGTTAAAACACTGAATGAAGCTGCATCTGAGCTATAGTTTTTTTTCTTATATATTTTTGTATTTTTTATTTTTATTTTTATTTTTTCTCTATATTATCATTTTATTTCTTTTTCTGTTGTCTTGCTATTTCTTTTTCTAAATCGATGCATATGTACTAAGAAATGATGATCATACATATATGTGATGATATTAAGAATTACTGATTGCATATGTAGAATGGAATGATTTCTAAATGTTGTGTTAGTTAATTTTTTTTTAATTAATTAAAAAAAAAAAAAAAGCTGAAGAACTGAGACACAGAGAGCTGGAGACTGTCCAGCTGGTACAAACAGCCTCACACACCCCTTTCCAAACAGAGCCCTAGAGCCCTCAGGAGTGCACGATGGGGAGACCAGGACTAGGAACTCTCTACCTCTGTGTCCCCACAGCCCCCGCACTGCACCTCTACAATCCCACGACACACACCCCATGATCAAAGGCACCAGCATAGCATACCCAACCTGCGCCTACACCTATACCACAACACATCACCACACTGTTGTGTCCCACTCCGCACCCCGCATTCTGCTCCACACCCATTCCACAGATACAAAGCTTTAGACTACTGAAGGAAATCAATTTACAAAGTAAACCAATCAAGATATTTACATGCTATGAAGACAACAGAAGATCACTAAGCATATCAAGATGCAGAAAGATAAGCCCAGTCTAATAATCAAATTAAAACACTGGAGGAGACACAGACTTTGGTACAACTAATCAAAGATGTGCATTTAACCCTACTAAATAAAATAAATGGGATGGTGTGGTAGTTTGATTCAGTTGTCAACTTGGCCAGGTGAAGGTGCCTAGATCTAACTGCTGTAGACATGAGCCAATGGCGTGTGAACTTCATCTTTTTCTGATTACATCTGCAGTCGGCTAGGAGGTGTGCCTGCTGCAATGAATGATGTTTGATTTAACTGGCTGGTGCTTAAATGAGAGAGCTCAACATAGCACAGCCCAAGCAGTTCAGCATACCTCATCTCAGCACTCACAGCTCAGCCCAGGCCTTTGGGGATGCAGAAAGAAATCACTCCAGGGGAAGTTGTTGGAACTCAGAGGCCTGAAGAGAAGGCCAACAGAGATCACCCTGTGCCTTCCCGCGTAAGAAAGAACCCCAGTTGAAAGTTAGTTCTTCAGAGAAAAGGAAGCTAACAAAATAAATCCCCTTTTATTAAAAGCTAATCCGTCTCTGGTGTGTTGCATTCTGACAGCTAGCAAACTAGAACAGATGGCTAATGACATAAAGGAGATCAAGAAGACACTAGAAGAGCATAAAGAGGAATTCTGAAAGAATAAATAGAAAAATAGCAGATATCATGGAGATTAAAGATGCCAAAGACCAAATAAAAAATATACTTGAGACACACAACAGCAGATCTGAAGAGGGAGAAGAAAGAATAAGAGAACTAGAGGACAGGACAACTGATTTCAAATACTCAAAACAATAAATGGTAAAAAAGATGGAAAATTCTGAATTGGATCTCAGGGAAATGATGGACAAAACAAAGCACACAAATGTAGTTTAAATGGGAAGATGGTGAAGAAAGGAAAGGAGAGGTTGGACCAGTTTAAAGGTCAAGAGAAGAAACAAGGTTAGGTGAGAGATATCTATGTATGTAATGAGAGATTCCTGTTCTCAGACTTTTAATCCTAGGTCAAAGGACTTGCTTGGAACATCAGATCCCTCCTTTTCTGGATTAAACTAGGCCTACCACGCACAGTGTATGTGTATGTCTGTGTCCAAGGATGGATGTATGAAGCAAAGACTAAAATCCTTAACCTTTCAAAATTCCAGACTTTTCCTGCTTAGCTTCCAGAGAGACCATAAATCAAGGCTTCTTTGTGGCACCTGGAGCCAATGTCCTACCCTGCTGCAGTAGTGACTATAGTGTCACAGTAGCTAAAGGAGAAAGAGGGTTTTGTTTACATCCTGTGGGATCACTGCAAACTTACCTTACTGTGCTAAAATAGGACAAATGCAATAGAACGTATTGGGTGATGTTCATCTGATTCTGGGTTCTTGTCTCCCCCAAATGCTGTCCCCCTCTAGTTAATGTATTTGTCTGGGCTTTGCAGAAGTTCACAAGTCACTGATTTGGTGATTGTTAGGTGGCATAATTTGTGTAAATGTAATGTGTTGGTCTTTCTCCATGTTCTTTGGGTTTTTTTATTGTTTACAAACTTCTTTTCGGGTGTTGGAAGAAAAATAGCCAAAGCATCTTTGACAGAAGATTCTGCACCAGGCAAAAGGTTCTGAAACATGCTTTGGGGGCCTCTCTTTGAAGTGGGGATCCTGAATCATCCTTTCTTTCATGTTTTCCTATTTTGGACTAGACCTTCTGCCTAAAAATTTACTCCACCGCCCCTCTCCAGCTCCCCCTCCCCAAACCCCCATACACACTGAGTTTGGCAGGTATCCCTACAACTCTTCAATGACTTTTGCAAAAAACCTGAAGAACCTAAAAACACACCATCCCTTATTCCCAACCTTTTAAGTTAAGACCATTCCTCGATGTGATTCATGCCAAAAGATTAACACTGCAGTACTTGGACTGACCAAACTTACTTTATCACCAATCCTAGGATAGACAGAAACAATGGGGCAAGGGTGTTTCCATGTAAAAGTGGAGGTGACAGACCAAGAAAGAGAAGATCAATGTATATCCAAATCACTCAGCAACTTTTATGCAGGTGCATGAAACTTATGTCAAAGTGGTCACAAGATTGTTTAATAGGAGACAGAAGAATTAATTTCATGTTCACTGCTAGAAACCAAAGCTTTGTGTGGAATCTTGAATTTATGGGGAAGAAGGGAGGATAGAAACACATGTACCCGTCCTTTCCCCAATCCCTTCCCCTCATTCCTCAACTTCAGGAGATTGAGCCCCCTTGGGTTTTGGTGACCCTATCATTGGGGTATGGTTTTTTGATGGCTGATTTTGTACAGGGTACTTTCCCTTCTGCCATCATTTTGTAACACGCTAACCCACTCCCCTTTCTTGTTTTTCCTTGGGATAACACAAGGACTAAATAAAGACTTATTGAAACTGAAAAATAAAAATAAAAAAGAAGTAGTTAACAGTGTTTGCATTTGTATAACCTACGATACAGAGCAAACATCTTTCTTATGGTTGGTAAATTCTCATACTCCTTTCTAGGTTTGGATCACCTTCCATACTTTATGCTTTGCACTTTCAGTACTTCTGAAGTTTCCTTTAATGTGAAGTTTTGGCTGGTGTCACTTCCTCTGGGACATCTTCACCTTTCCACTGCAAGTAGTTTCCTCATTGATGTTGCCTTCAACTTCACTGGATTCCTCTGGCTGCATATCTAGAGTCTTTAGAAAGGCAGCAATTTTAATATTCCCACAGATAACTATTACTTCTACAAATATTTATGTTTGAGTTAAGTTTCACTTTTAGCATTATCACTTACTGTTTCTCTGCAAATTCCATGTGCTGATTACACATTTTTATAAAATATCATGTGTTATTATCACTGGGAGACAAGGAAGAAATGCAATTCTATGGTCTGTTGTTAGAATTTGAACCTAGTAACATGTGAAGTGACCAATCACTGACAGACTAGGAAAGAAGGGCTGCGACTGGTTACTGAGAAAAATGCACACCCATTATTTACCTAGTGATCTGGGGACTGAAGATCCAGCAACGAACGTAGTTTGTACTTTATGTAATTACTCCAAGTTAATAAACTCTAATCTGAACTGTGTTGTTGAGGGACTGGTTTTATTTAACTAACTCATGGTAACTAAAATTCATGCCTATCAAAACCATGCAAAATGAGGACTGCCTCGAGAGTTAGCAATCTGCTATAACCTATTTATAAAACTCTTCTAAGTAGGTTATGTGAACAAAATACTTTTGGAAGGAGCATCTTTTTTTATACTCACAGAAGCTGACATACATTTCCATAAATAAAAATAACATCCCTATCCCAACTGAATCATTTCGAGAACAAAGTTAAATATTTAAATAAAGAGAAGCAAAAAAAAAAAAAAAAAGGAACTGGAAAGGTATAAAGAAGCATTTAAAATGTTATGAGAAATTTAATAGCATCACCATAAATTTTTCTAAAAGATATTCCATAAAATCATGGGCTTATATCCTAGTTTTAACTTATTAGTTGTAAGACACTGAGATAAAATACTAATATCTATTAGTTGTAGGACACTGAGATAAAATATTAATATCTCTAAGATCTACTTTCTTCTACTGTAAAGTATGGGAAACAACCACATAAAATGTATGGCCAATTATAAATGTTTAGTTCTAATCATCATCAAGTATATTATTTATTTCTAAGAGAAACTGACATTTTAAACTTGAAAAGACGATCCACCTAAAACATTTATCTTTAACTTGTTTTTGTGTACATGCATGTGTGTGTTGAGTTTGTAGGTTTATCAACAAATACTGGCCCAAATTCTTGGCTATAATAAAAATTACTATGCAATTAGCTATTTAGTGATTACTGTGGGATTTACGTCTGACAAGCACCCCTGGCCTACAGAACCTGCACATTCAGAAAAACATTGCAAGAGCCTGGGAGATCCTGAAGTTTGAATGTGCTTTCCAACCTACACACAGATCACTGCAGAGAACAAAAGGCTCAAGTTATCTCAGCACAATTTGTGATCAATAATTGGGGGAACACTAAGGTATGCAGAAACAAAGGCAACCCCTAGGAAGCTAGGCTTAAAATAAAAGCAAATAAAAAAGGGTGGGCTAAGGTGGCTCAACAGGCAGAGTTCTCACCTGCCATTCCAGAGACCCGGGTTCGATTACCGGTGCCTGCCCATGTAAAAAAAAAAAAAGCAAACAAAAACACGGAGCTGAGACATCAATGGCCACACACTGCAAAGGAAATGAACATCACAGATTTAGACCAGTGATAAAACCTGAACTGAATGCACAGCCCAGCTATTTTATGACTGAAAAGTAAATAGCAGCAGGCAGATTAGAAAAGACCAGAATTCAGACTACTAATGAACTGGTGGTGAGCTCACCTTTTTTCCTCCCAACTAAAATCCCCCAACCAACACAGAAGTGGCCACCAGGGAACAAACAGGGAGCACTCCAGGAGAAACTCTCTAAATTTTGGATCTTTGGAAAGGGATCTCCTAATGCTCAGAGTGTTCCCTAACGTCAATTCCCAAGCAACCTTGCGGTGACAACAGCATTAGCAGGCATAAGGGGAACTCAAAGAAGCCAAAACTATGAGGGAGAGGCATCATTCTTTTCCGATCCGTGAAGTTGTGATCGAGGGAAGGTGGAGCCAAACACCAAAGATCTTTTCTCTTTGTCCCCTTACCACAGGACCACAAACACAATTGTAGAAAAAATAAATTACAGATACTCATGTACCTACCATCCAGATGTAACACATTAAAATTTTGTCACACTTGCATTAGCTTACTGACATACTATGACCTAGAATATATGCCTATATAAAAAAACTGAAACAAAAATTTCATGAAATAGGGCTTCACTTCAAGGCCACTCTCCTGCCCCACCTGGGCTCTGTAGGCAGTGGGGGAGCCAGCAGCCACCCGGAGCCGGAGGTGGTGAGCCAAGCGTTAACCTGTGCATGGCGCTGCTGAGGAGCAGCATGGGAAGAGGGGACAGCATCCAGTGCAGGGTCCGGTCTCTCAGCCGGCCGGTATGGCTACGATAGCCAAGCTCTTCGAGGAGCCTTTTGTGGCAGATGAGTATAATGAATGTCTTGTATGGAGAACCCCAGAAGGAGGTTCTAGAGGGGGAGCAGAAGCTTTTGTAAATAATATTCAAGAACTCCAGATAATGGATGAAAGGATTCAAAGGAAAGTAGAAAAACTAGAACAACAATGTCAGAAAGAAGCCAAGGAATTTGCCAAGAAGGTACAAGAGCTCCAGAAAAGCAATCAGGTTGCCTTCCAACATTTCCAAGAGCTAGATGAGCACATCAGCTATGTAGCAACTAAGGTCCGTAACCTTGGAGACCAGTTAGAGGGGGTGAACACACCAAGACAACGGGCAGTGGAGGCTCAGAAACTGATGAAATACTTTAATGAGTTCCTAGATGGAGAATTGAAATCTGATGTTTTTACAAATTCTGAAAAGGTAAAGGAAGAAGCAGACATTATTCATAAGTTGCACCTAATTGCCCAGTAGTTACCTTTTGATAGATTTTTAGACGTGAAATCAAAGATTGCAAGTAAGTATCATGATTTAGAATGCCAATTCAGGAGGAGTTTACCCCTGCTCAAAGAAGAGGCGGAATCTCCAGAATGAGATAAGTAGCAGCTGTTTTACTTCATTTTAAGGGTTATTTCCATTGTGTTGATGTTTATATAAAGCAGTGCCAGGAGGGTGCTTTCTTGAGAAATGATATATTTGAAGATGCAGGAGTACTGTGTCAACAGGTGAACAGACAAATTGGACTATCTTTAGTAATTGGATTATCTTTAGTAATCCAGAAACAGTACTGGCTAAACTTATTCACAATGTATTTGAAATCAGATTGCAGGGTTTTGTGAAAGACCAGCTAGAAAAATATAGAAAGTCTGATACAGAACAGTATCTCAAAAATCTCTATGATCTGTATACAAGAACCACCAATCTTTCCAGCAAGTTGATGGAAGGTTTAATTTAGGGACTGATAAACAGACTTTCTTGTCTAAGCTGTTCAAATTCATTTTCATTTCTTATTTGGAAAACTATATTGAGGTGGAGACTGGTTATTTGAAAAGCAGAAGTGCTCTGACCCTTCAGCACTATTACGATTCAAAAAACCATCAAAAGAGATCCATTGGCACAGGAGGTATTCAAGATTTGAAAAAGAGAATTAGACAACATACCAACTTACCACTGGGGCCAAGTATTGATACTCATGGGGAAACCTATCTATCCCAAGAAGTGGTGATTAATCTTTTACAAGAAAACAAACAGGCCTTTGAAAGATGTCATAGGCTCTCTGATCCTTCTGATTTACCAAGGAATGCCTTTAGAATTTTTACCATTCTTGTGAAGTTTTTATGTATTGAGCATATTGATTATGCTTTGGAAACAGAACTTGCTGGAAGTTCTTCTTCAGATTCTAGAAATGCAAATCTCTATTTTTTGGATGTTGTGCAACAGGCCAATACTATTTTCATCTTTTTGACAAGCAGTTTAATGATCACCTTATGCCACTAATAAGCTCTTCTCCCAAGTTATCTGAATGCCTTCAGAAGGAAAAGGAAATAATTGAACAAATGGAGATGAAATTGGATACTGGCATTGACAGGACATTAAATTGTATGATTGGACAGATGAAGCATATCTTGGCTGCAGAACAAAAGAAAACAGATTTTAAACCAGTAGATGAAAACAATATTTTGATCCAGTATACAAATGCTTGTGTTAGTCTGTACTTATGGAAGAAAACAAGTAGAGAAGATTAAAAATTCCATGGATGGAAAGAATGTGAATAGTTTTGACGGAACTTGGAGTACATTTTCATCGACTTATTTATCAACATCTTCAACAATGTTCCTATAGTTGTATGGGTGGCATGTTAGCAATTTGCGATGTAGCTGAATACAGGAAGTGTGCTGTGCTGGTTTGAAAGGAAGTATGCCCCCTAAGAAAAGCCATGTTTTAATATAAATCCCATTTCTTAAAGGTAGAATAATCTCTATTCAATACTGTATATTTGAAACTGTGATGAGATCATCTCCCTGGTTGATGTGATTTAGTTAAGAATGGTTATTAAACTGGATTAGGGGATGACATGTCTCCACCCATTTGAGTGGGTCTTGATTAGTTTCTGAAGTCCTATAAAAGAGGAAACATTTTGGAGAATGAGATATTCAGAGAGAGCAACACTACAAAACAGAGAGTCCACCAGCCAGCGACCTTTGGAGATGAAGAAGGAAGACACCTCCCGGGGAGCTTCATGAAATAGGAAGCCAGGAGAGAAAGCTAGCAGATGACGCCATGTTCGCCATGTGCCCTTCCAGCTGAGAGAGAGAAGCCCTGACTGTGTTCGCCATGTGCCTTCTCACTTGAGAGAGAAACCCTGAACTTCATCGGCCTTCTTGAACCAAGGTATCTTTCCCTAGACGCCTTTGATTGGACATTTCTTTAGACTTGTTTTAATTGGGACATTTTCTCGGCCTTAGAACTGTAAACTAGCAACTCATTAAATTCCCCTTGTTAAAAGCCATTCCGTTTCTGGTATATTGCATTCCGGCAGCTAGCAAACTAGAACATGTGCCAAAGACTTCAAGATTCCACGGGGTATTACAACTTTTTGATACTCTGCATGCACTTTGCAATCTCCTGGTAGTTGCTCCAGACAATTTAAAGCAGGTCTGCTCAGGAGAACAATTTGCTAATCTGGACAAGAACATACTTCACTCCTTTGTACAACTTCGTGCTGACTATAGATCTGCCCACCTCGCACAACACTTCAGCTGAGGTCGAATTTACAAAGGAGCTATGTTGTAATTTGGTGGGCTTCAATTGATAGAAAGCACAGGAGATTCCTTATGACACAGCCAACATTTTATGGAATAATGACTATTTGGAAGAAAAACAGCAGCCATACTTACCCTTGAAATTTATTTGAAATTTGGACACCACTAGCTATCTTTCGCTTTTTCCCCTAAAGCTGAATTTTCATTCCATTCTTGAACTTACCAATTTTCAAATTCTGTGAAACTACGTGTCACTGTTTACATCCTGGAAAATGTTGGTGTCAGAAAGCAAATGAATATTACCAGTGTTTCGTTCGTGTTCCTTAGCATATTTCATTAGAATATTTCACCATCCCATTTTGCATTACTAATGGGCAAAATACTACAAACTGCATTTATTATCCTTCAATTTTTAACGACCTTTTCAGCACTGGTAATTGTTGTTCAAGTTATTTTAAGTTTTCCTAAAGAACTTTTTGCCTCTTTCAAAAGATTAACAATTTCAGCATAATTTTCATAGGTGTGTGATTGTTTTTTCCTGGGGTGCAACAATGACACCATCCCAAGAGAAATGTTATAAACTAAACTAAAACAATGAAATGTCTTATGTAGGTAGTAGGGGTGGATCAGAATATATACCTGCTTTTTAGGTAAAACTTAAGAAAAGTTACTATTTCTTATTTGGCAAGTGGATTTTAAGCCAACTCTAAAAAATAAATAGAACAATCTTATTTTATATTTCACTTAAGATAAGGTGGAAGACCTTAATTAAAGGACCATATTTATTCATTATTTTAATATTATAAGGGAAGTAAAAAGTTGAGGTATAGTTCAAATGGTAAGTATAATGGTGAAAAATATTGATAACACTTAGCAACAATGCAATCCTTTAAAATTTGTATCTTAATGCTAAACTTGAATAAGATGGTATGACTAAACATGCAGGAGGTCTTCTATTTAAGAGGAATTGGTATTAATAGATAACATACATTCTAAGTTTGGGGGTGAGCTTCACATGGCTGGTTGCTTTTCACATTTATAGTTTCTGTCATTGTCTTTTTCAAGGCATTTCTGAAGTGATTTCTATTGGATGTGGTTAATTGAATTGGCTTAATATGATGACAAAATAAATCACTTCTAAAATTTTAAACACTGAGTGGAAATTTAGTAAAGGCCATCAGTCTATAAATTCCATCAACTTGCTCTGTGTGAAAGCATTCTAAACTATATGTAGTATTTCAACTTCCATTTTGTTCTTGTTCATAGCTTTCTAGGAGCAGGTAAACTTTAATGTTTAACTCATACTTGGTAGTTTTTTAAATGTAGTTTTTTTGGCCTAATTTTGAAAATTGCTCGTCTCTCAGAATCTGTATCTGAATGGTCATCAACTATACCAAAACTTCTAGGTCCAGAACTAGCTACTGGTTTAAGTTACTCTTGACTTGAATTTTCTTCATTTTCTGTTTGGCCCAGTGTTACCAAGGTAAGCAAGAGAAGTGAAGAATGCCAACTTTTGTCAAAGCATTCCAGGGAATTGTGGCAGTTTTAAAAGGCTGTCTAGTTTACTATTCCTTAGCCAAGATAAAGCCAGCACAGATAATGTATACTATAGAAAGTCATATGCTTGTACTACCGCTATTGTAGAAAGCTCTGATGTAAATTCAGATTATACCTGTTACTTAAAGCCAACAATTTTAAGGCAGTAGTTTTACTGGCCATTTGAATTCTTTGTACACAGTATCAATTTGTTAAAAAAGAAAAGAAAAGAAAAAAACCTCAAAATATGAGATAACATTGTAAGACTTCCAAAAAAATTTTTTTTCATGAAATAATGCTTATTTTTACTATGTGAGACCATTCTATTTTTTCCCTCCTTAAAAAGAAGGTGATGGGGTGCAAGGGTAGTTCAGTGGTAGAATTCTCACCTGCCATGCAGGAAACTTGGGTTCAATTTCCAGCCCACACACTTCCCAAGAAAACAAACAAGCAAGTAAATGAACAAAAAAAACAAACAAAAATTCAACAAACGGTGCTGCAATAATGGGATACTCACACAGAAAAAGAATGTAATGTGACCCCTGCCATACAGCATACAAAAAAAAAAAGAAGAAAGAAAAAAAAGGCTGGTGTTCACTCACTAAATTAATTTCAATTCAATAACGTATTAATCAGCAGTTTAAAATTTTTGTTTTAGAGTACATACACATATAAACTTTCTCTGCAAATACAAGGAAGGATTAATGCAGTCACAGAACAGGCACATCTTCATATATACTATGTATTAAAAACAGATCTCCAAAGTGGCTATAAAAGTGTATACTCCTAATAGTAATGTGAAATAATTCTTTTTCCTCCACATTCTTGCAATAATTGGTGACATTATCAGACTTAAAATTTTTGCCAACCTAATGGGTTTAAGATGTCTTCTTTTTCTTCTAATATTTTTATAGACAAATCTTCACACACATAGAGCCCATACATGGTATGCAATCAATGGCTCACGATATCATCGTGCAGTCATAGGTATCATTGTGTATTCATCACCATGATCATTTTTCAGAACATCTGCATCATTCCAGAAAAAGAAATAAAAAAAAAACTCATATATCCCATACCCCTTACCCCACCCTCTCATTGATTATTAGTATTTCAAACTACCCAATTTATTTTACTCCTTACCCCCTTACAATTTATATATATTTTTATTCATATTTTTTTACTCATCTGTCCATACCCTGGATAAAAGAGGCATCAGACACAAGGTTTTCATAATCACAAAATCACACTGTAACAGATACATAAACTCCAGGATAACTTCTTGACTTTGAAATCTCTCAGCCACTATAATTTTACTTTATCTCATTTCTCTCTTCCCCCTTTTGGTCAAGAAAGGCTTTCTCAATCCCATGATGCTGAGTCCCAGAGAATCCCAGGAGTCCTGTTCCACGTTGCCAGGGAGATTTACATCCCTAGGAGTCAAGTCCCACATAGGGGTGAGAGCAGTGAGTTTCCCTGCCGAGTTGGCTTAGAGAGGCCACATCTGAGCAACAAAAGAGTTCTCTGGGGATGACTCTTAGGTGTAATTATATGTAGGCTCCATTCTCCCCAGTCCCCCAGGAGGACTTTGCAAATACTTCTTTATTCACTGCCCAAATTGCTCTGAGATATATTGGGACATTACATTAACCTGAACAAATCAACAAAATCTCACATCTTATTCAAGATTCCATGTATTTATGGTGTTCAACTAAACTGACCATTCAACTTAAATTAAGTAACCCAAAATATAAATTTTTGCACCAAATAAACATCTGTCCCTTTGATCTCACATAAAGGTTGAAGTTTTAAAATATGGATATTATCCTTTACACTGTATTCTGATCTACCTTAGTCCTATAAGATGACTTCTCGTTTTCCTTTATATGCATATACCACATTTTGTTTATCCATTCATCAGCTGATAGACACTTGGTTGTTTCCATCTTTTGACAGTTATAAATAATGCCACTGTGAACACTGGTGTGAAAATGTCTGTTTGTATCCCTGCTTTCAGTTCTTCTAGCTATATGCCTAGTAGTGGGATTGCCTGGTCATATGGCAATTCTATATTTAGCTTCCTGAGGAACTGCCAAACGGCCTTCCACAGAGGCTGCACCAGTTTGCATTTCTACCAGCAGTGAGTGAGAGTTCCTGTTTCTTCACATCCTCTCTAATACTTGTAATTTTCTGTTTGTTTAATAGTAGCCATTTTAGTGGGTGTAGAGAAATAGGAATACATGTTCATTGTTAGTGGGAATGTAAAATGGCACAGCTGCTGTGGAAAACAGTTTGGTGGTTCCACAGGAACTTCAGTATTGAATTACCATATCACCAGGCAACCTCCTTCTAGGTATGTACCCCAAAGAATTGAGAGTAGAGACCCAGACTAATGTTCATAGCATATTATTCATAATTGCCAAAAGATGGAAGCAACTCAAGTGTCCATCAGCAGAAGAATGAATAAACACAATGTGGTACATACATATAAAGAAAAACAAGAAGTCATCTTGTAGGACTAAGGTAGATCACAATTCAGGGTAAAAGATAATATCATCCATATTTTAAACAAAATGCAGCATATACATCAATGGAGTACTATTCAGCTGTAAGAAGGAATAAAGTTCTGACACATTCAACAACATGGGTGACTCCTAAGGGCATTATGTTAAATGAAATAAGCCAAACACAAAAGGGCAAATATTGTATTATGTTACCATTGGGAACTAATTACAATAAGCAAACTAAAATCTGGAATATCAGTTACCAAGAGACAGAGTAAAGGTAGAGAATGGAAAGCAGCTTCTTAATGTGTACAGAATTTTTAATTAGGTTGATTGCAAATGTTTGGAAATGGATAGAGATAATGGAAGTGCATGATTGTGAGTGTAATTAATGCAACAAATTATAAGTGTGATTAAGATTAAAAGGTTAAGTTTAGGGTTGTATATGTCACTGGAAGGAAAGGTAGAAAATAAAACATGGGACTGTATAAACAAGGTGAACCCTGTTTTGGATGATGACTGGTTAATAGCACAAAAATAAGAATGTTGTTTCATGAACTAGAACAAACGTACAAGACTATTATAAGATGTCAATAATAGTGTGGTATTATAGTGTGGTAGTGAGAAAAAATACACTTGATGTAAACTATAGACTACAGTTAACAGTAATATTTTAATATTCGTTTATCAACTGCAACACAGGTATCACCCCAACAATAAGTGTCAACAATGGGGGTGGGAGGGAGTAAAAAAGGTATGCAGTTTCTCTTTTTGGAGTAATGAAAATGTTCTAAAATTGATTTGGGTGATGAATACACAATTCTATAATTACATTGTGAGCTGTTGGTTGTACACTTTGGATGGACTGTAAGGTGTGTGACCATATCCCAATAAAACTACTTTAAAAAAAATAGTATTGGTTGATGTGAAGTGTCAGATAGCAATTCCATCTTCTTCAGTGTGTTATTTCTAATGCTGGTATTTACCAGAAAATAAATACTTTGAAACACACACAAAAAAAACAGAAAGAAGTATATGTGAAGTGAATGAAAAAAAAAGACACAATAAGACACCATTTCCCACCCACTAGAATGGCCACTATTAAAAACAAAAAAACCATGAAAATTACAAGTGTTGAATGAAAATTACAACTGTTGAAGAGGATGTGGAGAAGTAGGAACATGCATTCATTGCTGGTGGGAACGTAAAATGGTGCTGCCAGTATGGAAGACAATTTGGCAGTTCCCAAGAAAGCCAAGTATAGAATTACCATATGACCCAGCAGTATCACTTCTTGGTATATACCCAAAAGAAATGAAAGCAGGGGCACAAACAAATATTTGTACACCAACGTTCATCATTCACAATTACTAAAAAATGAAAGGACCCAAGTGTCCACCAAGAGATGAATATATTAACAAAATGTGGTATGTATATACAATGGAATATTAGCCATAAAAAGCAATGAAGTTCTGATACATGCAACTACATGAATGAACCTCAAAGACATCATGTTGAATGAAATAAACTAGAAACAAAAGGACAAATAGTGCATGATCTCACTGATATGAAATAATTAGAATAAGCAAATTTACAAGTTTCAGAAACTAGAATACAGGGACATGGGTAGGGGTAGGGAATGATAAGTTAATGCTTAATTGGTACAGTTTGTTTGAGGTGATGGAAAAGTTTCAGTAAAGGATGGTGGTGATGGTAGTACAACATTGTGAATGTAATCAAACACCACTGAATTGTATAGCTAAATGTTTAAAAGAAAAAATTTTAGTTTGTACATACATTACTAAACTAAAGTTTTCAAAAAAACCATAAGACTATACAATACAAACAATTAACCTGAATGTAAACTCCGGACTATATTTAGTAGTATAATGATAACAATATTGTTTCATCAATTGTACAAAGGCAGGCACTAATGCAAAGTGTTAGTAGGGAATACTGTACAGAGGGTGGTGGTACATGGGAACTCTGTATTTTCTGCATGATTCTTCTGTAAACCTACAACTTCTCTAATAAAAATTGACTGATAAAAATTCATCCCACTGGAATCCCCTGATAGTGTGTCAAACATTAGGGACACCCACCTCAACAGGTCAAGTCCTTGATCATGAGGTTTGGTCTTGTGAAGCTTATGTATGTAGAGGAGAAGCTTAGTCTACTTATAGGTTTTCCTAAGAGTTACTTCTGGAGGACCTCTTTTGTTGCTCAAATGTGGCCTCTCTCTCTAAGCCCAAATCTGCAAGTGAAATCATTGTCTTCCCCCCATGTGGGACATGACATCCAGGGATGAAAGTCTCTCTGGAGGCATGGGAAATGATTCCCATAGATGAGCCTGGCCCTGGTGGTGTGGGAGATGACTCCCAGGGATGAGCCTGGCCCTGGCACTGTGGAATTACCAAGGCCACTGTCACCAAAACGGGGAAAGGAAGTGTAACAAATAAAGTATCATTAGCTGAGAGAGTTCAAATACAGTCGAAAGGCTACTCTGGAGGTCACTCTTAGGCAAGTTTCAGTTAGACACCGCTACCTATCATAGCTTGCCAAACCTAACCAAAACCATTTCTACCAGTCCTAAAGAACACTTAGGGCATCATATAAGCGTCTACAAAAGTCCCACTTTGTAACCTTTAGGGTAACATTCCAGAAACCTACAACCTCCAGATGGGTCCCTGGACCAGTTAAAACCTGAAACGCAGAGAGGCCAGCCTCTCCAGAACATCAACTAGTTCCATCCTCCCATCCCATATTATCAATAGCACCTTCCAACATAAAAAGGTTAGAATGGGCATAGCCTAAATACCCCTAAAGAGTGGGAGAAAGATCAAAGGTGATGGTGGAGTTATACAGAGAAGGTAGGGTTTAACAAATGTATATGATTGTGAAATTATTATATTAATATTTCTTTTGGTCTCAAGTATCCTAGAATAACTAGAAGTAAAAACTTAAAATTCTGAAACTGTAACTTATACCAAACTCTGAAATCTGTTCTACAACTAATTGTTGCGATGAGCTTTGAAATTTATTGCTTTTTTGTATATATGTTATTTTCCACAAAAAAAGAGAAAAAAGTCAATTGTGATTATAAATGCACAGCTATATGATACCGTGAACCACTGACTATACATTTTAGATGACTACATGGCATGTAAATATATAATCTATATCAATGAAAATAAATATACTTTTTAAAAACCACAATATCATTTTATACCCACTAGAATGACCAGTATTTAAAAAAGAAAGAAAACTACAAGTATTGGAAAAGATGTAGAGAAACAGAAGCACCTATTCATTGTTGGTGAAATGTAAAATGGTGCAGCCACGTGGAATAGTTTGGCAGTTCCTCAGAAAACTAAGTATACCATTATGAAGGGACCCAGCAATCCCACTTCTGGAAAAAATACCCAAAAGAACGGAAAGCATTGACTCAAATGGCACATAGGTGTTCATAGCAGCATTATTCACAATTACCAAAAGATGGAAGCAACTGAAGTACCTATCAATTGATGAATGAATAAATTAACTGTGGTATATACATACAATGGGATAGTATTCAGCTGTAAAAAAAAGTCCTGACACAAGAAAACATGGATGAACCTTGAAGACATCATGTTGAGTAAAATAAAGTAGACATGAATAAATATTGAATGACCTTACTACATGAAATAATTAGAATAAGTAAGCTCATAAGAGTCCGAATCTAGAAAAAAGGATTACCAGGAAATGGGGTGAGGATAAGAAATAGGTAGTTATGACTTAAAATGTACAGTTTCTACTTTGGAAGGTGGAAAAGTTTCGGTAATGGATGGTGGAGATTGTAGTACAACATTGTGAATACAATCAACAGCACTGAATTGTATATTTGAATGTGGCTTAAAGTGTAAATTGGGGGTTATATATGTTACTAGAACAAAATTTTTTAAAAATGGTACTAAACAAAAAAATCAATAGTTCTATATAACACAGTGAAATCTAAATTGAACCATGGAATATAGTTAATAGCACAATCATTAAAATGTGCTTTCCCAATTGGTATTGAATAAAGAAAGAACTAGAGTTACTAGACAAGCAAACATCACCATCACTCCTTAGGAGCCTCAAATAATTATCTTCCTTTCCCAGAGTTAGCATCTTGCAGAGAGCCACAAGAAGCTGTCAAAGAAATGGCACAAGAAAATGGAAAGAGATGCATCTCTGTACTTTCTGCTTTGGCTACCATAAAATTTGAACTGACTCAATTATCTATCATGATCAAGATGGCAGAGTGATATGCTTCAGGGCTCTGTCACCTCACCGAAGCTTTGAACAACCAGCAAAACTGGAAGAAATATCTTTCTCAAAGCCCGCCAAAACAGTTAAAGGACTACAGTTATAGGGCAAGCACCGAATCTAGAAAAACATTACTTAAAAGCAACAGTCTTTTCTGGAGCAGCTAGAAGGAAAAATCTAAGATGATGGAATGGTAGCCCAAAACAAACTCTGGAATCAGTCCTGTAGCTACTTGTTGAAGAGTACTTTGAAAACTATTGCTTTTTTCATTGTTTGCTTTGTATATATGTTATATCAAACAATGAAATAAGTTTAAAAAAAAAGTGCTTTCATCAATTGTAACAAATATACCACACCAATGCAAAGTGTTAATAATAGAAATGTTAATAATAAGTCCACAACTCTTCTAATAAAAATAATAGATAGACACACAGGAATTGAATGAGGCTTATATATAGGTATAAAAAGAAGTCTACAAAGTTTCAGGTTTTTAAAAAACTGTATAGCTATATGTCCTATTACAGAGAGCAAAGATCCCATTTTAGTTTTTAAAAATGAGGACAATTAACATGTTGTTGTTTACTCTATTATAAACCGTGATTTAGGAACTTATCACAGGTGTTCACAGCAGTGTTCCCACAATAACCTCAACAGGTAGGTACTAGGAGAGTGCCAAGATGGCAGCTTAGCGAGATGCGGGATTTAGTTCATCCTCCAAAACAGCTACTAAATAGCCAGTAACAGTACAGAACAACTGCTGGAGCCACGTCACTGACCAGACACACAACATACCCGAGTCTGGACTAGCTGGACCGGTTGCTAGCTCCCCCAGAACTGAATGCCCAAAAGCCGCGGTGGACAGTGCTCCTCCCCAACAGGCTGCTTCCCACCGGGGAAAGGAAAGGGACTGTACTAGCAGCAGGGGCTGAGCACAACTCAGCTTCAATTGTGGAATAAATTCACAAATTCTGACTACTAAAAATAAGCACCCAACTCAGCTGAACCTTGCCAAAGCAGAGGTTGCTGGTTTTTGCCCCGGTGTCAAGGGGCCAGAGCTGATGGGAAAAAAAATAAGACAAAAAGAAACAAGTTTTTTGGATTGAATAGTATGGAATACTTGAAAGGGTCTGGACCCTGAAGGTAAGGAGGGGGCATATAGAATCTGAAGGTATACAAAGCAACATACCAACGAGTGGGTCAAAGAAGAAGTTGCAAGAGAAATTAGTAAATACCTCAGGCAAATGAAAATGAAAACACAACATATCAAAACTTATGGGATGCAGCAAAGGCAGTGCTAAGAGGGAAATTTATTGCCCTAAATGACTATATCAGAAAAGAAGAAAAGGCAAAAACGCAAGAATTAACTGTTCACTTGGAAGAACTGGAGAAAGAACAGCAAACTAACCCCAAAGCAAGCAAAAGGAAAGAAATAACAAAGATTAGAGCAGAAATAAATGAAATTGAAAACATGAAAACAATAGAGAAAATCAATAAGACCAGAAGTTGGTTCTATGAGAAAATCAATAAGATTGATGGGCCCTTAGCAAGATTGACAAAAAGAGGAAGAGAGAGGATGCAAATAAATAAGATCAGAAATGGAAGAGGAGACATAACCACTGACCTCACAGAAATAAAGGAGGTAATAACAGGATACTATGAACAACTTTACGCTAATAAATACAACAATTTAGATGAAATGGACGGGTTCCTGGAAAGACATGAACAACCAACTTTGACTCAAGAAGAAATAGATGACCTCAACAAACCAATCACAAGTAAAGAAATTTATCAGTCATTAAAAAGCTTCCTAAAAAGAAAAGTCCAGGACCAGACGGCTTCACATGTGAATTCTATCAAACATTCCAGAAAGAATTAGTACCAACTCTCCTCAAACTCTTCAAAAAAATCGAAGCAGAGGGAAAACTACCTAATTCATTCTATGAAGCAAACATCACCCTCATACCAAAACCAGGCAAAGATATTACAAAAAAAGAAAACTACAGGCCAATCTCTCTAATAAATACAGATGCAAAATCCTCACCAAAATTCTAGCAAATCGAATGCAACAACACATTGAAAGAATTATACATCATGACCAAGTAGGATTCATCCCAGGTATGCAAAGATGGTTCAACATAAGAAAATCAATTAATGTAATACACCATATCAACAAATCAAAGCAGAAAAATCACATGATCATCTCAATTGATGCAGAGAAGGCATCTGACAAGATTCAACATCCTTTCCTGTTGAAAACACTTCAAAAGATAGGAATAGAAGGGAAATTCCTTAAAATGATAGAGGGAATATATGAAAAACCCATAGCTAATATCATCCTCAATGGGGAAAAATTGAAAACTTTCCCCCTAAGATGAGGAACAAGACAAGGATGTCCATTTTCACCACTATTATTCAACATCATGTTGGAGGTTCTAGCCAGAGCAATTAGGCAAGAAAAAGAAATACAAGGCATCAAAATTGGAAAGGAAGAAGTAAAACTATCACTGTTTGCAGATGATATGATACCATACGTCGAAAACCCGGAAAAATCCACAACAAAACTACTAGAGCTAATAAATGAGTACAGCAAAGTAGCAGGTTACAAGATCAACATTCAAAAATCTGTAGCATTTCTATACACTAGCAATGAACAAGCGGAGGGGGAAATCAAGAAACAAATCCCATTTACAATTGCAACTAAGAGAATGAAATACCTAGGAATAAATTTAACTAAAGAGACAAAAAAACCTATATAAAGAAAACTACAAAAAACTACTAAAAGAAATCACAGAAGACCTAAATAGATGGAAGGGCATACCGTGTTCATGGATTGGAAGACTAAATATAGTTAAGATGTCAATCCTACCTAAATTGATTTACAGATTCAATGCAATACCAATCAAAATCCCAACAACTTATTTTTCAGAAATAGAAAAACCAATAAGCAAATTTATCTGGAAGGGCAGGGTGCCCCGAATTGCAAAAAACATCTTGAGGAAAAAAAAACGAAGCTGGAGGTCTCGCACTGCCAGACTTTAAGGCATATTATGAAGCCACAGTGGTCAAAACAGCATGGTATTGGCATAAAGTTAGATACATCGACCAATGGAATTGAATAGAGTGCTCAGATATAGACCCTCTCATCTATGGACATTTGATCTTTGATAGCAGTCAAGCCAACTCACCTGGGACAGAACAGTCTCTTCAATAAATGGTGCCTAGAGAACTGGATATCCATATGCAAAAGAATGAAAGAGGACCCGTATTTCACACCCTATACAAAAGTTAACTCAAAATGGATCAAAGATCTAAACATTAGGTCTAAGAACATAAAACAGTTAGAGGAAAATGTAGGGAGATATCTTACGAAACTTACAATTGGAGGCAGTTTTATGGACCTTAAACCTAAAGCAAGAGCACTGAAAAAGGAAATAAATAAATGGGAGCTCCTCAAAATTAAACACTTTTGTGCATCAAAGACCTTCATCAAGAAAGTAGAAAGACAGCCTACACAATGGGAGACAATATTTGGAAATGACATATCAGATAAAGGTCTAGTATCCAGAATTTATAAAGAGATTGTTCAACTCAACAAGAAAAAGACAGCCAACCCAATTACAAAATGGGAAAAAGACTTGAACAGACACCTATCAGAAGAGGAAATACAAATGGCCAAAAGGCACATGAAGAGATGCTCAATGTCCCTGGCCATTAGAGAAATGCAAATCAAAACCACAATGAGATATCATCTCACACCCACCAGAATGGCCATTATCAACAAAACAGAAAATGACAAGTGCTGGAGAGGATGCGGAGAAAGAGGCACACTTATCCACTGTTGGTGGGAATGTCAAATGGTGCAACTACTGTGGAAGGCAGTTTGGCGGTTCCTCAAAAAGCTGAATATAGAATTGCCAAACGACCCAGCAATACCATTGCTAGGTATCTACTCAAAGGACTTAAGGGCAAAGACACAAACGGACATTTGCACACCAATGTTTACAGCAGCGTTATTTACAATTGCAAAGAGATGGAAACAGCCAAAATGTCCATCAACAGACGAGTGGCTAAACAAACTGTGGTCTATACATACGATGGAATATTATGCAGCTTTAAGACAAGATAAACTTATGAAGCATGTAATAACATGGATGGACCTAGAGAATGTTATGCTGAGTGAGTCTAGCCAAAAACTAAAGGACAAATACTGTATGGTCCCACTGATGTGAACCAACATTTGAGAATAAACTTGGAATATGTCATTGGTAACAGAGACCAACAGGACTTAGAAACAGGGTAAGATAATGGGTAATTGGAGCTGAAGGGATACAGACTGTGCAATAGGACTAGATACAAAAACTCAAAAATGGACAGCACAAGAATACCTGACTGTAAAGTAATCATGTTAAAACACTGAATGAAGCTGCATCCGAGCTATAGGTTTTTGTTTTGTTTTGTTTTGTTTTGTTCTTACTATTATTACTTTTATTTTTTTTCTCTATATTAACATTCTATATCTTTTTCGGTTGTATTGCTAGTTCTTCTAAACCGATGCAAATGTACTAAGAAACGATGATCATGCATCTATGTGATGATGTTAAGAATTACTGATTGCATATGTAGAATGGTATGATTTCTAAAAAAAAAATGGACAGCACAATACTACCTAATTGTAATGTAATTATGTTAAAACACTGAATGAAGCTGCATCTGAGCTATAGTTTTTTTTTCTTATATATTTTTGTATTTTTTATTTTTATTTTTTCTCTATATTATCATTTTATTTCTTTTTCTGTTGTCTTGCTATTTCTTTTTCTAAATCGATGCATATGTACTAAGAAATGATGATCATACATCTATGTGATGATATTAAGAATTACTGATTGCATATGTAGAATGGAATGATTTCTAAATGTTGTGTTAGTTAATTTTTTTTAATTAATAAAAAAATGTAAAAAAAAAAAAAAAAAAAGAAAGTAGAAAGACAGCCTACACAATGGGAGACAATATTTGGAAACGACATATCAGATAAAGGTCTAGTATCCAGAATTTATAAAGAGATTGTCCAACTCAACAACAAAAAGACAGCCAACCCAATTACAAAATGGGAAAAAGACTTGGACAGACACCTCTCAGAAGAGGAAATACAAATGGCCAAAAGGCACATGAAGAGATGCTCAATGTCCCTGGCCATTAGAGAAATGCAAATCAAAACCACAATGAGATATCATCTCACACCCACCAGAATGGCCATTATCAACAAAACAGAAAATGACAAGTGCTGGAGAGGATGCGGAGAAAGAGGCACACTTATCCACTGTTGGTGGGAATGTCAAATGGTGCAACCACTGTGGAAGGCAGTTTGGCGGTTCCTCAAAAAGCTGAATATAGAATTGCCATACGACCCAGCAATACCATTGCTAGGTATCTACTCAAAGGACTTAAGGGCAAAGACACAAACGGACATTTGCACACCAATGTTTACAGCAGCGTTATTTACAATTGCAAAGAGATGGAAACAGCCAAAATGTCCATCAACGGACGAGTGGCTAAACAAACTGTGGTCTATACATACGATGGAATATTATGCAGCTTTAAGACAGAATAAACTTATGAAGCATGTAATAACATGGATGGACCTAGAGAACATTATGCTGAGTGAGTCTAGCCAAAAACTAAAGGACAAATACTGTATGGTCCCACTGATGTGAACCAACATTCGAGAATAAACTTGGAATATGTCATTGGTAACAGAGACCAACAGGACTTAGAAACAGGGTAAGATAATGGGTAATTGGAGCTGAAGGGATACAGACTGTGCAACAGGACTAGATACAAAAACTCAAAAATGGACAGCACAATAATACCTAATTGTAAAGTAATCATGTTAAAACACTGAATGAAGCTGCATCTGAGCTATAGGTTTTTTTTTTTTGTTTGTCTGTTTATTTGTTTGTTTGTGTCTTTTCTTTTTACTATTATTATTTTTATTTTTTTCTCTATATTAACATTCTATATCTTTTTCTGTTGTTTCGCTAGTTCTTTTCCTAAATCGATGCAAATGTACTAAGAAATGATGATCATGCATCTATGTGATGATGTTAAGAATTACTGATTGCATATGTAGAATGGAATGATTTCTAAATGTTGTGTTAATTTCTTTTTTTTCTTTAATTAATAAAAAAAACACTAAATGAAGTTGATTGTGAGAATGATAGAGGGAGAGGGCTGGGGGCATAAATGAAATCACAAAGAAATATAGATGATAAAGACTGAGATGGTATAATCTAGGAATGCCTAGAGTGTATAATGACAGTGACTAAATACACAAAAATTTTCAAAATGTTTTTCCATGAGGAAGAACAAAGGAATGTCATTACTGCAGGGTGCTGAAAATAGATGGTAATTAATATTTTAAAATTTCAACTTATGTATGAGACTACAGCAAAAAATGTTTATTTGGTACAAAATTTATATTTTAACTAGTGCATTTCCTAATATAATTTATGTAGATGGCTTGGTTGAACAACATAAGTACATGGAACCTTGGGTAGGCCATGAGATTTTGTTGGTTTGTCCACAGTGATGCCCAATGAACCCCAGAGTGATTTGATCAGTGAGTGGAAAAGTATTTGCAAAGTCCCCTTTGGGGAATGGTGAGAACGGGGTGGGGGGGGGGGGGGATTCAACCTCCCCAAGTTGAATCCTTGATATTCTCACAAGCAGTGTGGACAACCAAAGCTATAGGCTGAGCCCCCAATCTTGGGGTTTGTTCATATGAAACTTAAACCCACAAAGGATAGATCAAAGATCAAACCTACTTAAAATTAGGCCTAAGAGTCACCCCTCAGATGTGGTCTCACTCTTCAGCCAACACAACAAGCAAACTCACCACCCTCCCTTTCTCTCTGTGGGACATGGCTCCCAGGAGTGTGGGCCTTCCTGGCAACATGGGACAGAAATCCTAGAATAAGCTCAGATTCAGTATTAAGGGATTGAGAAAAACCCTAGAATGAGCTGAGACTCAGCATCAGGGGATTGAGAAAAACTTCTCAACCAAAAGGGGGAAGAGCGAAATGAGACAAAATGAAGTGTCAATGGCTGAGAGATTCCAGAGTCAAGAGGTTATCCTAGAGGTTATTCTTACGCATTAAAGAGATATCACCTTGTTAGTCAAGATGTAATGGAGAAGCTGGAGGGAACCGCCTGAAAATGTAGAGCTGTGTTCCAGTAGCCATGTTTATATAGATGATTATATAATGATATAGCTTTCACAACGTGACTGTGTGATTGTGAAAATCTTGTGTCTAATGCTTCTTTTATTTACCTTATCAACAAACGAGTAAAACATATGGCATAAAAATAAATAGGGGGAACAAATGTTAAAATAAATTTAGTACATTGAAATGCTAGTGATCAATGAAAGCGAGGGGTAAGGGGTATGGTATGTATGAATTTTTTTCTGTTTTTTTATTTCTTTTTCTGAATTGATGCAAATGTTCTAAAAATGATCACGATGATGAATATGCAACTATGTGATGATGCTGTGAATTACTGATTATATACGTAGAACAGAATGATCATATGTTAAGAATGTTTGCGTTTGTTGGTTGTTACTTTTTTTAATTAAAAAATTAATGAAAAAAGAAGAGGTAGGTACTGTTATCATTATCCCATTTTACAGATGAGAAAACTGAGACACAGAAAAAACAATTTACATGTCCAGAAACACAAAGCTAGTTAGTGGCAGAGACAGGTTTTGAATAAAGCTATTCTTGCAACAAGTGTCCATGCTCCTAACTTCTGTATAACACATATATAAGTCTAGAAAGGATAATAAACCTATTAACAGTAGTTACAGCTTGGGCTGTTATGCCAAAAATAAGAGTTTTCACTTTATACACCATTTTAAATTTCTGAAAAGTTTATTTACTGCTTTTTATAATGAAAAACAAAAGGAGATATTTAACATTTGAAAAATAAACTCAAAGGAACAGCAAGTTCTCTATACCTACTCATCATTTCATTTCATTAAAATAAAGTTAATCTGCCTGATACAAAACACATGCCTCAACTTGTTCCTCATTCCATATACAGATTCTTCCCCTCTGCACTAATACAAACTTTATTTACTCAAAATTCAGCTCTTAACTCACCTCCTTTAACAGTCTATGTTTACCTGTATTATATCTCACCCTTTATTGTACTGCTTTGAAAAATGGACTTTTGGCTATTTTGTGTTCTCTAAAGAGCCATTCATAAATTCCTTGAGGCTGTCACTACACCTTCTCTTGAGGCAAGGACATTCCAGTAGCAAGGAATACACCGAACTCCCAGATCTAGATTTCCAAAGACACCGCTACCAGAACCCAAGGCACCTTGGAGACAGGATTTATTCTAGATCTAGGGTAGAGAATATACAAGGTGACTCTGATCTATCTTGTGCCAGAAAGCAAGGAAGCAATCAGAAACTCATGGAGGATGAAAGTTAAAAAGATGTAGAAGCCAATTTGAAGGCAGTGCAAGTGACTTAATTTAAGATTAAATTAACATCAAAAATAAGGAATGTGGGCGGGCCGCGGTGGCTCAGCGGGCAAGGTGCTTGCCTGCTATGCCGGAGGACCTCGGTTCGATTCCCGGCCCCAGCCCATGTAACAAAAACGGAGAAACAGAATACAATAAAACAAGAAAATGTTTAAAAATGTTTCCCTTTCTTCCTTCCTTCCTTCCTTCTATCCTTCCTTCCTTCTCTCTGTCTTTCCTTTAAAAAAAAAAAAAAAAAAAAAAATAAGGAATGTAATTAATTTTAACATTTAATTTTTCAAAACAACAAAGCCTTTAAATTGAAAAATGAGAAAACAACTCACACTTGCATACAATGGTGATAACATTAATATACTATCATTTCCTGCATTTTTAGTTAAGAATATTATACTATGATTCTTGGATGGACCATAATCCATTCACCCAGTGATAAGGGAAGACACATCTTTAAACACACACACAAATTAGCTATTAACTGACAGAATTAAGGGGTGTTCTAGTTTGCTAGCTGCCAGAATGCAATATACCAGAAACGGAATGGCTTTTAAAAGGGGGTAATTTAATTAGTTGCTAGTTTACAGTTCTAAGATTGAGAAAATGTCCCAATTAAAACAAGCCCATAGAAATGTCCAACCAAAGTCATCCAGGGAAAGATACCATGGTTCAAGAAGGCCAATGATGTTCAGAGTTTTTCTCTCAAGTGAGAAGGCACAAGGCAAATAGTCAGGGTTTCTCTCTTGGCTGGAAGGGCCATGGTGAGCACGCTCAGGGTTTCTCTTTCATCTGGAAAGGCACATGGTGAACATGGCATCATCTACTAGCTTTCTCTCCTGGCTTCCCATTTTATGAAGCTCCCCGGGAGACGTTTTCCTTCTTCATCTCCAATGGTCACTGGCTGGTACACTCTGCTTTTCGTGTCTACATCATTCTGCTGTCTCAGAATCTCTCATTCTCAAAAATGTTTCCTCTTCTATAGGACTCCAGTAAACCAATGAAGACCCATCCAAATGGGTGGAGACACATCTCCCCTAATCCAGTTTAACAACCATTCTTGATTGGGTTACATTTCCAGGGAGATGATCTAATTACATACAGTATTGAATAGGGATTATTCTGCCTTTATGAAATGGGATTTTGATTAAAACATGGCTTTTCAAGGGTACATACATCCTTTCCAACTAGCACAGGGGCAGAAATCACCAGGTACAACCCCCCACTATAATAAGTGATTCAAGCAAGGATCATCATGGATGTTAAAAACACTAGGAGACTGAGGAAATGCATATTCTCCTAATGGCAGAGTATCACCCCCATGAAATACATGCTAATTGCACAACAAAAAGGATATGTTTGTGATGGTGATCTGCTGGTAACTTCCCTAACCAAGTTTTCAAATTTAGTATGTGAGAGGAAGACAATCAACATTCTGTGCCTCCTGGTGTGTTACAATACGAAGTGCGCAGCATCACGTGTGAGTCTTCTTATCAAAGACATTTAACCAGAATCTAATCAGGATTTTGGACCTAAATTCTCAGAAACAGAAAATACAGGGGATAAAAGAACAGCTTAAAGACACTTGCAGAAATAATCAAATAACAGAGAATAAGCAATGTTCTACAAGACAACCTACTTGTTTCTTTAAAGTGTCAACATCAACAAGATGATGGTGTGAGAAGCTTCCTGACTTTATCCTTCCATAGAACCTTTGAACACCTAGCAAGAACTTGCAGAAACATCTTTCTCAAAGTTCCTGAAAACTGCTAAAGGACTGCAGTAAAGCACAAGTCCAAATCAAGAAAAAGACATCTTAAAACTGGTAGGATGCTGTGGCTCCCTGGCTGACTCCAACTTCATTTCCTCTCAGCTAATAAGCTTTCCTAGCATGGGTCCCGGGTCTCAGTGCTAGAGGGGGCACATACTGGATGCACATACTCATGCACATACTAGATGGAAACACGTACATCTGATCCAATTTAACAATGGCAGCCTGAGGGGCTGAATCAGGATACTCATCAAAGGCTCATAAAAGACAGACAATAAGGACTGAGATGGTATAATCTAGGAATGCCTAGAGTGTATAACGATAGTTACTAAATGTACAAATTTAAAAATATTTTTGCATGAGGAAAAACAAAGGAATGTTAATACTGCAGGCTACTGAAAATAGATGGTAATCCATATTTTAAAACTTTAACTTATGTGTGAGACTAAAGCAAAAAATATTTATTTGGGACCAAATTTATATTTGGACCAGTGCATTTCCTAATACAACCTATGTGGACAGCTTAATTGAACATCATAAGTACATGGAACCTTGAACAGGGCATGAGATTTTGTAGGTTTGTTCAGAGTGATGCCCCAATAAATTCCAGAGTGATTTCAACAGTGAATAAAAAAGTATTTGCAAGTATCCTTGGGGGAATGGTGAGAAAGGGGGAAAATTCAACTTCCCCAAGTGGAGAATTCTTGATATTCTCACAAGCAGTGGGGACAACCAAGTGTGCTCGTTTGAAAGGATGTATGTACCCTAGAAAAGCCATGTTTTGATCAAAATTCCATTTCATAAAGGCAGAATAATCCCTATTCAATACTGTATGTCTGAAACTGTAATTAGATCATCTCCCTGGAGATGAGATTTAATCAAGAGTGGTTGTTAAACTGGATTAGGTGATGACAGGTCTCCACTCATTTGGATGGGTCTTGATAAGTTTCTGGAATCCTATAAAAGAGGAAACATTTTGCAGAACGAAAGAGATTCGGAGAAAGCAGAGAATGCTGCAGCACCACAAAACAGAGTCCATAAGCCAGCGACCTTTAGAGATGAAAAAGAAAAACACCTCCCAGGGAGCTTCATGAAACTGGAAGCAAGGAGAGAAAGCTAGCAGATGACGCCATGTTTGCCATGTGCCCTTCCAACAGAGAGAGAAGCCCTGACTGTGTTCGCCATGTGCCTTCTCACTTGAGACAGAGACCTGCACTTCACTGGCCTTCTTGAACCAAGGTATCTTTCCCTGGATGGATGCCTTTGATTGGACATTTCTATAGACTTGTTTTCATTGGGACATTTTCTTAGCCTTAGAACTGTAAACTAGCAACTTATTAAATTCCCCTTTTGAAAAGCCGTTCTGTTTCTGGTATATTGCATTCTGGCAGCTAGCAAACTAGAACACAAAGCAATAGGCTGAGCCCTCAATCTTGGGGTTTGTTCATATGAAACTTAACCCTGCAAAGGATAGGCTAAGCCTACTTAGAACATTTTTTGTTGCTCAGACGTGGCCTCTCTCTCTCAGCCCACATGACAAGCAAACACACTGCCCTCCCCCTCTCTACGTGGAACATGAGTCTCAGGGTGGTGGACTTTTCTGGCAACGTGGGACAGAAATCCTAGAATGAGCTGAGACTCAGCATCAAGGGACTGAGAAAAACCCTAGAATGAGCTGAGACCCAGCATCAAGGGATTGAGAAAACCTTCTAGACCAAAAGGGGGAAGAGCAAAATGAGACAAAATAAAGTATCAATGGCTTAGAGACTCCAAACAGAGTCGAGACATTATCCTGGAGATTATTCTCATGCATTATACAGATATATCACCTTTTTAGTTAAAGCATAATGGAGAGGCTGGAGGGAACTGCTTGAAAAGGTAGAGCTGTGTTCCAGTAGCCATGTTTCTTGAAGATGATTGTATGATAAAGCCTTCGCAATGTAACTGTGCAATTGTGAAAAACTTGTTTTTATGCTCCTTTTATCTATGGCATGGACAGATGAATAAATCATATGGATTAAAAATAAATAATAGGGGGAATAAATGTTAAAATAAATTTAGTAGACTGAAATGCTGGTGATTGGTGAGGAGGAGGGGTAGGGGGTATGGTATGTACGAATTTTTTCTTTTTCTTTCTTTCTCTGGATTGATACAAATTTTCTGTGAAATGATCATGGTGATAAATATACAACTATGTGATGATATTGTGAGTTACTGATTATATACCAAGAATGGAATGATCATATGGTAAGAAAGTCTGTACTTCTACGTTGTTATGTTTAAAAAAAAAAAAAAAAAAAAGACTCACCATACCAGAACTTTCCCTGAATTTAGACGGCAGCTCACATAACTCTCCTTCAAAATGCCATGGAAAAGCAGTCAAGTTGTGCTACCAGGGGCAAGGAATTACTGCTCATAGGACAAACTGTGCAGTATAAGGACAGCTAGGAACTGTTTCCTAGAGAAAAAAAGAGGACATTCCTAGCTAAATAAATGGAGAAGATCCCAAGGCCACATGCACATGCCCAAGACAAGATGCATGCATGGAAAGGATCAGGGCAGCCCCTATTTTTCGTCTCAAGCTACTCTATACTCATTGCATAACTAAGCTCTAAAGGACAGCAGTCACACAAGTCCACCTGTAAAGACTAGGAAAAATGTTGTCTTTTTTTGCCTTCTTTTGTTAGCTCTGACATTTAAGGAAAGCTCTATCATAACACCAGCTGAGTATAAGCTTAAGAAACAGGTCCCGGGCGGTGCAATGGTGGCTCAGTGGCAGAATTCTCGCCTGCCATGCAAGAGACCTGGGTTCATTTCCCAGTGCCTGCCCATGTAAAAAAATAATAATTAATTAATAAATAAATAACTTTATAAAAAAAGAAACAGGTGCCTAAGAGTCTAAATTTCAGCAATAATATATTAAAATATCAAAATATCCAGGTTTCAACAAAAGATTAAAAACAAAAAAAGAAACAGGAAGCAATGGCCCAGACAAAGGAGAAGATAAAAGCATTAGAAATCTTCAATGAGGGACTTCCGGAAAGATGCCCAAATAGAGTAGCTAGAGTTCAGCCCTGCCCCACAGAAAAGTTAGAGAAGGGATGGGAGGGAGACTGAGAAGCCAAGTCAAGAGTGCAACTGACAGCGCAGAGTCTTCTGCACCACATAGGGAAGACCTGGTTGCAGAGGCTGAGGAGCTGAAAAGCAGAAAGCTGGAGCCTGGCACGGAGGCGTGGCGCCCACAGGAGTGCACAGACGGAAGCTGGGGACTAGGAAGTAAGGCAGGCCGCATTCCTTGGGCAAACTACCCTCACCAGTGCAGCCCTGTGACTGGCAACTCACCCCAAACCCCATTACCCACTCACATTCCCAACGCTCCAAGTGCCCCTGCCCCACCAGCCCCCAGCGCACATACCCACTCCACACCCAGACCCCAAGTGCAGCCCAACCCACCTCTACTGCACCCCTCCCGAGGACTACCTCCCTCCCTGTTCCCTATAAGCTGTTGCCAGCACATAAAGGCTACAGGTGTTAACCTCCATCCCAGGCAACCCCATATGCCAGCCCATAGTGTTGCACAGCCACAGCCCATGCCCCTGAGCTCTGTTCATCAGTTTACTACACTCCTGGACCCGCGTATGTGCACAGGCCCCTAGTTACATCCCTCACTACGGGAACTTCAGTTTACAGCACTCCTAGACCCACACATGTACACAGGCCCCCAACACATCCTTCAGCTTTGGAAACCTCAGTTTATGGCACTCCTAGACCTGCACATGCGCAGAGACCCCCAATCACGTTTTTCAGCTCTGGGAATGTCAATTTACAGCACTCCTAGGCCCACGTATGGGCACGGCCCTCAGTTACACTTCCCAGCTCTGAGAAAGTGCTGACCTACGCAGCCAGGTCCCATCTGGCCACAACACACGAAGGCGTAACACTAACCTACTACCACAACTATATGCGGGTACACCAGAGTTATGGCCCCCAGACTGGTGAACCTGCATAGCTATAGCCTCCCTGGCCAATGGACACCCACGTTCACAAGTACCAGCATAACATTCCCAACTTGCGTCTATACCTGCCCAGAAACAAATTACTTTTGTGCTCCACCCCATACCCTACTCCCTATTGCACATTCATCCTGCTAACATAAGGCCTTAGACTACTGAAAGAAATCAACTCCCAAAGTAAATCAATCAAGATATTTACATGCAACAAAAACAAAAGATCACTAAGCATATCACAATGCAGACACGCATAGCCCTGCCTAGTGACCAACTTAAAATAACAGAGGAGACACAGATGTTGGAAGAACTAAGTTCACATAACTCTACTTAACAAAGTAAATGGGACAGCAAATGACATAAAGGAGATCAAGAAGAGCGTAAAGAGAAATTTGAAAGAATGAATAGAAAAATAGTAGATATCACAGAAATTAAAGACGTTGATTAAATAAAAAGCATAATAGAGGCACACAACACCAGATTTCAAGAGACAGAAGAAAGAATAAGCAATACAGAGGACAGGATAACTGATTTCTAACACTCAAAACAGTAAACGGCAAAAAAGATGGAAAATTCGAATCAGATCTCAGGGAAATGATGGACAAAACAAAGCACACAAATATACGAATCACTGGCGTCCCAGAAGAAAAAGAGAGGATTAAGGTCTAGGAAGAATAGTTGAGACTATATTGGGGGAAAACTTCCCAACCCTTATAAAGGACATAAATATATAAGTTAAGGAAGCCCAACGAACTCCAAAAAGAATAAATCCAAATAGGCTTTCCCAAAGACACATACTAATGAGTCTGCCAAATTTTGAAGATAAGCAGAAAATTCTGAAAGCAATGAAAGAAAAACAATCTACTACACACAAAGGAAACCAAGTAAGACTGAGTTCAGACACCTCAACTAGCACCATGGAGGTGAGAAGGCTTTGGTATGATATATTTAAGATCCTGAAAGAGAAAGACTTCCAATCAAGAATTCTGTACCCAGCCAAACTGTCCTGCAAAACTGAGGGAGAGATTAAAGTTTTCACAGATAAACAAGACCTGAAAGAATCTGTCAACAAGAGACTGGCCCTACAAGAAATATTAAAGGGAGTTCTGCCAGTTGAAAAAAAACAGAAGAGTGAGGTCTAGAAGAGGGCACATAATTGAAGAATACCAGTAAGGGTAACTTAAGGGATAAAATGAGAAAGAGGGAAAAGAATATATATTTCCAACAAATAAAATAAAAAAGTTAAGATGGTGGATTCAACAAACACCTTTTCAGTAATAACTTTGAATGTTAATGGACTAAACTTACCAATTAAAAGACACAGATTGGCAGAATGGAGTAAGAAACATAATCCAGCTAGATGCTGCTTCCAAGAGACTCATATTAGACACAAGGGTACAAACAGATTGAAAGTGAAAGGATGGAAAAATATTGCAAGTTTAACCAAAAGAAAGAAGGAGTAGTTAAACTAATGTCAGACAAAATAGACTTTGAATGTAAACACATCATAAGAGGCAAAGAAGGACACTATATATTAATTAATTAAAGGGTCCAATCACCAAGAAGATAACACTCAAAAATGTTTATGCTCCCAATCAAGGAGCCCCAAACTACATGAGACAGACATTGGCAAAACTAAAGGGAGCGACAGATGTTTCAGCAATATTAGTAGAAGACTTCCATATACCACTTTCCTCTATAGATAGAACAACCAGACAGAAGATCAACAAAGAAATACAGAAGTTAAATAATTTGATAAATGAATTTGACCTAACAAACATATATAGGTCATTGCAGCCCAAAACACAAGGATATACATTCTTCTCTAATGCTCATGAAACATTCTCCAGAACCTTTTTTGGGGTACAAAACAGGTCTTTATAAACTTAAAAACACTGAAATTATTCAAAGCACTTTCTCTGATGACAGTAGAATGAAAACAGATCTCAATAACCAAAGAATGAGAACATTTACAAATATTTGGAGATTAAAAAAAAAAAAAAACACTCTTAAACAACCAGTGGGTAAAAGAAGAAATTACCAGAGAAATAAGTAGCCATCTGGAGACAAATAAAAGTAAGAATACAACTTATCAGAACATATGGGATACGGCAAAGGCCATGCAGAAAAGGGAATTTATTGCCCTAAATGCTTATATTTAAAAACAGTGGGCCATGGTGGCTCAGCAGGTAGAGCTCTAGCCTGCCACACCGGAGACCCATGTTTGAGTCCCAGTGCCTGCCCATGTAAAAAGAAAAACAAGAAAGAGCAAAAATCAAGGAATAAATGTTTACGCAGAGGAACATGATAAAGAACAGCAAATTAACCCCAAAGCAAACAGAAGAGAAATAACAAAGACTAAAGCAGAGATAAATCAATAGGAAAACAAAAGAACAATAGAATCAATAAAAAGAAAAGTTGGTTCTTTGAGAAAAATCAATAAAATTGATGGGCCACTAGGAAGACTGACAAAGAAAAAAACAGAGGATACAAATAAACAAAATCAGAAATGAAAAGGGGTGCATAACCACAGACCCTGAAGAAATAACAGAAATAAAAAAAGAATACCATGAATAATAATATGCCAACAAACTAGACAACTTAGATGACATGGACAAATTCCTAGAGACACACAAACAAGCTACACTGACTCCAGAAGAAATAGAAGATCTCAACAAACCAATCACATGTAAAGAGATTTATTCAGTCATCAAAAATCTCCCTACAAAGAAAAGCCCAGGGCCATAGGCTTCATAGGGGAATTTTATCAAACATTCCAAAAAGAACTAACACCAATCCTGCTCAAACTTTTCCAAAAAACTGAGGAAAAAGGAACTCTACCAAACTCATTTTATGAAGCTAATATTTTAACATCAAAACTGGGCAAAGATGCTATAAGAAAGGAAAATTGCAGGCCAATCTCCCTAGTGAACATAGATGCAAAAATTCTCTGTGAAATATTCACAAATTCAATCCAACAACACATTAAAAGAATTATACACCATGACCAAGTGGGGTTTATACCAGGAATACAAGAATGGTTCAACGCAAGAAAGTCAACTAATGTAATACAGTACATCAATAAATCAAAAGGGAAAAATCACATGATCATCTCAATTGATGCTGAAAAAGCATTTGACAAAATTCAGCATCCTTTTCTGATAAAAACACACCAAAAGATAGGAATCAAAGGTAACTACATCAATATAATAAAGAGAATATATATGAAAAACCAATAGCCAGCATCGTACTTGATGAAGAGAAACCGAACGCTTTCCCCCTAAAATCAGGAACAAGACAAGGATGCCCACTGTCACCACTATAATTCAACACCGTGCTAGAAGTTTTAGCTAGAGCAATCAGCCAGGACAAAGAAGTAAAAGGCATGCAAATTGGAAAGGAAGATGTAAAACTTTCATTATTTGCAGATGACAAGACAGGATGTGTGCTGATTGAAAGAATGTATGTACCCTAGAAAAACCATGTTTTAATCAAAATCCCATTTCCTAAATGCAGAATAATCCCTATTCAATACTATATGTTTGAAGCTATAGTCGGATCATCTCCCTGGAGAAGTGATTTAATCAAGAGTGGTTGTTAAACTGGATTAGGTGATGACATGTCTCCACCCATTTGGGTGGGTCTTGAGTTTCTGGAGTCCTATAAAAGAGGAAACATTTTGGAGAGTGAAGGAGATTCAGAAAGAGCAGAGCAGAACAGCACAACCATGAGAAGCAGAGTCCACCAGTCAGCGACCTTCGGAGATGAAGAAGGAAAATGCCTCCTGGGGAGCTTCATGAAACAGGAAGCCAGAAGAGAAAACTAGCAGATGATGCCATGTTTGCCATGTGCCCTTCCAGATGAAAGAGGAACCCTGACTGTGTTCACCATGTGCCTTCTCACTTAACAGAGAAACCCTGAACTTCATCGGCCTTCTTGAACCAAGGTATCTTTTCCTGGATGCCTTAGATTGGACATTTCTATAGACTGGACTTGTTTTAATTGGGACATTTTCTCGGCCTTGGAACTGTAAACTAGCAACTCATTAAATTTCACTTTTTAAAAGCCATCCCGTTTCTGGTATATTGCATTCCAGCAGCTAGCAAACTAGAACAGATTTTGGTTCCAGAGAGTTGGGTGCTGCTGCTGCTGCAGTTTGAAAATACCACATATGTCGGAACGGCTTTTTAAATGGATAAGGGGAAGATTCTGGAAGAGTTGTGAGAAGCTTCATAGAGAAGGCCTAGAATGTTTTGAAGAGAATCTTGGTAGAAATATGGATTCTAAAGATACCTCTGACCAGGCTCTAGACAGAAATGAGATGTGTGTCATTACAGACTGGAAGAAGACGATCCCTGTTTTAAAATGGGAGATAATCTGGCAAAGTTGACAAGTAGCTTTGACCGGAAGGCTGATTTTAAAAGCCATGAACTTGGATATTTAGCAGAAGAGATCTCTAAATTAAATGTCCAAAGTGCAGCCTGGTTTCTCCTCACAGCTTACAGTGAAACGTGACAGGAAAGAGATAAGCTGAGAACTGAACTCTTGGGTACAAAGAAACCAGAAATTGATGTTCTGGAAAATTCTGGGCTTCCAGGAAGGGAGATCCCAGACAATAGTGCTTCATGTGAGGATTTGGCCAAATGTGAAACCAGTCAGCCATCTCAGAGAAAGCCAGGATCCGACATGGAGTTATCCAGGAAGGATTTGTGGAAACTCCTTATGTCAGATGGGCATGATCCAAGGCTACTGCATAGAAAGTCAACGCGAGTGCTGTGGGACCTGTATAAACAGAGCCACTGCCAGTATGGACTGGGGGTTTCAGAGAAGGGACACACTGGAGGAAAAATAACTTCAGAGGCAAAACCATGGAGACTGAGGTCTGAAGTCAAGAAGCCTCGGGCCAGGAGAGCAGTCCCACCCAACCCCGTGAACAGGGTGAGTTTGCCCCAAAGGCAGAGGATGGGCCTTCCACCTCTTTGCAGTGGAAGAGTCACGCCGCCTCAGGCCTTGGAGAAGGTGAAGCACATTCCTTGGGGTTTGGGGAGAGCCTGGCTGCCACCACATGGTGGGGTTAAGTGTGTGCCCTGGAGATGGCAGAGAGCCCGGGTGCGGCCCCAATAGTTAGAGAGGGTGGAGCTAAGAAAAAGGTGTTCTCCCCAATGTCCCCCAAGGTTGCATTCTGAGAGAGGCAGGCCTCTGCGTAGGCCTTTGAAAAGGGTGGGACTGCCACTTTCTAAAGCCCCGAAGATAAATGACTCTCAGACTTTGAAATCTAATCAACTTTGCCCTGCAGGTTTTCCAAACTGCTTGGGTCCAGTGACCCCTGTGTTCCTTCCTCCCTATGGCAATCTAAGACAAAATTATCCTCTGTCTCTGAACCTATAAAAACTCAAAACAAGTTATTCGCCGCCAAAACACAAAGGAGGAACATTCACACGATACATATTTTCTCAGCCTTAGAACTGCAAACTAGCAACTTATTGAATTCCCCTTTTAAAAAGCCATTCTGTTCCTGGTATATTGCATTCTGGCAGCTAGCAAACTAGACCACTATACTTGGAAGATCCTGAGAAATCTACAACAAAGTTACTGGAGCTAATAAATTCAGCAAGGTGGCAGGATATAAAATTAATGTGCAAAAATCAGTAATGTTTCTATACACAAGCAATGACCTAGCTGAGGAGTCAGTTAAAGGAAATATTCCATTCAAAATAGCAATTCAAAGAATCAAGTAGTGAGGAATGAACTTAACTACTGATGTAAAGGACTTGTATACAGAAACTACATATAACACTACTAAAAGAAATCAAAGGAGATCTAAATAGGTGGAAAGACATTCCCTGCTCATGGACAGGAAGGCTAAATATAGTTAAGATGTCAATTCTCCCCAAATTGATCTACTGATCCTATTGCAACAACCCTTTTTGGAGGACTTGAAATTAGAATAACCAATTTTGAGGACTTGAAAAAGCTAAGTACCAAATTCATGTGGAAGGGAAAGACCCCAAATAGCTAAAAGCATCCTAAAAAAGTGTAGCTACGTGGGAGGACTAACACTCCCTGACTTTTAAACCTACTATAAAGCCACAGTGGTCAAAACAGCATGGTACTGGCACAAAGATAGAAGTATTGCCCAATGGAATCAAATCAAGAGTGCAGAAATAGACCACCAAACCTATGATCAACTGACTTTTGACAAGGCCCCCAAATCCTCTGACAAGGGACAAAATAATCTTTTCAATAAATGGGCACGGAAGAACTGGGTATCAATAGCCAAAAGAATAAAACAGAACCTCTACATCACACTCTACACAAAAATTAATTCAAAGTAGATCAAACACCTAAATATTGTTAGGTTGGGGGAATGGGGAAGGGCACTGCAACTGGAGCTGTGGGAGCTGTGTTGCCCCTCCCAACATGACTTCCAGATGACATGACTTCTGGAACTGATGAACCGCCCCTTCCGGACACCTGACTTCCGGAGAACCACCCCTTCTGGATGTCACCTGACCCGCTTGCTTAAAAACTGCCCACCATCACCCAGGCGCAGACTCATCTCCCTCCATCTTGGATTTGGTGAGCTCTGCCCGGGGAGCGCAGAAATAAGCCTGCCCGCTTTAAATTTCCCGGTCTACCTTCTTTCTTTCTCACCCTTTCGCCTCCTAAACCTTTCAAATATAAGACCTAGTATCATAAAGCTTCTAGAAAAAAATGTAGGGGAACATCTTCAAGACCTAGTAATAGGAGGCAGCATCCTAAACTTTACACCCAAAGCACAAGCAACAAAAGAAAACATAGATAAATGGGAACTCCTCAAAATCAAATGTTTCTGTACCTCAAAAGATTTTGTCAAAAAAGTGAAGAGGCAGCCAAGTCAATGGAAGAAAATATTTGGAAAACACATATCAGACAAAGGTTTGATATTCTGTATATAGAAAGAAATCATACAACTCAACAACAAACAACCCAATTATAAAATGGGCTAAAGATATGAATAGGCATTTTTCTGAAGAGCAAATACACATGGCTCAAAAGCACATGAAGAAATGCTCATTAAATATGAGCTACATCAAGACTACAATGAGATACCACCTCACACTTATAAAACGGCTGCTATTAAACAAACAGGAAAGTATAAAGGTTGGAGAGAATGTGGAGAAACTAGGACACTTATGCAGTTCTGGTGGGAATGTACAATGGTGCAGCCACTATGGAAGACTGTTTGGTGGTTTCTTAGGAAACTAAATATCGAGCTGCCCTATGACCTGGCAATAGCACAACTTGGTATATACCTAGAAGAGCTGAAAGCAATGACACAGACATTTGAGCTCCAATGCCCACAGCAGCATTATTCACAATTGCCAAAAGACAGAAACAAACCAAAGGCCCATCAGCAGAAGAGTGGATCAATAAAATGTGGTATATGCATACGATAGAATATTATGCAGCAGTAAGACGAAATGATGTCCTGAAGCACACAACAAGATGGATGAGCCCCACGGACATAGTACTGAGTGAAATAAGCCAGTAAAAGATAGTTCCATCTCCCTACCTCATATTAATGACAGACCCTTCTAATATGAAAAAGTTAGAACAGTCATAGCCCAAACACCCCTAAAGAGAGGGATGAAAGATCAAAGGTCATGGTGGAGTTATACAATGAAGATAGGACTTAACAAATGAATATGAATGCTGAATCATTATTTAGTCTCCAGTATCTTAGAGCAGCCAGAAGTAAAAACCTAAAATTGTGGAATTGTAACCCATGTCAAACTCTGAAATATGTTCTACAACTAATTGTGATGCTGTGCTTTGAAATTTATTGTTTTGTATATATGCTATTTTTCACACACAAAAAAAGTCAATTGTGATGATAAAAAAAAATTTAAGCCTTCTAGCCTCCTACATTCTGGAGCAGCTAACAGGAAATATCTGAGAGGATAGTACGGTAGCCCAGGACAAACTCTGGGATCTGTCCTGTAACTACTTGTTGAAGAGTGCTTTGAAAACTATTGCTTTTTTCTTTGCTTTGTATATATGTTATACTATACAATAAAAAAGTTAAAAAAAAGAAAGAAAGAAAGAAAAGGAAAGGAAAGAAACCTTCAAGGACATGACCGTGACATACCAGACAAGGACTAAAAAAAAATGGTCCTAAATATGTTCAATGAGCTAATGAGAAACATGGACAAAGAACTAAAAGAAATCAGGAAAATGAGACAATCACATGGAGAACAGCATCAGAAAGATGGAAATTATGAAAAGGAACCAGCAAAGCTGAAGACCACAATAACAGAAAGCATTGCCTTGTTGAAGCCTCAACTTTGGCCTTCTCCTACCCTCAAAACCATATACTCCCATTGTTTAAGCCAACCCACTGCATGTTATTTGCTTTAGCAGCCACGAAGCTAAAAGAGATGGAAATGATGAAAAGGAACCCAACAGAGGTGAAGAGCAATTACAAAAATTAGAAATTCCATAGAGGGATTCAACAGCAGATTTGTGCTGGAAGAAGAATCTGTGAAATTGAAGATAAAATCATTGAAATCATCTACTTTGAGAAGCAGAAGGAAAAAAGAATGAAGAAAGTGAATAGAGATTGAGAAATCCATGGGACACCATCAAGCATACCAGTATACACATTGTGGGAATCCCAAAATAAGAAAGAGAAAAGGGGGCAGAAAGACTATACAAAGAAATAATGGGTGAAAACCTCCTAAATTTAACAAAAGAATATACACATCCAAGATGCTCAACAAACTCCAAACACAATAAACCCAAGCAAATCCACACCATTACACATTATCATCAAACTGTCAAATGCTAAAAGTAAAGAGAATTCTGAAAGCCACACTAGAAAAACAATGTGTCACTTAGAAACTAATCACAATAAGATTAAACGCCAATTCTTCATCAGAAACTATGGAGACCTGAAAGCAATGGGAGGTCATATCTAAAGTGCTGAAAGCAAAAAATTGCCAACAAAGAATTTTTTGTTCAGCAAAACTACCTTTTAAAAATGGTGGTGATGCCATAAGTACATGGAACCTTAAATAGGCCATGAGATTGTGGTTAGTTTGTCCAGGTTAGTATGATGCCCCAATAAATACCAGGGTGATTTAGACAGTGAATAAAGAAGTATTTGCAAAGACCCTGGGGAAATGGGGAGAAAGGGGGAAATATTCAACTTTCTCATTTAGAAAATTTCTGATATTCTCACAAACAGTAAGGACAACCAAATCAATAGATCAAGCCCTTGATCTTGGGGTTCGCCCCTAAGAAACTTATTCCTACAAAGGATAGGCTAAGCCTACCTAAAATTAGACCTAAGAGTTACTCTCAGAGAAGCTTTTTTGTGGCTCAGATGTGGCCTCTCTCTCTAAGCTGACACAGCAAGTAAACTCACTGTCCTCCCTACCGACAAAGGACATGACTCCTAAGGGTATAAATCTCCCTGGCAATGTGGGACGGAACTCCTGGGATTTGCTGGGACCCAGCATCATGGGATTTGAGAAAGCCTTCTCGACCAAAAGGGGGTAGAGAGAAATGAGACAAAATAAAGTGCCAGTGGCTGAAAAATTTCAAACAGAGTTGAGAGGTTATCCTGGAGGTTATTCTTACACATTATATAGATATCCGCTTTTTAGTTTACTGTGTATTGGAGTGGCTAGAGAGAAGTACTTGAAACTGTAGAGTAGTGTTCCAGTGGCCCTGATTCTTGAAGACAACTGTATAAAGATACAACTTTTACAGTATGCCTGTGTGATTGTGAAAACCTTGTGTCTGATGCTCCTTTTATCCAGGGTATGGACAGATGAGTAATAAAAATATGGATAAAAATAAATAAATAATAGGGGAGGGTAAAGGGTAAAAAAAATTGGACAGATGGAAATACTAGTGGTCAATGAAAGGGAGGGTAAGTGGAATGGGATATATGAGTTTTTTCTTTTTGTTTTTAATTTCTTTTTCTGAAGTGATGCAAATGTTCTAAAAATGATTATGGTGATAAATATACAATATGTCATGATACTGTGAGCCAGTATATTGTGAGCCACCATGTATATACTGTATATGTGTGAAGATCTGTCAATAAAAAAATTTTTTAATGGTGATGAGATTAAAAGATTTCCAGATAAATAAAAACTGAGGGAGTCTGTCACCACTACGCCAGACTTACAAGAAATGCTAAATAGAGTTCTGGAGATTGAAAGGAAAGGACATTAGGCAATAGATCAAAGCTGCATGAAGAAATAAAGATCTCCAGTAAGGGTAACATCATGGGTTAACGTAAATGCCAGTACTATTGTATTTTTGGTTTATAACTCCTCTTTTTACTTCCTACAGAATTTAAATGGCAAATGTATAAAACATAGTGATAAATTAATGGTTTTGAACTCATAATGTATAAATATGCAATTTGTGACAAGAATTACATAAAGGTGAAGGAATAGGAACAGTCTGTAGATACCAGTCAAGTTAAATTAGTAATCAAAGCAAACAAGATCATTATAGTTTAGGATGGTAATTTTAAACCCCATGGCACACACAAAGAAAATATTGAAGAATATGCATGCTCAGAGACAGAAACTGAGTACACGGTGACAAGAGTGGGGGATGGGGCAATAGGGTGTTAATGCATAAGGGGTACAGAGCTTCTGTCGGGAAGAGGGGAAAGTTTTAGTAATGGAAGGTGGTGAGAGTATCACAGCATTTAGGATGTGATTAATCCCACTGATTATTATGCTTACATGTTGTTGAGACAGGAAAATTTATGTTGTATATATGTTCCCACAATTTAAATAAATAAAGCAACTCAAGAGACCATGACAACCAAATGTATTACATGATCCTGGATGGGATCAAGGGAGGAGAAAAGGCTCAAAAAATTGGAATATAGACTGTAAGTTTTATATCAATGTTAAATTTCTTGAACTTGATAACTCAAGGTGATTACATAAATGAATAATTATCCTTGTTCACAGGAAATGTGCATGGTAGTATTACATGTTCAAGGAGCATGATACATACAACCCTACCCTCTGTGTTTAGAAAATGGATTCATAAATAGAAAGATGGATAGACAAATGGACTGACAGACAGAATGGTATGGCAAAAGGGAAATAGTGTTAAATTGGTGAATCTGGGTATCCGGGGGGATACGGGTATTGAGTTCTCTGTAAATGGCTTTTATTATTTTTTAACTGTCCTGTAAGTTTGAAAGGAATGCTCAGTAAGAACTTGTAAAATAAACAAATGCCACTCCTATACCCCCCTTCAAAAAAAAAGTCAGCATCATGAAAATAAAGAAGAAAGGGCTGTTCTGGATGAAGAGACTAAGGGACACAATGACTAAATGCTGTATGTAAACTATGATAGGATCCTGATTTGAAAAAGAATAAAAACCTTAAAGCAAACTGGGGGAGGACAACTAACAGTTGTGAATTGGATTAGCTATTAGATATTACAGAATGCTTGCTAATTTTCTTAGATGTAATAATAGTACTGGAGTTCAGAAGATCATCCTTGTCATCAGAAGATGCCTGCTGAATATTTAATGGGTACAGTGTTGTGTTGTCTGTGATTTATTTTCAAATATTTCAACAAATACACATACACACTCCTTGTGCACACAAATGTGCACATATTAATAAAGCAAATAGAGCAAAATGTTAATTTACATGATGTGTATGTGGTTATTAAACTATTTTTAAACTTTTCTACATGTTTGAAATTTTTTATATTAAAAAGCTGGAGAAACTCAATAAACTTGTAAAAAAAGAAATGTGGGAAAGAGTAACTCCCTGGCTGTAAGTTTCACTTAGTACCTCCTTGTCATTTATTTTTGTACTTCCTCTATAAAGTATACCATAAATCCCTTGAAGACAGTCAAAATCTTTTGAATTTTTCCAGGTCTACAAATATGAAATAGCCCAATAAACACACTGCTATTTACATGAAATAAAGTCCGGGTTCTTTTTAGGAAATGCTTATGCTGTCCAGGACAAGACCAGATGGAAAAAAAAAACAAAAATTGCTGTTAATGACAAGTACTAGCCATGACACAGAACAATATAAACCGTCCAATGATGAGAGTGTACGTACAACCACTTTGGACAACAATTTGGCACGATCAAAAAATAAAGCTGAACACATACCTATCCTTTGATCCAAGAATTTTTCTCCTAGGTGTACATCCAAGGGGAACTCTTACACACAAGCACCAGGAAGATAGGTAAAAGAACGTTTAGAGCAGCACTATTTATAATAGCAAAACCCTGGAACAACCCAAATTTATATCCACTAAGGAACGAATAAATTGATATATTAGCAAATGAATGACAAAAACATAAAATTCAGTATAGGGAGTACCTCTTAGATTAAAACACAGGTGTTTTCTACTTTTTACTTGTTTTACTGATAATGGTCTTTTTAATAAGTTAGGTGGTAAGTATACAAGTATTTACTGTACCATCTTTCTTTAGACTTTAGGCTGTTTTGCTAATTGTTGTTTTATTCTACTCAATATCTAATTAAATAAACAATTTAATAAAAAAAAAATAGGTCCTGACTTTAAGGTACTTCAAACTTTGATTCAAAAACAATACTAAATTATTCATGTAGTAATTATATTCATATATTTTCTCTACATATGTTCAGTAGCAAATAATGTAAAGTTATCAGTATCCAAGCGGTCACACATTATTCTCAGTAAATTCATCAGGATAAAATAAATCTCCACCTGGGAGGGAGGGGAACGTCATCATATCTAAAACCTAATAGCACTTACTTTTTTCTTTTTTATAGAATGACTTAAGCTTGTACCTTGATGAATAAGACAAGGTAACCTTCAGGATCTGATGCAAAATATTACCCTTTATCACTTTTATCAAGGCAGAATCATAAAATACAGATTCATTTATTAATAACCAATCTCAGAACATGGCATACTCTGCGAGGCAACCAACCTGAATTCAAAAGACATCAATGTCACTGTGCTGGCTTGAATCTATTGTGGACCCCAGAAAAGCCATGTCCTTTCATCTTCATTCAATATTGTTGGGTGGGACCTTTTTGATTGTTTCCATGGAAATGTGACCCACTCAATTATGAGTGGTAACTTTTGATAAGACGGTTTCCATGGAGATGTGCCTCCACCTATTCAAGGTGGGGTTGCTTCATGGAAACCTTAAGAGGGAACCATTTTGGAAAAAGCTTTAGAGTCACAAGAGCCACCAGAACTGACAGAGCCCTGGGGAAGCCACTGAAGAGAAAGCTAGCAGATTGCACCATGTGCCTTTTCAGGAGAGCAAGAAACCCTGAATGTCATCAGCCTTCTTGAACCAAGGTATCTTTCCCTGGATGCATTAGATTGGACATTTTCATAGCTTAACTTTAACTTTATAGCCTCTGTTTTAATTTGGACATTTCACAGCCTAGAACTGGAAACTAGGAACTTAATAAATTCCTCTTTTTAAAAGGCAAAAAAAAAAAAAAAAAAGAGAAATGAATGATGAATACGTGCTATAATGGATGCAATCCTGGAGTCAGGAAGTTCTGACATGACATGAAATTGGTAGCAGAGGAAATGGGAAGGTCTGAATACTATTATGTTGCTGATGACTACTTATTTTTTGTGTTTTCTAGGTTTTAGCCTAAAATAATATTTGCTTAGGCTCACATATAGTCTCCCACCTCCTTATCACCTCATCCACGATGACTTAACTGAACTGTTGATGGGGAGATGCTACTGGTGATTCATAATTACATATGTATGGAATGGTTCTGAAAAGCCTCCCTGGATTGAATGAGAATACATTTCACATGTGCCATTTTCTACTGAACTTAATGAAATGAATTTTATTGGAAATTTTCACACTTTCTGAACTTTCTAAGTAAAATATCAGAAATAAAATGAACAAAAAAGCATACAGATTCATAATATGGAGAGGTCTCTGTTCCCTCCCACCTTATAATGTGAAGGGAAATTGCTAAAGTCATTAATTTCATTTATTATTTATACCCTAACAACTCTTTAGATGCCTCAGCATGTGACCCAGATAAATGTCATACTAGTAGACCCCAGGTGACGGAGCAAAGCACAGCTCTGGTCTATGAAGAAGTCTCTACCGAGTTTTGCAATAAAACAGACTAGTTGCTAGAGACAAGAACAAAAGTGGACTTATTTACAATGTATAATGTGAGAAAAGTTTCACAGGGTTTCTCTCCAGGGTTTAACTGCAGCTGTCAAACACAGTTGAGGAAGGCAGGCCCGGCTTGCAGAGTGTGTAGAATCGTTCTTTTTTCAAAGTCCGAAACAATTTTGATACCCATAAATGAAAACAAAACTAAAAGACTTACTGTTGAGCTAAGAGCACAATGTTTCATCTGGGGCATTAAAAAAAAACAAACCTGTAAGGTTAGGAGAGGTTCAGGATCAAGCATTAAAGGTTATAATTATATTTTTATTCCATTAAATTAAAACGTTAATTGACAGAATCCAAATAGCTGCCCTATAAAGTATTCCCCCTTCTAAAAAGTGCTACATCTATATAAATGGGTTTGCTACCAAAGATAATCCACATAATATAGGTGTTATGCTATTATATCTCCCTCCTAACATCCAGAGCTGGATATGTGCTCAGCTACACACTTTTGTATCTGTCATCTCTACCAAATTTGCTAAGAACAAACTAAAATTTTTTCAAGTATGCCAAACCTGAAAAAAAAGACTCACCTAAAAAATAAGACTATGACTAAAACTTTTACAAATGTAAAAATGTGTACTACATCAACAGCGTAAGATAATACCTACTCCCATACCCCACTCTCTCAAAAAGAGACTTAAAGACTTGTACAACCTGATTCCCTGCCAACCAAATAAAACTTGCTCTTCATAAGTACTACTACAATATAAGTATAAATCATGCCAAAACTCCAACATAAGAGTTTATAATATAACTTGTCAATTAAAGGAAATCCCCACTAACCACTAGAAGGCTCTCAAACCAACAATGACTAAGTGATTATACTGTGAGAACTACCGTTTCTGGACAAGGACATGGAATCAGCTTCGGATACTTCAATTCTGGGTTCCTGTACCAGCTCTACCATTAGTCTATGTCCCTGAGTAAATCAAAATGATCAAATTCTGCAGTAATATTTATTGAAGAGCAATTAAACAGCAGCTAAAAAACTGAAAAGAAACTCATTTCAACCATAGATGAGTAGATACATGACAATACCTCCATTACATAGTATGCTATTCAGCTATTACACAGGATAAAATAAATGTAGCTGTGACACGTTCATAAACAAATGACACTTCTCAAATATATTTAAACTTTCCTTAGAACTGATTTTCAGTAGTATTAAACATGAAGCTATATGCATAATAAAACCATTTACTGAACAAAAGGGGTACTTTGCATCCCCTCTTATTCACCTCCTCTAAACTCCACAAGGAGAGTATACCATTAGCTTCTTACAAAATAAGAGACTTGACCAAGGACACAATAACGAACACTTAAACTTAGGTGTGACTCCAACTTTCAGTCCCTTCTGTTTACTCTATACTACCTTTTAAGTTCTTCTTCCTTATAAATATAAAGGATTATATATGACTCTGGTTCTTCACAGCTGATTTTTTAACTGAGGACAAGAGAGCATCTGCCCAGTGCTGTTCACCAAGGGCTCAAACGCATAATTTCTTTGGTTACTATCACAGGCCCATCAATCTCTTCCCTTCCACATAACTAAGCACAGTGTACAAGGCACTTAGAGAAATACAAAAATGAGTAAAGTACAGTTCTTATCTTCAAAAATTCATACAGGGCGGTACAATAGTGGCTCAGTGGTAGGAATCACCTGCCATACTGGAGACCTGGGTTCGATTCCCAGGGCCTGCCCATGCCAAAAAAAAATCATACAAATGCATAAGGAAGATAACACATATAAATCACCATTAAATGAGAGGCCAATAAACATCAGAAACTCTTGGACAGCTTGATTTTCAAGTAAAAAATTGGACTAAAAGTTTCCTTAAAACTAAGCATCTTATCAATGAAAGGGAGTGGTAAGGGGTTCAGGAAAAAAAAATAGGGGAACAAAGGTTAAAATACATTGGGTAGATGGAAATACTAGTGGTCAATGAGAGGGAGGGGTAAGGGGTATGGTATGTACTAGTTTTTTTCTTTTTTCTTTTTATTTCTTTTTCTGGAGTGATGCAAATGTTCTAAAAATGATCATGGTGATGAATATACTACTTTGTGATAATATTGTGAGCCACTGACTGTACACCATATATGGAATGTTTGTATGTTAAGAATGTTCGTGTTTGTATGTTGTTTTGGTTTGTCAATTAAAAAAAAAAGGAGAAAAAATGAATGCAGAAAGGATTTCTGCCATTTCTGAGGGCCATTACTAATTATTGGACAACTAATTTTTTATTGTCCTTTCTTCAAGCTATTTACTAAAAAAAAAAACTTAAATGCCTACTTTGGCCCTATTATAAACATTATTAACCATGAAAAATTATGGGTTTGATGTGATTATATTTTGTCTAGGACATATGAAAATAAATGCATAGCTAAGTAAAAAAACTAAGCATCTTAGATTAAAACATTTCAACGTTCTTAAACATACTACAACAATTAAAAAGAAAGCTAACAATTAAGTTTACTCCTGTGCTAAGTGCTTTACATATACTTAACAATCTTTACAAAAACCAAGGTAACTACTATTAACGGCTCTATTTAAAATGATGTAACTGGCACACAGAAGGTTTAAGAAACTTGCCAAGTCACATAAGTCATAAACTGTAGAAGTGAAATTCAAATTCATCAGTCTCTCTTTTCTGCCTTCTAATACATTTATTCATAGATTGAGCACCTACCGCACACCCAGTATTGTTCTGGGAAATGAGGATACAGCAGTGAACAGACAGCTTACTCACAGAGCTGATCTGATTAAAACACAGTAAACAAGTACACAAATGAGATAATTAGATTGTATAAAATGTTAAGAAAATAAACAAGGTGATATGATAGATTAACTAAGAAAGGTTTACTTCTGCTATGCCAATCTAGAAATGCTTCTTGTAGTTTTGTTCTAAATTTGTTGCCCAAGACAAACTGGCCAGACAGCCATGCTGGGGACTAGAGAAAGTAAAAAGCAGACAGACCACTCCCTGTGAAGATAATCAGAGAAACTTTCTAGGAGAAGCTCTAACTTTCTAACTAAATCACAGAGAGGGAAACTACTTGAGCAAGGTCTCCAGCTGGGACTGACAGAATGGCTGTGACTTCACACGAAGGGTGACAATTTGGGTGAAGGAAAGAATATAAACATAGTCTCTGGCTAAAACAAGCAGAGAATAAGGCTGGACCCTAAGAGGTGCCCCACTGCCGTGTCTGCCTTGCAGGGTTAGAAACCTGCAGACAATGGGCACTCGATGTGTCCTGGAAGTCAGATAAGCACAATCAGATTGTGCTAAGAGGAAAATGATTTTTCTACAATAAGTTTTATTTGTTTTTTTGTGGGTCTTTGTTTGCAAGGTGGGTATCTACACTGGAAAACCAATTGAGGCTACTACTCTTGACTTGCTGAGAAATATTTAAAACTGACAGTGGGAAGTGGTAATAGGAATGAAGAAAAAGAGCTGTGAGAGCCACCCTAGCTATGTCTGACTACAGGTATAGCAGCAGTACCAGAAAAATACCTGCAGAATCCAGTACAGAATATACCTGCCCAATCCTACTATACTCAATACAGCCTGCATGTTTTCAATACAAATGTGTCTGGGGCGCACAGGTGGTAAATGCTTGCCTTACATGAGGGAGACCCAGTTCGATTCCTGGACCATGCACCCCCAAAAAAAAAAAAAGCATCTGGCCGTTTTACACAAACTCCAATGATTCAACGCTCTTTTCTACTGGATAATATCGCACTTAAGAAAATGGTACCTATGCGAGATCAACATAGTTTCATATTACCTTTTTGAAAGCTCAACACAGACAAAGCCTCAGTACATATTCATTTAATATTACAAAATGCCCCACCTAATTATAAACACTCAGGATAAACCACATTGTTCTACTTCAATGGTACAAAAAGTCCAAAAGCAAACCATTGTTCTTTGTTTTATATCCAGGTCCTACACTGGCCTAAAGAAATTAGATTTGGAAATTATCTTAAAGAATTAGAAGGACTTGTACCAGGTTTGGCATGTTGAGTAGTACCCGTGCTATTTTTAGAACAAGCAACACTTCTTCATGTGCAACTTTTACCAAATGATACTAACAAGGTCAAGGACCATAACCTATCTTAAAAAAACACTTACAATACAGCTAAGGTCTCTAACAATGGTTTATCTACAAGTGTTGTGCCCTTAAGGATTTTATTTATATGTTTATTTTTACATGCATCTTTATGCTTAACGATTTTATGTTTTAAAATGCTTTTTGTACTATGTGTTTATTGTTTTTATTTTTCATTTTTACTGGTTTATATCTTTATATATGGCAGTATTAAATCATACTGTCATCTTAGAAAAATAATGTCTTCTATTTCATCAGCATTTTCACGTTTACTTGATAATTCAGGTCTCAAAAACCTTACGAAATATGTAAGGAAAAGTATCACCACGACCTCTGGTGACAACTTCAAGATTACACAGTTAATGGCAAGGGCAGGGCCCAGACCAGGCCTTCGGACTCGGCTCTAGCTCTTCTCACCCCAGGACATTACCAATTTAAAACTTGATTATTCATGTCTCTGACAAAAGAGCCGCTAAGAACCATGCTTTTGCCGCTCTGCCAATATTGCGGGTATTGAAAAGCAGCAAGAACACTAGTAAACATAAACATGAGCACACGCTTCTGTCAAGACTTCATTCAAAGCTGGATGTGCTCCACTGAATAAAATTTATTTTAAAACCTTAAAGCATAACCCCTCAATGGAGCTGTCTTTTTCACTCAGTGGGAACTTAAGAAGGTGTGAACGTTCCGTTAATTTACGGTAGTCTAATAATAATTTTGGATACCAAATGAAAAGAATGAATTACACAACTCTGTTTCCGCCTCTACCCCCAAAGTTACCTTAAGTGTCAAAGCACAGTAGTAAAACACAAGGACAAAAGTGAGCCAGAGCTACCTAATTCCTCCTCCTTCCGTCTCCCGCCGCCCCCAGGTAGTCCACCCTTCAAAGCTCAGGGGGTCCCTTCCGTCTCCCAATCCAGCCAGGACCAGAGTAACTCCCCGGCCCCTCAGCCAGAGTCCCCCGGGATCTGCAGCTGCCGTGACTCACCCAGATGAGGGTGCCTCCTCCCAAGGTGTCCCCACCTGTCCCGGCCAACCCGCACACCTGTCAGCCCCAGCCGGAGCAGGGAATGCACGACGAGTACCGACCCCTAAAACGACGCCCTAGGGCGGCTAGGAGAAGCGAGGTAAGTCGGCTTCCGCCCGCAACCCACATGGCCGCTGCCGACCGCGCCCCCACCCCCACTGGGCGCCGCTGGCGACCCCGTCCCCCGGACCCCGGGTGACAGGAGGGGGCGGCGGCGCTGCGGGTGGAAGGAGGAGGAAGTGTGGCCCGCGCACCCGCGGGGGGAAGTGGAGGAACGCGTTCTGACCCGCCGCGAAGGCGGGAGGGTAGGGCTGCGGCTGCGTTGCGGAGAGCGGGCGTCTACCTGCGAGCAGAAGTACGAGCCCTGGATGCCCAGCTTGATGCAGGTGGGACACTGGAGCTTGGCCTCGCTACTGCAGCCGTCCGTCTCGCACACACGCGTCTCCACGGCCGCCATGCTGCCTGCCTGCCTGCTAGCTACAGGAGGGAGGGCCTAGCCGAGGAAGAGAAGGAGGGAGGGAGGAACGGCCCGGCGAAGAGGAGAGGAGGGGGTGGGAGGGGAGAGGAGCTCGGGGGAGGAGCTCGGCCCGCCGCGGGCCTGGGCGCCGAAGGAGGAGGAGCGCCGGCCAGCGCCGAACACGCTGCGCGCCTCTCCCCCAAGCCCGCCCCGCGCGCGCAGCCTCCACCCCTCGGCTTGCGAGCGACCTCCACCAGGTTTCGCCCCGCCCCGCGGCCTCCGCCCCGCCCACGTCCGGCTTTTCGCGCGCTGCCTGCGTCGGCTTCCCGACCCGTAGTCTTCGCTCCGCCCTAGCTTGACGGCGGATGGAGCACACGTGGGAATCGTGCGGAAGCCGGGCACCGACCTCCACCCGCACCGCGTGGTCGGGCGTCTGGCCCAGGCGAGAAGGACCTCAGGGCGCTGTCGATGAAGGCCACATGATCCTCAGCCGCTCACTCCCTGTGCCTAGAGACACTGATGCTCAGCTCTCCCTTACTCGAGCATCCCAGGAATCCCTGAATGCTCTCACATCCGCAGAAGGTTGGAAAGGGCGCTCCACTATGGTTGTCTCGCCGGGCCGCTCCTTTGAAAATATTTCCATTTTTCAAGTTCTGTTTCTCACTTGGTGCCTGCCGTGAGGCCTGACGATTGTCGCTCATTGACAAAATAAGGCAGCCAGAGAGCTGTCAATGAGAAGGTGGGCTGGGATTTGGAACTGCCGGATTTTTTCTTCAATCCCCTCTCTCCTTCACGATCTTTGGTGCTCGTAGTACTAAAGTAACAGTACCAGATATTTAATACAATTTTCTTGTTATCCTAGTTGATGACTAAAAAAAATAATCGTGTTCTTCATGAAGTGGCAGACTTGAAAGGAGCTTTAGAAGTCATCTGATCAGCAAAATTCTGACCTATTGCCTCTCTTCCCAGGTATCCCAAATCAGTCATCTTCTAACTTGTGCTTCAGTACCTCCTGTCACTAAGGAGGACAAGGGAAGTAATATTTATTGATCTTAAGTGCCTGAAATATGTTACGTGTTTAATATTTTTAAAAATCCATATTTAATAGAGAAAACTCATTATTTTAAAGAACTGCTTTCCTATATAAACAATACAAATATATAATGTAATATCTTCAAGTAATAAATTTTAAAATTATATATACATACGGACAAAAAGAACAAAATCACCCACAATTGCTCCACTCAGAGATGGACTATTAACACTGAGGGTTAATTGGTGTTTCCCAAACGTCAGATCTTCAGCAACCCACTACCTGCACAGTTTTTGAGTACTCCCCTCACTACTATTTTATTTAATATTTTTCTTTAAATCAACTCTCTTTTTATACTCATTCTAAGCAATACTATTTGTGAAGTCATGTACTAATTGCATATTTTTCCAATGCATGTTAAATAAATATATAGGACTAAAATTAGAAAACAGAAGTGTAATCCTGTTCCACCTAGATTGTGATACATATTCAATACTTAGAGAAACATTGTTAAATGGCCTACAAGGCTGTTTTCTGAATGTATTTGTTCCAGGTAGCTTGGGCTGTAGAACAAACCATCCAAAACTTCTTAATTTAAAACAATATTTATCTTGTTCATGAATCTGCAATTTGGGCAGAGCTCAGTGATGATAGTCTCTTCTCCACTAGAGGTGGGCAGAAGACTAGGGGCTGCTGGAGGAATAGGAATTGAAATTAACTGAAAGTTCACTTATATATCTGGAGGTTGATATTGGCTGTGAGTTGACACCTTACCCAGAGCCTGAATACCTACATGTAACCTTCCCGTATAGCTTGAGTTTCCTTACAATATGGTGGCTAGGTTCAAGGGAGCTAGTGTGGAGGCAGAGAGAATGTCAGGAGGAGCCCTTTTGTCTTTGACAATTTAACATGGAAGTCACTCAGCATCATTATTTAAAGGAAGGAGGAGAAAAAGACTCCATACCTTGATGGAGGGATGTCAAAGAAGACAATATTACTGTGGCCATTTTTGGGAAACGCAATTTGTTGTATATGTGTGTATATAAAATATGCTTAACAAAAACTGGACCATACCGTAAAGAGTATTTAGTTACCTGCTTTCTTCAGTTACTATATTGTGAACTTACTTTGATGTCATTAAATATATTCTTGCCTTGTAATTTAATTGCTGCCGAATATTCTGCTGTATAAATAATTTATTGAACCAAATTCAATAATAATAGGAATTTAGGTTATTTTTTAATTATTACAGATTATAAACAAGGCTTCAGTGAATATCTTTTTAACTAAAACTATGCATATGTCCTTATTTTCTTAGGATATATGCTTAAAACTGGAATTTCTACATCACAGGATATTCACTTGTTTTTTATAGTTTGCCAAATTTTTCTTGAGAAAATATGTACAAATTTTTACTCTGGTCTGATGTTGTGTAAGTTTGCCAGGGCTACTGTAATAAAGTACAACAACTAGTTGGCTTAAACAACAGGAATTTATTGTTTTACAGTTTTGGAGGCTAGAGGTCCAAAATCAAGTTGTAAGCAGAACCATGCTTTCTCCAGAGTCTGTAGCATTCTGATGGTGGCTTGCTGGCAATCAATAGCTCATGGTTTATAATAGATTAACAGAGAAATAGGTAGACAAACAGATAGATGTCATAAAGGCGCGTGTGTGTGTGTGTGTGTGTGTGTGTGTGTGTGTGTACACACATAAAGTTCTGGCCACCCAGAGGAGCTCATAAAAATAAGCAATCTAGTTTCCAAACCTTGGTTTTTAAATACCATTCTCTACTAAAAAGAAACAGGATCCTTTGGAGGATACAGGGCTGGGAAAGGTAACACAAGATGTGCCTGATACATTTAATTTTGCAGAACATAAGATAGAGTTCAGAAATGATGGAAACAGCTCAGAAATCAACCTGAACATTTATGCAAAGTGATTTGGTGACAAGGGGGCAAAGACCACTCAATTGGGAAAGAATAGTCTCTTCAACAAATGGTGCTAGGAAAATTGGATCTCCATTTGAAAAAAAGGTGTGCATGGAATCTGGAATAGGACATGAGATCTTGTTGGTTTGTCCAGGTTAGTGTGATGTTCTGATACATCCCAGAGTAATTGTGCAGTGAATAGCAAGGTAGTTGCAGAGTCCCCTTAGGGAACTGGGGAGAAAGGAGGAAATACTCAACTTCCCATTTGGAGAATTTCTGATATTCTCGCGAGCAGTGGGAACAGCCAAATCAATACACTGAGCCCTTGATCTTGGGATTCACCCCTATGAAACTTAGTCCTGCAAAAGATAGGCTAAACCTACTTAAAATTATGCCAGAGTCACCCCCAGAACACCTCTTTTGTTGCTCAGGTGTGGCCTCTCTCTCTCTAAGCCAACTTGGCAGATGAACTCAGTGCCCTCTTCCCTACATGAGACATGACTCCCAGGGATGTATATATCTCCCTGGCAACAAGGGACAGAACTCCTGGGAGGAGCCAAGACCCAGCATCATGGGATTGAGAAAGCCTTCTAAACCGAAAGGGAGAAGAGAGAAATGAAACAAACTTTCAGTGGCTGAGAAATTTAAAACAGAGTTGAGAAGTTATTCTGGAGGTTATTCTTATGCATTACATAGATATCCCTTTTCAGTTTGTGGTGTACTGGAGTGGCTGGAGGGAAGTACCTGAAGCTGTTGAGCTGTATTCCAGTAGCCTTGATTCCTGAAGACAATTATATAAAGATATAACTTTTACAATGTGACTGTGTGATTGTGAATACCTTGTGTCTGATGTTCCTTTTATCCAGGGTCTAGACAGAAAAGTTTAAAAACATGATAAAAAAATAAATAATGGGTGATAAAGGGTAAAATAAATTATGTAGATGGAAATACTAGTGGTCAATGAAAGGGAGGGTTAAGGGGTATGGGATGTATGGGTTTTTTTCTTTTTTCTTTTTCTGGAGTGATGCAAATCTTCTAAAAATGATCATGCTGATGAATACACAACTAAATGATGATATTGTGAGCTATTGTTTGTACTCCAAGTATGGAGTACATTTGTGTGAAGATTTGTCAATAAAAATATTCTTTAAGAAAACTTTATCACAATGGTAGCTCAGTGGCAAAGTTCTCACCTGCCACGCAGGAGACCCGGGTTCGTTTCCCAGAGCCTGCCCATATAAAAAAAAAAAAAAAAACTTAATCATAAAAGTAAAATGACAGTCAACACAAAGGGAAAAGTATTTGGAAATGACATATATAAATCCTTCAATTTAACAACAATAACCAAAAAACCAATCTAGTTTAAAAATGGAAAAAAGAATTGAATAGACATCTCTCCAAAGAAGATAAGCGGATGGCCAAAAGGCATATGAAAAGATGCTAAACATCATTAGCCATCTTGGAAATGCAAATAAAAAAAAACACAATGACATACTATTTCACACTCATTAGAATGGCTGCTATTAAAAAATGGAAAATAAGTGTTGGAGAGAAATAAGACTGCTCATTAATTACTAGTGGCAATGTAAAATTGTGCAGCTGCAGTGGAAGGCAGTTTGACAACTCAGAAGCTAAGTATACTTTTTACACTACACTATACTACCATATGACCCAGCAAACACACTTCTAGGTATATACCCCAAAGAACTGAAAGCAGGAATTTGAACAGATATTTGCATACTGATATTCATAGCAGCATTACTCAAAATTGCCAAATGATGGAAGCCACCATGTGTCTTTTAACTGATGAATGGATAAACAGAATGTGATATATTCATTGATCTGATTTGCTAAAGCTGCCAGAATGCAATATACCTGAATGCAAAAAAAAAACCAATGGATTGTCTTTTACAAAGGGGTTGTATTAAGTTCAAGTTTATAGTTCTAAGGACATAAAAATGTCCAAAATAAGGCATCAACAAGAGGATACTGTGCTGATTTGAAAGGATGTATGCCCCTAGAAAAGCCATGTTTTAATCCTAATCCCATTTTGTAAAGGCAGCCGTTTCTTCTAGTCCCTATTCAGCATTGTATGTTTGAAACTGTAATTAGATCATCTCCCTGGAGATGTGATGTAATCGAGAGTGGTTGTTTAACTGGGTTAGGTGACAATATGTCTCCACCCATTCGTGTGGGTCTTGATTAGTTTCTGAAGTCCTATAAAAAAGGAAACATTTTGGAGAATAGGAGATTCAGAGAGAGCAGAGCAGAATGACATAGCCACAAGAAGCAGAGTATACCAGCCAGCAATCTTTGGAGATGAAGAAGGAACATGCCTCCTGGGGATCTTCATAAAACAGGAACCCAGAAGAAGAAACTAGCAGATGATGCTGTGTTTACCCTGTGCCCTTCCAGATGAGAAAGAAACTCTGACTGTGTTTACCCTTCCACTTGAGAGAGAAACCCTGACCTTCATCGGCCTTCTTGAATCAAGGCATCTCTCCCTGGATGCCTTAGGTTGGACATTTCTATAGACTTGCTTTAACTGGGACATTTTCTCAGCCTTAGAACTGAAAACTAGCAACTCATTAAATTCCCCTTTTTAAAAGTCATTCTGTCTCTGGTTATATTGCATTCTGCAGCTAGCAAACTAGAACAGATACCTTCACTCAAGAAAGGCCAGTCATGTCCAGGGTTTCTCTGTCAGCTGGGGAGGCACACGGCTGGCATCTCCTGGTCATTTCCTCCTGGGTTGCATTGGCTTCAGCTTCTGATTCTAATGGCTTTCTATGGCTTTCCGAACATCTCCAAATGACCGTGTCTTAGTGCCTGCTTTCTGTGTGAGCTCCTTTAAGGACTCCAGTAAACTAATTAAGACCCACTTCAAAAGGCAGGGTCACATTTCCATCTAACCAAAAGATCCGACCCACAACTGGGTGGCCTCATCCCCATGGAAACAACTTAATAAAAGAGATCCCACACTAAACAATAGGTCTGCCCCCACAAGATTGGATTAGGATTAAGAGAGCATGGCTTTGCTGTGGTACGTAACAGTTTCAAACCAGCACATTCCACCCTCTGAACCCCAAAAAAGACATGTTCTTTCCATATACAAAATGCATTCTTTCAATTACTATGTCACAATAACCTTAAACTATTTCAGAAACAGAAGTCATTTCAGACTACAGAGAATCGCGGGCTCAGCAGCTGAGAGGTGCTCCTGACCAGGAAGAGAGAGGAGGTGAATTTGGTACATGAAGGTCCAATATGGCAGTTTAGTGAGGTGTGGAATTTAGTTCATCCTCCAGAGAAGCTAGTAAATAGAACAGTACAGAACAACTGCTGGGGCCACATCAGTGACCAGACACACAGTGTACACCAGTCTGGAAAAGCTGGACCAGCTGTGAGCCCACCCACCCAGAACTGTGAGCTCCCCAAGTTGCAGAGGCTGTTGCCCCTCTCCCACGGGCTGGTTCATGGAAGGGCAAGGAAAGAGATTTTACTAATAGCAAGGGACTGAGCTTACCAAGCTCCAATTGTGGAATTATTAACAAATTCTGACTACTAAAAATAGACCCCCAGCTCAGCTGAATCTTGAGAAAAAGCTGAGGTTGCTGGGTTTTACCCCAGAACAGAGGGGGCAGGCCTGATGGAAAAAGAAAACAATAAATTAATTAGTTAGTTAATTAATTAATTAATTAAATACAACGGGTGGTGTTTTTTTTGTTGTTTTTTTTTTTTGGATCAGACAGCACAAAATACTTGAAAATGCCTGGGCCCTGAAGGAAAGGAGGGGTCACATAGGACCTGGAAATACACAGAGCAATGTACCAACTCAAGCTCTTGATTGGCAAACTCCAACTGCCCCAGGCAAGGGCAGAATTAAGCTTGTCTGAGAGACAAAGAGGCTGCTTAGGTGAAAGGAAGTAATTCCCTGGAGGCTGTGCCTTCCCCAGGAGATGGGTGGGACCCAGCTAGGGTGGAATCCCTCCCTCAAGGAATTCAGACCCCAGGGTCTGGAAAACTGAAGCCAGCCTACAACCTCTCCTCTGTCCCCAGCAGGGAGAGTCTGCTGAAGTTAAAGGTACCACATCACTTTATGCTGCTGTCACCCTCAGGCAGACAAATACCACAAACTGGGCAGGATGGGAAAAGCAGAGTCTAGAGGCTTCATAGGAAAGTCTTTCAACTGGCTGGGTCTCACCCTCAGGGAAAACTGATGCAGGTGACTTTCCACCAGAGAGGAAGCCAGTCTGGTGTGAGAAAATCTGACTGGGGTCTATAGTACCTAAGTAGACCCTTCTAAGGGGGAAAAAGGGCACCATATGGGCAGGGCAACAAACAAGAACTAAAAAATTCTGATCTGTTAAACAACACCTGAGCTAGAGGTCTAGAATAAGCTGAACTGAATGTCAAAGAACAGATAGACAACAAAGCCATCTGGCAAAAAAAATGGTAGGTAAAACAGTGAAAACAATCTCCAGAATAAACTAATTAAGGAAATTAAATGTCCAGATACCAGAAAAAATAACAAATCATACTAGGAAAGTTGAAGATATTGTCCAGTCAAAGGAACAAACCAACAATTCAAATGAGATATTGGAGTTGAAACAATTAATTCAGGATATTTGAACAGCCATGGAAAACCTCATCAAAAAGCAAATCAAGAATTGAGGGAGGATGTAAAGAAGGCAAGGGATGAACAAAAAGAAGAAATCAAAGTTTGAAAAAACAAATCACTGAACTTATGGGAAAGAAAGGCACAGTAGAAGAGATGAAAAAAAACTATGGAAGCCTACAATATTAGATTTCAAGAGGCAGAAGATAAGATTAGTGAACTGAAGGATGGAACATCTGAAATCTGACATACAAAAGAAAATATAGGGAAAAGAATGGAAAAATACAGGCAGCAATTCAGAGAATTAAACGACAACATGAAGCACACGAATATACATATTGTGGGTGTCCCAGAAAGAGAATGAAGGGAAAAAACTAATGGAAGAAATTATCACTGAAAATTTCCCAACTCTTATGAAAGACTTAAAATTACAGATCCAAGAAGTGCAGTGTACCCCAAAGAGAATAGATGCAAATAGACACACTCCAAGACACTTACTAATCAGAATGTCAGATGTCAAAGAGAATGACAGAATCTTGAAAGCAGCAAGAGAGAAGCAATCCATCACATACAAGGGAAGCCCAATATGACTATGTGTAGATTTCTCAGCAGAAACCATGAAAGTGAGAAGACAGTGGTATAATAGATTTAAGATACTAAAGAATTATATCTTCAGCAAAACTGTCCTTCAAAAATGAGGGAGAAATTAAAATATTTTTAGATAAAAATTCACTGACAGAATCTGTGTCCAAGAGACTGGCTCTGCAAGAAATAATAAAGGGAGCACTAGAGACAGATAGGAAAAGAATGGAGAGAGAGGGTGGAGAATAGTGTAGAAATGAAGACTATCAGTTAAGGTAAAAAGAGGAAACTTAAATATGACATAGAAAATCCCAAATGCAAAATAGTAGAGGATAGTACTGCCCTTATAGTAATAACATAAAGTGTTAATAGACTAAACTTTCCAATCAAAAGACATGACTGGCAGAATGGATTAAAAAATAGGACCCACCTATATGCTGTCTACAGGAGATGCATTTAGACCCAACCTAAACATAGGTTGAAAGTAAAAGGTTGGGAACAGATATTTCATGCAAACAACAATCAGAAAAGAGCAGGAGTAGCTATACTAATGTCCAACAAATTAGACTTCAAATGTAAATTTGTCTCTTCAAATTAAAAGAGACAAAGAGGGACACTATGTATAATAAAAGAAAAAATTCAACAAGAAGAGATAGCAATCATAAATATTTATGCACCAAGCCAGAATGCTCCAAAATACATGAGGCAAACTCCGAAAACACTAAAAAGAGAAATAAACACATCTATCATAATAGTTGGAGACTTCAATTCCTGGCTCACATCAATGGACAGGACATCTAAACAGAGGATCAATAAAGAAACAGAGAATTTGAATAATACAATAAATGAAGTAGACTTAACAGAAATTTATAGAACATTACTCCCCACAACAGCAGGATAGACCTTTTTCTCAAGTGCTCATGAATCATTCTCAAGGATAGACCATATGCTGGGTCACAAAGCAAGTCTCAATAAGTTTAAAAAGATTGAAATCATGCAAAACACTTTCTCAGATCATAAAGGAATGAAGCTGGAAATCAATAATAGGCAGAGTGCCAGAAAATTCACAAACATATGGAGGCTCAACAACACACTCTTAAACAACCACTGGGTCAAAGAAGAAATGACAATAGAAATCAGTAAATATCTCAAGGCAAATGTGCTGGTTTGAAAGGAAGTATGCCCCCTAAGAAAAGCCATGTTTTGATATAAGTCCCATTTTGTAAAGGTAGAATAATCCCTATTCAATACTGTATATTTGAAACTGTAATGAGATCATCTCCCTGGTTGATATGATATAGTCAAGAGTGGTTGTTAAACTGAATTAAGGGACGACATGTCTTCACCCATTTGAGTGGGTCTTGATTGGTTTATCAGAATCCTATAAAAGAAACATTTTGGAGAATGAGAAATTCAGAGAGAGCAACACTACAAAGCAGAGAGTCCACCAGCCAGTGACCTTTGGAGATGAAGAAGGAAGACACCTCCCGGGGAGCTTCATGAAATAGGAAGCCAGGAGAGAAAGCTAGCAGATGACACCGTGTTCACCATGTGCCCTTCCAGCCAAAAGAGAAGTCCTGACTGTGTTCGCCATGTGCCTTCTCACTTGAGAGAGAAACCCTGAACTTCATCAGCCTTCTTGAACCAAGGTATCTTTCCCTGGATGCCTTTGATTGGACACTTCTTTAGACTTGTTTTAATTGGGACATTTTCTCAGCCTTAGAATTGTAAACTAGCAACTCATTAAATTCCCCTTTTTAAAAGCCATTCCGTTTCTGGTATATTGCATTCTGGCAGCTAGCAAACTAGAACAACAAGTGAAAATGAAAACACAACATATCAAAATTTATGGGATACAGCAAAGGTAGTGCTAAGAGGGAAATTTATTGCCCTAAATGCCTACTTCTAAAAAGAAGAAAGAGCAAAAATCAAGGAAATAGCTGTTCACTTGGAAGAACTAGAGAAAGAACAGCAAACTAACCCCAAAGTAAGCAAAAGGAAAGAAATAATGAAGATTAGAGCAGAAATCAATGAAATTGAAAACATGAAAACAATCTAGAAAATCAACATAACCAGAAGTTGGTTCTATGAGAAAATCAGTAAGAGTGGTGGACCCTTAGCAAGTTAAAAAAAGAAAGAAGAAGGAGAATGCAATGAAATAAAATCAGAAATGGGAGGGGAGACATAGCCACTGACACTGCAGAAAAAAAGGAGGTAATGAGAGGATATTATGAACAACTTTATTGTAATAAGCTAGACAATGTAGATGAAATGAACGACTTCATAGAAAAGCATGAACAGACAACATTGACTCAAGAAGAAATAGACAACCTCAACAAACCAATCACAAGTGAAGAAATTCAATCAGTCATTAAGAAACTCCCCAAAAAGAAAAGTCCAGGACCAGATGGCTTCACATGTGAATTCTACCAAACATTCAAGAAACGATTACTACCAATCCCACTCAAATTCTTCAAGAAAATGGAAGAGGAGGGAAGACTACCAAACTCATTCTATGAAACCAACATCACCATCACCCTCAAAAACCAAAGCCACACAAAGAAACTACAAGAAAATTACAGACCAATCTCTCTAATGAATATAGATACAAAAAAAATCTTCAACAGAATACTTGCAAGTCAAATCCTGAAACACATTAAAAATTATACACCATGACCAAGTAGGATTCATCCCAGGTATGCAAGGTTGGTTCAATATAAGAAAATCAATTAATGTAATACACCATATCAACAAATCAAAGCAGAAAAATCACATGATCATCTCAATTGATGCAGAGAAGGCATTTGACAAGATTCAACATCCTTTCTTTTTTTTATTAATTAAAAAAATTAACTAACAAAACATTTAGAAATCATTCCATTCTACATATACAATCAGTAATTCTTAATATCATCACATAGTTGCATATTCATCATTTCTTAGTACATTTGCATCAATTTAGAAAAAGAAATAAAAAGACAACAGAAAAAGAAATAAAACGATAATAGAAAAAAAAACCTATATGTACCATACCCCTTACCCCTCGCCTTCGCCTACCACCATTCCAAACTGAATTTATTTTAACATCTGTTCCCCTGTTATTTATTTTTATTCCATATGTTCTACTCTTCTGTTGATATAGTAGCTAAAAGGAGCATCAGACATAAGGTTTTCACATTCACAGAGTCTCATTGTGAAAGCTATATCATTGTTCAATCATCATCAGGAAACATGGCTACTGGAACACAGCACTACATTTTCAGGCAATTCCCTCCAGCCTCTCCACTACATCTTGAACAACAAGGTGATATCTACTTAATGCGTAAGAATAACCTCCAGGATAACCTTTCGACTCTGTTTGGAATCTCTCAGCCATTGATACTTTGTCTCATTTTACTCTTCCCCCTTTTGGTCGAGAAGGTTCTCTCAGTCTCTTGATGTTAATTCTCAGCTCATTCTAGGGTTTTTCTCAGTCCTTTGATGCTGAGTCTCAGCTCATTCCAGGATCTTTGTCCCACATTGCCAGGAAGGTCCACACCCCTGGGAGTCATGTCCCATGCAGAGAGGGGGAGGGTGGTGAGACTGCTCATCATATTGGCTGGAGAGAGAGGCCACATCTGAGCAACAAAAGAGGCTCTCTTGGGGGTGACTCTTAGGCCTAAATTTTAAGTAGACTTGACCTATCTTTTGTGGGTTTAAGTTTCATGTGAAAAAACCCCAAGAATGGGGGCTCAGCCTATAGCTTTGGTTGTCCACACTGCTTGTGAGAATATCAAGAATTCAACTTGGGGAAGTTGAATTTCTCCCCACTCTCACCATTCCCTGAAGGGGGCTTGCAAATACTTTTCCAGTCACTGATCAAATCATTCTGGGATTCATTGGGGGATCACTCTGGACAAACCAACAAAAACTCATGTGCTGGGCGGGCCGCGGTGGCTCAGCGGGCAAGAGTGCTTGCCTGCCATGCCGGAGGACCCCGGTTCGATTCCCGGCCCCAGCCCATGTAAAAAACAAACAAACAAACAAAATATAATAAAAAATAAGAAAATGTTTAAAGATGTTTCCCTTTCTTCCTCCCTTCCTTCCTTCCATCCTTCCTTCCTTCTCTGTCTTTCCTTCCCTTCCTCCCTAAAAAAAAAAAAAAAAAAAAAAAAAAAAAAAACTCATGTGCTATCTGAGATTCCAAGTACTTATAACATTCAATCAGACTATCTACATTAGTTATATTAGGAAATGCTCTAGTCAAAATTTAAATTTTGTATTCAACATCCTTTCTTGTTGAAAATACTTCAAAGAATAGGAATAGAAGGGAACTTCCTCAACATGATAAAGGTAATATATGAAAAACCCACAGCTAACATCATCCTCAATGGGGAAAAACTGAAAACTTCCCCCCTAAGAACAGGAGCAAGATAAAAATGTCTACTTTCATCATTGTTATTCAACATTGTGTAGGAAGTGCTAGCCAGAACAATTAGAAAAGAAAAAGAAATACAAGGCATCAAAATTCAAAAGGAAGAAGTAAAACTCTCACTGTTTTCAGATAATTTGATACTCTATGCCAAAAACCCTGAAAAATCCACAGCAAAACCACTAGAGCTAATAAATGAGTACAGCAAAGTGACAGGTTACAAGAGCAACACTCAAAATTCCGTAGTGTTTCAGTACACTAGTAATGAGCAATCTGAGGGGGAAATCAAGAAAAAAAATTCCATTTACAATTGAACCAAAAGAATAAAATATTTAGGAATAAATTTAACAAAGGATAACAAAAGACCTATACAATGAAAACTGCAAGAAATTGCTAAAAGAAATCACAGAAGTCCTAAATAAATGGAAGGGCATACTGTGTTCATGGATCGGAAGACTTAATATAGTTAAGATGTCAATTCCACCTAAATCAATTTATAGATTCAATGCTGTTCTAGTTTGCTAGCTGCAGGAATGCAACACACCAGAGACAGATTGGTGTTTAATAAAAGGGGATTTATTTTGTTAGTTCTTCAGAGGAAAGGCAGCCAACTTTCATCTAAGGTTCTTTTTTATGTGGGAAGGCTCAGGGTAATCTCTGTTGGTAACCTCTGGGTAATCTCTATTGGCCTTCTCTCCAGGCCTCTAGGTTCCAACAACTTTCCCTGGGATGATTCCTTTCTGCATCTCCAAAGGCCAGGGCTGAGCTGTGAGTGCTGAGACGAGGTATGCCGAGCTGCTTCGGCTGTGCTACGTTGCTCTCTCTCATTTAAGCACCAGCCAATTAAGTCAAACATCATTCATTGCAGCAGGCACACCTCCTAGCCGACTGCAGATGTAAATCAGCAACACATGATGTTTATGTACAATTGGCGCATGTCCACAGCAACAGAACTAGGTGCCTTCACCTGGCCAAGTTGACAACTGAATCTAACTACCACAAATGCAATACCAATTAAAATCCCCCAAATTTACTTACTTTTCAGAAATAGTAAAATCAGTAACCAAATTTATCTGGAAGGGCAGGGTGCCCCAAACAGCTAAAAATATCCTGAGAAAGAAAAATGAAATTGGGGTCTCACACTCCCTGGTTTTAAGGCATATTACAAAGCTACAGTGGCTCAAAACAACATGGTACTGGTATAAAGAGTAGCATGGAATATACTGACCAATGGAATCGAATAGAGTGTTCACCTATAGACCCTCTTATCTATGGACAATTGATCTCTGATAAGGCAGTCAAGCCTACTCACCTGGAACAGAACAGTCTTTTCAATAAATGGTGCCTGCAGAACTGGATATCCACATGTAAAAGAATGAAATAGGAGCCATATCTCACACCATTACAAAACTTAACTCAAAATGGATCAAAGACCTAAACATTAGATCTAAGTTCATAAATCTTCTAGAAGAAACTGTAGGGAAATATCTTATAAAACTTATAATAGGAGGTGGTTTTCTAGTTCTTACACCCAAAGCACGAGCATTGAAGAAAGAAATAGATAAATGAGAACTCCTCAGAATTAAACAGTTTTGTGCATGAAAGAACTTTGTCAAGAAAGTAAAAGGACAGCCACACAATGGGAGACAATAGTTGGAAGCAACATATCAAATAAGTTTCTAGTATCCAGAATATATAAAGAGATTTTTCAACTCAACAACAAAAAGAAAAACAACTCAATTACAAAATGGGCAAGAGACATGAACAGACACTTCTCAGAAGAAGAAATACAAATGGCTGAAAGGCACATGAAAAGATGCTTAATTTCCCTGGCTATCAGAGAAATGCAAATCAAAACCACAATGAGATATCATTTCACCCCCACCAGAATGGCTATTATCAATAAAATAGAAATGACAAGTGCTGGAGAGGATGTGTAGAAAGAGGCACACTTATCCACTGTTGGTGGGAATATAAAATGGTACAACAACTGTGGAAAGCAGTTTGGTGGTTCCTCAGGAAGTTAAGTATAGAATTGCCATATGACGTGGCAATATCATTACTAGGTATCTATTCAGAAGACACGAGGGCAAGAATACAAAAGGACATTTGCAAACAATGTTTATAGCAGCATTATTTACAATTTCCAAGAGATGGAAACAGCCAAAATGTCCATCAACAGAGAGTTGGCTAAACAGCTGTGGTACATGCATACAATGGAATATTACACAGCTGTACTGTAAGACAGAATAAAGTTATGAAATATGTAACAACATGGATGGGCCTTGAGGACATTATGCTAAGTGAGATAAGCCAGAAACAAAAGGACAATTACTGTATGGTCTCACTGATATGAACTAACATTAGTAAATGAACTTGGAGAATTTCAGTTAAGAACAGAGCTCGTGAGGAGATAGAAATAGGGTAGATTTTGGGTAAATGGAGCTGAAGGGATACAGATTGTACAAGAGGACTGATTGTAAAAGTTCAGAAATGGATAGCACAATATTGCCTGATTATAGCACAATAATGTAAGTACACTGAATGAAGCTGAATGTGAGAATGATAGAGGGAGAAAGGCTGGGGCACAAATGAAGCCAGAAGGAACAATAGATAATAAAGACTAAGATGGTATAATCTAGGAATACCTAGAGTGTACAATGATAGTAACTAAATGTACAAATTAAAAAATGTTTTTGCATGAGGAAAAAAATTTCAGATATAATACAAAAACAATACAAAGTCAAAAACAGTACAAAATATTATCAGGCATGGTTTTCCTAAGGCAAAATTCTCCTCTGCTATTGACCTGAGAAACTCAGAACAAGTTATCTGCTTCCAATAGGAAGGACAGTCATAGAATAAACATTTTCATTTCCATAGGGAAAATTTGAAAGGAAAACAGGGATCACCAGACCCAAATAGTTCCAAAAATCAGCAAAGCAAACTCCATTAGATTTTAAGGTCTAACAACCATTTATAGAATGTTATATCATCCTCAGTGCTTGAGAAAGCAGCATTCCCACCCTTTCCAAGGGTTGACACAGCATCCCTTCTCTCTCTCCAAACACTGAGGTGAGGGGTTTAACGTATCCAAGCTTTGGGGAGACCACGTTGTTCCTGGCTTCACCCTCTCCAAGCATCAGGGCAGCACCCAGACTCTCTGCCATCTCTGGAACACACACTCAACCCCTTCAAAACAATGGGATGTTCATCAGCAACCCCCAATCCCCAGGGAATGTGCCCCATGCTCTCTGAGGCCTGAGGCAGCAAAACTTTTCCTGAATAACAATGCAGAAGGCCTGCCCTCTACTTCCAAAGCAAACTCACTATCTCCACAATCATGCATGAATCTGCTCTCCAGACCTGAGATTTCCTGGCTCCAGACCTTAGTTTCCATGGTTCTACCTTTGAAGTAATTTTCCCTTCAATCTGCCCCTTTTAGTCCAAACCAGCAGTGATTTCATTTGTACAGATCTTGCAAAAAACATTGTTGACTTGCATGCAGCATACAGGGATCAAACACATCTGACAATAAGGCTTTCCACAAATGCTTTATAGATAACTCCATCTCCAATCCTGGCTTTTTTCTGAAATTGCTGACTGATTACATGTTTGGTTAAATCCTCCCATGAGGCATGTATTAGTTAGGGTTCTCTGGAGAAACAGAATCAATGGGGAACATTTATAAATATAAAATTTATAAAAGTGTCTCACATGACCACAGGAACGCAGAGTCCGAAATCCACAGGGCAGGCTGCGAAGCTGACGACTCCGATGGATGGCCTGGATGAACTCCACAGGAGAGGCTCACCAGCTGAAGCAGGAATGGGACCTGTCTCCTCTGAGTCCTCCTTAAAAGGCTTCCTGTGATTAGATTTAGCATCACTAATTGTAGAAGACACTCCCCTTTGGCCGATTACAAATGGAATCAGCTGTGGATGCAGCTGATGTGATCATGACCTAATCCTATGAATTGTCCTCATTGCAACAGAGAGGCCAGCACTTGCCCACTCAGATAAGCAGGTTCCACAACTTGGCGAAGTTGACATATGTCCCTAACCACGACAGTCCACCCCTTGTCAACTTGGCACCTATATATATATCACCATAAACCATACTTAATTTCCAAATGAAAACAAATAAGTGCAGATTTTTTCTTTTACCTGACAATACTCAACTGTCCTGCATATAACTGAAAACATATTAAATCTATCCAGAATAGGGTGCAAATTCTTGGGCAACATTCATTCTTAAACTTGATGTCTTACAACTTAAATAATATAACACGAACAAAACAGCATTCCAGTCCTCGTTTCTATAACTGATTACATGGTCGAAGTTCAAATTTATCACTACGTTCTTCCACTACCCATTCCATGTTCCCTTTACCCTCAGCAAGCACTTCAGCTGGCCGCGGTTCTTTGCCTGGTGGGGTGAACCAAACCTTCATTCCTGAAGTTTCAGAGCCATTAGTAGTCCTGCCTGGATTGTGTTGTTGAAGTTTTCCATTGATTTTAATCACAGGGCATGGTAGTACTAATAGAGGCTGTTCTAGTTTGGTAGCTGCCGGAATGCAATATACCAGAAATGGAATGGCCTTTAACAAGGGGAATTTAATGAGTTGCTAGTTTACAGTTCTAAGGCCGAGAAAATGTCCCAATTAAAACAAGTCTATAGAAATGTCCAATCAAAGGCATCCGGGGAAAGATACCTTGGTTCAAGAAGGTTGGTGAAGTTCAGGGTTTCTCTCCCATCTAGAAAGGCACATGTCAAACACAGTCAGTTTCTCTCTTGGCTGGAAGGGCATATGGCAAGCAAGGCATCATCTGCTGGCTTTGTCTCCTGGCTTCCTGTTTCATGAAGCTCCCCAGGAGGCGTCTTCCTTCTTCATCTCCAAAGGTCTCTGGCTGGTGGATTCTCTGCTTCATAGTGTCGCTCTCTCTGCATCTCCCATTCTCCAAAATATTTCCTCTTTTATAGGACTCCAATAAACCAATCAAGATCCACTCAAATGGGTGGAGACATGTCATGCCCTTAGCCATCCAAAACACCATTCCAACAGGTCTGGTATTTGCAAACCGCAGCAGCACCCCACTCTCTGGTACCAAATCTGTTCTAGTTTACTAGCTGCCAGAATGCAACACACAAGAGATGGATTGGCTTTTAATAAAAGGGGATTTATTTTGTTGGTTCTTCAGAGGAAAGGCAGCTAACTTTCCACTGAGGTTCTTTCTTACGTGGAAGGCACAGGATGGTCTCTGCTGGTCTTCTTTCCAGACCCCTGGGTTCCAACAACTTTCCCCGGGGTGACTTCTTTCTGCATCTCCAAAGGCCTGGGCTGAGCTGCAAGTGCTGAGATGAGGAATGCCAAGCTGCTTAGGCTGTGCTACATTGCATTCTCTCATTTAAGCACCAGCCAATTAAGTCAAACGTCACTCATTGCAGCAGACACGCCTTCTAGCCGACTGCAGATGTAATTGGCAAGAGATGAGGTTCACGTACCATTGGCTTGTGTCCACAGCAACAAGATTAGGTATGCTCACCTGGCCAAGTTGACAACTGAATCTAACTAACACCAACGCCCTAGGGGATCTCCTATATTCCAAGAAAACTCTTCTTTACCTCCATTCTGTAGTTGCAGTCCTACTTCCTTCTGATAGTCAGGGTCACTTACCCCAGACAATAATGTAATCCCCTTCTTGGATTGTTGATCCAGAGGCATAAGTAGCCCAAAGTGACCAGGTGGCAATCTTAACTTCTAGTTCAGTGGTATCACTGTTATTTCTCCTGGAGGAAGCACACCCCATTTTGGAACTAAAACTTATAGACCAGCAGAACTCAGGGTCGCAGGGACAGGAAGCAAAAATTTTCTTAGTGGATCACTAGGGGCAATAGTGAGTGGTACCACACCCATTTCCACCCCTTGGTTCCTGAACCCATGGATCCTGGCTATGGGAGAAACAGCACCATACAGCGGACGCTGATTCAGAGCATACACAGCTTCCTGGAGAACATTACCCCAGCCTTTCAAGTTTTTGCCACCCAGTTGGCACCGTAATTGAGTTTTCAAAAGGCCATTCCACCGTTCTATCAATCCAGCTGCTTCTGGATGAAGGGGAACATGGTAAGACCAGAGAATTCCATAAGCATGCACCTATTCCTGCACTTCATTTGCTGTGAAGTGTGTTCCTTGATCCGAAGTAATGCTATGTGGAATACCATGACGATGGATAAGGCATTCTGTAAGCCCATGGATGGTAGTTTTGGCAGAAGCATTGCATGCAGGGAAAGCAAACCCATATCCAGAGTATGTGTCTATTCCAGTTAGAACAAATCGCTGCCCCTTCCATGAAGGGAGTGGTCCAACGTAATCAACCTGCCACCATGCAGCTGGCTGGTCACCTCGGAGAATGGTGCCATATCGGGGACTGAGTGTGGGTCTCTGCTGCTGGCAGATTGGGCACTCAGCAGTGGCTGTGGCCAGGTCAGCCTTGGTGAGTGGAAGTCCATGTTGCTGAGCCCATGCATAACCTCCATCCCTACCACCATGACCACTTTGTTCATGAGCCCATTGGGCAATGACAGGAGTTGCTGGGGAAAGAGGCTGAGTGGTATCCACAGAACGAGTCATCTTATCCACTTGATTATTAAAATCTTCCTCTGCTGAAGTCACCCTCTGGTGTGCATTCACATGAGACACAAATATCTTCATGTTTTTAGCCCACTCAGAAAGGTCTATCCACATACTTCTTCCCCAGGCCTCTTTGTCACCAATTTTCCAATTATGGTCTTTCCAAGTCCCTGACCATCCAGCCAAACCATTAGCAACAGCCCATAAGTCAGTATACAAATGCATCTCTGGCCAGTTTTCCTTCCAAGCAAAATGAACAACCAGGTGCACTGCTCCAAGTTCTGCCCACTGGGAGGATTTCCCCCTCACCACTATCCTTCAAGGACACCCCAGAAAGGGGTTGTAATGCTGCAGCTGTCCACTTTCAGTTGGTACCTGCATATCATGCTGAACCATCTGTAAACCAGGCCCGAGTTTTCTCTTCCTCAGTCAATTCACTGTAAGAAACTCCCCAAGAGGCCATAGCTCTGGTCAAGGAAAGAGAAGACAATGTGGCAGGAGTGGAAACCATGGGCATTTGTGCCAGTTCTTCATGTAACTTACTTGTGCCTTCAGGACCTGCTCTGGCTCTATCTTGTATATACCATTTCCATTTTACAATAAAGTGCTGCTGTGCATGCCCAACTTTATGGCTTGGTGGGTCAGACAACACCCAACTCATGATAGGCAACTCATGTCTCATGGTAACTTGCTGGCCCATGGTTAAGCATTCAGTCTCTACTAAGGCCCAGTAGCAGGCCAAAAGCTGTTTCTCAAAAGGAGAGTGGTTATCTGCAGCAGATGGCAAGGCTTTGCTCCAAAATGCTAAGGGTCTGCATTGTGATTCTCCTATAGGGGCTGGCCAAAGGCTCTAGACAGCATCTCTATTTGCCACTGACACTTCCAGCACCATTGGATCTGCTGGATCATATGGCCCAAGTTGCAGAGCAGCTTGTACAGCAGCCTGGACCTGTTGCAGAGCCTCCTCTTGTTCAGGTCCCGACTCAAAATTAGCAGCTTTTCTGGTCACTCAATAAATGGGCCAGAGTAGCACATCCAATGAGGAATATGCTGTTGCCAAAATCCAAAAAGTCCAACTAGGCATTGTGCCTCTTTTTTGGTTGTGGGAGGGGCCAGATGCAGCAACTTATCCTTTACCTTAGAAGGGATATCTCAACATGCCCCACACCACTGGACACCCAGAAATTTTACTGAGGTGGAAGGCCCCTGTATTTTTGTTGGATTTATTTCCCATCCTCTGACATGCAAACACCTTACAAGTAAATCTAGAGTAGTTGCTACTTCTTGCTCACTAGGTCCAATCAACATGATATCATCAATATAATGGACCAGTGTGATGTCTTGTGGGAGGCAGAAATGATCAAGGTCTCTCCGAACAAGATTATACATAGGGGTGGAGAGTTGATATACCCCTGAGGTAGGTCAGTGAAAGTATACTGCTGACCTTGCCAACCGAAAGCAAACTGTTTCTGGTGGTCTTATTAAAAGCTATTGAGAATAAAGCATTTGCCAGATCAATAGCTGCATACCAGGTACCAGGGGATGTACTGATTTGCTCAAGCAATGATATTACATCAGGAACAGCAGCTGCAATTGGAGTTATCACCTAGTTGAGCTTATGATAATCCACTGTCATTCTCCAAGACCCATCTGTTTTCTGCACAGGCCAAATAGGAGAGTTGAACGGGGATGTGGTGGGAATCACCACCCCTGCATCTTTCAAGTCCTTAAGAGTGGCAATCCCTCCAGGAATATGGTATTGCTTCTGATTTACTATTTTGCTTGGTAGGGGCAGTTCCAGTGGCTTCCACTTGGCCTTTCCCACCATAATAGCCCTCACTGCACGAGTTAGAGAACCAACATGGGGATTCTGCCAGTTGCTCAGTATGTCTATGCCAATTATACATTCTGGAACTGGGGAAATAACTACAGGATGGGTCCGGAGGCCCACTGGACCCACTATGAGACTGACCTGAGCTAAAACTCCATTGATCACCTGGCCTCCACAAGCCCCCACTGACTGGTGATCCAGAGTGACGTTTTGGGTCCCCTGGAATTAATATCACTTCTGAACCAGTGTCTAATATTCCCCGAAATATCTGATCATTTCCTTTTCCCCAATGCACAGTTACCCTAGTAAAAGGCCTTCAGTCTCCTTGGGGAAGACTTAGAGGAAGATTAACAGTATAAATTTTTGGCAGTGTAACAGGTTTGTCCCCTGAAGGGACCTGGCCTCCACTTCATTCAAGGGGCTCAGGGTCTGTAAACTGTTCCAAGTCTGGAAATTGATTAAGGGGCCATAACTGTGTGTTTTTGTAATTCAGGTTGGACTTCTGTTCACTTGACCTAGAACTCTTTTGTTTATACAGCTCCAACAAGAATTTAGTAGACTGCCCTTCTATTGTATTTCTAGGTACCCCATGATTTACTAGTCAATGCCACAAATCTCTGCAAGTCATATAATTTTGATGCCTCCTTTGATTTTGCTATCTATTATAATAGCCACATCTACCCTGTCTTTGGTGATTAAGTGCTGCCACCTGGCTTCTGCCAACTCGGAATCCTGTCATCCCCATTGTGTTTAAGGATTCCAGCTCAGTGACAGCAGTTCCTACAGTAATATCTGACCTACAGAGAAGTGCAAACACAGAGCTCTTTAGGGATGATGGTGCTAGTCTCACAAACTTATTTCTCACTGTTCTGGTAAAAGGTGCATCCTCTGGACATTCCTGGGGTGTAAGAGCAGGCTTTGCATGATAAATCCACTTGAACATTCCAATCTCTCTAAGCCTCTGGATCCCGTCATCTACATTATACCATGGCAGTTCTGGCATTTCAACCTCAGGTAATGTTGGCCACTTTTTGATACAGGTTTCACCCAACCACCCAAACAGGCTGTTAACACCTTTTCTAACTGCTCGAGCTATAACATTGAATGCAGAATCTCTGCTTAGTGGGCCCATATCAATAAATTCAGCCTGATCCAGCCTTATATTCCTCCCACCATTATCCCACACTCTTAAAATCCATTGCCACACATATCCCCTAATTTCTGTCTATATAAATTGGAAAACTCACACAGTTCTTTTGTAGTATAATGTACCTCCTCATGTGTGATACTTTGTATCTCACGTTTAGGGGCCTGCTGGGACTTTAGTCTAGTTATAGGTCTGGAAGAAATGATGGTGGTGGGGGTGGGTCATGAAAAGAATTAGAAATATCTTCCAAGCCATTTGCTTCAGGGCCTTCATTTGTAGTTCCATCTGGTGAAACAGGATTAATCACTCTAGGGCTAATCCCTTCAGGAGGGGGTTGGGTGGCCAATTCCTCAAGGCAGGCTGGAGGTGGGGCGGCTATGTCCTCAGGGCAGACTATTACAGGGTTATCTAGAGGAGACTCCGCATGGTCTAGGGTTTCAACCTTGCCCCCAACATCATTATCAATCCATATGTCACCATCCCATTTTTCAGGGTCCCACTCCTTTCCAATCAATGCCCTCAATTTAATGGTAGACACCGTGCAAGACTGAGATTTCAGTTTACGTTGTAAAGTTGCTACTCTAACAATAAGATTCTGAGTCTGATTTTCAGAGATCTCAAGTCTACAGCTACAGGAAATAAGATTTTCCTTCAGGATACTCATAGAAACGTCTACATCTTTCAGATGGCGCTTAAGCTTCTCGTTTGAAGTCTTAAGCCCATCCCTTTCACCGCTTAATGTAGCCAGTGTATCTAACAACAACCAACCAACATCTCTATAACTCTTATTTCTACAAAACTCTGTAAAGGTGTCAAAAACATTATCCCCCAGAGTCTGGCTTCATACAAGCAAAGCAGTAGGAGAATCGAATGATGATATTTTGACTATCTCCTTTGCCAACTCACTCCATGGATTGGAAGTGTCATTCTGATTATGGGAATCAGAGTCCTTAGTGTCTCTGAGTCCAGTCAGAGTAGAAAACCATTCATAAAAACCCATTTTTAAGATGCTGTTTCTTAAGAACCACTCCTGGTACCAAGATGCATTAGTTAGGGTTCTCTAGAGAAACAGAATCAGCAGGGAACACTTATAAATATAAAATTTATAAAAGTATCTCATGTGACCGCAGGAATGCAGAGTCCGAAATCCACAGGGCAGGCTGTGAAGCTGACGACTCCAATGGATGGCCTGGATGAACTCCACAGGAGAGGCTCACCAGCTGAAGCAGGAATGGGACCTGTCTCCTCTGAGTCCTCCTTAAAAGGCTTCCCATGATTAGATTTAGCATCACTGTGGAGAGCCGCCTCCCGGGTTGGGCCTAGTGGTCGCGCTGCAGCCTGCTCTAGAGTTCCCCCCGCCCATCGAGTGAGTCAAGATGGCGCCCGCATCCTGTTTCCGCGTATGACGTACGCACCCACCAACCCTATCTTCCAATCACCTCTGTATACGTGGCACTAACCTATTGGGTTTGGGCACAGTATATAAGAGGTTACCCGGACAGGGTGGGTGGAGACGACCCACAGGGAGCCGTACCTGACGGCCGCATAGAGGTTGTCTCCCCGCGGGGTGCTTAGGCCCGCGTGGAACCTGTAACAGAGAATGCAAGCTTAACTCCAGTAAAGGTCTGTGCTCACAACCGTTGCGTGCCTCGAACCCGTGTTTGTCACTCGAGTCGGTTTGCCTGCGCCTGTCTCTTTCTCCCCTCCTGTTCCCTTCGCCGGCCGGGGATCAGAAGCCGAACGAGACGGCTGCGGACAAGTGGTGGCCCGTACGGGGAACCTTCTTCTGCTGCCTTTCCCCGAGCTGGTGAGGACGTGCTTCTTGAGTTCGCAGCGGACTTCCCGCGCTTGATCACCGCGAGAAGGTGAGTACTTCTTATTACGTGAGAGTTAAGGGCTGTGGGCGTTCAGGTAGCCCCAGTGAATCGGGAGAGCTCCCCGATTGATTAAAGTACAGTGCCGACTGCAAGCATGGGGCAGTCAGGAAGTTCACCTTTATTACCCCCTTTAAAAACCCTTTTGAAGCAGTGGGGTATCTCGGTTAGGAAGAGTTCCCTCCTGCGGTTCTTAGACGATGTTGCTGCTTTTGCACCTTGGTTCGCCCACTCCGGGAGCCTTAGTCTGCCTTCTTGGTTAAAACTTGGTAATGACATAGAACGGGCGCGCCGGACGGGCCTTTGTATGGACCCGATCCTGGTCCCTATATGGGAGACCGTTCGTGCTTGTCTTGAGGCGGAGAATGCTACAGGCCTAAGTCCGTCTTCCGCCCTGCTGCAGGCACGGCACGCGCTCCAAGAAACTCAGTCAGTTTCGTCTGCGGACGGCTCCCGTAAAGGCAAGCCGCCAGAGTCAAGCGATAGTTCAGACAGCTCTGACTCAGAGTCAGATGGTGATGAGACCGAGGGTGCAGACGCGCCTCCGCTGATCGATTGGGGGAGGCCCCCTGTCTCACCCACGCAGCCTTCCGCCCCGCCAGCGCCTGCTGCAGGGGCGCGGCGGCTTCCGGTGAATGGTTTTGGTGATCTCGCCAAAAACCCTCACCACGGGCTCCCTCTGGTGGCCGAATCAGGTAATTACAGTGGCTGCTCTCCAACTTCTAAGCGCTTGTTAAAAGGAATGGGATATGTCCCCGGCAAAGGCTTAGGAGCCTCATTGCACGGGCGCGCAAGGCCTATACAAGCTGTCTCCAATTCTGACAGACGAGGCCTGGGTTTTTCCTAGGGGCCACTGAGGGGAGATTCCCACCCACACCTATAAAACTAAAATGGAAGACCAGTACCCCGGTGTGGGTGCCTCAGTGGCCATTATCACAGGAAAAACTCTCAGCATTACACACTCTAGTGTCAGATCAGTTAAAAAAGGGCCACATCATTCCCTCCACATAGAGGTCTAGTCCGATGGAAGGATGTCCTGTCAGGACAATGGCAAGGCCCTGACCCAGTGCTCAGCTGGGCCAGAGGCTCTGTTTGTGTTTTTCCCCAGGAGCCAGGACGTCAACCAGTGTGGGTTCCAGAAAGACTGGTGAGAACCGTGACATCGCCCGAGGAGGCCAAGGAGCTGCTGCCCAACAAATCAGCAAACCTTCAACCTGAACCACCAGATCCGGTCTCCAACTCTGCTGATGACGGCAGCGACTGACGAGATGGCAACGAAAACGCCGGTCACCCTTCGATTGTTTAGAAGGGGGACCAGTTTTAATAACCCCCGTTGCCTTCGACCTTTCCAAACTGGGCGAGACTGTACAAAGTCTGTGGAACCGAGTCACCTCTTGGTTCTCTTGGCCCAATTTGACTACTTGGATTCTCGTAGCAGTGGGACTCTTAGTAACTCTGTTCATTGTTAAATGTTTGTTAGAACGCTTGTTCCAGACGCAGCAACAGCTACGCGTCACCACTATGTTGGCTATGTCACTTGCCCCTGATGCCCCTGGCGACACCCGCACCGTAGCCCTGTCCTCCCCCCCACTGCGTGGCCCGTCACGGCCACTCAAGGCGGGACGCTCGAAAGTAAGGTCTGCTGCAAAGCCCATGGCCGTGTCCCGGGTGTAAAAGGCGGCACCAGAAGTCATAATTTTTGTCTAAAGGATGATCTCTAAGGCAGAGTCACGGTCCTGGCCAGACTAGACTCCGGCCATTGCACAGAGACATCTAGTGACACTCTCGACTCTGGTTGCCGCTCTCCTGAGCCCCGCTTAGCCCAGTTGCGAGGCGAAGCACTGCAGGGAGAGTCACGTGGTTTCCAGCTCACGGGCTCTCCGGTCTCTATATGAGGTGAGCATTCTGGTCGGTGCCAGAGGTTCAGCCGCAAGATGGCTGGAGCCTAGTCCAGACTCCCCAAAGCACCAAAACAAGTAGTGGGCTAATCAAGCTCACGGGAGCTCACTCATCAATGGAGACACTGGGTCTAAGAAAGGGTCTACGGACCAAAAATAATAAAAAAGGGGGAGATGTGGAGAGCCGCCTCCCGGGTTGGGCCTAGTGGTCGCGCTGCAGCCTGCTCTAGAGTTCCCCCCGCCCATCGAGTGAGTCAAGATGGCGCCCGCATCCTGTTTCCGCGTATGACGTACGCACCCACCAACCCTATCTTCCAATCACCTCTGTATACGTGGCACTAACCTATTGGGTTTGGGCACAGTATATAAGAGGTTACCCGGACAGGGTGGGTGGAGACGACCCACAGGGAGCCGTACCTGACGGCCGCATAGAGGTTGTCTCCCCGCGGGGTGCTTAGGCCCGCGTGGAACCTGTAACAGAGAATGCAAGCTTAACTCCAGTAAAGGTCTGTGCTCACAACCGTTGCGTGCCTCGAACCCGTGTTTGTCACTCGAGTTGGTTTGCCTGCGCCTGTCTCTTTCTCCCCTCCTGTTCCCTTCGCCGGCCGGGGATCAGAAGCCGAACGAGACGGCTGCGGACACATCACTAATTGTAGAAGACACTCCTTGTTCTAGTTTGCTAGCTGGAATGCAACACAACAGAGACGGATTGGCTTTTAATAAGAGGGGATTTATTTTGTTGGTTCTTCAGAGGAAAGGCAGCTAACTTTCCACTGAGGCTCTTTCTTACGTGGAAGGCACAAGATGGTCTCTGCTGGTCTTCTCTCCAGGCCCCTGGGTTCCAACAACTTTCCCCTGGGTGACTTCTTTCTGCATCTCCAAAGCCCTGGGCTGAGTTGCAAGTGCTGAGATGATGAATGCCAAGCTGCTTAGCTGTGCTACATTGCATTCTCTCATTTAAGCACCAACCATTTAAGTCAAATGTCACTCATTGCAGCAGACATGCCTCCTAGCTGACTGCAGATGTAATTAGCAACAGATGAGGTTCACGTACCATTGGCTTGTGCCTGCAGCAACAGAACTAGGTATGCTCACCTGGCCAAGTTGACAACTGAATCTAACTAACACATTTCCACCCCTTGTCAACTTGGCAACTTCAAGCATCACCTTAAACAGATGCAAAAATTTCTGTTCTTGCTGTGGACCTGTGAATCTCAAAACAAGTTGTCTGGTGCCAAGATGCAAAGGAGGATATTCACAGGATATTGATTGTCGTTTCCATAGGGAGAAATTGGAAGAAACACAGATGTAAAACCTGCAGGTCAAGCGCCGTGGGATCTCAAAGTCTGAAAGTCATTTATCCTTTGGCTTTAGAAGTGGCAGTCCCACCCCTTCCAAGGGCCTATGCAATGGCCTGCCCCTTTCCAAATCAACCTTGGGGAACATTGAAGAGACCACCTCTGGGCTCCACTCTCTCCAGGCATCAGGGCCATCCCTGGGCTCTCTGCCACTTCTGGGGCACATGCTCAACCCCTCCACATGGTGGCAGCCAGGCTCTCCCAGTCCCCCAAAGAGCATGCTATGCCTTTTCCAAGGCCTGAGGCTGTACAACTCTTCCACTGCAATGAGAGGGGAGACTCATCCTCACCCTTCAGGGTAAACTCACCCTCTCCATGCATACAGGTGGGTCCACTCTCCTGGTCGAGGTTTCTTGGCTTCAGGCCTGAGCTTCCATAGTTTTCACTCTGCAAACTCCAATCTCTCCCTTTTGTGTCCTCCTTTGTCAAGATTGGTAGTAGTTCCCTTTACACCAACAGTCTCTTCAAACCCTCCAGGACTTCTCCATCATTTTCTTCATGGTTCCTCCAAAATCTTCCCTCTAGCCATCCAAAAAATGTTCCAGCATATCTGGTATTTGCAAACTGCAACAGCACCCCACTCTCTGGTACCAAATCTGTTCTAGTTTGCTAGCTGCTGGAATGCAACACACCAGAGACAGATTGGCTTTTAATAAAAGGGGATTTATTTTGTTGGTTATTCAGAGGAAAGGCAGCTAACTTTCCACTGAGGTTCTTTCTTATGTGGAAGGCACAAGATGGTCTCTGCTGGCCTTCTCTCCAGGCCCCTGGGTTCCAACAACTTTCCTCGGGGTGACTTCTTCCTGCATCTCCAAAGGCCTGGGCTGAGCTGCTAGTGCTGAGATGAGGAATGCCAAGCTGCTTAGCTGTGCTACATTGCATTCTCTCATTTAAGCACCATCCAATTAAGTCAAACGTCACTCATTGCAGCAGACACACCTCCTAGCCAACTGTGGATGTAATTAGCAACAGATGAGGTTCACTTACCATTGGCTTGTGTCTGCAGCAACAGAACTAGGTATGCTCACCTGGCCAAGTTGACAACTGAATCTAACTAACACGCTCCCCTTTGGCCGATTACAAATGGAATCAGCTGTGGATGCAGCTGACATGATCATGACTTAATCCTATGAAATGTCCTCATTGCAACAGACAGGCCAGCACTTGCCCACTCAGATAAGCAGGTACCACAACTTGGCCAAGTTGACATATGTCCCTAACCATGACAAGGCAATATTCTTTGTGATCTCATTTTCCAAATTATCAGAATTTTCCAAACTATCAGAATCTGGTTTCTTTGTGCCCATGGGTTCAGTTCTCAGCTTATGCCTTTCTTGTCACATTTTACTATAAGCTGCAGAAGAAGCCAGGCTGCATTTTTCACATTTAGTTTGGAAATTTCCTCAGCCAGGTATCCAAGCTCATCACCTTCAAATTTTACCTTCCATCCAACACCAAGACTCAATTTTGCCTAATTCCCTGCCACTTTAAAACAAGGGTTGCCTTTCTTCCAGTTTTCAATACATTCATCTGTATAAGGTGGAAGAACCTTTAGCATCCATATTTCTACCAACAGACTCTTCAAAACAATCCAGGTCTTATCTATTTACCTTCTCACAGTTCTTCCAGGATCTTCCCCTTAGGCATATAAAAAGCCATTCCAACAAGTTTGGTATTTGCAAACTACAGCATCCCATTTCACTCATACCAAAATCTGTTCTAGTTTGCTAAAGCTGTTAGAATGCAATATACTAGAAGTGTATGGACTTTTACACAGGGGATTTATTAAGTTACAAGTTTACAGTTCTAAGGCCATAAAATTGTCCAAAATAAGGCATCAACAAGAGCACACCTCCATGCAAGAAAGGCCAATCATGTCTAGGGTTTCTCTCTCAGATGGGGAGACACATCGTTTGAGATCTCCTGATCCTTTGCTCCCAGGTTCGCTATTTTCACCTTCTGATTCCCAGTGGTTTTCTGTATCAGCTCTCCAAGCATCTCCAAATGTCTGTGTCTTGGCATCTGCTCTCTCTGCATGAGCTCTTTTAAGGACTCCAGTACACTAATTAAGACCACTTCAATGGGTGGGGTTATATTTCCATCTAATCAAAAGTACCGACCCACACTGTGTCAGTCCCATCTCCATGGAAGCAACCTAATCAAAGGGTTCTACCCAAACAATACATCTGTCCCCACAAGACTGGATTAGGATTAAGAGAACATGGCTTTTCTGCAGTACATAACAGTTTCAAATGAGAACACACATATAATGGAATATTATTCAGCTGTAAAAAGAAATGAAGTCCTGATACATGCAAAACCATGGATGAAGCCTGAAGACTTTATGTTGAGTGAACTAAGCCTGATACAAAAGGACAAATATTATATAATCTCACTGACTTAAAACAATTAGAATAAGTAAATTCACAGACTCAGAAACTAGAATATGGGTTATCAGGAACTGGAGTGGGGATAGGAAATGGGTAGTTAATGCTTAATTGGTACAGAGTTTCTCTTTGGAGTAATGGGAAAGTTTTGGTAATGGATGGTGATGATGGTAGCACAACATTGTGAACTTAATTAACAGCACTGCAATATGTAGATAATTAAAGAGGAAATGTTAGATTGTATATATAGTAGCAGAATAAAAATTACAAAAATAAATCCATGAAACAACACTACACAGTTAATCATAAGTCAAACCATTGTCTATAGTTAATAGTACAATTATAAAAGTGTGCATCATCAATTGTAACAAATGTTCCATATCATGCAAGGTGTTAATAATAGAGTGGTATATTGGTGTATGCATGATCATTCTGTAAACCCATAACTTTTCTAATAAAGAAAAAATAAACACACAAAGAAACAAGAAGCCCCAGCCCAGGCAAAGGATAAGATTAAAGCATTAGAAACCTTAAATGAGGAGGACCAGACCTGGAACATACAGGTTAAACAAAAAGTCTAAAATATGTTGAAAGGACTAAAGGAAGACATAGACAAAGAACTAAAGGAAATCAGGAAAACAACAGATAAATACATAGAGAATAGCAATACAGAGATGGAAATTACAAAAGTAAACAAATAGAGCTGAAGACCAACAGTAACAGAAATTCAGAATTCCCTGCAGGTGTCGAACAGCAGACTATAGTTGGCAGAAGTATCAGAGAACTTAAAGATAAAATCAATGAAGTCATCTATTCTGAGGAACAGAAAAAGAAACAATGAAGAAAAGTGACCAGAGCCTAAAGTACCTGCAGAACCTCATCAAGTGATTATTATATGCACTGGAGGAGTCCCAGAAGAAAAAGAAAGAATATTTAAAGAAAAAGAGAGAATGGTTAAAGAAATAATGGTTAAAAACTTCCCAAATTTAGTGAAATACATGAATATATACATCCAAGATGTTTAATGAACTACAAACAGGATAAACCCAAATAGACCCACACCATGAAATATTATGATCAAATTGTTGAATGCCAATTGCAAAGAGAAAATTCTGGAAGCCACAAAAGAGAAGTGATATATCACATACAAGGGAGCCTCAATAAGATTAAGCACCAATTTCTATCAGAAACCATAGAGCAATAAGGCAATGGGATGACATATTTAAAGTTCTGAAAGTAAAAATAAGTTGCTAACTAAGAGTTCTATATCTGACAAAACTGTCATACAAAAATGAGAGAGATTAAGACATTTCCAGAGAAACAAAAGCTGTGAGATTTCATCAGCACTAGACGAGCCCTACATGAAATGTTGCAAGTTCTGGAGATAGAAAGGAAAGGACACGAGGAGATTTCCAAGCTAAGTATGGAAAATGCAGTCTAGTCTCTATTTGTAGTTTACAGCAAAATATGAGAGGCAAAGGTTAAACTAAGAACTGAGCTCCTTCGGGACAAATAAATCAGAAATTGATGGCTTGGAAATTTTTGAGCTTCTGGAAAGCAAATCCCCGGAAAACAATGCACCATGTGAGGATTTAATTGAACATGGATCCAGTCAGCCATTTCAGTGCAAATCATGACTGGAGGTACAGTTATCAGGGAAGGATCTGTGGAAGTTCCTACTGTCTAATTGCTTGGACCCCTGTGTACAACATGCAAAACCAACAAGTTTTTGATAAGATCTGTATGAATGGAACCACTGTCACCCTGGACTAAAAGGTACAAAAAGGGATAGATTGAAGGAGAAATCACTTCAAGAGCAGAACCATGAATGCTGAGGTCTGTACAAAGACCTCTTATTGGGGTAAGAGAACAGTTCCACCCATATGTGTGGAAAGTGTAAGTCTGGCCTGGCACTTGGAAAGGGTGGGCATTCTGCCCCATTATTCAGGAAGAGTGCTGCCATCTCAATGTTCTCAGAGGGTGGAGCCTTGTCCTGGGGATTGTAGAGAGCCTGATAACCATCCCAATGCTTGAAGTAGGTGGATCCTTCCCCCTCAGAATCCATGGAGAGTGTGTCTGCAGAACAAACTTGTGGGCAGGTTGGGTCTGTGCTCCCTTAAGGCTGGAGGACAAAATACCATTCCACAGATGACTCTCAGACCTTGAAAACTAATAGAATATGTCCTATAGGATTTCAGAATTGTTTGGGACCCATGACTTCTGTTTTCCTTCTAGTTTCTCCCTATAGAATGGATGTGTTTAACCTATGTCTATCCCTCCATTGTATATTGGAAGCAGATAACTTGTTCTCTAGATGTCACAGATCCACAGATGGAGGGAAATTCTGTCCAGGACAGACCGTATCCATAACCAATTTTGATGAGACTTTGTACTAAGCATTGTTCATGAAATGACTTAAGGCTTTTGGGATATTATGATGGAATGAATGTATTTTGCATGTAGAAAGAACAGATCTTTTGAGGATCAAGAGGATGGAGTGTGGTGGTTTAAAGCTGTAGGTACCCCAGGAAAATATGTTCTTAAATCTAATCCATTTCTGTGGGTGTAAATCTATTGTTAGTAAGACCTTTTGATGAGGTTACTTCATTTAAGGTGTGTCCCACTTCAATAAAATCCTGGAATTCTTATAAAAGAATGACGTTCAGACAGAGGGAGAGAAAGCCACAGGAAGCAAGAAGCTGAAAGGGAACACAGAAGAGAAGGAAGAGACCAGGAGATGTCTCCATATCCTCGCCATGTGGCGGATGAGGCAAAATTTACTGGAAGTTAGTGTTCAGGAAGAAAGCATTGCCTTGATAATGCCTTGATTTAGACATTTTCCTGGCCTTAAAACTGAATGCTAATAAATTCCCATTGTTTATGCCAACTCATTTCATGGTATTTTCTGGAGCAGCCTATAAAATTAAGACAGGTGGTATCAAAGCAAATGAGATTATTATAAATTTAGGATGTTAAAATAACCCCTAGGGTAACAACGAAGAAAATATGAAGGAATATGCAAACTCATAGAGACAGAAAATAGAGTACAGGTTACTGCAGGTCAGAAGAAGGTCAATAAGGAGTTGTTGCAAAACTAGTGTTGAGTTTCTGTTTGGAGTGAAGGGAAAATTTTGTAATGGATGATGGTAACTATACTGCAATATTGCAGATGTGACTAATCCTCCTGAATCATATGCAAGAAAGAAATGGAATGGGAAGATTTATGTTGCATATGTTTCCAGTATTAAAAGAAGAAAGAAAGATAAGCTATGTAATTATCCAAAGTGTACAATCAGTGGTTCACAATATCATTATATAGCTGTGTATTTACCATCACAATAGACTTTTTTTTAACATGGTATGTGAATATATAAAATATATCAATAAAATTTTAAAAATTAAATTAAAAAACAAAAAAGAAAGAAAGAAACTAGAGATAATGACAATTAAATGGAAGACATGATACTAGATGATATCTAAAAGTGGAGAAGAAAATGCTCAAAAGGACATTATTGGAACATAAGAAAAAATTGGAATATACAATGTAAGTTTTATATCAAAATTAAACTTCATGATCTGGTAACTCCTCTTAAGTTTATTACATAAGTGAATAAATATCCTTGTTTATAGTAAACGAACATGGAAATATTTTGTGTTCAAGGAGCACAATGTATTCAGTTTACAATCAAGTGTTCTGAGAAAGATTCATAATGGATTGTTAAAGAGATAGGCGTATGGATAAACAATAGATAGATCGAATAATGTGGCAAAATGTTTAATGGTAGATCTTGGTATCTGGGGGAATATGGGTATATGAGTTCCCTGTATAGGGTTTGTATGATTTTTGCAACTGTCCTGTAAGTTTGAAATTATTGCAAATAAAAACTTTTTAAAATGATGGAGACTATTAAAATTAGCACCTTGAATGCTCCCAGTGGCCAAACGAGGAGCGACTGATTATCAGAATAAATAATGATAATATCAGATTAAAATCCATTAAAAATAGTAATCCATGAGCTCATACTCATAAAATAAACAAACTAATGAGGAATAAGGGTAAGCTCTTCTTTACAACAGAGTATCAACTAATAAATGTGGAAGGAATGATAGAGTTGGAAAATCCCCCATTTGAAAGCCATTATAATAATTTAATTGGGCAAGACTCATCAATTGTTGCTAAAATGCTTGAGTGAATATTCGTGGTAGAGCAGGATATTTACATGGTCTCAGTGTGACTCATTACAAAACACTTATTATTTTCTTTACTTTTTTTATTAGAGAAGTTCTAAGTCGATAGAAAATATATTAGTTCCCGTATACCCCCCTCACACATGCAGTTTTCCCTATTGACACTTTGCACTAGTGTGGTACCTTCATTACAATTGATGAAACAACATTATTATCATTATACTATTAACTGTAGTCCATACTTTACATTAGTGTACACTGTTTGTGTTGTAAAGTCCTAAGGCTTTTTAAATTTATATTCTAGTAACATATATAATCTGAAATTTCCTTTTTAATCACATTCATAGATATAATTCAGTGCCATTAATTGGGTTCACAATGCTGTGCTACCATCATCCCTATCCTTTACCAAAACTTTTCCATCACCCAAAAGGGAAACTCTGTACCAATTAAGCATTAACTATCCATTTCCTACCCCCACCCCAGCCCCTGATAACCTGTATTCTAGTCTCTGAGTCTGTGAATTTGCTTATTCTCATTATTTCATATCAGTGAGAACATACAATATTTGTGTTTAACTTATTTCCCTGTACTTTGTTGTCATATGTATCAAAACTTCATTCCTCTTCACAGTAGCATAATATTCCAGTTTGTTTATCCATTCATCTGTTGATGGATTCTTGAGTTGTTTCCATCATTTAGTGTTTGTGAGAAATGCTACAATGAACATCATTGTGCAAATATCTGTTCAAATCCCAGCTTTCAGTTCTTTGGGGATATATACCTAGAAGCAGTATTGCCAGGTAATGTGATAATTCTACACTTAACTTTCAGAGGAACTGTCAAACTATTTTTCACAGCAGCTGCACATTTTACATTCTCACCCACAAAAAATATTTATTGGGAAATAAAAATAACAATAAAGGTGTGTTAGTTAGATTCAGTTGTCAACTTGGCCAGGTGAGCATACCTAGCTCTGTTGCTGCAGACACAAGCCAATGGTATGTGAACCTCATCTGTTGCTAATTACACCTGCAGTCAGCTAGGAGGCGTGTCTGCTGTAATGAGTGACGTTTGACTTAATTGGCTGGTGCTTAAATGAGAGAATGCAATGTAGCACAGCCTAAGCAGCTCGGCATTCCTCATCTCAGCACTTGCAGCTCAGCCCAGGCCTTTGGAGATGCAGAAAGAAGTCACCCCAGGGAAAGTTGTTGGAACCCAGGGGCCTGGAGAGAAGACCAGCAGAGACCATCCTGTGCCTTCCACGTAAGAAAGAACCTCAGTGGAAAGTTAACTTCCTTTCCTCTGAAGAACTAACAAAATAAATCCCCTTTTATTAAAAGCCAATCCGTCTCTGGTGTGTTGCATTCTGGCAGCTAGCAAACTAGAACAAAAGGGAAAATAGTAACTTCACAGTGGAAAGACCTGACAGATTCCCTCTTATCAATGTTATCAAATTTAACAGTAGGCAGTAATGGAACAAATCAATATTGTGCACCTCCTACAATGAACAGGGAGATGAAAACAATATGTCTTTTATAATGTTCCTACCAAAGATGCATAATGATTCTAATCATGAGGAAATATTAGACAAAGCCAAATTGAAGATATTCTACAATATAATTGACCTGCACACTTAAAAACTGCTAATGTTCCAAAAGGTAAGGAAAGAGCTGAAGAACTCTTTCAGATTGAAGGAAATTAAAAACATGATGACTAAATGCTTCATATGATCCTGGGCTGTATTTTGGACCAGAAGAAAATCAAGTATTTTGCTTTAAAGGAAATCAGGTAGTATTGTATCCTTGTGAATCAGGGGACTTTAGCAGTTGTGCTGTATTTATGTAATTGATCCAGAATATATATATTCTGAGAGACAGAGAGAGTGAAAATGAATGATAAAACAAGTGTGGTAAAATGTTGGCAAGGGGAGGATCTGGATATACCAGAGTTCTTCATACATTTCTGATGGTTAGGTTCTGGTGTCAACTTGGCCAAGTGATTACACCCAGTTCTCTGATCAGGCAAGCACTGGTCTGACTGTTGCTGCAAGGATATTTGGAGGATGGTTGACAAACAGGAAGGTTGGTGTATTAAATCATCAGCCAGTTGATTTCATCTGTAGCTTATTACGTCTGTAATCAACTAAGGCCTGCCTCCCACAATGAGATAAAATCAGTTGTGGGCTTTTGAGGGAAAAAAGAGACTCTTTCCTGCTTCTTCAGCCAGTGAGAACTTCCTGTGGAGTTCACCCAGACCTTTCATCAGAACTGCCAGCTTTACAAACTGCCCTATGGATGGTGGACTCTTCCATTCTCACAGGTCTGTGAGACACCTTTATAAATTTCATATTTACAGATCTCTGTGGTTGGTTCTGTTTCTCTAGAGAACCCTAACACAACGTTCTTGCAACTTTTCCATGAGGTTGAAATATTTCAAAACAAACAGGTTTTAAACACCTTTCTAGTTGCTTATCAACTGCAGGATCACATCAAATCCAGGGATTTCATGCACATTCCTTGTTTAATCATTAGCATCTCTTCTCCTTATTCTTCATGCCTTGGGCTCAACCCTCCAGCCACTGCCCATGGTTTCCTGAACGCACAATGCTGTTTTGCTCTTCCATGTTCTTATATATGCGATTTGCTTTGTCTGGACTGCCTTTCTCCAGTGATATCCCAGGAGAAATTATTACTCCTTCAGAACCCGCTTAGACATCATTTCACAGAAAACTTTTGCTGACCTCTTCAGCTCTAGGTGAGCATTCCCTCATCTGTGTTACCTCTAAACCAGGTAGAAAGTGCTATTGTACTTAATGATTTTAGTTAACATTGATTAATGACTTATGATATGCTAGACATGATGCTTGCGGTTTTACTTTTAATCCATACCATGATCCTATGAAGAAAGTACCAATATTAATCCTAAATTTCCTCTCCTTACAAGGATGCCATCCAAATCCAGTTTGGCCTCATCTTTTTTTTTTTTTTAATTTTTTGATTTTTTTAAAAAATGTAACAACAAACAGAAACAACATTCTTAACATATGATCAGTCCATTCTACATATATAATCAATAATTCACAATATCATCACATAGTTGCATATTCATCATTATGTAGTTTCTTAGAACATTTGCATCAATTCAGAAAAAGAAATAAAAAGACAAAAGAAAAAATTTCATACATACCATACCCTTACCCCTCCCTTTCATTGATTACTAGCATTTCAACCTACTAAATTTATTTTAACATTTGTTCCCCCTACTATTTATTTTTATGCCATATGTTTTACTCATCTGTTGATAAGGTAGATAAAAGGAACATCAGACACAAGGTTTTCACAATCACACAGTCACATTGTGAAAGCTTTATCATTATACAATCATCATCAAGAAACATGGCTACTGGAACACAGGTCCACATTTTCAGGCAGTTCCCTCCAGTCTCTCCACTACATCTTGACTAACAAGATGATATCTATTTAATGCATAAGAATAACCTCCAGGATAAACTCGCAACTCTATTTGGAATCTCTCGGACATTGACACTTTATTTTGTCTCATTTCGCTCTTCCCCTTTTTGGTCAAGAAGGTTTTCTCAATGCCTTGATGCTAAGTCCTAGCTAATTCTAGGATTTCTGTCCCACATTGCCAGGAAGGTCCACACCCTGGGAGTCATGTCCCACATAGACAGGGGGAGGGCGGTGAGCTTGCTTGTTATGTTGGCTGAGAGAGAGAGTCCACATCTGAGCAATAAAAGAGATTCTCTTAGGCAGTTTGGCCTCATCTTAACTAATAACATCTTCACAGATCCAATTTGGAAATAGGATCAGGGGTTAGGACTTGAATGTGTCTTTTTGTGGGGACACAGTCAAATCCATAATGTCACAATATCCATTTTTATGTTGATATTCATTTCTATCAGATGCCTCTCATATTTTCTATCATAGTCATTGCTTCCATAGTTTGTTATTATAATCAGTAAAGATTCTCATGCTTCTATGTAATAAATTGTTTTAAAAATATAAGTGAACAAAAAAATGAAAAATATAAGTGAACAATGAAATTTTCTGGCAAGGACTAGCACTTACTTTTCTTCATATCCTCATACTTGAGAAGTATCATGGCTCAGTGGTGAGAACAATGGGCTCGTCTCCTTGTCTTGTCAAGGCACTCAAAATCTGAGCTTTTGCTTTCTCATCTGTAAAATTTTGTTATGAAATCAAATTATTTGATGCCTCTGAAAGCACTTTCTAAACCATAAAGCACCATACAGATGTAAGTTATCACTATTTATTGTCTGCCTCCCCATCTAAACCATAAAACACCATACAGATGCAAGTTATCACTTTTTATTGTCTACCTCCCCTTCTATAATATATGTCCAATGACTGTAGTAACCTTGTCTCTTGTTTATTCACTATTGTATTTCTAGATGGGGGCCAGCACAGAATAGGCATTGCATTTGTATTAATCAGGGAAGGCTAACAGCTGTAACAAACAATCCCAAAACTCTCAGTGGATAAGGAAATCAAAGTTTATTTGTCTATGTTGCAATCAAACATAGGCAAGCTGGAAAGCCCTTCAGTAAATCAGAGATTGAAGATCCATCTTGTGACTTCACCACCTCTCAGGTTCTTGGAATCCTCACCCAAGAACAGGCTGACAAATGAGTGCATGATTAATGTTTTTTATTGTAAAATATAACATATATGCAAAACACACTTCAACAAGTAGTTACAGAATAGATCCCAGAGTTTGTCATGGGTTATCATTCTGTGATCTCAGATTTTTCCTTCTAGCTGCTCCAAAATACTGGAGGCAAGAAGGAATAGTAACATAGTGATTCAGCAGCCATACTCACTTGTTAAATCCCATTTTCTCTGCTATTATCTTCTCTGTCTCCTTCAATCCTTCTCCCAGTATTTAGGGACCTTTGGGCAATGCCCATTCTGACTTTTTCATGTTGAGAAGGGGTGTGTCCACACTTAAGGATAGGGGGATGAAATTAAGCTGATAATCTTGGAGAGGATGGTCCCACTGAGTTTCAGGATTTATCTGACCTAGAGCCCTCCAGGAATTATAAGTTCCAAGAAGGCGAACCTAGAGCATGAAATCTTTATAGAGTTTTGAGACTAAGTGTTCTTAAAAGTCAACAGGAATAATACTGACTGGGGTTTAGCAAACCATGGCAATTAGCATGAATTTTTTTTTTTCAAATTAAATGGTTTATTTAATGCTTGTAACATCTTCAACTGTTTTCAGTCCATTTCTCCCCATCTGCAAATTCCGCTTTAACTTCATATGGCTGTTCTGTTTCTCATTTCTGTAACTTCTCTCTATCCTTGGGGTGGGGTCAGATATTGCACGGTTGTCACAGACACAGTTTGTATAAGGTATAGTCTTCTTAGATGCAGAAAAGCTCAATTCTTGCCTTTTTATTCTACAGGCTTACAGCACCATTCTTGGTTCAAGAAGACCAATGAAGTTCAGGGTTTCTCTCTCAAGTGGAAGGGCACATGGTGAGCACAATCAGAGTTTCTCTCTCATCTAGAGAGGCACATAATAGACACAGTCAGGGTTCCTCTCTCATCTGGAAAGGTGCATGGTGAACACGGTGTCATCTGCTAGCTTCTTCTCCTGGCTTCCTGTTTCATGAAGCTCCCCGGGAGGCATTTTCTTTCTTCATCTACGAAGGTCGCTGGCTGGTGGACTGTGCTTCTTGTGGCTATGTTGTTCTGCTCTGCTCTCTCCGAATCGCCAATTAGCATGAATTTTAACAGACCAACCCCAACAGTGGTTTTTATCACTCTACCCTATTCTAATGCCACATTTCAATTACTGGTCACATTTTACTCCAAGGATACTAGAAAATATAGTTTAGTTGTGGTCTTACCAGAAAAGGAGGAAATGGATTTGATGGGCATCTAGCCAAACTTTTCAACACCATTCAATAAATATTTGTGAAAATAAATAAATGAATGAAATATGTATACATATATATATACACATGCAACCTGATATACATTTGAATTTTTTAGCTTCTCACTAGTTCTTAAATTTTGAATTTCTAGCAACTAAAGTATCTAACGCATTTTCACTGTGTGTTATTTTTTAAACCTTTTTTAAAAAAATTTTATTGAGATATCTTCACGCACATACAAACCTTCCAAAGTATACAATTGGTGACTCACAATATCATCATATAATTGTATGCTTATCAGATGATCATTTTAGAAGGTTTGCATGAGTCCAGAAAAAGAAATTTAAAAAAAAATCCCTTATTCCTTGTGCTGGTTTGAAAGGACGTATGTGTCCTAGAAAAGCCATGTTTTAATCTAAACCCCATTTTGTAAAGGCAGAATAATCCCTATTCAGTATGTATGTTTGAATCTGTAATTAAATCATCTTCCTGGAGTGTAATTAAATAATCTCTCAAGAATGGTTGTTAAACTGTATTAGGTGATGACACATCTCCACCTTTTTGGGTGGGTCTTGGTAAGTTTCTGGAGTCCTATAAAAGAGGAAACATTTTGGAGAAAGGAAGAGATTCAGAGAGAGCAGAGAATGCTGCAGCACCATGAAGCAGAGAGTCCACTAACCAGCACTTTGAAGATGAAGAAAGAAAATGCCTCCTGGGGAGCTTCATGAAACAGGAAACCAGGGGAGAAAGCTAGCAGAAGATGCCGTGCTCACCATGTGCCCTTCCAGCTGTGAGAGAAACCATGACTGTGTTCACCATGTGCCTTCTCTCTTGGGAGAGAAACCCTGAACTTCATCAACCTTCTTTCTGCAGATTTTTTTTTGCATGGGCAGGCACCAGGAATTGAACCTGGGTCTCTGGCATGGCAGGTGAGCAGTCTTCTTGAATCAAGGTATCTTTTCCTGGATGATTTAGATTGGACATTTCTATAGACTCATTTTAATTGGGACAAATTCTTGGCCTTAGAACTGTGAACTTGCAATTTATTAAGTTCCCCCTTTTTAAAAGCTGCTCTGTTTCTGGTATATTGCATTCCAACAGCTAGCAAACTAGAATACCCCTCCTCTCAGTGACCATTATTATTGCAATCTCCCAATTTTTCTTTTACCCATTGTTCTAGTTTGCTAGCTGCCAGAATGCAATATACCAGAAACAGAATGGCTTTTAAAAGGGGGAATTTAATCAGATGCTTGTTTACAGTTCCAAGGCTGAGAAAATGTCCAATTAAAACAAGTCTATAGAAATATCCAATCTAAGGCATCTAGGGAAAGATACCTTGGTTCAAGAAGGCCAATGAAATTCAGGGTTTCTCTCTCATCTGGAAAGGCACATGGTGAACACGGTTAGGGTTTCTCTCTCGTCTGGAAGGGCACATGGTGAACACAGCATCATCTGCTAGCTTCTTCTCCTGGTTTCCTGTTTCATGAAGTTCCCCGGGAGGCATATCCTTCTTCATCTCCAAATGTTGCTGGCTGGTGGACTCTGCTTCTCATGGCTATGTCATTCTGCTCTGCTCTCTCTGAATCTCCCATTCTCCAAAATGTTTCTTCTTTTACAGGACTTCAGAAACTAATCAAGACCCACCCAAATGGGTGGAGACATGATGTCACCTAATGTAGCTTAACGACCACTCTTGATTGGGTTACATCTCCATGGAGATGATCTAATTACAGATTCAAACATACAGTATTGAATAGGGATTAGAAGAAACAGTTGCCTTCACAAAATGGGATTAGGATTAAAACATGGCTTTTATAGGGTACATACATCCTTTCAAACCAGCATACCCATTATTCCCCCCATTATTTATTTATTTATTTATTGCCCTCATTATTTTGCTCCTCTGTCAATACACTGGATAAAGAGAGTGTCAGTCACAAGGTTTTCACAACCCAACAGTCACTATATAGTTATAAAAGCTATATAGTTATACAATCATCATCAAGAACTGAGGCTACTGGAATACAATTGAACAGTTTCAGGAAATTCCTTATAGCCACTTCAATACACCATGAACTAAAAAGGGATATCTATATAATGCATAAGAATAACCTGCAGGATAACCTCTCAGCTATGTTTGAAATCTCTCAGCAACTGAAACTTTAAGTCTCATTTTTCTCTTCCCCCGTTTGGTCAAGAAGGTTTTCTCAATCCCATGATACCAGGTTCCAGTTCATCCCCAGGATGATGTCATGGCCTACACTGTCAGGGAGATTTATACCCCTGAGAGTCATGTCCCACTTAGGGGGAGGTCAGTGAGTTCACCTGCTGGGTTGACTTAGAGAAAGAGGCCACATCTGAGCAGCAAAAGAGGTTCTCTGGGGGTGGCTCTTAGGCATAATTAGAAGTAGGGTTAGCCTATCCTTTCAGGAATAAGTTTCCTAGGTGTGAATGCCAAGATTGAGGGCTCATCCTATTGAATTGGTTGTCCTCACTGCTTGCAAGAATATCAGGAATTTCCCATATGGGGAAGTTGAATATTTTCTCCATTCTCCCCAGTTCCCCAGAGGAATTTTGAAAATACTTTTTTATTCTCTGCCCAAATTACTCTGGGATGCATCACACTAAACTGTACAAACCAACAGGATATCATGCCCTATTCAAGAGTCCATGTGATTATGGTGTTTGAATAAACAGACCATACAAGTTAAATTAGATAATGTGCTACCCAAAATATAAATTTTGCATCTAATGAACATCTCTTCCTTTGGTCTCATGTGTGCGCATTAATACCCATTAAGGCCCATAGTTTCTCAAAAGTCCCAGTTTCCCAAGGTAGAATTCAAAAAGATTGGTTACCAAATGCTACTGCTACCTCATAATAGACCCATTCTCTAATAGCACTGTGTAGTTTGAAAGGATGCATGTACCATAGAAAAGCAATGTTTTAATTCTAATCCCATTTTGTAAAGGCAGCCATGTCTTCCAATCCTTATTCAGTACTGTATGTTGGAAACTTTAATTAGATTATCTCCTTGTAGATGTGACTCAGTCAAGAGTGGTTGTTAAACTGGATTATGTGGAGACATGTCTCCACCCATTCTAGGTGGGTCTTGATTAGTTTATTGGAATCCTATAAAAGAGGAAACATTTTGGAGAAAGTGGAGGATTTGGAGAGAGCAGAAAGAATGACAGAGCCATGAAAAAGCCACAACAGAGAATGCCGCAGAACCACAAAGCAGATAGTCCACCAGCCACTGACTTTTGGTAATGAAGAAGAAAAACACCTGGGGAGCTGGAGAGGAAGCTAGCAGATGATGCCATGTTCACCATGTGCCTTTCCACTTGAGATAGAAACCCTGAACTTCATCAGCTTTCTTGAATCAAGGTATCTTTTCCTGGACACCTTAGATTGGACATTTCTATAGACTTGTTTTAATTGGGACATTTTCTTGGTCTTAGAACTGTAAACTGGTAATTTATTAAATTCTCCTTTTTAAAAGCCACTCTGTTTCTTGTATATTGCATTCCAGCAGCTAGCAAACTAGAACAAGCATCATCTACCATCCTTAGGAAACAGATCTAGAAAACTCTTTTCTGAAATCTTCCTTCTAAAATCTCTCTTGGATGGCTAGTAATATGAACTTGCTGGCCAAGTGACTAAGCCCTTTCTATTCCATTCTGAATCAACAAGGGCTGCACTTGAGGATTGGCTTCTGTTCCTACCTTAAGCTGCTTCACAGGTAGGCACCCATGGGTGAAGTGAATATTAAAACTTCTGAGGTCAAGTTTTAAGAGATCTGAAGCTTCAACTGGTGTTGGTAACCAGTGACCATATAAAAACTGTGAGTACTCTGAGATTTTTTGTGTGGAGGTTCTATTTTCATCACTCTTTTTTCCTATATGGATTACTATATAAATTCAATTATGGTGGGATTGTAAATATAAATGTGAAAGATAAAACAATACAGCTTCTAGATAATAACATTGGAAAATATCTTCATGATCTTGAGGAAGACAATACTTTTATAAACACAACACAAATCTTCACTTATTTAAGTCCAACCTTTTTCTAAGATATAGCATGCCATCTTTGTCTTAAATCACATGTCCATATGTGAGTGGGTTAATGTTTTGATGGTATATTAAATTACATTGGTCTATTTGGCTATCCCCTACCTCTGTACTATACAGTTTTAATTACTGTAGCTTTACATAAATTTTGATATCTGAAAGAGTATGCCCTCTGCCCTAGTCTTCCAGCTGCTAAACAAATACCACACAATGGATTGGCCAAAACAACAGAAATTTATTGGCTCACAGTTTTGAGACTAGGAGAGATAGAAAATTGAGACATCGCAAGGTAAGAAGTTATTCCCAAAGACTGGTATTCTGGGTCTGGTTGCTAGTGTGCCCTGGGGTTCCTTGGATTTTTCTGTCAAATGGCTATGTACTTTCCTCTCTCTTCTGAATTCCATTGACTCCTGACTTGTAGCTTCTCATGGCTTGCTCTCCTCATGTCCAATTTCCTTTACTTATAAGAACTTCAGCCATATTGAATTATGGCTCACCCACATTCAGAGGTTAACTAAAAAATAGCATCTTCAAAAGGTCCTTGTAAACAATAGGTTTACACTTACAGGAATGGATTAAAATAAAAAAAACATGTTTTCCTGGGGTACAAAATTCAATCCCTAACATTCTCTCACTTAGTTCTTTTTCCAGGAGAGTCTCAGTCTTGAGCACCAACCAGGGTGAAGAGGTGTCTTTATGGGGAATGGGGACAGGAGGGAAGAATCACCTAGCACAAAATGTCAGAGCTGGAGAGTGGTGAGGAAGAGGACAATGCAGGAATGGGGTCCATGCGGCTCAGAAGAGGCTATCAGAACTTAAACAGGGTGTGAAGAGTATGGAGGCAGCTCAGCACGGTGTCTGAGGCTAAACGGGATGAAAAGAAGTCTCCAGAGAGAGGCATCTTGCTGTGGTATCAGAGCCTGAGCTAGCAAAGAGGGTGTCCCTGAGGAGGAATTGTCTGGCTTGGGGCCTCAGAGTCCAAGCAGTGTGAAGAGGGTGTCCCACCAAGATGGGTGGTCTGGAGTGGAAGGTCAGAGCCCCAGCATGGTGATGAGGACATCCTTGCTGAGTGAATGTCTAGGGTGGGATGTCAAAACCTGAGCAGGTTGAGAAGGGCATCTCCATAGAGGGGCAGCCTGGTGAGGGAGTCAACCCTTAAGTGTGGTAAGGAGAATGTCCACCAGGGGACAGCTGACAAGGAAAATCCTAGAAGAATGGGGGTAAGGAAGCTATCCCCTCAGGGTTGACCCAGCGTGAGGAGTCAACCTCAGGGCTGTGAAGTGGGTGTCCATGAGGAGAGGATGGTCTGGCATCAAGTATCAGATCCTGAACAAGGTAAAGAAGTTAACCATGTGGAAGGTGACCAAAAGAAATCAGAGCCCAAGTGCAGTGAGGCAAAAAAAGTACAAAGTGGAGGTGGCAGCAGCAATAATGGAGCTTGGTTATATATCAGATGGATTGAATGAATAAGTAATTATGTTAAGGATAATTGAAGCCAGTTCTCTCCTTGTCAGAGAAGGGAGTTACAAATAGAGAAAGATAGAAAATGCAAATAAACCCTGTGGTGTTGTATTGGAATTGGAGGAATGGTTATAAACAATAGTTTCTAATATATATGGGTGGATCTATGTGTGTATAAAAATACACATATACAAACCTGAGACCTGCAGTATCTCAATAGCATTATGGGATTGAGAAATCCTTCTTGTTCAAAAGGGGAAAAAGAAATGAAACAAAATGTTTTAGTGGCTAAGAGATTTCAGATAGAGTTGAACGGTCTTTCTAGAGGCTACCCTTGTGCATTATATAGATATTCCTTTTTAATTTCTAGTGTATTAAAATAGCCAGAAGGAAATACCTGAAACTGTTGAACTATAATCCAGGAGCCTTGATTCTTGAAGATTGTGGCTTTTATGATGTGACCATGTGATACTGAAAACCTTGTGACTGACACTCCCTTTAAAATAGTTTATGGGCAGATGAGTAAGAAAATGAAGACAAAATAAATAAATAAGTTATAAGGGTGGATAAGGGGTTTGGGTTGTTTGGGATGTTATTTTTATTTTTTATTTTTTGGAGTAATAAAATCTTCTAAAATTGAATGTGATGATGAATGCACAACTATGTGATGATACTGTGAGCTATTGATTGCATTCTTTGGATGTTTATATGGTGTGTGAATAAATCTCAATAAAATTGCATATAAAAAAGGGAGGAAAAAGTTCTGGATTAAATAATGTAGGGTTTTGAAAATAGACAGTAATTAACATTTTAAAACTTTAACTTATGTGTGAGACTAAAGCAAAAAATATTTATTTAGTACAAAATTTATATTTTGACTAGTGCATTTCCTAATATAACTTATGTGGACAGCTTAATTGAATACCACAAGTACATGGAACCTTGAGTAGGGCATGAGATTTTGTAGGTTTGTTCAGAGTGATGTCTTGATAAATCCCAGAAGGATTTGAACAGTGTATAAAAAAGTATTTGCAAAGTCCCCTTGGGGGGAATTATGTGAAAGGGGGAAAATTCAACTTCCCCACGTGGAGAATTCTTGATAGTCTCACAAGCAGTGGGGACAACCAAAGCAATAGGCTGAGCCCCCAATCTTGGGGTTTGTTCATATGAAATTTAACCCTGCAAAGGATAGGCTAAGCCTACTTAAAATTAGGCCTAAGAGTCACCCCCAAGAGAACCTCTTCTGTTGCTCAGATGTGGCCTCTCTCTCTCCAGCCAACACAACAAGCAAACTCACTGCCCTCCCACTGGCTATGTGGGACATGACTCCCATGGGTGTGGACCTTCCTGGCAATGTGGGACAGTAATCCTAGAATGCGCTGGAACTCAACACCAAGGGATTGAGACAACTTTCTTGACCAAAAGGGGGAAGAGAGAAATGAGACAAAATAAAGTATTCCAAACAGAGTCAAAAGGTTATCCTGGAGGTTATTCTTACCCATTAAATAGATATCACCTTTTTAGTTAAGACATAATGGAGAAGTTGGAGGGAACTGCCTGAAAACGTAGAGCTGTGTTCCAGTAGCCACGTTTCTTGAAGATGATTGTGTAATGATATAGCTTTTGCAATGTGACTGTGTGATTGTGAAAACCTTGTGTCTGATGCTTCTTTTATCTACCTTACGGATAAATGAGTAAAACATATGGATTAAAAATAAACAAATAATAGGGGGAACAAATGTTAAAATAAATTTAGTAGATTGAAATGCTGGTGATTGCTGGGGAGGAGGGGTGGGAGTATAGTATGTATGAATTTTTTTTCTGTTTTCTTTTTATTTATTTTTCTGAACTGGTGCAAATGTTCTAAGAAATGATCATGATGATGAATATACAACTATGTGATAAAAAAAGAATGTTCATATTGTATTTTGATTGGTTTTATTAACAAAAATAAAAATAAAAAAAAAGTTCTGGATTTCAGCTCTGCTATAAAACTGAGGAATGTAATTAACATGCATTTCCAAACAATAGTATTTAAGAAAGAGGTCTGGGCTCACAAGCCTACACACTACTGGAACCATCTTTTCTACCATTCATAGAAAACATGTTTCATTCTACAAGTCAGCTTCAGAATTAATTGACTTACATTCTGCGCTAGTACATCTCCACCATCTAAAATAGAATTCCTCGGATAAATAACATTCAAGCTCTGCAGCCTTTAATTTGAAGTATGTATTCCACATTACAGTCTGGTTTCCATCAATACCATCTAACAAATTAAAATGGCAAGTGCTACTGTTTGTTGACTCTTCGGGGACAGGAGGAGATACTGAAGAGTTGCTTGAATTTATTTCTGCTGACATATTCTACAATGTAATACAAAACTGTTCTAAGATTGATTACACAATCAAGTTGAACTAAAAATGATTAAGTGATTTTTATTTTAAAAACTGGGTTTGGCAACTTAATATAAAATAAGCACCATTTTGGTCTTCTATCTTGAGAACTTGTGACAAATTTAAAAGAAGTGGAAACTTCAAGTCATTAGAGTTAGACAAATACCCATAAATTGTGGAATATTTGTTATATACATTAATACCAAAGCCATGTTGCAAAATCGGAACTTAATTTCCCACTTGAGCTGTGAAAATAATTCATCATCTACAAATTAGAATGACCTAAAAGATCATGGAGACTTAATTACCCAGGAATGAACATTTATATGTAAGGAAACAGACATTTATATTCTATTTCTGTCCCTGGCAACCCTTTTAGCAAAGAGAGAGGATCAGGAAAGACGCAAGGGGGAGTACAATTATTTTATACTTGGCAGTTTCTGATTGAGCTCAAATTAAACAAAATGGCTTTTAAAACATTCTAAATACATGGCAAGAAAGCAATAACACTACACCAAATTAGTGTGGAAATGAAAGATGAACATCCATTTGTTTTAAAAAGTTGTCAGCTTCTTTTCTGATAACTTAGCCAAGCCCTTCCACAGCTGCCCTTTCAAGCTGCTTGGTGGTACACACACGAAATGAGCCTACTGATTTCTCTTGCTTGCTTTCTTAGCAAAATGGTCCTTTTCTATCAGGGCTTTCTGATTACTCTATTTGCATAGCTTTATGTTTCTCAAAGGAACACATACCATGTAGCATATAAATTAGGAATTTTAAAGTATCCATTCATGAACCTTGATTTATGGCAGGACTCCATTTCAACTCTATTCTGGGCATGTCTGAATGCAGTACAAGAGGTGAACTCCACAGAGGCTAGCAGAGAAAGCTCAAAGGAGAGGTCACACAGGCTCCCAAGGTCAGAATGTCTTTGTGAGAATGCCATTTCATCCAGCAGTGAGCACAGCTGCTGTTTTGAGACTGACCACTGTGACTGTGTGATGCTACTTATTCAAGTGTCTCTTGGTGATAGGAAAAGCAGCAACTTGCAACCTGGGATTGCATAAGCCATCTACTCTGCTTTACTCCGGTCTGATCAGCATCAAAATGAATAATGCAATTGAATAATGTAGTTCTCTTTCCATGTCCTACAGTTAAATCGTTTTTCTACTCAAAAACACTTGCTACATTTAGGCAATTTTTTTCAATAATATTCTTTGCACCAAGAATGCTAGCAATGAGTCTCTGAGCATTCACATATAATTTTGTATTCATTATTGATTACTCCATTTATTTCTGTATTTTTACAAAGACAAATTGTATGGGTTTACAATTCCTAAAGCCATTTCATCTTATTTAAACCATTAATATTAAGAAGTACTTGACTCCATAAATCATAAAAACCGAATAGGACATGACCATAACATGCTCTTGGAGGACTCTCTGAAAAATCTGACATTAGTGAAACTGCTCTTCTAACACTTCCATTCTCTCTCTCTTTCTTTTCTTTTTCCATTCTGTTTTCAAAATAAGCAAAATTAGAGGCTCCTGAAAAAAAATCATATTATACTCCTGATGGTCTTGAATATTGAATAATATTGAAGAAAAAAACATTTGCCATAATAAGAGCTCTCTTTTCCATTTCTCCTAGGAAGAAAGCAAGTTACAAATTTGTGGGATTATTGAAAGAGTCTTCCTTACTATTACCATAAATGATATTCAAAGATTGAAATAAAATAAGCAGCTTAGTGGGGATATTCCTGACTAAACTGAAGAGCTGGATTATCTGTCTTAACTCAGAAGAGAGAAGCTTCTAAAATAAAGATATTTCATGGGATGCAAGCAAAGCGTTCTTGGCCATGGAATTAATATTAATAATAAAAAGATGTGTGTTCACAATATTAGAGTTTGGTTTATATATAAAGAATCCTGCTCATGCTGTGCAAGGTTACATCTGTGGGGATTTAGGAAATTTGAAGATGCAGAATGTTGATTCTGAAGGACAAAGGGCCTGATGTTAGAATCTAGATCCTAATATCAGAGTCTAGATCCAGGAAATGTGGAAGCAGCTCACAGTATCTGCCATTAGATGATCTTGAGTATATATATGATAATCCTAGGTGGTCGAAGGAAAGATGCTCCAGCATATAACAATATTTGCATGTCTGGCCACTGGTGTAGGATAAGAGTCAGTTAATGCCACTGCATATTAATCTTCTGTAAAGATTTTAAATGCTTTCTTCCCAGAACCTTTGTCAATGTTGTTTAGGCTGCCTCATTAAATATTGGTGTCGAAAATGTTTATATGATAAGAAATTCTCAACCACATATTTATCAACAAATTTCCAAGTATAATTCAAGAAATGGATGCTTACATGTTATGTTTTTCAGGGTATGTTTACTGCCATAACCAACAACCCCCAAACTGCAGTACCTTAAAGTTTATTTCTCCCTCATGCCAAGTCTAGTAAATGTTCCTGATCGGGCAGCTTCTCCAGGCAATTATTCTTCAAGTGGTCACTTAAGGATCCAGATGTTTCCATCTTATGGCATTGTCATCTTAAACATGTGACTTCCAAGCTTGCCATAGAAGGGGAAGAGAACATGAGGAAGGTGGACTAATGTCTTTCACTACATGTGAAGCACAGCTTCTCGTATTTCACTGGTTAGAACCGCTGATGTGCCCCTACCTAGATTCAAAGGAGGGCTGGTTTCTTCCCAACAACAACTATACACCATGAAAACAGAATTCAGATCTTTGGTGGTCTGGTAGCCACCTCGGCTATACACAGCAGTTCTATTGTAAATTTCTCTAAACTTGCTTGAATTGAAGTGGCAGTTGTTAAGAGCCAGACTGCTTGGCTAGAATCCTGGCTCTGAAATTTACTGACTGTGCAACACTGAAAATATTGCTCAACTCTAACCTTTCTGCTCCTTAGCTACCTCATCTGTAAAATGGGAATAATATTATTCAGAGGTTTGAACAGACTAACTTTAAAGCACTTTGACCTGGCACATGGTTAGCACTCCACAAGTGTTAGCTATTATTATTATTATTCTCACAGAGTCTGCTACAACCACAATTCCTCAGGCAGGTTCGAAAAGTCTCAAGAACCTGCAGCCTTTATTGCAGATTGGCCCAGGGATAGTAGCTGACTCAGGTGGGCATAACTGAATTAATAGGCCAGTATTCTGTCCTGTAAAAGTTGTGTATGTAACACACAGTGTAATCAGTTTGTTGTGGGCCTAGAATTTAAAAAAATGGAAAGGGTAAAATCAGCCAAACACCTATAGAAAATGCAATGATCACAAGCCATGAAACATGGCTTGTGAAACAATAAAAGCCAACCACAGTCAAAAGCTATGACTGGCAAAGGCTAAGAAAGACAATGGAGAGAAGTTAGTTCATTGCTCAGCAGTAGAAAAACAGCTACAGGATGTAGCTGAGTTATCAGAATGGTACAGGACTGTAACATGGATCCATGGCAACATGAGAACACAATGGCAAGAGCCCTTAATAACTAGAATGACCTTCCAGATTCATTCCAGTGTGTGTGTTGATAGAGGGAGAGAGAGTGCTGGCTGTAAAGCAGATATTTGTCTCCCTTCCTTTCCTTTAAATCTCCGTTAAGATTCCATGGCATGTCATTTTGCTTGTGATGTGAAAGAGCATTAACTGTCATCACAACCACTGTGAGTCATTTGGAACTCAGAAAAGAAATTGGTGATTTTCTCAATTCTGATAATGAAAGTGTGGTAGATTGAATTATGTACCCCAGTTTAGACATGCTTTTAATCTTAATCTGCACTCCTTTAAGTATGAACCCATTGTAAGTAGGATGGCTTGAAGATGTTATTTTAAATTAAGGTTTGGCCCAACAGAATAAGGTTGGGTCTTAATGTGAATTACTAGAGTCCTTATAAAGAGAAAGAAACTGGAAACCAAATCAGAGAAAGCCACAGAGAGAAGCCAGAATCCAGAAGTTAGAGGAACCCAAAATAAAAAGGAAAGGAGATCACCTGTGACAAGAAAGCCAACGATGCCCACCAGAGTGTTACCAACCCAGAATGTAAACATGCCAACCAAAAGACAATTTCCATCATATAAGCCAACCCATTGTATGGTATTTGCCTTAGCAGCCTGGAAAACCATGGCAGAGAATACAGTGAACTTCAGTTCACAACACAGGTATTAAAAAAAGTTCTATATCATGGCACTTCCTGGCTCTGAAGCCCCATTCAACCAGGCTTGTGGGAATTTAACTTCATTGCTTCCAATCCTTCCTCTTCCAGATTTGTTCAAAGTTCTGCAATCTTGTGTAGTGCCAAGGCATTGAAGACATGGAAGGAAGGCCCTCAGGTCACAACCCTGAACATCCTCTGCCCACATCATTCCTTCCAACTCGGTTGTTCTCAACTGCTTCTGTACCATGTTTTTGCAGCATGGATATTTTTACTAAGGCTAAGAATTTCCTTTTGCTAAGGGTCTCATGCACCCTGCAGCCATTCCTTTCTGGGCTCAGTCCTGCTCCCTCCTTAGCAATGGTCCCCAAAAGCATGATCCAGAGTTCCATATCCAAAACTCAAGTCCTCTGGCCCCTACTGAGCCTATAGTTTCCCTGCCTGATGAGACAGTTTGAAGCTCATCCCCTTGAAATAAAAGCCAGAAAATTTCCCAAATAACTTCAATATCCATCCTTATTACAGATATCACCTTGAAGAAGAAAGCACAGACTTGGACACCTATTTAAATTAGAGGTAGAAAAAGGAAAAAATAAAGAGACAAGAAAGATAAATATTCAAACTGTTTTTTCATTGTTGTTCTCAATTTCTTTACTTTTTGCCTTGGTTACTATGGAAGCTCAGTTTCAAGTTTTATGCTCAATACACACAGCAATTATAACTCCTTAGAGTTAGAGTATCAACTGTTTTACTTTTCTTAAATTCTAATTTCGAATTACCATCCTCATTTTGTTAATTTTATTACATATATCCTTTTGTAAACAAATATGTTTTCCCATCTATTCAAATCACTATTGATTTTATTAACTAATAAAATTCATTCAGGAGTATGGGTGTACTTAAGGTTCAGGAGGTTGTAGGAGCAGCAACATACTCAAGCTACCAGGACTCAAGGAGATGTGGACATTTTCTGAGGTCCTTGAGGATATCCAGCAGTTTGAGTGGCAGAGTAAGCTTCCAATGAACCCTGTTGTGTGCTCAACCATAACAGAGACCAAGTACACCCTGTGTCTGATTGTCCTGCTCCAGATGACATTAAGAAATTGACCTTCCATTTTTTTCTCCCAACATAATGCCATCTGTTTGGTTAGCATTTCCTTATTCTTGATTTCTTCTTCTTATAGGCTTCTGTCTTAGTTTACTAGGGCTGCCATGACAAATACCACACAATGGGTTGGCTTAACAACAGGAATTTATTGACTCACGCTTTGGGAAGCTAGAATTCCAAAATCAAGGTGTTGACAAAGCCATACTTTCTCCCTGAAGTGCACAGCATGTTGTCACAATCCTTGGGGTTCCTTGGCTTGCATCTCTGCCTCCTGTCACATGGTAATGTTTTTAGTCTCCTCTTGTGGCTTTTTCTGAGTTGTGGCTTCCCTGTGTAAAGCCTCTAGGAATAGATTAGGGTCTACCTTGATTCATTTTGGCCACACCTAAATAGGATCATGGAAGACCTATTCACAATTGAGTCCATACTCTGACTTACCTTAACATATTCAATATACTATCTACACATGGTTCACACCCACAGAAATGTGGATTAAGACTAAGAACATAACTTTTATAGGGGTATGTGATTCAACGTACCACAGCTTCTATTAATTACCTTCTCTCAGTGTTTGTCTTTCAGTTTTTGCTCTTGCTATCAGTTGAACACCCCCTAAAGAAAGGTGATATTCATCGGGCACTTATCCCTGTTTGACAGTTTTCCTAATAGATTAATTTATGGATTGGCTTTCCATGAATCAAATACATACCTATTGTGGCTAAAGTGATGGGGACATTCTATACAATAGGTATATGTAGAAAAAAATGTACTAGAGATAATTGTGTGGAAAAACCTCTTAGAAGGGGCAGTGGGCAGACAGGTATTCTGAGGTTTGACTTACTCAATATTTCTGGTAAAAGTTGGATAAATAAACTAAATATTACTCTCACAATATAAGTTTATACAACTCCTGCTGAAGAGCAATTTGCAAAACATGTTAAAAAAATAAAAATATTCATAACGTTTTCTCCAGTAAGCCTCCTTTTAGGAATGAATTATATGGAAGTAATACAGAAGTGCTATAAAGATTAACATGCAAAAAATCATTTGCAGCATTATTTTCATATGGGCAAATAATAAAAAACATCCTGCAGATATAACAATACTGAAGTGGCTAAATAAATTATGAGTCATAGATATGAAGAATATTAGGTAGTCATTAAAAATCTATCTATAAAGATGCTTTCAGTGATATGGGAGACTGTACATGGTAAAATGTTTTTAAAGCATTTTAAAAGCAGGTTCCAACATTGAGAGGTTATTAGTAATTTTTAAAAATTGTGTAATAACAGTATTGTTACTTTTTTATCTTTTTTGCATGGATAGGCACCGGGAATCAAACCCGGGTCTCCGGCATGGCAAGCGTGACTTCTGCCACTGAGCCACTGTCACACGGTCCTATTGTTACTTTTTAAAAAAAGAGTCCTTATCTGTTAGAGTTATATAGTAAAATATGCATGGATGAAATGAAATGATGTATGGGATTTGCTTTAAAATAATATGAGAGTTCTGGAAAATAAATGCAGATAGAATCAACAAGAATGGTCATAATTTAGTAATTTTGGAGCTGAGCAATGGGTACATAGGGATTTATTGTACAATAAGGTCTCTTTTTGTACGTTTAAAACTCTTCATCATAAAAAAGGTTAAAAAATAAAATGAACCTTTTAAGATAGATGAAATTGAGGAGGTAAGAAAATGTTAATGATTAACTTTTAAAATATATTATTGAACTCCTATCTTAAGAAAGGAAAAAGAAACAAGTTGCAAACTGTCTTCCAGTATGAGTTTAAATATGTAAGAAAAACAATGCATAGAATTGAAGCTAGAAGAAAACATACTACAAATTTAACAATTGTTGCCTTGAAAGATGAGACGATCAATTATTTTGTTTTTCTCTTTTTTTGGTTGTTCCAGTCATTACTGTCCTCTGCCAAAGATGCTGCTGCTAATTCCACTCTAGCACTGGGGAAGTGGATACAGATTTCTATAGAATACTTTGTCCTAGTAAAAGACACTAGCCTTATTCTATTTTTGCCACATCTTAATTGAAACCAGGTTAAAATTTTTAAAGAAGTTTGACTTAAAAAGTGGGGATAAATGAACAGAACAGAACAGAGAGCATGAACAGAAAAAATGACTTAAAACAGCTACATAAACCACATCTACCTTGTGAGCCCTACTGAACCAACTTCCAGCCTCACAACTGACCTGCCTCCCCTCACCAGAACCACTCTAGAGCTCTCTAGATCTTAGAATGCACATGAAACACTCTCAACACCAGAAAAAAGGGAGGTGCTTTCCTCCATCTTCTGCAAAGTCTCCTCTCCCTTAAAGAAGATTTACTTCCTGTAGGGCGAATGACAGGAGAAAGAGAATGTATTCTTTCCATTTATGGATAAAACTCCACCCTCACCTGTACGGTCATGGTTTGTCCCTATAACCTCTATAATGCAATGACCAAAGGGTCCAAATTGGCTCATATCCTTAAATTTGAATTATGTAATCTTAAATATTTTATGCATCATAGACTCTGATATAAAATGTGACTATGCTTTCTATTTGTCTCCCAAGTATTGTGGCACAAATGCCCAAATGGCCCACTTCAAAAGTTCCTCACAGTTCTGATGACAGCTCCCTGATCACTAGATTGTTTTATATATCCACTTGCCCAGCTTCCACTACCTTGTGGATACAAATAAGGTCACATTAAGAAGAATAATCCAGTAGTCACCGTCTCATGCCTTCACAAGCATAATATGGGACTTCAGTTCCCTTTTAGAGGTACTTCAGGCATCTTCAGTGGTTTCTTGCAAAAACATCCTGATTTAGCTCAGTGGACCCTGCTGCCCTTCCACCAATTCAGGGCCTTCTTAGGATCTGATCCTATTATGCTGGCGTGGTAATTTCTGCTGAGTTATACTGATTTTCAGGGAGATTTCTAGATCACCTTAGGGCACCGAGGCTCCTTTAGGCACCAAGTTTCCTTCAGACATTGCTACTGTTCCACCGAGCATATCAGCCTCTGTACCTGCTCTACCAGGTATGGCAGTTCTTACCTGTCTTGGCCACTGCTCCATTTGGCAGTGTCTCTTGCTAAGTTGTGCCACCGTAAAGACAATGAAGGGAGGGGCTTCTCTCCCCTTGGGGTTCAATTCTGGTAGGGGTAATCCAAACCATGATGCTGGTATTTTACAGCCTTCAATGCATCAGCACTTTCTATTTTCACTTACTGTCCATTCTCTCCCTAGGGAAGACAATTAGGGGACTTGTAAATGAAATGGAGCTGAGAGATAGCAACCAGGCTCAGAAACCATTCACAGAAAATGGTTCTTTTTCAACAAAGGCACTTTTATAAACTCAAGCTCACTGTTTCAGACTTGTTCTTTGTTCATGATGATTTCTTTCAAGAGGCAGCATTGCCTTCATGCAAATGGTTGCTGATGGGCCCACCCTACCAGTTTACTAGACATCTTTGCTCAAGTCTGAAACTTACCTATGCTTCAATACTGTTTGATATTTTGTTCCTTCCCAGTTCTACCTGACAGATTAGAAGGTAGTCTTCAAGTAAAGCCATACAAATACATATGCTCTTTCCACCAAAAAAATACAACTGAGGCATCCCTACAGACATTGGCAAACGATAACACAGTGACAGAAAACACTGTGGAATAAGAAAAACAAAACCCACTTCTATCATGTCAGAGCCAACTACTTAGTCTAATACGTTTGATTATAGACTTTTCAGGTTTCAGCAACTTTGCAAAAATTATTTGACAAATAATAAATCATTAAAATCCAGAATCTTAGGTTAATTTAAAAAGATGTCAGTAATTCAAAGGACGGAAGAACAAAGAAAATAAAGACTAAATTTATCATAATAACACATGGAACGTGACAAAATTATATTTTCTTAGACCAAGTTATCTATCTAAATTGAAAAAAATTAATTAAATAGAGAAAATATAATGAGATATTGAACTAGATCTGTTGAGGATATATCAGAAGTGTTTATTGAGGATTTAGGAATGGTTTACCATGAGCTAGGCAAAAGTTAATTGCAAATGTGATTGTAATAAATCACTAATATAACTGATTAGACTGTTTTATTATCACAAGAATAATGGATTTATTGATGAATATATATTTTTCTCAATTGAAATTTGAGATCAGGAGCTGATTTTTTTTTACCAAAAAAGTGTGGTGAGTTGTCTTACTCTTATGGTAAATGTACCCATGTCAATGAGGTCTATTCATAAAAAATTTTAATGTAATTTTATTGAGATGTATTCACACACCATACAATCCATCCAAAGTATATAATCCATGGTTCACAGTAACAACACATATTTGTGTATTCATCATGACAGTCATTTTTAGAACATTTGCATTACTCCAGAAAAAGAAATAAAAAGAAAAATGAAGACCCCAAACATCCCATACTCTTTAACCCTCCTTCTTATTGACCACTAGTATTACATCATACCCAAGTTTTAAGACTTACAATGGAGGTAGTGTAGTATTGACAGAGAAAGAGCAGAACATCCAGAAATAGATCCATACAAACACAGGCAACTGATTTTCTTTTTTGGTTATATAGTTATACAATCATGATCAAAGATCAAGGCTACTGGATTATAGCTCAAAAGTGTCCATTATTTCCTTCTGGCTATTCTAAAACACTAGACACTAAAAAGAAATATTTATATAATGAGCCAGAAGTCACAGTCATTTGTTAAATCCTAATTTCTCAGTTACATCTCCTCCCTGTCATTTGATCTTTCTCTCAATCTTCACAGATACCTGAGCAAAGACCACCTTACCTTCTTTGTGCTGGAAAGGGTGTTGACCATATGGAGTAGAGGAATGAAACTGGCTGATGGCCTTGGAGAGACTCTCACCTCTGCGCTGAAGGACTTATCTGGCATAGGAACAATCTAGAGGCCTTAAGTTTCTGAAAAAATAAACTTGACTTCCGGAGAAGATGGCGGCTTAGTAAGACGCGCGGGTCTTAGTTCCTCCTCCAGAAAAGCAACTAAAGAAACAGAAACAATACGAAACAGCTCCCGGAGTCACGACAGAGACCAAAAAGACAGCGTACCCCATTCTGGAACAGCTGAACGGGCAGGGAGAATCTGCTGCGGTGAGATACCCGAGGGGCACGCGTTTTCCCGGCCGGGGCGGCTGGCGACTGGGGTCCCCTCCACGCACGTGGCTCCCCGGTCTGACTGGGAACGTTGGATAGCGGGGCCCTCCTGTCACGCTTGGCGTTTCGGGCCAGCTGGGCAATTAGGACCGGCACTTTCCCAAGCCGCGGCGGCCAGCGACCCCCACCTCCACGCGCGGTTTCCCGGCCGACTGCCGTGCAGACAGACGAGCGCCACGAGCGCCACCTACTGGGCAGGAAAAGAAAAACAGAGCCCAGAGATTTCACAGAAAAAGCTTTCAACCAGCTGGGTCCCACACCCAGGGAAATCTGATCAAATGCCCAGACACCAGCAGAAAATAATGGATGACGCTCGGAAAATTGAAGATATGGCCCAATCAAAGGAACAAACCAATAGTTCAAATGAGATACAGGAGCTGAGACAACTAATGCTGAATATACGAACAGAAATGGAAAAACTCTTCAAAAACCAAATCAATAAATTGAGAGAGGACATGAAGAAGACATGGGCTGAACAAAAAGAAGAAATAGAAAATCTGAAAAAACAAATCACAGAACTTATGGGAGTGAAGGACAAAGAAGAAAAAATGGAAAAAACAATGGATACCTACAATGGTAGATCTAAAGAGACAGAAGCTACAATTAGTGAACTGGAGGATGGAACATCTGAATTCCAAAAAGAAACAGAAACTATAGGGAAAAGAATGGAAAAACTTGAGCAGGGGATCAGGGAACTGAATGACAATATGAAGCGTACAAATATACGTGTTGTGGGTGTCCCAGAAGGAGAAGAGAAGGGAAAAGGAGGAGAAAAACTAATGGAAGAAATTATCACTGAAAATTTCCCAACTCTTATGAAAGACCTAAATTTGCAGATCCAAGAAGTGCAGCGCACCCCAAAGAGAATAGACCCAAATAGGCATTCTCCAAGACACTTACTAGTTAGAATGTCAGAGGTCAAAGAGAAAGAGAGGATCTTGAAAGCAGCAAGAGAAAAACAATCTGTCACATAAAAGGGAAACCCAATAAGACTATGTGTAGATTTCTCAGCAGAAACCATGGAAGCTAGAAGACAGTGGGATGATATATTTAAATTACTAAAAGAGAAAAACTGCCAACCAAGACTCCTATATCCAGCAAAACTGTCCTTCAAAAATGAAGGAGAAATTAAAACATTTATAGACAAAAAGTCACTGAGAGAATTTGTGACCAAGAGACCAGCTCTGCAAGAAATACTAAAGGGAGCACTAGAGTCAAATATGAAAAGACAGAAGAGAGAGGTATGGAGTAAAGTGTAGAAAGAAGGAAAATCAGATATGATATATATAATACAAAAGCCAAAATGGTAGAGGAAAATATTATCCAAACAGTAATAATACTAAAAGTTAATGGACTGAATTTCCCAATCAAAAGACATAGAATGGCAGAATGGATTACGACCCAGCAATACCACTGCTAGGTATCTACTCAAAGGACTTAAGGGCAAAGACAAAAGGGCAAAAACACACCAGTGTTTATAGCAGCATTATCTACAATTGCAAAGAGATGGAAACAGCCAAAATGTTCATCAACAGACGAGTGGCTAAACAAACTGTGGCGTATACCTACGATGGAATATTATGCAGCTTTAAGACAGACTAAACTTATGAAGCATGTAGTAACATGGATGGACCTAGAGAACATTATGCTGAGTGAGTCTAGCCCAAAACTAAAGGACAAATACTGTAAGGTCCCACTGATGTGAACCGACATTCGAGAATCAGCTTGGAATATATCATTGGTAACAGAGACCAGCAGGAGTTAGAAACAGGGTAAGATAATGGGTAATTGGAGCTGAAGGGATACAGACTGTGCAACAGGACTAGATACAAAAACTCAAAAATGGACAGCACAATAATACCTAAGTGTAATGTAACTAGGTTGGAACACTGAATGAAGCTGCACCTGAAATATGGTTTTTTGTTTGTTTGTTTGTGTGTTTGTATCTTTTGTTTTGTTTTTTTCTTTTTCCTTTATATATATATATATTATTAGTATTATTATTTTAATTCTCTTCTCTATATTAACATTCTATATCTTTTTCTGCTGCTTTGCTAGTTCTTTTCCTAAATCGATGCAAATGTACTAAGAAATGATGATCATACATCTATGTGATGATACTAAGAATTACTGAGTGCATTTGTAGAATGGAATGATTTCTAAATGTTGTGTTAATTTCTTTTCTTTTTTTGATTAATAAAAAAATTAAAAAAAAAATAAACTTATTAAGGAAAACTTTTATAGAGATGCAGATAGAAACCAAGACACTCCCTAGGGTTTTCAGGAATACTGTTGGTTGGGACTTAGCATATTGTGGTAATTTGCAATACCTAGTAAAGCTTGCATAAGAGTAATCTCCAGAATGACCTCTCAACTCTATTTGAAATTTCTTAGCCACTGAAACTTTATTCTGTTCCATTTCTTTTTCCCCTTTTGGTCAAGAACACATTTTCAATCCCACAACGCTAAGGCCAGGCTCATCCCTGGGAGATATCCCACATTACCTGGAGACTTACCCTCCTGGGAGTCATGCCCCACATGAGGGGGAGATTAATGAGTTAATTTGCAGAGTTGGCTTAAAGAGAGAGGCCACAACTGAGCAAGAAAGAGGTTCTTTGGGGGTCACTCTGAAGCATTATTACATGCAGGCCTAGCTTCTCCTTTGCAGAAAAAAGTTTCATAAGGGCAAGTCTCAAGATTGAGGGTTTGGCTTATTAAATTGTGAATCCTTAGTACCTGAGAGAATATCAGGAATTTCCCAGATGAAGAAGTTTATTAGTGCCCATTTTCCCTCAGAACCTCAGGGGGACTTTGCAAATACTTTTTTATTTTCTGCCCAAAATACTCAAGAATGTATTGAGGTATTAGATTAACCTGTACAAAATAAGAGGATCTCATTCCCTACCATGTATTTAGGTTGTTTAAATAAACTGACCAGATAGGTTAAATTGGATAGTAAGCTATAGAAATTTTAAGTTTTGTAGATTATTTTAAATTGAGTTTATTTATTTTCTGGATTCTATGGCTCTTGTTTTTTGTTTGCTTGCTTGTTTTTTAATATCTGTACCATTTTTAGAAGAGTATGTTTTCATAGTATACACTTCAAAATAGTTTGATAAAAGAATGAGCACATGAATGATTGGTGTGGGTAAAAGAAGGAATTTTTCCCTTAAATATTTTAGTCATTTTTTTTTGAGGCAGCATGGTGAAATGGCTAGGCACACAGGCTTGAGCCAGACTGTCTTAGTTTGCCAGGGCTGCTATGATAAACCCCACAAACTGGCTGGCTTAAACAGTAAGAATTTATTATCTCACAGTTTTTATGGCTAAGGGCCCAATATCAAGGTAATGGCAGCCCATGTTTCCTTGATATCTGCAGTGTTCTAGTAGTGGTTCAATCTCTGCTTCCATCAGATGACAGTTGGGCTCTTTCTGTCTCCTACACTGTTTTTTACTTTCATGTCCAACTTCCTTTACTTAGGACTTGTGATAGTTTGGAGCTGTTATGTGCCCCCCGAAAAGGCTATGTTCTTTTGATCCATTCTTATAGGTGCAGACTTACTGTGGGTAGGACCTTTTGGTTGGGTTATTTCAATCGAGAGGTGACCCAGCCCATTCAGGTAAATCTTAATCCTTTAGGGGAGTCCTTTATGAGAAGATAAAAGAGAGGAAAGCCCCTGGAAGAGCAGAAAGAGAAATGCCCCGGAAATGCTAAGTGAGAACCCATAGATGTTCAGTGAGGAAGTCACTGGAGTCAGAAGCTGAAAGCAGGAGAACCCAGGAGTGAATGACCAGCAGATTCCGGCCATGCATTTCCCATGTGACAGAAGATCCCTGAATGCCAGCAGCCTTTCTTCAGAGAAGGTATCTTCTCCCTGATACCTTAATTTGGACATATTCATGGCCTCAGAACTGTAAATTTGTAAACTAATATACCCCCATTGTAAAAACCAATCCATTTCTGGTTTACATTGTATTCCAGCAGTTTTAACAAATTGAAACAGGTTTACAGTTTTTGGATTTAAGCTACTGTCATTCAATTTGGCTATGCTTTAACTAATAACATATCCAAAGATCATATTTACAAGTGGGCTCACACTCATAGGACTGGGGATGAGTACTTGCACATATCTTTTATGGGACACATGATTCAACCCCCAATGCCTACCATCTGAGTTCAAATTCTGACTCTGTACTTAATAAGCAGCGTGAACCTCTATAGGGCATTTAATATCCCTGTGCCTCAGTTTCCTCACCTAGAAAATGAGAATAATAATGGTGCCTAGCTCATAATACTTTTCATATTAAAAAATTAAAATATATTTCTAATTTGTAAAGGGTCTTCCAGATAAAGAAGAATTAGGACTAAACTGAAGGAATAGCCAATAGAGAGACAAGGCATATTAGCAGTTAAAAACATAATCTCTGAGCAAGACTGCTTGGGCTTATATCAAAAATCATAAGTCCAAGACCTACAAAGTCTGCCCATGCCATCAGATTTCTCCCCCTCTTTCCTAAACAGCAGAAGAGTAATAAGCTTAATAGCCAATGCCTACTGGTCCATGACTGTGCACCAGCTACCCTTTTAAACATGTTACAGCATTAACATTTAGTTCTCACAATAAACTCATTTTGCAGATGAGAAAATCGAGACACAGAAAAGCCCAAGGGCACACAGCCTGTAAGCAACAGAATTCAACCAGGCAACCTGACTCCAGAAGCTAGGTAAATAAAAACTACATACTCAATTATAGTGATTATTATGACAAAGAGAATGTACACTTTCCTTGGGCTAATATTATGGGAGGCCTTAACAGTTCCCAGGTAAAGAGGATTTTCAGTGACAGAGAATTCACCAACAATATTTTTGGAGCAAAAAACAGACTTGGATAGAATTGTTCATTGACACAACTATGGAAAAACCCTATAATAATAAATATATAAACTAATCAAAACAAAGAAAAGAACATATGGCACAAATGGATAAAAAGTCTAGAAAACATAAAATTAGATTCTTGCAAAATCCATTACACCAAAAAAAAAATCTAAATAATTTAAAGATTTAAACGTAAGATGTAAAAACATAGAACCACATAAGAAGAATAAAAAGACACATTCTTAGAATAGAAAAGAGTTCCTAAATAAAAAGTAAACTCAGAAGTCATAAAAGATAAGACTGATAAAATTAATCACATAACCTTTTTAAGAATTCTTGCATGGAAAAGATCATCGAAAGTTACGAAAAATGAGAAACTATGAACTGGAAAAAACATTTGCAATTTATATCAGAAAGGGGTGATTTCCTTAATATATAAAGAGCTTCTGAAATCAATAATAAAAATGACCTGAGTGGTGCAAGGGCAGCTCAATAGTAGAATTCTCGCCTGCCATGAAGGAGACCCAGGTTCAATTCTTGGACCCTGCACTTTCCCCTCCTCCAGAAAAAAAAAAAACCTACTTTTTAAACCTTACCATCAGGGAATCCCCTGATACTGTATCAAATGTTAGGGATTTTGAGGCTCACTCTTGCGAAGCTTATGTAGGTAGCATAGAAGCTTAACCTACCTATACATATACCTAAGAGTTACTTCTGGAGGACCTCTTCTGTTGCTCAGATGTGGCCTCATTCTCTGTAAGCCCAACTCTGTAATTGAAATCATTACCCTCCCCTCTACATGGGGCATGACATCCAGGGGTGAAACTTTCTGTGACAGCGTAGGAGATAACACCCAGGGATGAGTCTGACCTTGATACCATGGGATCAACAATTCCATCCTGACCAAAAAGGGGAAAAGAAGTGTAACTAATAAAGTATCAGTGGCTGGGAGAGTTCAAATAGAGTTGTGAGGTTACTCTGGAGGTTGCTCTTATGCAAGCTTCAGTTAGACATTGCTACCTATCATAACTTGCCAACCCCCAACCAAACTATTCCCCAACCAATCCTAAAGAAAGCCTAGGGCAATATACAAGATTTCTACAGAATTTGCATGCATTAGGATAACTTTCCAGAAACCTGCAACCTCCAGATAATTCAGGACAACCAGATAAGTCCTGAAATCTAGAGGGCCCAGCCTCTCCAGAACATCAGCTAGTTCCATCTCTGTACCCCATATTATTGACAGCCCCTTCCAGCATGAAAAAGTTAGAATGGCCATAGCTCAAATACCCCTGAAGAGTGGGATAGAAAGATCAACAATGAAGGTAGAGTTATACAGTGCAGGTAGGGTTTAACAAACAAATATGATTGTTGAATCATTAAATTGATATTTCTTTTAGTTTCCAGTATGTTAGAGTAGCTGAAAGTAAAAACCTAAAATTGTGGAATTGTAACCCATAGCAAACTCTGAAATCCATCCTACAACTAATTGTTGTACTGTGCTTTGAACTTTATTGCTTTTTTGTATATATGTAATTTTTTACAAAAAAGAAAAAAAAGTTGATACTGATGATAAAAAAAATATTTATTCCTTCCGGCCTCCTATATTCTGAAGCAGCTAGAAGGAAAATCTAAGATGACGGTATGTTAGCCCATGACAAACTCTGAGATCTATCCTGTAACTACTTGCTGAAGAGTGCTTTGAAAACTATTGCTTTTGTCTTTCTTTATTTTGTATATATGTTATATTATACAATAAAAAAAGTTTTTAAAAAATGACCTAACAACCCAACAAAGAAATGGATATGAACAGACATTTCATAAAACAAGAAGTTATATATGGCTCAAACAAATGAAAAAATACTTAACCTCAATAATAATAAGAGACAAACTAAAACAAAATTAAATATCATGAAATTAGCAAAGCACAAAGTTTGGTAACTTACTTTATTTGTGAGGGCATGGAGATGCAGACACTGCCAATACAAGAGTATTAATTAGTTCAATTTCTTCCCAAGGCATTTTTACAGTATCTATCAAAATCACATGTGAACATATACTTTTACCTAACAATTCCTCTTCTAAAATCTATTCATAGATACATTCACTAGTGAAAGTGACTTATGTATATGGAAATTTATTGAACCATTCTTTGCATTAGAAAAAGGTTTTTAAAAAACAAAAATGTAAAAGGTGCTAGGATACTGTCTAAATAAATTTCACTTCACAGGTAAAATATATAATTTGCAGTGAATGAAAAGAGTGAGGAGGATCTATATGTAGCTGTATGGAGGGATCATCTATAAATATTATGTGAAAAAAGTAACATAAACAACTATATATAGTATACTCCCATTTTGGTGTACATATATTTTTAGTATACACTCACACACACGAGTTTACATTTGAATAGGCATGGCAGGTTGGTGGAAGGCAAAATACTAGCATACAAGAAAGAGGGAAACAAGGTGGTTGGAGAACAGAGATAGAGAGGAATTTATTCTTTATTATGTTTTCATTTGTATTTTTCCTATTTTGTATCATATGTATGGATTTCCTATTCCACAAAATCATTATTTATTTTGGAGAGCTATAACAACTATTAAATATGCATTCATATGCTCATATGTGTACACACACACACATAAATGTTAATATTTATTATCCAAGATAACTACACTAAAGACACTGTTATGCAAATGGTAAGAACCAAAAGGCCCTGAAAAAGCTTCAAGACTTAGTAAGCTGTTATAAAAAAATGCACGAAATGACCAGGAGATGGAATTTTACTGACATTCCAAAAAACAAATAATAGTAAGCCTAAGTAATGGAAATGCGTTTGGGCCTCTAGTGACTTCAGAAGCTCTGCACACTGGTCTTTTGCCATTTATATAACTAATATCTACATGTCTGCTTCTTCTGAGCGTATCTGCATCTCTTCTAGTAGGTTTCTTCACTTTCTACTTTATAACTTGTAAACATTCAACAGTTTCTGCTACCTAAAACATTCTGCTTTTCTATAGCTTTATCTTAGGGATGTTTTTTGCTACAACTCACTGCTAAATCTGGCTTCAATAATAAGGAGATTTGCTATCAATGTTAACTAGTATTCAAGTTAAGATTGCTATAGGGGGCCGCAGTCACTGAGCCACCACCAAGGATTCAGCAGCAGCTTACCCTGGAGCCCGCTAGCTTCCCTACGCTCTGTTCCTGCAGCCTGCCTTCTCCCGCCACCGCCTCCCTCAGGCTGTTTGCACCAAGGAAAAGGACTCATGTTGTACGTCCCCCATCCAGAATCTCCATGCTTTCCACCCCTTTGCTGATGCAAGTAAGGGTGGTCTGCTTCCTGCTGGGACCGAGGATTATATCCATATAAGAATTCAACAGAGAAATGGCAGGAAGACCCTTACCATTGTCTAGAGGATTGCTGATGATTAAGATGAATAGAAACTAGTGAAGGCATTCGTGCTTGTTTGAAAGGATCATGTGCCCTAGAAAACCCATATTTTAATCTTGATCCAATTTTGTGGGTGCAACCATTTCTTTTAATCCCTATTCAGCACTACAGGCTGGAAATTTGATTAGATTATCTCCACGGAGTCTAACTTGTGGGTATTAACTTTGGCATGAGGGAAATGTGACTCCATTCATTTCAGGTGGGTCTTGATTACTTTACTGGAATCCTTTAAAAACAGGAAACATTTTGGTGAAAGCTTGAGAATGATGAGAGAGCCACGAGAACCATGAAAGCCCTGGTAGTCAGAGACCTTTGGATATGAAGAAGGAAAATGCCCCAGGGGGAGCTTCATGAAAAAAGAAGCCTGGAGAGAAAGCTAGCAGACATCGCCATGTTTGCCATGTGCCTTTCCAGTTGAGAGAGAAACCCTGAACTTCATCGGCCTTTCTTGGGCAAAGGTACCCTCTTGTTGGTGCCTTAATTTGGACATTTTTATAGCTTTGCTTTATTTGGGATATTTCCATGGCCTTGGAACTTTAAGCTCGCAATTTGGTAAATTCCCCCTTTTAAAAGCCATTCTGTTGCTGGTATATTGCTTTTCAACAGCTAGCAAACTAGCGCAGCATTTAAGAAGAAATTTGCCTGCAATGGTACTATAATTGAGCATCCAGAATATGAAGAAGTCATTCAGCTACAGGGTGACCAGTGCAAGGACATATGCCAATTCTTGTAGAGATTGGAATGACTAAGGACGATCAGCTAAAGTTTCATTGGATTTTAAGTGCTTGTGGCTCACTGAAGCTTAAGTCAGGATCTCCTAGAAATGAGTAGAAAATTTCCCTTCTGTCCCTTGTCACAGTTTAAAAACCGCACAGCTTGTATAATGTAGTTAAGCTTTTAGCTTGGTCTAGTGCAACTCCTTCATGCAATAAACTGAAAAGAGTCATGAAAAAAAAAAAGATTGCTGTAAGTGCACTCAGGGAAATCAACAGCTCAATAGTTAAGGCTACAAGAGTCCTCCACTTCTCTATTCGGCATTCCTACATTTCTTCCTTCATTTTATCTTATACAAAAGCTTATTCCCTATGGTTACCAGATGGCTGCAGTGGTTTAAGTACTCATGCGCAGAGGCTATACCATGTAGCGAGACAAATCTTGGCTCTTTAGAATCACTTACCTAGGAGTAAGGAACTCTTCCCAGAAGCCCTCTAGTGGACATCCCCTTAATGTCTCCTTGGCTAGGTTTGGAAGACCTATCCAGTCCTAACTTCCCTGGAGAAGGTAATGGGATTGCCATGAATAGGTGAGACCAGTGGCTGTTCACTGAGGGTGATTTTGCCCCCACAGGGAATACCTAACAATATCTAGAAACATTTTTGGTTATCACAACTTGGGAAAGAGGTGCTACTTGCATCAAGTGGGTAAAAGTAAGGGATACTGCTAAACATCCTACCATGCACTGAACAGTCCCCCACAACCAAGAATTATCTGGCCCAAAATATCAGTAGTTTAGATTTACTGACAGACTAATCATTTTGGAGGGATCAGTGTTTGGTAGTCATCCACCTTCTTTTCGTCAATAACCTTGACTTGCACAAAGTTAAGTTCCTGAGTGCATCCTTTCTGTTAGGGCTCCCCTTCTATCTTCCTGCAGTGGGACTTGTGCCTCCATTTATGGCTAGAGGAAGGGGAACTCTGAGCAGGTTCCAGGAGGGACACATGTTTAGGTAGGAGAAGAATAGATCCCCAAAAGAAGAGATTTCCTGTTTCAGAAGAAAAAGAAAGCAGAGCTAGACAAACAAATGCTAAAGGTGTCTACAACACTAAGATCGTGGGAAAGAGGAGAGAGGACATTTGAGATTATTAAAAGAATTGTTAAAATTTGATTTACCACATGTGAAGGATGGGAGAGAGATAGTCATTGAAATGATAATGATGAGATTTCTAGAAAGATAGTGACTGGAAGATGAATTTATCATTGACTAGGGTAAGGAATTCAGGAAAGGAACATGTTTGGTGATGCAGAAATTAGAATAATTTTGGACTCCATTTACCTTCAGTAGCATTCAAAGAGAAGCAAGTATCAAAAGAATCCATGCCTTTGTTCCATAACAACCTGAAACAGAAATTCTTTGTCCAGTGTTACTGGACAAAGGACATGGATTCTTTTGCCTGATGTGCTCAACAACCAATTCCTGAGACACGGGAGTGTCAAAGAGAGAAAGAGTTTATTACTAGGTCTCGCAGCCCAAAATCTGTCTCCCTGAACTGCAGTAATTTTGATAGTTTTATTAGAGAAAAGATAGGCAGGGTTTAGAATAATGAGCAGTGGCTCCAGATGATGTAATTAGAGGTGGTTTAATTAGTGAGCATACACAGATTGATTACATGCTTAGTCACAGAACATATGTAAGAAAATGATGGAATGAGCTCTAGGTGACTTGTTGGTTAAAGTCTAAGCTTACTGTGCATGTCAGGTGGGCCCATTTTGGTTAGATCCAGTCTCAGTTATCAAGATAATTTTAGACTTGGGGTGGGTTAGTTCTGGGCTGACCCAAGACCCTTCATTAATAAACATTAGGGGTACAAACCTTTAAAAAAATTTTTTTAGAGTCTTGTAAAAAAGGTTTTTAGAGTCTTGTAAAGTTGACTCTAAAGTTGAAAAACTGGATAAATGAGTACCAATGAAGGTTAGTCACACAGATTTTACAATCACAGGGGCAGAAGATAAGGGCTATACCATCATTATCAGAGATCAAGGAAGCTGGATTACAATTTAGAGATTTTAGGTATTTCCCTCTGTCTACTTGAATATACCAGAAAGCAAAAAGGAATATCTATATGATTCAGTAATCAAAATCATCCTTTAAATGCTGATTTCTCAGTTACATTAAGCACTAACTCCCCATTTCCTCCTTCCTCCAGCCCCTGTAAACTCTAATCTACTTTCTGTCCCTGTGCATTTCCAGCCAACTTTCTCTTGCCTCCCATTCCCCTTCACTTATTTTTCTTTCTTATCTTTTAGACTGGAATGTACTTGCAGGTTACATATGACCTCATTTCAGTGCCTTACCAATTTCGTCAGCTCAGGTGTTATATCCCTTGCAGATACTTTTCTCTCAGAGAACAGCTGTTCTCTCTTCATTGCAAACCCTCAGAATCCGTGACCATTATATACTATGCATTCTGGCGCATTTTTCATCACACATGACACCCCTATATTAGTTTTCCAGTAAGTAATAACTTCCTATTACAATCTCCTAAAAACTCCTAAGGAATCCTGGAAAAATATCTTTGTTTACTATTCATTTATAAGCTTTGAAATACTACAAATGTACATAAACTCATAATAATTTCAAACGCTATAGAAGTATTAAAAATGAAAGCATCTCTATGACCCCTTACTACTGCACACTTCCCTGAGACAGTCATTGTTAGTATATTGTTATTTCCTTCTGGATATTTTCATATTGTTGCTCTTCCAAAAAGTGCTTTAGCTTGTATTCTATTGTTATTAGAGTACATTCATCTTTGTAATATCTAGGTTGGTCAATCCGTCTAATTATCCATCTATGTGTGATCTTAAGCTATTGTCGTGGGTTTTCTTCTACAGCAAAGTCGTTTAGCAGCACATCGCATCTTTTACTTTTCTAGAAATTGCTCTCTCCTCCCCTCCAATTCTCTGACTTACATAGGAGCTACTAAGTTCTTACAAATGCTAACTCCCAGGCATAATGGACAGGTCCAAAAGTAAACATTTAATCTAAGTTAGGCTGATCATCACACTCCATTCTGCTGGACTTTGTTGACTGGTCCAGGTGTGGGCACCTGACCCAGGACTCTTTCTTCCCTGGATTCTTTAATATAGGACCATATGAGCAGTCCTATTCTGGTAGCAAGGCCAGTAGTATGTCAGTAAGGTTTAGAGTTTTTGGCAGCCATGTTCCCTGTAATATGGAGAAAGTCAGTGCGTAGTGAGAGAAAAAGAGGAAGACATGCAGCACACAGAAGAAAAGTCCAAATAAAAAACCTTCTGAAGTCATTTAAGTTCCCTCTTCTTAAGATTTGATTCTATTCATGTCTTTCTTCCAATTCACAAGCAATCTTCCAATAATTCCCTTCTTTACATTTAACCTAGGTTCCTAAGTAACATATTCTTTTTGATTTCTTAGAGGAGCCTCCCATTTCCTCCCTCCCATATCTGAAATATTACTTCATGTAGGTGGTGTTATAGGTTAAATTATGAGACCCAAAAGTCTCTTCAAATCCTACCTTTTGGTCCCTTGAATATGACTTTATTTAGAAAATAAAGGTCTTTGAAGATGTGATTATTTAAAATGAGGACAAGCTGGATTAGGGTATGTGCTGGTTTGAAACTGTCATGTACTCCAGAGTAGCCATGTTCTTTAATGTTCCCCCAATATTGCTGGGTGAGATCTTTTTTATTGCTTCCATGGAGATGTGACTCACCCAATTGTGGGTGGTAACTTTTGTTTAGGCGGTTTCCATGGAGATGTGTCATTACCCATTTAGGGTGAGGTTGCTTACCAGAGTCCTTTAAGAGGGAACCATTTCAGAAAAAGCTGCACTACCAACAGAGCCCACACAGCCAGAGACCTTTGAAGAAGAATGAAGAATGAAGAAGAATGAAGAATGCCGTCAGGGAAGATGTCTGAAATGAGAAGCCAGAGACCCCAGTAAATGCCAACCATGTGTCTTCCAGCTGGCAGAGGTGTTCCAGACCCCTCCACCTTCCTTGAGTCAAGGTATTTTTCTCTGAATGCCTTAGTTTGGATATTTTTATAGCCTTAGAACTTTAAACTTGTAACTTAAGAAATTCCATTTTTAAAAGCCATTCCATTTCCGGTATATTGCATTCTGGCAACTTTAACAACTTAAGCAGAGTGGTCCCTAGTCTGATATGGCAAGATGTCTTTATAAGATTGAAATATGGACACAGACTTAAGAGAAGAAACCCAAATGATGGTGGTGGTAGGGATTGAAGTGCTGCAGCTGCAAGATGCAAGAATACCAAGGATTGCCAGCAAACCACCAGAAGGTAGGAAGAGGCAACAAAGAGTTCTCCCCCACAGGTTTCAGAGGAAGCATGGCCCTGCTTACACCTTGATTTCATACTTCTGGTTCCAGAACTGTTAGACAATACATTTCTGCTATTTTAAGCCACCCAGTTTGTAGTATTTTGTTGTGGCAGTGTAGGAAATTAACATAGGTGGTTACAACATTTTGAGGTTATACAGGCTAATCTGAATTTTATTTTCACTAATAGGATCTTTAAATGTTGTAAATATGAGATGTTATTTATTCAGGGTATATCTATGGAGAATCAGCTATATTATCATATATATAGCTTCCTTGTTACCAGTAAATGGGTGACAATATGCAATGGTGTAATGAGCTACAAATCACCAAATTTAAGTAAGAGTCATGTGAATAATTCCCTCTTCTTACATAACTGCTAAATTTTCATAGTTTTTCAACAATTCTGTTCACAGTCTCTTGATGAGTCCCATGTCATATTAACTACTGGTATTCAGACTAGTAATTTCATTTGTACTATGACAGATTCTGACAAAGTATCTCAACATTAATTCCTTGAAAATTTTCTTGAAATTGGCAAACAGCAGTCATTTTAATTCAGAGATTATAACTAACTCTTGCAGGTTACATATGACCAATAATACATAAATAGATTTTTAAAGGTTCAATGTTAAGGAAAGATGCTTTAGTACCATTGGGGAAGGGGAAGGAAAGTATCATCAGGGAGGAATATAAAAGAGGTTGCAACAATAGCTGGAACACATTATTTAACATTGAAGAAGGTGGGTTAAGGGTGCAGGAGACTACCCTGTATATTTCTTTACAACTTCCTGTGAATATAAAATTATTTCAAAACATTAAAAAATCTGAATTAAATAAGACAAAATGGTAGCATTTGTTAAATCTGGGTATGGGTACATAAGAGTTGTTGTATTTGCCTATATTTTCCATATGTTTAAAATATTTTTTTCTTTCCTTCCTTCCTCCCTTTTTAAGAGTCCAATGTGATATGGATTAAAAATAAATAAATAATGGGGGAACAAATGTTAAAATAAATTTAGTAGATTGAAATGCTGGTGATCGGTGAAGGGGAGGGGAAGGGGTATGGTATGTATGAATTTTTTTGTTTTCTTTTTGTTGCTTTTTCTGAATTGATGTGGATGTTCTGAGAAGTGATCATGATGAACATACAAGTATGTGATGATAGTGTGAGTTATTGATTATATAACAAGAACAGAATGATCATATATAAGAATGTTTGTGTTTGTATGTGGTTATGTATCATAAATAAAAAATAAATTAATTTTAAAAAAAGAGTCCAATGTGAGTAAGAGTCCAACTCTATCTTAAGTTGGTGACTCCAAGATATTATTTTTAGATGAATATTCTAATGTCATTCAAGTGGGAAAGTCTTGCCTTAGCAGTGAGGACTAGAATTTAATGGTGGGGAGAGGGGACAACAGAGTCAGTTTGTCTGAAAACTGAATTTTTACTTGTTCTCAATCCAAGAAAAAATACTAGAGACATTATAAATAACATATTGAGTATAATTGCAAGAGGTTAACATTTCAAATATACAGATGAATAAGCTTATTCATCCACATATAATAATATTTGGGTACATTCTCAAGCTGTATTATCCTAAACAGCAATGGTTATCCTTTTGTTCAGAACATATGAATTATCTATATAGTCATGTTCTAGTTTGCTAGCTGCCAGAATGCAATATACCAGAAACAGAATGGCTTTTAAAAAGGGAAATTTAATAAGTTGCCAGTTTACAGTTCTAAGGCCGAGGAAATGTTCCAGTTAAAACAAGTCTATAGAAGTGTCCAATCTAAGGCACCCAGGGAAAGATTCCTTGGTTCAAGAAGGCCGATGAAGTTCAGGGTTTCTCTCTCAAGTGCAAAGGCACATGGCAAACAGAGTTTCTCTCTCATCTGGAAAGGCACATGATGAACATGGTCAGGATTCCTCTCTCATCTGAAGGGTACATGGTGAACATGGCATCATCTGCCAGCTTCTTCTCCTGGCTTCCTGTTTCATGAAGCTTGCTGGGAGGCATTTTCCTTCTTCATCGCCAAAGGTTGCTGACTGGTGGACTCTGCTTCGCGTGGCTATGTCGTTCTGCTCTGCTCTCTCTGAATCTCTCATTCTCCAAAATGCTTCCTCTTTTGTAGGACTCCAATAAACCAGTCAAGACCCACCCAAATGGGTGGAGACATGTCATCACCTAATCCAGTTTAACAACCACTCTTGACTAAATCACATCATCCAGGAAGATGATCTGATTACAGTTTCAAACAAACAGTATTGAATAGGGATTATTCTACCTTTATGAAATAGGATTTTGATTAAAACATGGATTTTCTAGGGGGCATACTTTCTTTCAAACCAGCACAAGTCATTTAGAAAAAAACATGGAAATCACAACTTAAGTTGCCAGATGTATCACACTGAAACTTAATGCCCTTAATACCCTTCAGTCTTTGATTCACATATTCATACATATACTCAGAGTTTTATGCTAAATTATGCCATTATACATTTTCACATTTATTCATACATTATAATTTAATCATGAACTTCTACAGTTCAGTTCAAATGGAGGTACATCTTTTAAAAATATTTCTTTTGAAAAAAAATATATTTCTTTTGGTTGCTGGCCACCATGGTGAAACCCAAATCTGAGTGCCCAAGAAGTAACCAGAAGTACCATCTTCATCATCGGTCAAGGGGCAGAACTGTTGGCTGCCCAGGAGAGGGAACGACTGAGTGCTGTGAAAGGTTGTAAACTAGGTACCTTTGGAGTCAAAATGAAGACAGTCATCAGTCATTTTATGGGCTGGACATGCTAAGTGAGTAATTAGTGTATATAATGCTAGAAACTTGTAGAGGTGAACTGCTCCTGAGCAAAAGGCCTGAAACAGATATATCTTCTAAGTTCTTATCAATAAATTAACTAGTAAGCCAATGATGAATCAAGAAGACCAGTGGAAAACTCCCCAGAAAAGAGCCATAGAAAATGTGTACTTCAGAAGAAAGATGTAATAAGAGAACTCAGAAAAGAAAAATATTTCATGTATGCCCTCAAAAGGGTAAAAAGATTTTTATTCATGTGTATAAGATCATTCTAATCGATGATCAAATATACCAGTGCCCTGAATGCAAGTGAACCCTCTGTGAAAACTTAGCTCTTATTATATATGAGGGAATCCATACTGGGAAGAAACTTATAGATGTGATATGTGCAAGAGAACCTTCTTCCACAGCTCAGATCTTATTTCACACAGAGAATCCACACATATGAAAAATCTTATAAATGTAGCAAATGCAAGAAGAGCTTTTGGTACCACTTAGCCCTATCAGGACACCAGAGAACATACACAAGGTAAAAAATTTTATACATGTGACATTTGTGACAAGAATTTTGGTCAGAACTCTGATCTGTTTGTCCACCAGAGGAGCCATATAGGCTCTTTATCTATGTAGTGAACGTGATAAATTCTTCAGCCGAAGTACAGACCTCATAAGGCACCGAAGAACTTACACAGGTAAGAAACCATTTAAGTATCTGGAATGTGAAAAAACCTTTAGTGGGAAATCTTATGAGCCACCAAAGAACTCACACTGGTGAAAGTCTCTAGAAATGTAGTAAGTTTGAGAAGAGTTACCGACTCCATTCAGTCTTCATTGTACATAAAAGATTTCATAATGGGGAGAAGTCCTATAAGTATGGTGCCTGTGAGAAATGCTTTGGCCAGAAATCAGATCTTATCATGCACCAGAGAGTCCATACAGGTGAGAAGCCATATAAATGCTCAGACTGTATGCAAGGTTTTACTTGGAGTGCCAAACTAATTAGGTACCAAGAAACTCACACTCACTTTTAAATGCCTTGATTATGAGAAAAGTTACTTTATTTTATTTTATTTTTTTAAATACCAAAAAACACATAATGCAACCATTCCTATTTTGACCATTCCGTTCTACATATATAATCAGTAATTCACAATATCATCACACAGTTGTGTATTCATCATCATGATATGAGAAAAGTTTTAACTGTAGCTCAGACCTTATTGTGCATCAGATAATTCAAATGGAAGAGAAACCACATCAGTGGTCTACATGTGAGAATGGCTTCCTCCTAAGTATGTGTATTAGTTAGGGTTCTCTAGAGAAACAAAAGCAACAGGAAACACTCACAAATATAAAATTTATAAAAGTTTCTCACGTGGCCGTGGGAACACAGAGTCCAAAATCTGCACAGCAGGCTGTGAAGCGGACAATTCTGATGGAGGGTCTGGACAAACTCCACAGGAGAGGCTCCCCAGCTGAAGCAGGAAGAGAGCCTGTCTCTTCTCAATCCTCCTTAAAAGGCTTCCAGTGATTAGATTAAGCATCACTCATTGCAGAAGGCACTCCCCTTTGGCTGATTACAAATGGAATCAGCTGTGGATGCAGCTGACATGATCATGATTTAATTCTATGAAATGTCCTCTTGCAACAGACAGGCCAACACTTGCCCAACCAAACAAACAGGTACCACCACTTGGCCAAGCTGACACATGAACCTGATCATGACAGCATGGAGTCTGTAACCCAGGAGAAAATAAGAACTCAAACAGAGGAGCTATGTTATTAATACAGGGCATGTGAATAAAAGGTCCACCACACCTCAGTGCTTCTTCAACATCAGATAAGTCACACTGGTGAAAGCCATTTATCTGTTATGTGGGTGAGGAAGGCCTTGAGCTCAGCCCTTCAAATGTATCAGAATTCTCACAAATGTCTGGACCAGAAGAGAAGTTATGATACCATAAAAATATATATTTACATGTCAGAGAACTTTCTATGAGAAACCCTGGAATAACCGAAGATTTTCCCATAACACAGACTTCAGTGGCAACTAGAGAACAGTCAATTGTAGGGAATGTGAAAAATGCTTTGAGCAGGGAGCTGAACTAACAGAATACTTCATCAGTTACTCTAGTGAAAGACCCTACAAATTCTCTGTTGTGGAAAACTTTTAGTCTGAGTTCAAATTTTATCACACATAGGTGGATTCACATAGGCTGGAAAAGGTTACTGTGGGTTAGCTGATGGCTGGTTAGCTGATGGCTGGGGGTAAGCAGCTGTACTGAGTCAGTCACACAGACACAGAGCACACAGCACATGACTCAGGGGAAAATGGAAGGGTCTGCTTTATTCAGGAAGTGCACAGGCTTATATAGGCTGGAAGCATGCAGGGACACATGTTGCCCTGGGATTGGTGGCCATTGTTGCTAGGCTGGAGGGCAGATTTCCGGGATTGATCACCATTGTTGCTAAGGCGGAGGGCAGATTTTGGGTCAGCCATTTTGTGTTGCCTTGCATCAGCCACAGCAGCCAGGTGAGTGATATTTTATGGCTTCTCCAACAATAGTGATATTTTATGGCTTCTCCAACAGGTTACAAATACACTTAGGGTGTGAGAGCTTTCCAGCAATGCTCAACTCTCCATGTTCCAAGAGAATTTACATAGGAAAACAACCCTGTAAATGCCCTCAGTGTCAACCATGTTCAGGCTGTGTGCGTTTCTCAATGGCCTTCAGAAAACCCACACTGAGAGAAGCCTCACATGTGAGAAAAATATCTAAAAGAACTCTGATTCTCACAAGTCTATATGTGCCTGGTGTGTGGGAAAATCATTAAAGCATCAGTTGAGTGTCCACTTGCATTTGCACACACACACACACACACACAAACCTAGTTGGAGGAAAGACCTTACATGTATCTAAGTAGATAAAGGCCATCTGTCAATGATTAGCCCGGTGGTATACCAGGGACTTCACATAAATGAAAAACCCTATAAACAAATACCTTGAGTCTATAAAAGCTTTGCTAGAAGCTCCTACCTTTTTGGGGCCCTAAAGAACACACTCTGCTGAGGATTGTGCTCCAATCAGAGATCTAATTGTGGGTGAGCATCTGTGTACGTATAATATGTATGAGAACTGTTCTCAGAGGGTCAGTATGGTAGAGATGACTTTAAATGGAGTCAGTATGGAAACAATGTCTTGGATATCCAGAAGCTCATTCTGGGAGTTGCCAGGGCAGGTCAGAGTAGGCCTGATGGGTAAGTTAGGTAATGATGCTTTTTAAAATCTGAACTACTTAATGATTACTTTACTTTCATTATTCTTTTAAAATTTGGAAATCCGACAAAAGCAAGGAATGTAATCATGTAAAAAAAAGTATGTTAAAATGTACTAAAATTTAGGTGTTCCTCCACACCTAAATACCAAATTGCAACTATTCACAATTTCAAAATACTATCTTTGTATATTGATTGCTTCTGGTTAGGCTCCCTAGGAAGTAGACTCAGACACAGAATTTGGGGCAACAAGTAATTCATTAATGGGGAATCTTTGTGGTTCATCAGAGTGTCCACCACAGTTCACCCCTAGGGCCATTCATATCCACTTCTTTGTATATCTTTTGGAGCAGATCCTCCAAGATTCCAGTGGACCAGTTTTCGTATGGGAAAGTTAGAAGAGGAAGATTAGTCGGTGATATCATGGTCCCCACCATAGCAGCTGTTTTCAGGCCTGCCACTGAAATTTCGCATTATCTCCTACACTCTTCAGTCAAGATTACCCTTACATTCAGCACCTTTGCTTGTCTCAGTAGCTTGTCTGGTGGTTTGGCTTGACTGTTATTACTGAGGGGTCTGATTCCCTAGGTGTGATGTCCTTCTTAGACCAGGGTTTCTGTACTTTTCCATTTGCCACAAAAATTGAACAATGAGGTTGCTTAGTTTCCTAGGCTGTTCAAAGCAAATACCATGAAATGAGTTGGGTTTAAACAATAAGAATTTCTTTAAAATTTTTTTATTGGATATATATATATATATATATAAACAATAAAATTCCAAGTACATAGGTTACATTTCCACAATTTCAAGTTTTTCCTTCTAGTTGCTCCAAGACACTGGAGACTAAAAGAAATATCAATATAATGATTCAGCAGTCATACTCATTTGTTTAATCCTATCTTCTTTGTTATAACTCCTCCTTCTCTTTTGACCCTTCTCCCAGTCTTTAGTGATATTTGGGTTATGCCCATTCTAACTTTTTCATGTTGAAAAGGGGTAGTGATAATATAGGATAGGGGAATGGTACTAGTTGACGTTCTTGGAGAGGCTCTGACCCCTCTGGGTTTCAGGACTTACCTGGCCCAGGAACCATCTGGAAGTTATAGGCTTCTGGAAAGTAAATTTAGCTCATGAAACTTTTGTAGAATTTCAGATAGAGCCCTAGGGTTTCTTTAGAATTAACAGGAATGATGTTGGTTGGAGTTTGGCAAACTGTGAAAATTAGCAATATCTAGCTGAACCTTGAATAAGAATAGTCTCCAGAATAGCCTCTAGACTCTATCTGAACTCTCTTCACGACTGATACCTTATTTTTAAACAGTGGGAATTTATCTGCTCATGGTTTTGAGACTGAAAATAAAAAGTTCAAATCAAGCCATCATCAAAGTGATGCTTTCCTCATGAAAACCAGCTGCTGGCGATGCTTGGCTCCTCTATTACATGGTCAGGCACGTGGTGGCATCTGTGGTCTCTCCCTTCTCTTCCAGGTTCTGTTGACTTCATCTTTTTGTTTCTATCAGCATTTCTTTTCTTTCTCTCTATATTCATTCCATTAAAAAGGACTCCAGTAAGAGGATTAACACATTCTGAATTAGGTAGGTCACACCTTAACTGAAGTAGCCTCATCAAAAGGTCCTACTTACAATGATTTCATACCCACAGGAATGGATTAAGTTTAAGAACATGTTTTTATGGGGCACATACAGCTTCAAACCATCACAGAGGTACCAAGAGGCACAAAGCATATTCTTGCCTGCCCTCACTATTAAGCAGCAGTCCTACTTCCTCCTGATTATCAAAGTCAATTTACCTCTGACAGATGAGGACTCCTCTTCATGACTGTTAAGTTGGAGTTTGGTAGTGCCCATAGCTGGATCAAGAGTGATTGTTAAACTGGATTAGGTGATGAGATGTCTCCACCCATTTGGGTGGGTCTTGATAAGTTTTTGGAGTCCTACAAAAGAGGAAATATTTTGGAGAATGAAGAAGATTCGGAGAGAGCAGAGAATGCTGAAGCACCATGAAGCAGAGAGTCCACGAGATGAAGGACGAAAACGCCTCCTGGGGAGCTTCGTGAAACCGGAAGCCAGGAGAGAAAGCTAGCAGATGATGCCATGTTCGCCATGTGCCCTTCCACCTAAAAGAGAAGCCCTGACTGTGTTTGCCATGTGACTTCTCACTTGAGAGAGAAACCAACCCTGAACTTCATCAGCCTTCTTGAACCAAAGTATCTTTCCCTGGATGCCTTTGATTGGACATTTCCATAGACCTGTTTTAAATGGGACATTTTCTCAGCCTTAGAACTGTAAACTAGCAACTTATTAAATTCCCCCCTTTAAAAGCCATTCTGTTTCTCGTATATTGCATTCTGGCAGCTAGCAAACTAGAACAGGTTTATTCCACCTTCTGGAGCAAATTTGTCTTACAAAGGTCTCTAACATGCTAGCTTGTTTTTGCTTAATCCAGGCTGACTAGCATGATGTTTTTGAGATACTGTGTCAATTTGCTATCCTTCAGGTTCTTGAGTCAGAAATCTCTTTAGACTAAGTATGACAGAAGCCCATAATATATTCTGTTATAACATAGCCCTAGGGCAAAATTATAAATGTATACTGTCCAATCCCTGTAAATGCAAAATGTTTCCGATCATCATTTTGGATAGGAATAGAAAACAAATTTCACTAAATGAAAGGCTGTTTACTCTGTACCTGAGGCCATGTTAATCTGCTATAGCAAAGATACTATGTCTGGCATAGTAGCTGCAATTGGGGCTTCTGCTTCATTAAGTTTCAATAGTCTAGTGTCATTTTGGGGGATCCATCTAGATTTTGCATAGCCATACTGGTCAATTAAATTGAGACATGATGTGTACTACCATTCCTACATTCTTTTTAGTTTTAAGAGTCACTCTGTCACCATCCCTGCCAGGAACATGATATTCCTTTTAGTTAATTATCTGAAGTGGAAAAGAGAGCAGTTTTAGGGTTTCCACTTGGCCTTCCACATATGATAACTTTTCCCTCATGGGCCAAGATTCCAACCACCAAGTATGTCTGTTCCGGTAATACTTTTGGGGACCAGTAAAATAACCATTGGATGGGTCGATGTATACAGTGAACCCATTATCAGGGGAATCCTGGCCAGAATTCCATTTATACCTGAACTGTATACGCGCTCTCTCTAACAGGGAGCCAGCGTGATTCTTCAGGTTCTGGTATCAATGTCCAGTCGGACCTGAGTCCAACAGGATTTGAAATGTTTGGGTAATCCCCTTTCCAAAGTGTATAATTATTCAAATAAATGGCCACAGGTCCATTTGAGGAAAGAGGGGGAAATCATTTGTCACAGTTCCTTTCTCCTGGTTACCCAATTTCTTTTTCAGTTAATGGGTTTTGGTCTGAAAACTGGCTAAGGCCCAGGAACTAGGCAAGAGATCATACCTTTTATTGTTATAGCTGCCTTCAGCCTCTTAATCTTTCATCGATTTTTTTTTGATGGTACAAATCAAAAGGCACCCTTGTAAAGAGAAGAATGTTCATATGTATGTTGTTTTAGTTTGCTAGCTGCCAGAATGCAATATACCAGAAACGGAATGGTTTTTTAACAAGGGGAATTTAATAAGTTGCTAGTTTACATTTCTAAGGCTGAGAAAATATCCCAATTAAAGCAAGTCTATAGAAATGTCCAATCAAAGACATCCAGGGAAAGATATCTTGGTTCAAGAAGGCCGATGACGTTCAGGGTTTCTCTCTCAAATGAGAAGGCACATGGTGAACACAGTCAGGGCTTCTCTCTCAGCTGGAAGGGCACACGGCGAATACGGCATCATCTGCTAGCTTTCTCTCCTGGCTTCTGGTTTCGTGAAGCTCCCCGGGAGGCGTTTTCCTTCTTCATCTCCAATGGACTCTCTGCTTCGTAGTGTCGCTCTCCCTGAATCTCTTTCTCCAAAATGTTTCCTCTTTTATAGGACTCCAGTAAACCAATCAAGACCCACTCAAATGGGTGGAGTCATGTCATCCCCTAATCCAGTTTAACAACCATTCTTTACTAAATCACATCAACCAGGGAGATGATCACATTGAATAGAGATTATTCTACCTTTATGAAATGGAATTTATATTAAAACATGGCTTTTCTTAGGGGGCATACTTCCTTTGAAACCAGCACATATGTTGACTGGTTTTATTAATAAAAATTTTTAAAAATTTAAAAAGGCACCCTAGTTGGCTGTCCATCTATTTTGCACCTAAAAACATGTCCTGTTAACATAACTATCTTCATAACTCTGAGGGACAGTCCCCTTGTCTGCCTACTCTGATGTTGTCTATTATAATCGTATCCACCTGGCTTTTAACAGTTAATTTTTTTCACCTGGCATCTGTTGTTTGCGGTCCTACTATCCCCATTGCTATCACTGGGCCTAGTTCTGTAACAGCCTTTTTCTACTTTAAACTTGAACAACAAAGGAGTGGCACCCTTGAAATTTTTAGTAATGCTATTGACTCTTTTATGAGCTCATTTTTTAAGGGCTTGGTAAATGGTATATCCTCTGGACCTTCCCATGGACATAATCAATGATAAGTTTTGTGTATAATTTACATAGTATATCCATTCTAAAATTTTTTTTTTATTCTTTCTTCCATCATCTTGTATGGCAGTACTACTATTTCAATATCATGTAACCTGTACCTTCACTTTTTCTATGGAAGCCATGTGAAGGGGGCTGAATGGTGACCCCAGAGATATGTATGTCCATGTCATAATCTCTGGAATGTGTGAATATTACTGATACAATAAAAGATGGGATTAAGCAAAGGCTCTTGAGAGAGGAGGTTAACCTAAGTAATCCTGGTAGGATCTACATGCAATCACAGGAGAAAGAGGCAGAAGAAGTTTTGATATAGCTGCACAAAGGAGAAGGGCATGTGAAATAGAGGCAGAGATTACAGAGATGCAGTCACAATCAGGGAATGCCTACAGCCATGAGAAGCTGAAGAGGCAAGGAACAGTTTCTCCCCTAGAGCCTCTGGAGGAAATGTGGCTTTATTTCAGACTGTAAGAGAAAAAAAGTCTGAACTGTGAGAGAATAAATTTCTGTTGTTTTAAGCCAAATTTGTGGCAATTTGTTGCAGCAGTCATAGGAAACTATTACACCATTCTAGTCACAAGTTTGCACTATCTGCTGGTTTTTGCCAGGGTATTAAATCCCAAATCTAGGAACATGCTCCCAAATCAATAAACTCTCCCTTATTCAGTAATCTTATGTACCAGCCTCCTTGAGCAAGCACCTTCAGAATCCCAAAATACACTTGTTCCCCCATTCCTACCAGTACATGTTATGGAGATCTGTGGCATCCTTATTTGGCCTAGCACATTCTGAGTTTGACTGTATTCTGACTTATCCTAGATAGAGGCCCAGTGGAAAAGAGGGGAGGTGAGGGAAGATTCTTAGTGGTCTACCTGTTATCATGCTGTGAAGAAGTTTCACCATCATTTTTAATTTTTAATTTTTTAAAAATTTATTTATTAATTAAAAAAATAAAGAAACAAAATAAAACAACATACATAATCAGTAATTCACAATATCATCACTTAATTGCATATTCATCATTTCTTAGAACATTTGCATTAATTCAGAAAAAGAAATAAAAAGACAATAGAAAAAGAAATGAACACAGGAAAGAAAAAAAAAATTATACCTACCATACCCCTTACCCCTTGCTTTCATTGATCACTAGCATTTAAATTAAATTTATTTTAGCATTTGTTCCCCCTATTATTTATTTTTATTCCATATGTTCTACTCCTTTGTTGACAAGGTAGATAAAAGAAGCATCAGACACAAGGTTTTCACAATCACACAGTCACATTGTGACAGCTGTATCATTATTCAATCATCCTCAAGAAACATGTCTACTGGAGCACAGCTCTACATTTTCAGGCAGTTCCCTCCAGCCTCTCCAATACACCTTGAATAACAAGACGATATCTACTTGATGCATAAGAATAACCTCCAGGATAATCTCTCCACTCTCTTTGGAATCTCTCAGCCATTGACACTTTGTCTCATTTCCCTCTTCCTCCTTTTGGTCGAGAAGGTTTTCTCAATCCCTTAATGCTAAGTCTCAGCTCATTCTAGGGTTTTTCTCAATCTCTTGATGCTAAGTCTCCATTCATTCCAAGATCTCTGTCCCACGTTACCAGGAAGGTCCACACCCCTGGGAGTCATGTCCCACGTAGAGAGGGGTAGGGAATTTTTTTATTTTTTTAATTTATTTTTTTTAATACCAAAAAAAACCCACCAAACAAATGCAAACATTCTTATTTTGATCATTCAGTTCTACATATATAATCAGTAATTCACAATATCATCACATAGTTGCATATTCATCATCATGATCATTTCTTGGAACATTTGCATCTATTCAGAAAAAAGAAATAAAAAGAAAACAGAAAAAAATTCATACATACCATACCCCTTACTCCTCCCTTTCATTGATCACTAGCATTTCAATATAAATTTATTTTAACATTTGTTCCCCCTATTATTTATTTTTGTTCCATATGTTCTACTCATCTATTGACAAGGTAGATAAAAGGAGCATCAGACAGAAGGTTTTCACAATCACACAGTCACATTGTGAAAGCTGTATCATTATACAATCATCTTCCAGAAACATGGGTACTGGAACACAGCTTTACATTTTCAGGCAGTTCCCTACACCTTCTCCATTACATCTTAGATAACAAGGTGATATCTACTTAATGCGTAAGAATAACCTCCAGGATAACCTCTCAACTCTGTTTGGAATCTCTCAGCCATTGACACTTTGTCTCATTTTACTCTTCCCCCTTTTGGTGGAGAAGGTTTTCTCAATCCCTTGATGCTGAGTCTCAGCTCATTCTAGGATTTCTGTCCCACGTTGCCAGGAAGGTCTACACCCCTGGGAGTCATGTCCCACGTAGACAGGGGGAGGGTGGTGAGTTTGCTTGTTCTGTTGTCTGGAGAGAGGCCACATCTGAGCAACAAAAGAGGTTCTCTTGAGGGTGACTCGTAGGCCTAATTTTAAGTAGGCTTGACCTATCTTTTGTGGGGTTAAGTTTCATATGAACAAACCCCAAGACTAGGGGTTCAGCCTATAGCTTTGGTTATCCACATTGCTTGTAAGAATATCAAGAATTCAACTTGGGGAAGTTGAATTTCCCCTTTCTCGCCATTCCCCGAAGGGGACTTGCAAACACTTTTTTATTCACGGTTCAAATCACTCTGGGATTTATCACTCACAATCATTTTTTATTTGTTTGTTTGTGTCAGCATCATTTTTGTGCAAGAGTGGAGCTAATAGTTTGGAAGGTGCTGGGGAAAGTAGGATTCAAGATGTCCTCATCTCACGTGTCAGATCCCATTCTTTCCCAAACAGAACTCTGACCTTTGCTTAGCAAACATGTTTTGTTTGGAAGCTTAACCTTTTTTTGAGCTTTTCTACTGTGACAGTTGAGTCCTAGGCCTTGTGATCTGCTGTTTCTGCCCTTTAGTTAGAGGAGGTAGGTGTCTTTATGTATGGTACCAAGGAGGCATGGTGGGATTCACCTTCAGCTGTCTATTGGAGGTTAATCACTTTCAGATTTTCATTATCAGTTTCCAGAGCATTGGAGTTCAGCAATAGCCACTCAATACCATTGTCATCATAGTTACTTTTTTCCCCATGTTTCTTCAATGCCTGAAATATCATATCAACAAATGCATTCCCTCCCACTAGTAAATCATCCTAATTCAGTGCCAGTAAACATTTTAACAACTAAACTGCCCTTTCATGCCATGGTCTGTCCATGTTCCACCTATCACCAGTAATGGAGTCCTCACTGCGAGCTAGTCAGGAGAGTGATCCAGCTCTAAACACCCTATCTTAGCTCCTGCTTTTGCAGGTCACTTACATTACCAACCATACAGTAAAGAAGACTCTGAGATGAGATTTAGCATAAGGATAATTTACTAAAGGAGTGCCACTGAAATCAATACTTCTAGCAGGAAAATGAAGGAAGCAAAATTGAATGGAATGAGAAGTTGATTTGTGATGTAAACCCTAAGATAGCCTTGGCTGTGGGGAGCTCTAGAGTGAGAATGGTCCTTGAGAGTTGTCCCAATTTGGGCCAAGATGGCCAGGCCTTTATACTCCCAAACTGATTAGTTAGTGGAAGTTTGCCACTCAGGAAGGGTGAGATGACTCTCCCTATTTAGGACAATCCTTGAAGGGGATCAGAGAACTCCCAGCAACTGGAGCAACATTCTCTATTGAAAGAGGGTCTGTATGGTATATCACAGTATTCACCATATTGATTTATGTTGAAAGGAAAATCAGTCTTGATTTCTTATGCATATAAATCTACGATGCATCAAGAATTAGGAAAGCTTTATGAAAATCAATAATTTGATGTAGAACTATTCATAATTCTTACAACTGGGACAAGAGAGTAAAACTACATTTTGGTGGACAGAGAGCATGAAACACCAAGACTCACGAAGTTGTTCCCCCTTTGTCTCAAATTCCTTTCTTCCAGAAAAATTTTTAAAAATGATTCAAAAAAAGAATTTATCTCTCTTGATGAAAAAAATAACTAATGAAGTAATTACTGTTACAGTGCCAAAATCACATCAATTTATGAATATTTAGAAGCTGTTTACATTAAGCAATTCATTTCCTTCAGAGTTCTTTAACTTAAGTCAAAGCTTCTCAAATTTTAGTATACAAAAGAACTTGTTAAAATTAAGTTACTTGGGCCAGACCCTTAAGAGATTCAGACCCTTAGATCTAGGGCAAGGTGCAAAAATTGTGTGCTTCAGACCACAATTTGAATAAAAGTATCCTATGTATTGCCATTCTATTTATTGTAAATATGTATTCACTTCCCACATATATATTCATATATATGTATATATAAAATATTGGAAGAGTTTATTTCTTTTCAATAACACAAATATTCTTATTAATCCTTACCGATTCAAAGATTAATAACTGGAGAGTCTAGGTAAGGGTTTACAGGTGTTGATTATACTTTGAACTTTTTGGTGAAACAAAAATTTTTAGATTTTCAAAGTAAAAAGAAGGGGGAAAAAGGCAAGGGCTATGAATAGACGAATATTGAAACTAGAGATAAGAATCATTAACAATATATTCTTTTAATATTTTTAACACCCAAGTGTGTTGTAACTTTTTCCATTGCTACAGAAATGCCTTTAGAGATCAACATGAATTCTGAGATGCATAATGAGCGAAAATTACCATTTGCATCCTATAAGCCATTTAATTCCATTGCTGAAAATTTATCCTGAAGGAATTGTCTAAATTATGGGAAAAAAATTCTTATGAGTATATATGAGTATATAATGAAGCATTATTCATTATAGGAGAAAACTGGAAATAACCAAGTATTTAAGCATGGTGAATTCGTTAAGTGAATTGTGATAAATTTACTCAGAAGAATATCCTGAAACCACTGCTGTTATCAATATTGATGTGATACACTAGGAAGGATACAATATATTTTTGAAGGTATTCCTCCCCAAAATGCACAAATACAAAAGTGTTCTAGCAACATAACTAAGTCCCAAAATCTAATCGGCCCTGCATGTTAAACTGTCCTAGGAAACAATGAGGTACAATCTTCAAAACAACTGGTTTTACTCCTCAGAACATCAGTGTCTTAACAGAAAAAGAAGTGTTTCCATGCAAAGGAAACTGAAATAACTAGACAACTAGGCAATGCATGATCTTGAATTGAAAAAAAAATTTTTTTTGCTGTAGAAGCACTTACTGGGACAGCAGAATTTGAATATTTATTTTATGATTGTATTTCAGACAAAACTATCAAAACAGTATTGCATTTCCTGATTTCATTAATTGTAATATAGTTCTATAAGAAAATATCCTTGTTCTTAGGAGGACTGTGATGAGTTATTTAGAGGTAAAAGGTCATGATGTTTGCAACTTGCTTTCAAATGGTTCATAAACAATGAGAGAGATTTAAAGAGATAAAGCAAAAGGGACAATATGTTAACAATTGGGGAATTCAGAAGAAGGGTTTGTAAGAGTTACTACTGCAAGTTTTCTGAAGTTTAAAAATTCATGCTTTGACACCCAGGGGTGAAAGTCTCCCTGACAACATGGGATATGACTCCCAGGGATGAGCCTGGCCTTGGCACCATTGGATCAACAATATCTTCCTAACCAAAATGTATCAGTAGAGTCTAGAGGCTATTCTGGAGGCTACTCTGATGCAAGCTTTAGCTGGACGTTGCTGCTTATAATCATTTGCCAAACCCCAAGCAAGGCCATTCCTGCCCACCCTGAAGAATACCTAGGGCTTTATCTGTGATTCTATAGGGGCTCTATGCAATATGATTGCTTTCCAGAGACCTGCAGCCTCCATTTCATTTCTGGGTCAGATAGGTCCCAAAGCCCAGAGGGACCAACCTCTCCAGAACCTCCACTAGTTCCATCCCCCATCCCATATTGTTGACAGCCCTTTCTGACGTGAAAAAGTTAGAATGGGCAGAGATCAATACCCTTAAAGAGTGGGAGAAAGATCAGAGGTGATGGTGGAGTTATACAAAAACGGTAGGGTTTAACATACGACTTTGACTGCTGAATCATTATATTGATACTTCTTTTAATCTCCGGTGTCTTGGAGTAGATAGAAGTAAGAACCTAAAATTGTGGAATTGTAACCCATACCAAACTCTGAAATCTGTTCTACAATGAATTGTTGTGGTGTGCTTTGAAATGTATTGCTTTTTTGTATATATGCTATTTTTCACAATAAAAAAATTCATGCTTAAATTGTACAGAGTTTCTGTCTGGGATTGTTCTAGTTTGCTAGCTGCCGGCATGCAACACACCAGAGATGGATTGGCTTTTAATAAAAGGGGATTTATTTTGTTGGTTCTTCAGAGGAAAGGCAGCTAACTTTCCACTGAGGTTCTTTCTTACATGGAAGGCACAAGATGGTCTCTGCTGGTCTTCTCTCCAGGCCCCTGGGTTCCAACAACTTTCCCCAGGGTGACTTCTTTCTGCATCTCCAAAGGCCTGGGCTGAGCTGCTAGTGCTGAGATGAGGAATGCTGAGCTGCTTAGCAGTACTACGTTGCAATCTCTCATTTAAACACCAGCCAATTAAGTCAAATGTCACTCATTACAGCAGACACGCCTCCTAGCTGACTGCAGATTTAATTGGCAACAGATGAGGTTCACGTACCATTGGTTTATGTTCGCAGCAACAAGACTAGGTATGCTCACCTGGCCAAGTTGACAACTGAATCTAACTAACACAGGGATAATGGAAAAGTTTTAGAAAGGTATGGTAGCACAACATTGTGAACATAATTAACAGCCCTGAGTAATATATTTGAGTGTGGTTATAAGGGTAAACTTTAGGTTGAAAGTATATTACTAGAATAAAAATTTTAAAACAAAACAAATCAGGACTAAATAACACAAAGGGAACCCTAATGTAAATAATGAACTATAGTTAATAGTAATTATAATAATATTCTTTCATCAATTGAATAAAATATTCCACACTAATGCAAAGTGTCAATAATAGGATGGTATATGGAAACTTTATCTCTACACAAATTTCTGTAAACTTCTTTAATTAAGAAAAAACATCCAGTTTATACGAACTTTAAAAAATATTTATAATAAGATCTCAAGTGAAAAAACACAGAGTTTAAAATTGTACGGGCACTACAATTGTAAAAGCATAATACGTTAGTATGTGGACAAGTTAGGATAATGGGAGAGGATTTCCTTCATTCAAAAAAATACTTTCTTTAATGCTGTTTGTCACATTGTTTTGAAAAGTGAAGTTATTATGCAACATTTAAAAAAATGCTTAGATCACCAACAGAAGAACCATAATAGGATAACTATAAGGGTATTAAAATAAAATGAAAAAAAAATTCCAATTCAGCTCCAAGATCTCTTGATCATTTTGAAAAACAAAGTTTAATTTATAGATTCAAACCAGTTGAAGACGTTATCCTATTCCCAAAGTGAAATCTTATGCTAATGTCCAGTTCCAAGTTAAAAAACAAACAATAAATGAACCTGTAATAAAACAAAACTTACAGAGTTTCTGTTTGGTATGATGAAAAAAATTTCATTATGGATGGTGGTGATGGTTGTGCAACACTATGAATGTAAATATTGTCACTGTACACTTAAAACGTACACTTAAAAATGGTTGAAATGGTAAATTTTATTATATATATATATTTACTTATTACTACAATAAAAATTTCAAAGAGCAGGTTTGAAAAAATCCATTATTTAATGACTACATTATCATTGCTGGGGCCCATTAAACAAGTTCTTAAATGAGAAAAAATACAAAATGTAATTCAACTGACCTCTGGGTTTGGGTGTGATTTTTTAAAATAGTGCTAAGCACCAATCTTTAAAGTAATTTTATCTTCTATCAGTTTTGATTTAATCTCCCCTAAGAACAACAGAATTTCTATTTGAGTACCTTAAATATCCTTATTTCTCAGGCAGGTCCAGAAAATAACTTACAATTCACTTGAATTTCCTGTATTTAACATTTGCTTTTCTGGCTTAAAAAAAATACAGCTTCATTCTGTTATAATCGACACACAATATAACATATCTTCTTAAAACAGGAAAAAGTAAAAAGCTAAAATATTAAAGTACTTTCACTCAAATAGTTTCAGTTAAGTATTGTTTATTGTACTACCTTTCAAGTATTCATTGCATTTAGCTGATCTCTTTTATAAAAAACAAACACAGGGTGGTGCAGTGGTGGCTCAGTGGCAGATTTCTCACCTGCCATGCCGGAGACCCGGGTTCAATTCCCAGTGCCGGCTCAGGCGGAAAAGGAAAAGAAAAAAAAAAAACAATAATTTCCCCCTGGTGTTTCAAGCTTAACAATAATTGCTGATGTTTCCCAAGTTTCCTATGCATCTCCAAAAATCTTTCAGACTGCAAAAATCAAGCTCTAATAAATAGGTAAGATCACATTTACTAATTGTTCTAGTTTGCTAGCTGCCAGAATGCAATATACCAGAAATGGAACAGCTTTTAAAAAGGGGAATTTATTAACTTGCTAATTTACAGTTCTAAGACTATGAAGATGTCCAAATTAAAGCAAGTCTATAGAAATATCCAATCTAAGGTACCCTAGGAAATATACATTGGTTCAAGGTTGCTGGAAAGGCACATGGCAAACATGGTGATGTCTGCTAGCTTTCTCTTCAGGCTTCCTGTTTCATGAAGCTCCCTCAGGGACATATTCCTTCTTCATCTCCAAAGGTCTCTGGCTTCGTGGGCTCTTGTGACTTTATGACTCTGAAGCTCTCTCTAAAATGTTTCCTCTTTTAAAAGATTCCAGTAAAGTAATCAAGGCCCACCTGGAATGGGTGGAGTCCCATCTCCCTCTAATCAAAGGTTAATATCCACAACTGGGCAATTCACATTTCTGTGGAGATAACCTAATTAAATTTCCAACCTACAGTACTGAATAGGGATTAAAAGAAATGACTGTCTCCATGAGATGGATCAGGATTAAAACATGGCTTTTCTAGAGTACATAATCTTTTCAAACTGGCACACTAATCTTTCCATCTTTATTGTAAATTGAAACAGTTATCATATTTAACTTATCTGAATTAAGTTCTCCTGACTTTCATGGTAAAATAAAAGCATATAAAACAGAATTTTTAAGAAAGGTAAGGTTAGTTTCCTTAAGGTGCCATTTTTGTGAACTGTCTTGCATTTAAACCCACATTTTATTTCATAATAAGTCTGTCTGGCATGGTATTATGACATTTCCTAGAAGTCAGTTTTTATAAGCTAACCGCATATACATCTAGATCAAAACCTCCCCCAAACCACCATACTATAAGCAGACCATCTCTAATCTCAGGTGCTACAGTGCTGCTATGAAAAAGCTTGGACCTCTGTATTCTAACTTTCCATTTCAGAGGTCTAAATTCTGTTGGTCAATTTAAACTGTAAAACACTTTCTCTAATAAATATTAAAGAAAAAAAAGAAGCAGGTGAATCAAGAATTCCTAATTCACAGATTTCCAATGAAGCAGTTGAAACACAAAGAAAATGGCAAGTCCTGGGGAAGGCTGCACGGCTACCCAGGCAATTCCTATAGGATGTCATTTTTCAGAGAATCACCACAGTCTTAGGACATAGACACAATCCAGTCCACAAGGGTAGATCTTCCTCAGACTCAAGGAGGATACTTCAAAGAGGTCAAAAAACTGTCTTTTAAAAAATCAATTCTGAGTAATGTAATTATTGTTACTTGGATACACATGTTTCTCCATCAGTCCTTAACACAAATTAATATGAGAAGATACAACCTTGAAGACATTGTGTTGAGTGAAATAAAACAGAAACAAAAAGACAAATATTGTATGATTTTGTTGAAATGAAATACCTAGAATAAGCAAATTTATAGAGACAGATAGTAGATAACCAGATTGGGGGATGGGGGGTGTTCTAGTTTACACGCCACTGGAATGCGATATACCAGAAATGGAATGGCTTTTAAAAAGGGGGAATTTATTAAGTTGCAAGTTTATAGCTCTAAAGCCATGAAAATGTCCAAACAAGAGGTTACCTTCAAGAGGTTACCTTCACTCAAGAAAGGCCAATGAAGTTCAGGGTTTCTCTCTCAACTGGAAAGGTACATGGCGAACATGACAGCATCTGCTAGCCTTCTCTCCAGTCTTCTTGTTTCATGAAGCTCCTCCAGGAGCATATTCCTTCTTCATCTCCAAAGGTCTCTGGCCGCGTAGGCTCTCAAGGTTCTGTGGCTCTCTGAAGCTTTTTCCAAAATATTTCCTCTTTTAAAGGATTCCAGTAAAGTAATCAAGACCCCCCCTGGAATGGTTAGAGTTACATCTCCTTCTAATTAAAGGTTAATACCCACAATTCAGTGCATCACATCTCAGTGAAAATAATCTATTCAAGTTCCCAACCTACAGTGCTGAATAGGGATTAAAAGAAGCGGCTGTCTCCACAAAATGGATCAGGATTAAAATATGGCTTTTATTGGGTTATAATCCTTTCAAACTGGCACAGAGGGCAAAGAGTTTTTATTGCTTAATGAGGGCAGCGTTTCAGTTTGTGGTCATGGAGAAGTTGCTGCAATGGATGTTGATGATGGTAGTACTATATTGTGAATGTAATTAATACCACCAAATTGTAGTTTTGAAAATGGTTAAAATGGGAAATTTTGATTTGTATATACAACAAAAAGTTTTTAAAAAATGGTGGGAAGATACATTTATCATATGGTTGCTTGGTGAGTCTGCAATAAAATGAGGTGAATTAGTAATATGGCTTTAATGATTGGTGTCCTCAAACAACCACCTCAAATAAGGATCGATGGATGAGAAATTCACACTCTGCCCCCTCAACGATTCTAGAGATACATCATCAAATATAGTCATTCTGGATTCCTCTTTTATGGATGGTAAGCAGGCCAACTCCCACTCATTAACACATTTCTTTCTTTAAACAAAAGCACAACACAGGCACTTACTCATCTATGTAGCAATCGAAATCCAGTCGTGACTCCCTGGAGTAACACCCAATCTCTAATGAATTTTGGGTGTTTACAATCTTGTGGCTTATTTCTAAAGATGAGTGATCTTATCTTACACATTTCAATTTTTTTCTTAATTTTGATTTTAATAAGGTAAATGAATTCATTTTGGAAGTCCTTTATCATTGGTCCAAACATATACTTACATTAATTTTTCACATTCTCTTTGATGATAATTAATTACTCTATTATTTCAGACATTGATCTTTATTAGGCTATCCAATTACAATCTAGTTAATGTTACATAATGATTGAGAGCCCTGAAGAAAGAACTGTGTTCATAATCTGGTTCTCCTTTTACTAGTTGAGTGGTCTTGAGCAAGTTTTTTTAACCTTTCTAAGCCTTGTTCTCCTTATCTGAAAAATTAGAACACTCACATTTGAGTGTTGTTTTGAAGACAAAATGAAGTACCATAAATGCATGTAAATGCTTAGAATAGTGCCTGACTAAAGCAATTTTCCTATTAATTATTAGTCCTGAGGCTTGACCTTAGTTTGATAAGATTTGTGTTTTTCCCAAATATTTATTTGCAATCTACCTACAATCACCAAGAAGCTAATATTTTAGTAGTGGAGACCACCAACAATGAATTGATATTTAATATAATATCAGGTTTGTCACCAGAATTTTGAAGGATTCTATATTTCTGAAGAAATATAAAGCCAGGTAAGGGGACAGAGAGTGCCAGGGATGCTAATTTAGATAAAGGCGGCCAAGGAAAAGCTTTGCTCAGGAGATGGTATGTGAACAGAAACCCAAACGAAACTAGGTGAGAAAATATGAGAATGTCTCAATATGTGAATGGGTGCTTGTTATGGTGCTTGTTTGCTGCATCATTTTGGCTCTTAGTCACACGTCTTTATATGGTGACAGAACTATTTATATTTCTATGACTTATATGCCAACCAAATTTTACAGTTCAGGAGGGAAGTGCCTGCTTCCTGTGTCCTTTAAATATCCTTTGGTTACTACATATTTGCCATGAGTACTTCAGTACTTCTTAAATAGTTTCCTGTCATTTCTGAAAATGAACTTAGAATTAGAAATCATTTGAGGAGAAACAAGAATTTGGGAGGTCCTATCAGAGGGAAGTAGCTATGGTATGAGGAAAAAGCGAATCTTGGAGAGATTGGGCTTGAATTCCAGTTTACTCTTTGGCTAATGTGGACTCGGACAACTTTACTGAGTCTGTTTATCCATAAAACGGGGATGATGATATTTAATTCATGTAATTGTTATAAAGGTCAAATGAAGTAATTAATATGGAAGATACTTGGTATGTTATAGGAGATCAATAAATGTTAGTTGACTTCGAATATTTGGAAGTTTGGAGTATCTTCAAAAATACTGGGCTGAGTTTGGTTCTCTGAGAAAAGAATTCTTAAAAATACTCCACTGTAGTAAAAAGTAGAGATAAGAATCTATGTTAATACCTAATGATAGGTAAAATTGAATGAACATCGTACTATGTTCTAAGAACCATTCTAAGCCCACTGCGTGGATTAACTCATTTATTTTTCACATTAGCCACACAACATAAATTATTATGCCCATCTAATACATGACAAACATGAGGCACAGAGAGTCTAAGTAACCTGCTCACAGTCACATGCTAAGTGGTGGACTTGGGGTTACGAACTGAGATAGTTTGATACTAAACTTATGTTGTTAACCACTAAACTATACAATTATAAGTTAAAGGATATTTATTTTATTACAGGCCATCATCTTAGAGCTTTTCTAAAAGAAAATCACTGTAGAAAGTGAAAATAACAAAAATACTGTACAAAAATAGAGTATGACATCAAGTACAAGTATATCCAAGTTTTAACAAAAGAATGAACAACAACAAAAAAGTCTGAACAAGGTTAAAAAAGAAAGGATATCAGATTAGTATTGACTAGGGATTGTTTTAGATTATATCTAAAACTCTGGCCAAACATTAAGCTACTATAGATCACTTACCTTATTACGCAATCTCACATCTTCTGTCTCAAAATCCTCTCATCTTAAGAAAAAAGGGTTGCTTAAAACTGATCAGAGACAAAGTCCCCTAACCTAAACAATATCTAAAATTTCAAAGACTGTCTTAAAAAAAAAATCATGGCTAGCACAATAGCAATATTGTTTAGAAATATATCATAGCAGATCAGATCAATTTGAACATGGTAGAAAAGCCCAGCAAAACAATGACTTTGGTTATCTGCCAGATCTAATCAACATTAGAATGGCAAAGAGGTAATTACATAATAAAAACAAGTTATATGTTTTGTCAAATTATTTAAAATCATGTCCCATGAGTTAATCTATAAAGACAATATACCAGTGTGAGGAATATATTAAGTTGAGAAAAGTGCTTTATATTTAAAGATGATAATCAATCATCCCAGACTTATAAATAGGAAGTACCATGATATTATGATGAGTCAAAGGTAGTTACCTATAAACTAGATAGCTTGATCAAAGAGAAGAGAACTTCAATACCTTACCCTATTTCATAAATTAAACTTTTCATTAACCATTCTTTTCCATAAAGATAAGGGATGTGGTAGTAAGGTAACAAATACAATCTATTTGTGTGGTTTAATAGAGGAATAAAGTATATAAGCCGTCTTCTATGTATATTTCAAATTGGAAACAAAACAAAACAAAATAACCACATACACACATAAAAACCTAATCACCAGGGGGTGCAAGTGTGGTTCAGTGGTAGAATTCTCCACTGCCATGCCGGAGACCCAGGTTCAATTCCTGGCCCATGTACTTCTCAAACAAGCAAGCAAGCAAACAAAGGAAAAGCCAACAAAGAAAAATTCAACAAATGGCGCTGCAAGAAGGGGATACTCACATGGAAAAAGAATAAGATGTGATCCCCACCATACAGCATACAAAAACAAAAAAAACAAAACAAAATAAAGACCTAATCACCAAATCTTTGACATGGCAGAACATAATGACAATAATTAAGGAAAGACACATGAAGTTTCCATAAAACATACGCAACAAGGCATGTGTAAAAGGGAGTGAAATGAAGCTCTGATAGCATACATAAGTATTATAAAAGTACTAGGATGACTGACAAGAGCGGAGAGTTTTGTGATCAAGATAAAAATTTATGTAAGCCATTGTTAAAAACATTTTTAGGGCAATGGTGGTGCAGTGGCAGAGTTTTCGCCCGCCATGCTGGAGACGCGGGTCCGCTTCCGGTGCCTGCCCACGTTAAAAAAAGAAAGAAAAAAAGCGTAAAAACGTTTTTAAAGAACATCATGGCTTTCTGTGCCATGTGGATATTTCCTTGCCTATTTCCTTGATTCTTTACTCTGTTATCTAGCATCATTGCAAAAATAGCACATCTAAGCTATCTATTCAAAGAAGATAATCAGATACTACTTTTAACCAACAGAAAACACCGACATCAACTGTAATCACTTTGAATAGTTTAAGTAACAGTACATAATCTCTGTAAGGAGAAATCCATTTACTTTCATTTTTTAGAATTCTAAGTATTTTAGAATCTACTAGAGCTAGACAAAAGTGTACCTGGTCATCTCTGACATCCAGGCAAACCAAACATACTAACATGCAATGACTGAGTTTTTGTTCAACCTCAATTATGTGTTAGTCAACCCAAGCATCCATTATGTACTCAATAATAGGTGTGACACAGCTTTGGACATCGGCAGCACAATAAGCAGGTAGGCACAGGCAGCCTGCTTGTACTAATTTTTCTGGGGTTACCATTCTTAAGCATGGGAAACAATGATGAGATAGCATCTTCCTTATTAGAACCTTATATTAGCATATTACTAGATTTGTGTGTGTGTGTTAGTAACCCGGCTGTGCAGGATAAGGCTGTCTTGAGAAATGACAGCTTGCTAGCACAATACCTTAGAGGGAAACGAAAAGTATGATGCTAGTGTGGGGACAAATTCGTAATTGGCAGTGACTGCTGTGAACATCGCAGTATTTTCCTGAACATTAACGCCTCTAATGAAGGTAGCGACAATTATATAGAAAAAAAGTCTGGAAATTTTAAAGTTGCACTGATGTACATCATAATGTAACAAAGTATACAAAAGTAAAAATAAAAACATGGTTTTAAACAACAGCAGAGAAACAGCTGATCCTTAAAGGCACGCAGTTGCCTACGAAACATTTATAGTGTCCAATGCATTTTCAAAGCAGGTTACTGTCATTACCACAGCACACCCTTGTGAGGTAAGTGTATGAACCCGTGGCTCATAAATGAAAAAACCGAGGTACTGAATGATTAAGTCACTCGCCTAAGGAGAATGAGTCAACGTCAAGAGTCATAGTTGACCCGGCCTAACGACTCCTGACGGTCAGTCCAGGGCTTAGTCAGCGGGGCCCAGAGTGGCTTCCCTGGCTGGCACCTGGACTTAGGTTATTTCCGTTCACTTTAAAGGAGGATAGTGGAACCGAGAGGACAGAGCTGCCAAATAAGTTTTACTTCCAAGCAAGTTTTGGCCCAGAGGTTTAATCTCAGGATTTGGGTCAGAAAACGCATTCGGGTCCACTCCCCCTCACCCCCAACGGTGGCAAGTGGGTACTGTGGGCGGTTCAGTCCAACTCCTCTCGCAACGAAGGCCATGAGTGACCACCGGCAATAGCAGAGCTGGGGGACGGGGGAGGATCGATTGCTTAAACACAGATTCTCCGTCCATCACCGTCTCTTTTTGAAACTAAAAGAGAAAATGGTGGTGGGAAGTCAAAAGAAAGCTAAATAAATACATAGGCTACTTGTCCTAGGACTTCCAACTAAGCAAATGAAGCCTTATTGTGCGTGCTGAGCCTGCAGTTCCCAGCCTACAGGGGAAGATGGGAGGATAGGGCGACGAAGGGCACAGTAGGCATGCCGGGCAGTAAGTGCGACTGCAGACATCCAGGCGGAAGAGCAGAGGACTGAAAACCACCCTCCGGCAAGAGAGTGTCAGCCGCGCGGAAAACTGCGCACCCTATCCATCGACCACGTGACCAGACTTTTTTTTTAAAAAACTTCTTTGCCCTTAAAAAAAAAAAAAAAAAGGAGACTCCACTTCCCAGAAGCCTCTCGATACTCACGCAGCCGCAGTCTTGCGCAGGCGCCGCCAGGGCCAAACGGACACGTCTGTCACGTGGCAGTAGCCAGCCAATCCGGTTTGAATTTAATTTTTTTCCTCTCACCCCCCCCTCCCCTTCAGGAGCGGTTGTGCGATCAGATCGATCTAAGATGGCGACTGTGGAACCGGTGAGTATCGCTTTTGGCCCCCACCCCCACAGGTCCCCGCGCTCTGGCTCCCTTCGGACAGGGGGACCCCGCGGGATGTCGTTCCCGGCGCGCACGCTACCCTTTACCACCCCCTCCCCCTCCTCTTGGGCTTAACCTGCCCGCCGGTAACTGGGGGCGCCCCGGAGGCTGGCCGCGGCAGCGTGTCGCTCACACGTTCTAGTGGGGGCCGGGGAACTGGGGAAGAAAAACGGGGGAGGGGCGGCGCGGTGCCTCTTGCGGAGCCGCGAGTTGTCTGCAGGGGTAGAGGGTGTTCCGGACCCTGGGCTAGGTGTGTGGATACTGTTTCTTTCGAATAGGAGGGCGCGGGGCTGGCTTAGGGCGGGCGCCAGAATCTGTAGGGAGGGTGGGCGAAGAACCGGCCTGGAACGTGATGGAGGAGGGAGCTCCGGCCAGCCTTTTCCTCCCTCCCGAGTTCCTCCCCAGGGGCTCGGGTATGGGGCACGTGCGAGAGTTTTCCTTCCGTAGACGGGTGGGCTGGGGAGCCAGGGGGCGCGTGTTGTCGGTGGAGGGGTGGGCGGGAGTGGTGCCTTCGCACGCGCGGGGATCTTCGACCTCGCTGGGGGAAGCTGAGAGCGGTGAGCGCATGTTGCTTCAGCGCGCCAGAGAGTGCCGAGTTTGGCGTCGAGGCAGTAGAGAAAGGTGTGCGTGGGGAGGAAAGCCCCGCGTCGTGCTGTGAAGCCCTACGGATGGAATGAGGGGTGGAGGTGGTGAGAAGGGGGCTCACATTGTCCTCGCCCCTCAGTGCTTAAGTCTCGGCTGTCATGGAGGAGGGAAGGGGGAGGAGCAAGGCCTACAGATCGCTGCGGCTGGTCTGATTGCCGGCGGGACCTGCTGCCTTTCACACGCGCCTGCCTTCCATTCATTCATCCTTTTCGTGCAATGCGCACGCCTGAGCGAATGCGAATGGCCCTAGATCCGTGTGTTTTTTTCTACTCTTTATTATCGAAGATTTCTAAGACAACTTACAGGAAATTAAATTTTCCATTTGATTCTGTTCTTAATTTACCCATTCTTTAGGCTTTCCTTTCAATTTAGGCACCATTTTAAATTTAATTGAACCGAGCAGATCCTGAGACAGAGAGTTGATAGTTACCCCTCAAAGGAGTGATTATCTTTGTCATAGTTTGGGTTTGCCGGCACATGCCCAGCGAAGCTTCTGAGTCCAAGCTGACATTTCATGAATGTGACACCTAAGTGACAACATTTTGGGGCATTAGCAACCAGAAAACAATTGACACTCAGTTTCGAACCAGTTCTAGGCCTTGGTTGCCAGATACTTTTATAAATCTATGAAGGTAGTTTGTGATTTTGATATGGTTCGCTAAGTTGTTTTGACTTTATAACTACCTCAAAAATTCTAGTGTTGGAAAGGTCTGTAGAATACAAAAAAACTTTATTTTTTATTACTTTGATGTAAACTTTGTCTTGTTACCAGAATTTAAGCCAGCTTTTTCACCTTAGCTACTTACTTTATTGGCAACAGTTTCATTTATTTCCTCGGAAATTAAGTTGGTGGGAAAACTGTGTAATAAGTTGCTAAAACAACGTATTTTATAATAGTTACAAAAACAAGTGGGAAGGATATATAAAATTTTGACTTAAACCACCTTTAGTGTGTTCTCAAGTCTGCGTTTGACTGCGATTTGTTCTTGTACCCACTATAATCAGTGTTATCAAAAAACATTAGGGCACGGTATAACCTCTAAATAAAGTAATGTGTTATTTGAAGTTCAGTAACATTAGGTCCTTTAGACTTGCAAAGCTGTGTAGTTTTGATTCAACAGCACAAAACAGAATCCCAACATAGTGAAGGACTATTTTGTGTCAATAATTATTTATAGCCCCTGATAGTGTACCAGGTGTTCTTTAGGATACAAAGTTATACAATATGTGATTCTAAACCTTATTCAATGTTAACTTTTAGGGAGCTTAATTCCCAGTGGTATGCTATCAGTGATACAGTATTTGCTCTAGTTCTGACCTAGAGATATTGGATAGTATGTTTAAATTGGGGGAGTAGGGGAACCAAAAAAGCTGAAGTGTGTGAAAGTGGAAGCCAAATTGAAAGTTCAGGAGGGGAGATTAATTTTTTTTATAAATTTACTGGATATTTTGCTGTAGCTATAAGAGAAAATGTATGGACATTGTTTTTAAGCTCCCTTGTACTGCTGTGTTTGTTAACAGAAGTAAAGAATCCTAAGAAAATAATACCTTGTCAGAATATGAGGACCGAGTTAGAGTTGTATGCTTATCCCTCCTCACTTGTTTTTTGCATTTTCCAGTTCAGATGACTTGCTAGTTAAAATATTTTAATAGGGGAGGGCCAGGGTGGCTCAGTAGGTCGAGTTCTTGCCTGCCATGCCGGAGACCCAGGTTCGATTCCCGGTGTCTGCCCATTCAAAAAAAAAAAAAAAAATATATATATATATATATATTAATATAAACAGTTTTGTTAGCAAAATTGTTTAATTTGCAAATGTGTAATTTACTCAATCTATTTACTATTTCTATTTACTGATTTTATTTACTAATCTTAATTTTAGTTTTTTGTAATTTTGGTGAAAAGTTTGGCAGAGTTACGTAGTTGTATTGAAAAAAGTTTCAGTTAAAATGTTACTAGTCTTTAAAACTAGATTGCTTGGGGAAGGTAGTAAGAACCTAAGATTTCTTTAAAATCATGACTTTACAGTGATTTTTAAAGCTAAAATGTACATTTGTGTCTTAATTTTATATTTTAAACTCATTACGACAAAATGCTATGTGAGAATTAGTTATACTGTTCTTTCTGTGCTCTTGTTACAAGGATAGTCAATAAGATTTTTATATTTATTTCAGCTAATACAAAGTATTATAAAATAAAATTTCTGCTTATGGGGTTTTACATGCTCACCGAGGCATCAGCCTATGCAGCCACAAAATCCAGTATTAACTGAGGCAAGAAAATAAGATATTTTAGTGGAAAAGTATAATGTATTTCCTAATCATAATATTTTAGGGTAAATACTTTTCTGTAGATGAGGAATTCATATTTAAAGTGATTTTTTTCCCCTATCAAGGTCACATAGTTCCAAAGTTAGAGCTAAAACTCAAACCCAGATCTGGGCTCAATCTTTATTTCTATCCTGTCCAAAAAAGAAAAGAAAATCTAACTAAAACTAAAAAGTCAAGCTATTTACCTTAAGTAAAGCTCCTATCTTTGGGATACAACTGATGCATGGGTCGTTATTATGCAGAAACATTTTAAATTTAAAACCATACGTGAAAATTTTGGGGTGGTTGGATTAAGAGTGGGTTGAGGTTCCCCCTGCCATTTTAACTTAAAGAGTTTAAATATATATATATTTAAATATATATCTATTTATATTATATTTAATAAAGATATATATACACAGAGAGAGAGAGGATTATAAATTCTGTTGGGTTTTGTATTACAGATGTTGGGTTTTTTTTGAAGTAATTTCAAACCTACACGCAGTTGCAAAAAATAATACAAAATCCATACAGAGAATTCCAGCATACTCTGCCAACCCCAGGTACCCACATCTGCCAGCTTTTAACATTTTACCACATTTACTGTACCATTCTATCTATCCACTTGTCTATCTGTGTTTATCTGCCTGTCTATTTATCTATTTTCTAAACCTTTGAATGTAAATTGCATGCATCATGCTTCCTGAATGTTTAATATTTCCATGTACTAAGGTGGAAACTTAGAACAAGGATTGTCTTGTTCTTAGGTTACCACCTTAAGTACAGTTATCAAGTTCAAGAAATTTACCATTGATATAAACCTTACAGTCTCTATGCAAAGTTTTCTGTGTGTTCTAATACTGCGCTTTGGGGCCTTTTCTCCTCCGTTATTAGATCCAGTTCAGTATCGTGTTGTATTTAACTGTGATTGTCTTTTTTTTTTTTTTAACTCTTTTATTATATAGTATAGCATACATACAAAGCAAAGAAATAAAAAAAGCAATAGTTTTCAAAGCATTTTTCAACAAGTAGTTACAGGAAAGATCCCAGAGTTTGTCATGGGCTACCATGTGATCCTCTCATATTTTTCCTTCTAGCTGCTCCAGAATATCTGTATAACTCCACCATCACCTTTGATCTTTCCATCCCTCTCTTTAGGGGTGTTTGGGCTATGACAGTTCTAAATTTTTCATATTGGAAGGGTTTGTCAGTAATATGGGGTAGGGAGATGGAACTATCTGATGTTCTGGAGAGGCTGGGCTAGGTTTCAGGACTTACTTGGACCAGGGACCCATCTGGAGGTTGTAGGCTTCTGGAAATTTTCTCTAGTGCATGTAACCCTTGTGGAATCTTATATATTGCCCTAGGTGTTCTTGAGGATTGGGCGCAATGGTCCTGGTTGGAGGTTGGCAGATTATAATAGATAGCAAGGTCTAACCTGAAGCATGCATAAAAGCAACCTCCAGAGTAGCCTCTTGACTCTATTTGAACTCTCTCTGCCACTGATACTTTATTAGTTAAACTTCTTTTCCCCCTTTTGGTCAGGATGGAATTGTTGGTTCCACAGTGCCAGGTCTGGAGTCATCCCTGGAAGTCATCTCCCACATTGCCAGGGAGACGTTCACACCTGTATGTCCCACATAGGGGGGAGGGCAATGATTTCACTTGCAGAGTTGGACTGAGAGAGAGTGAGGCCACAGCTGAGCAACAAAAGAGGTCCTCCAGAAGTAACTCTTGGGCATGCCTATAGGTAGTCTTAAGCTTCTCTTCTACCTACATAAGCTTCACAAGTGTAAGCCTCCTAATCGAAGACATGGGCCTATTGATTTGGGTGTCTCTGAAGTTTGACCAGTATCAGGGGATTCCCTGATGGTAAGATTTAATAATTAAGTTCAATATTCTTTCTTCCATCCCTCAGGAGACTTTGCCAATACTTTTTGATTGCCTACTTAATATGCTCTAGGATGTACCCAGGCATTACAATAATCTGTACAGGATTAAAGGACATCTTTTTGTTTTTCTTTTTTTTTATTTATTAAACATAACAACATACAAACACAAACATTCTTACTGTATGATCATTCCATTCTTGATATATAATCAATAACTCACAATATTATCACATAGTTGTATATTCATCATCAGGATCATTTCTTAGAACATTTGCATCAATTCAGAAAAAGAAATAAAAAGAAAAAATTCATACATACTATACCCCTTACCCCTCCCTTTCATTGATCATTAGCATTTCAGTCTACTAAATTTATTTTAGGATTTGTTCCCCTATTATTTATTTTTAATCCATATGTTTTGCTCATCTGTCAATAAGGTAGATAAAAGAAGCATCAGACACAGGGTTTTCACAATCACACAGTCACATTGCGAAGGCTTTATCATTATACAATCATCTTCAAGAAACATGGCTACTGGAACACAGCTCTACATTTTCAGGCAGTTCCCTCCAGCCTCTCCACTACATCTTGAATAACAAGGTGATATCTACTTAATACTTAAGAGTAACCTCCAGGATAACCTCTTGACTCTGTTAGGAATCTCTCAGCCATTGACACTTTGTCTCATTTCCCTCTTCCCCCTTTTGGTCGAGAAGGTTTTCTCAATCCCTTGATGGTGCGTCCCAGCTCATTCTAGGATTTCTGTCCCACATTGTGAGGAAGGTCCATACCCCTGGGAGTCATGTCCCACGTGGAGAGGGGGAGGGCAGTGAATTTGCTTGTCATGTTGGTTGAGAGAGAGGCAACAAAAGAGATTCTAGTGGGAGTGACTCAGGCCTAATTTTAAGTAGGCTTAGCCTGTCCTTTGTGGGGTTAAGTTTTATATGAACAAACTAACTCCAAGATTGGGGGTTCAGCCTATTGCTTTGGTTAAGACATCTTTCTTATTCTGTGCTCCCTGTGTTTCAGTTGTTCAAATGAGCCATACAGATAGGTTGAATTAGATTATGCACTACAGAAAATTACGTTCCAGACCAAATAAACCTTTCTTCCATTGGTCTCAAAGGATATGTGTGGTTCTAAAATATAGATGCTGTCTTCCTTATTATCCCTGTGTTCTGAATTACTTTTACCCCAACCTGTTTGGTTTTGTTCTTATCTCTAAATATCAGGTTATATATAAAAAACAGCCTCTCAAAATCCAGAAATAATAATCACCACTCCAGACTTAATGTGTCTGCTCTAAAAGTTTGCAGTCTAGGCCCCTGTTTTCTTGTAAGTGTATTCTCAAGGTGACTGTACCATTCTACCATTCTAGATCTTTTATTTCTGGCATATTTTGTCTCACCAAATGTCCCACATGTTCATTGATATCATTGCATTTTGTGTTACAAGTATTGGCATTTAACTTTTAAAAAAACATTTTTTTTTAAATTAGAAATACGCACTTGTGGTCCAAAATTTAAATCCTTTGACAGTCTGGTGATACCTGTGGTCCCTCCTCAGAATAAATTTTTTGGATGCATTGGATAAAATAGAAAGCCTTTCAGGGGAAACCAATATTATATTGAAATACAGTGAGGATATTGAGTTAACATGAAAAATATTAAGGACCTTGCCTAGCTCAGGCTAAGTCCTATTTTTTATTAGAGTGAAAAATTCTGCTTCTCAACTGTCTTCTACAGCCACGTAAGTCCTGTCTCCAAAGCATCCCAAGCTTTTTTTTCTTGACTTTTTTTATTGTGAAATGTAACATATATACAAAGAAGGAATAAATTTCCAAGTATATTTTAACAAGTAGTTATAGAACAGATTTTAAAGTTTGATATGGGTTACAGTTCCATGATTTTTTTCTAGCTGCTCCAAGACACAGGAGACCAACAAAAATATCAGTATAATCATTCAGCAGTCGTACTCATTTGTTAAATCCTATCTTCTCTTGTACTCTTCCTTCTCTTTATATAACATAAATAACATAAAAGCAGCACATTTCAAAGTATATTGCAACAATTAGTTGTAGAGCAGATTTCAGAGTTTGGTATGGGTTACAGTTCCACAATTTTAAGTTTTTATTTCTAGCTGCTCTAAGGTACTGAAATCTAAAAGAAATATCAGTATAATGATTCAGCACTCATCTTCATTTGTTGAATCTGACCTTCTCTGTATAACTCCACCGTCACCTTTAATCCTTCTCCCACTCTTTAGGGGTATTTGGGTTATTCCCATCCTAACTTTTTCATGTTGGAGGGGGCTGTTTATAGTCTAACTCTTAGTGCAGCTTTATACTCTCAGTGACATCCGCTGTAGCCTCTCGACTGTTTGAACTGTCTCAGCCACTGATACCTTAGTTGTTATACTTTTCCCCCTTTTGATCAGAATGGCGTTGTTGATCCTATGGTACCAAGGCCAGGCTCATTCCTGGGGGTCATCTCAAAGAGAAGGTGAACATCCCAAGTTTTTAGGGTCTTTCTAGAAAAGCATAGTCGCTAAAAGAACTTTCTATGATGATGGGGATGTTCTGTATCTGTACCGTCCAATACAGTAACCACTAGCTGTATGTGACTATATTGCATTTGAAAGGTGGCCAGTGGAACCAAGGAACTGAAATTAAATTTTATTTTAATTAATTTTAATTTGTCACGTGTGGTTGGTGGCTACCAAGTTGGACAGTGCAGCTCTAGAATCTAGATCTGTTCTGGCATATTTTATTTAGCTGAACTTTGTACAGTGTGACTATGTAGTCTAGTTAGTTGTTTGGATAAATTATTGTTTAATTTTATCCTACCAGAGATTCTCTTTATATATACGAAACTTTCAGAGATAATTGTTTAATCTTGTATGGAATTAAAATTGTTCTATGGTCTTTTAATGGGTTTGTAGGTGTGAATAGTCACTGCTTTATGTGGTTCAAATCTCAAAAGTAAGAGATAGTAGTATATACAGTGAAATCTCCTCAAGCTGATCCTCATCCATCTAAATATCTCTAGAGGCAACCAGTGATGTAATTTTTTTAAATATCCTTCCATGGAGATTTCTGTATATATAAGCAAATATATAATTTTAAAATAAGTAGTTGCCAACTATTCTGTACATTGGTTGTCATTTACTATGTCTTCAGAGCATTGCGTGCTACATGTAAAGTTTCACTTTTTTTTTCTGACAGTGTATGTTACATGAATAGTTGTCATTATTTCTTTGTTGATTGACATTTAGGTTGTTTCCAACCACTTTCTCTTTCAACCAGTGCTGTGATGAATAACTCATTGTGTACATTAGAAAATATGTCCATAAGGTAAATGTTTTGGCAACAAATTCAAAATTTTTTTAACATCCATTGGTCAGATGAAACACTTCTGTGACTATAATTGGCTGATCAGTTTCTTTTTTATTTTTAGAGCTTCCCCTCTTTCCTATTATTGTGAAATGTTTATATATAGAAAAAAGGTATGAAATGTTTACATATGTTTTAGTTATAAACTGAAGAGACCCAGGTACCCAGCACCTAGATCAAGAAGTAGGACATTATCAGTTCTTCATTTTTCTCTATACTCCATCATTACATCTCTTTTCTTTGGACTCTTCCTTATTCTGACTTTTGTATTAATTATTCTATTCTATTTTTCTTTTACACAGTCTGTTGTAGCTTTAATCTCCAATGTGTGTATCTTTCAACTTTGAATTGTTTAATTTTGAAAAAACTAAAAACATAGACACGTAAGTGAAAGGTAGAATTGATACTGTTGGATGATGGCTCCTAAGGAACTTAAGCTGAACATAGTTTTGAGTTATAGTTTGACCCATCTTTGTGAAATCTGCTAGAACCCTGCTTGGGAAATCCAGTGAGCAAGATCATGAATGTGTCCTGGGAAAGGTAGGAATCAGTTCGTATCTGCTTGGGCCATGGTATGGATCAAGTAAAGAATCTTAAGTAGGGAAGTGAGGGTGAGGGGGGAATTGGGGGTGAGGGGGGAATGGACTGTGGGTACTCTTTATCTTTTAAGAGTAAACTTAAAGCACAGCGCTTCTAGTATAAAGTTCTTTGCTTATCCAGGGAGCAACGTACAAAGGAGAAAAAAGGCACTTCGTTAACACATGATCAAGTCAAGTATATAAAGTTTAGGCAAGATACTGTAGGTCATTTTTTATTTTTTTATTTTTTTAACATGGGTAGGCACCAGGAAATGAACCCGTGTCTCTGGCATGGCAGGTGAGAACTCTGCCTGCTGAGCCACCAGTCTACCCATCTGTTTTTTTTTTTTAATGAGTAGAGTAATAGGCATCTTGGACGTGATAGCCATCAAATGAATGTCACTTGAACCACACTGCTCCAATCTGCTCTTGCTCTGATACACACTTGTTTTCCTTGGATCTCCTTTTACTGTGCTCCTGGTTCCCTCAGTATGCTGTTCTTCCCGGCTCTCTGCTGTACTTTTGGTCTTCCTGTTATTTGGTTTCTTGTCTCACTTGTTGGATCACATCTCTAGGAGTTTTTTTTTTTAAAAAGATGTGTAGGAGTTAAGGCTTTTGAGACCTTGCATATTTGGACAGTTCTGCCCATGGTAGGCTGAACAATAGAATTCTTTGGAATTACTTTTTCCCTGGGAATTTTGAAGTCATTAATCCATTGTTGTCTTCTATTGTAGCTGTTGATAAATCTGAAATTATCCTGATAGTTTTTATTTATTTTTTAAATATATGACTGGATACCCTACTATTCCTACTCCTGGGTAGGAGTTGTAGAATCCTTTCCTTACCGCCTTTCACAGTTACATTGTGTAGTATGAGTCTGCTTTCATCCATTGTGTTGGTTATCATAGGTTTTTTTTTTTTTAATTTGGCACCTCATAGCCTTCACTTCTGGCAAATTTATTGGTGACATTCCTGTATTTTTTTCTTTTCTCTTTGAAAGAGTTATTATTCAGATATTGAATCTGGACTACTTCTCCAACTTTTTTTTTGTTTTAAATCTTGGCTCTTGTTTTCATCTATTTTTGCTCTCTCTGGGAAATTTCATATATTTTCCAGCCCATCTTTTCTATCTTATTTTAAATTTCCAGGTTTCTTCCCCCCTCTGAATGTTCACTTTTATAGCTTCCTGTAATTGTTTTTATGCATGCAAAATCTTAGCGTATCCCATTAAAGATTTAATAGTTTATTTTTAAAAAGGCATTTTCTCTTCTCTGCCTCGTCAGTTTCTTCCAAGTTACTTGTTTTCTGTTTCAAACTTTGCTTTGATGTCAGAGGCCTTCCCCATGTGTGTGGCAGTCTTTGGTTTTCAGGCCATGATTAGGAATGAGAAACTATAAAAGCTGATTGGGATCTCTGGAGCCCACAGATGGAGCTTTGCTCTGATCTATCTGGGTACCTTGTTAAGGCACCTCTACTATCAGTATATTTAGGTTTTTCTTTTTAGTTGGTAAGCGTCCCCAGAAGAGAATCTTCTGATCTATCTGGGGTCACAATATGGTTGTCAGCTTTCTGGGAACTGAATGGGGAAAGAACCTGGGATGGTGGATTTGAGGTAGTGGTATGTCCACATTCAGTATAATACCGTCTTAGCTGTGCCTAGGCTGGTCTAGAGATGTTTTTACATTCTTCTGCTGTGGTAGAAGATGGCAGCAATCCTAGTGGCCTGAAATAGGGGAGAGTTTGAGGGATTTAACTTCTTTTAAACAGCTTTTACCAAATTCTTTTATGGATCCTCCTTTACTCCCTTTTAGAAAGAAAGATGTTGCCAGCTTCTGAGATTTTAAGGATTATACTGTGTAAGTTGGTCAATTACCACTTATAGTCTTTCCAGTTTTCTTATTTTATTATTCTTGCTTTCTCTATTACCTGTGGGCTTTCTTTTCTTTTCTTTTATCCCTATACTGTAGTTTCAGTGGAATTTTGGGGAAGGAGCAAAATTAGATTTATTGAATCTTATCTTAACATTGAAAAAGTAACTTATTTTCCTGCATTGTAAATATAAAATACAATGTTATATTTTACCTATAACATTGACAAAATTCCCCTTCCTCAAATGCCCAGGAATAAACCTAAGAAGAAATTTGCAGAATTTATGAATAAAAGCTGTATAACTATTGAAGGATACAAAAGAGGTTTTTAATAAATAATCATGGTTTGCTTCTGAAAAAGATTTAATATTGAAAAGATATTACTTCTTCCTTAATTTAATATTTAAATTTAGTATGAATTTAGGAATCAGAATGCCAAAATCTTATTGGTGGGGTGGGAGGTTGTATTATATGCAGAAGTCCATACATTGTGGCCTGCTTTTGTGTGACCTGCTTGTTAAGAATGATTTTTACATTTTAAAGAGTTGTTTAAAAAAGAAAAAATATGTGACAAGATAGCACAAGCCTGAAATATTTAGCATCTGGTGTGTTAGTTTGCCATTCCCTGCTTTGTGAAGTTTGTTCGAAAGAATAAATAAATGAGAATCAGCTTGTATGTTTTTTTAAAGGGAGGGAAAAACAGAAATGGAAAACTTGCCCTACCATGTGGGGAAAAATATTGAGCTAAGCCAAGTTTTAAAAGTTTGGTATTGGTGCAGAAGAGACTGGCAGATCAGTAGAACAGATTGAGCAATCCAGAAATACATCAAGTAGATTTTTTTTGTTTTTTTCTTAAATAGGTTTTATTGCGATATATTTACATACTGTACAGCCCATCCATAGTGTATAATCAGAGTTGTGCCTTCAACACCACAATCAATTTTAGAACATGTTCATTACTCCGAAAAGAAAAACCCATACCTCTTAGTTGTCACCTCTTAATCCATCTATCCTTCCCCAGTCCTGCATAGCCACTAAGCTAGTATTGTCTCTATAGATTTATTTATTTTTACATTTTATATGAATGGAATCATACCATATGTAGTACTTTGTGTCTGGTTTCTTTAACTTAGCATAATGCTTTTTTTCGCTTGTAAAAGTATTTTTTAAAATTAGAGAAATTGTGGGTTTACATAAAAGTCATGTAGAAACATAACATTCCCATATACCACCATATTGCTGACATTTTGCATTGGTGTAGTACCTTTGTTACAGTTGATGAGAGAATATTAATATCTTACTGTTAACTGTAGTCCAGAGTTTACATTAGGTGTGTTTTTTCATATACTACCCTATTAACACCTTGAAATAGTGATGTACACTTATTATAAATCATGGTAGAACATTTTTATGTTTGTACTATAACTAGACATAATCTACAGCAGTGTTCACTGTTTTACGTCCTTGTTTTTTTTTAATTAATTAAATGTTATATATGTATAAATAATTAATAATTAAATATCTTGATTTCATTGAGATATATACACACACCATACAACCTTTCTGAAGTATATTCTCACCGGCTCACAGTATCATCACATACCTTGTGCATACATCCTCTGTTAAGTAGATATTTGGCTTCAGTATTAACTTGTTCAAATAAAGTCAGAAAATTTAGATTGGTGTAAAGAAGAAAATAAAAGTCATCTGTAATACCAACAACTTAGGTATTCTCTGGCTCACTTGTCTTCATTGTTTATACAGTTCTACAGTATGCCTTTTGCCACATTTTTGTTATTATAATAAAAAATTTTCCCAACCTGTTCAGTGCCTGTATGATGAATACTTATAATTTAACTCATTGTTGCCTTTTTGTCTATTGGTATATATTGTTTCTATATTTTATTTACTCATATGGAACTGTCAGTTCTAATTTTTGTGTTAAAGAATGTATGTATTTTTATGTTTGAAAGCTTGATAATTCATTAATTTAAGCTCAGTAAGTAAAATGCTGTAACCCACTCTGAATGTGGAAATGTTTAAAACAGTGGCTATTCCTGTTTTTCTAAATATAGGTTTATTTCTTATAAAAGGTGACTTGAATACTTTATTAAACCTATAGTTTAAACCTAAACCTGAAATTGAAAATTTAATCTTCAACTTTAACATTATAATGCTGTTTTAAAAACACGGTATTTATAATTCAAGTGCTCATTTGTTTAATTTATCACTAGTTTTTATTTGTATGTCTCCATAACACCCTCCTCCCCATATGCATTTGTAATCTTGTCCTAAGATATATAAAATGTAATTCGGTTGCAGATATCAGTATTGTTTTAAGAATTCATTTATTTAAAAAACTATGTGTCTACAAGTCTTATAGTTAAGAGTTAAGGATATGTGTGTTTAAGTTTTATTTTTATTTTTTATATATTTTTTAACTGTTTAAGTTTTAAAATTGTATTTTAGAAGATCAGAAATTAAGGTAGGCTGCAAAGTTTGTTAGATTTTGGGGGGGGGTGTACTGTTTGGCAGGGGTCACATTTCATTCTTTTTCCATGTGAGTATCCCATTATTGCAGTACTGTTTGTTGAATTTTTGTTTGTTTGCTTGTTTGGTTTTTGTTTGTTTCAGGATGTGCATGGGTCGGGAATCGCTCTACCACTGAACTGCCGTTGCACCGCCTGCAGAGATTTTTTAAATTAATGAAAGTAAAGTAAAGCTTGTGGACTATCCAAATATTTCTGTTTTTAGCTAGAGCTCAAACTTATACTCTGTTCATTTATAAGTCTAATGTTAGTCACCAATATTGAACAAGTAGTTAGATTACTGTTATTAAAGTAGATGGAACATCTGTTGAATTTCACAGTATTAGACAAATACAGTTTCTACAAATCATCATGGCTCTTCCCCACTATACTTCAGCTTTCAGTATTTTTGTTATTTAGATGTTATTTTACATTAACTGAAGAAAAATATTTGAAAGTACTGTCTTCTGAGTCAAAATTGATGTATGAGGTCTGAGTCCTTTAAAAATTTTTCTCCATTTGAGCAACTCTTTAAATTTGAAACATTTATATTTTGCTAAATCTCCATATTTGCTTTTCTACTTAAACTTTTCAGCTTAGGGCAGGTGCACAAACAAAACAGTTTTTCTCTTTTACCTTATCACAGGCAAGTTAGACGACCTGCGAAATCCACAGCTACACTTTCCTGATGAATAATGCCGGATTACTTGATATTCTTTTACTGTGAATAAATACTTAAAAACTAAAAGCCAAAATAATTGGTTTGTTTATTTGTGGCAGCTTTTCCATTGTTCACACTCAACTTTTCATACCTTTCAAGGCAGGTGGTGAGACTTCGCAGTTCTTGGGTACTAGTAATCATACTAGTTTATGTGGTGTGGGAGGAGAGGGAGGGGGAGGGCAGGGGAAAGTGCATGTTTTGCCAAAAAGAGACCTAACAGCTGAGGGTGTGGATACTAGAAGGAAAAGGAAAGTATCTTGAAGTTTATTTATGTCTGACTTGTATAAAATCATTTTCACGTTGGTTATTTGTATCCATGAAAGAGAAGTTTTTATTTATACTTATCTGTGTATGTGAGGTATTTGACCACAGATATATGATATGCTGTCTTGCATGATAGTATCAACTCAATACAATTAAATGTTTGTATTTACTTTTTTTCCCTTTCTAGTAGTGTGATTTTGTGTGGGAGGGGTGGGGTAAGCTGTGCATGCTTTCTTACTACTTAATGGCAGTGACATGCACTTGGAAGATTAGTGAAGGTGTTTGAGCCTGACGCTGTGGGGCTGTGCATAGTGTAGAGTTATGCTACCTGGAAAGAACATTTTGGTTACAAAATAATTTATTACCCAATCCTTGGCCCTTGTGAGAGAGAATGAAGAGGGTAGTAATAATTAAATTGAAACAGCTAAACTAGGCTAAACAGAGATTGAACAAGTAAAACTAGGATATGTGGTAACCCCAGCCATAAACCCTGACAGACCTGGATTTTTAGTGTAGAACACAGCTAGGACTTGTATTTGCCCATCCAGGGCTTAAGTTAGTCTGTCTGAAGAGTTGGAGAGAGTAACTGTTTTATAGTATTGTAAAGATTGGATATATGGAGATAGAGTATATAAAAATATGTTACACATTGCCTGACATAGTAGCTGCTTAATAAATATTATCTCTCAAGTAAAAATTCATGTAGTTTGGATAAGGTATAAGGGTTAATTTTACTACTAACAAAATCTTAAAAGTACCATCCTTTTCTGTTCTTGCTTTACTTACCCTTGTATTCGTTATTCCATCTTTATTTAATGTAGTGTCTTCAGTCTACTGAAATTGTTGGGTAGAGATAATTGCAGCTTATTATATATAGTAGAAGCGTTTCATAGCCTTTCTATGTCTGATAATGGCCAGGGATGATCTTCTCAGTTGAATTAAATAGTGATGCAAGGAAAGGGAACTGGATCTGATTTATCAGTCATACAGTTAACCATCATTTGGTGCTGTGGCTTTGAACTTTCACATTTATTTTGTGTCGTTATATAAGGATTGTTGGTATCAGAATCACTTGTAGTAACAGAATCACCTAGGTAGTTATTTCCAAATCAGTCACTAGTGCTTTCTCTTCCTGCATCCACACTTTTCTTTCTAAAACAGAATCAAATGGCATACCTAGCACAGTGTCTGGCACATACACTGTGCCTTGAATAAATATTCACTAATTGGGAAGCTAAGTGTGGTAGTTAGGTTCAGGTGTGAACTTGGCTAGGTGAAGGTGCCTAGTTCTATTGCCGTGGACATGAGCCAGTGGTATGTGAACCTCATCTGTTGCTGATTACATCTGCAGTCGGCTAGGAGGCGGGCCTGCTGCCTGAATGATGTTTGATTTGATTGGCTGGAAGCTTAAATGAGAGAACCGCAACATAGCACAGTTCAAGCAGCTCGGTATACCTCATCTCGGCACTTGCAGCTCAGCCCAGGCCTTTGGAGATGGAGAAAGCAATCACCCTGGGGAAAGTTTTTGGAACCCAGAGGCCTGGAGAGAAGGCAGCAGAGATCGTCCCCTGTGCCTTCCTGTGTAAGAAGGAACCTCAGTTGAAAGTTAGCTGCCCTTCCTCTGAAGAACATTTTTAACTATAAATCCCCTTTCATTAAAAGCCAGTCCCTCTCTGGTGTGTTGCCTTCTGACAGCTAGCAAACTAGAACACTAAGTAACCATGAACTTAACCACTCGTTTTAAAGCAGTATTTATTTTATGTTTACCATCTGTCAGACACGATTTTAAGTACTTTGTATTTGTTAATTCATTCACTACACACAGTAGTCCTATGAGGTAGGCACTACAGTGCCCATTTTACAGATGAGAAATTTTAAGGCCAGAGAGGTTAGATTACTTGCCCAGAATTATGTAACCTGTGAATGCAGAGCTGAAATTCCAATCTTGTTAACATGGTTCCAGATTGTGAGTCTCAACCAGTCCTGTGTATGCTCTCTCGGGTGAGAAACCTGTTTTAAACAATTTCCGAACTAATACTTTGGTGAAATGAATGAAAGAATAGATTGCTAGAAAAATAAGATGAAAAAAAATGCGGAAAATGTAAGCCTGAATTTGTTATTATTAGTTTCAACAGATATACAATTACTGTCAAATTAATGTTTCTAAACATTTACTTTTCATTTCTATGTTTATCTCATTCAGACGTAACTAGTTTGTGAACCACCATCAGTCTGTGACCCATACTTTAAATTACCATTCTAAACCATTAATGCCAGAGGAACTATTAGTTATTGCATACTTCAGATTATGTAATTAATATTCTATTGATATTGAAGGAAAATATTCATGCTGGGAGTAATTGTTGAATGCAGTTACTCTGAGAGGAAGGTTCATTGTTATTTCTGGATTAGATGATTTCTCTGTGTGTTTAGGTTGAGTTGGTGAGAAATCTTGAATGTTCAAAAGCATGAAAAAGTGCAGCATGGTTTTGGAATATAAACAATATAGATTTTTAACTTGGTGAGAAGTAAGAGTCTTAAAATTTACTCAGATTTCTTAGCAAAAACCCCACAGAAATGACTCGTTCTGGAAAGTATCTAGCTTCATACTATTAGAACTGGTCCAGAAGGTTACTACTATGCCTGATACATGTGCCGATTTGCAAAATGTAATAAAAACCTACCTGAAATTTTTTGTAGCTAAGTATTAGATCCTTGCTTGGCTTTTTTCCTTCCCCTATAACTTTCTTGTTCTATTGATGTGGGACAAACTGAACCCTGATTGCTAAATTATAATATTCTACGTTATTGGTTGGATATCATAGACTCAGCATATCCCGAACCAAGTTCTTAAGGCCTTAGGTTTAAACTGGTTGTCTTTTTTATTTCTTTACTTGCTATTATTTTGACCTGCTACTTAATGGCTTCCATTGCCCACAAAATGAAGCATTTACACATTTAGGCTGACCTTTGAGGCCTTTCAGAATCTTACTGCAACTTGCCGTTCTTGCTCTCTCTTTGATTCCATGTACTTTGTCAGCCACACTGGTTACTTGCCATCTTCTTAATGTATGTGCATCATCCTATTACATTGTGCTCTCCATTCTACCCAGCTGAAATGTGTTATACAGTGGTTTACCAAGTGCAGCTTGTCTTTTAGTTTAAAAATATATTTTTATAAATGATTATTTTGAGAATAGATAAGGTGAAATCTGTTAAATTAACTTTCCTTTTTGCCTAATTACCTTTTTAAACTTAGAAATACTGGTAAAATATAGATATTTTACATTTAAGTTGTAATTTCCAATGAAATTTGCTTGTGGGGGAGACCATTGAGTTGAGGGAATAGGGAGAAGGATGTGGTGTCTGTGAAATAATTTGAGTTATTTTTAAATTTATTGGACATTTGAAACTATTTCACTGTCTCTCCTTTATGGGAAAGACCATAAAAATGACAAGTTTTTAATCTCTTACAATAGCACTTGTTCTTTGAAATCTGCTTTTTTAATTCCTGTACAGATCAATATGGTCATATTTTCTTTACCTGCTTCTTTGGCTATCTTGTATTATTAAACATTTTTTAGTAAAGCAAGTTTTAAGATGTATCTTATGAAAACACCTATAGTGGAGTTTTCAGGGAGAATTTTGTAAAGTTGATGCTACCAGTATCATATAGCCCCTTTTGTACTGATTTCATGGTTGATCCTAATTCCCAGGTACCTCAGAATTTAGGCTGCCTTACAAAGAATTTTAAGAGGAGATCCAAACTTTAAAATATTTTAATTTTCTTTTCAAATTCAGAATATATTAAAAGTACCTAGCAAATTAAAAGAAATAATAATTTGGTCATTTGTGTTGATAGACGCTTATGCTTAACTGAGGAGTGATCTTGAAAGCATTTTTATAGTGGTTCTTTTAAAAATAGTTTATTTCTTCTGATTTGGCATATGCCCATAATTATAAATCTTTTTTTGATTAAAGAATATAATACATAGCCATCATTCTGCACATTATTTCTCATTGTATATAATTCCATAGATTCAAAAGATGTAGAAATTGGAATTTTCCTGTAGAAACTCTGCTTGAGAGTTTTTAATATTCCATATGGATATTTTGTTTAAGTTAAATAAAAGGAAGGGAAAAAAGCCTGGTTATTTGAATACAAATTAAGTTTTATAACAAATGAAATAAGTTGAAAGAAATGAACAGATAATGATTTTATAATTAGGCACATTTCAACAGTCTCTTTAACAAGTTTTTTTCCTCCTTTGCAGTTAGCAAAATCAGTAAGCTTATAGAATGAATGGTTGATGTTAAGCTTTTTGGTTTAAATTGCTGCTGGTTAAGAATGGATCATTGAGATAAATAAGATGGTTATAGCAAAATGTAGCCCAAATGAGAAAAATTTGTCCTTTTATATATATATGGATGTTTAAAATTTTTTAGCATAGTTGTACGTTTACAGAAAAATCATGCAGAAAGTTCACAGATCCCATATACTTCCCTCACACTCAGTTTTCCCCATTATTAACATTTTATGTCAATATGGTACATTTGTTAAAATTGATGGACCAATAGTTTTCTATCTGTATTATTAACTTAAAGCCTCATAGTTACATATTTTAACATGAGTGCTTTTTTCATAAATAATTTTTACCATGAAGTGCTTTCTAAATCTTATTGCTAGATTTGGTCCATGCCATGCAAATGAGTATTTTAGGAGTGTTTTGAACTATCTTGTATTTCATTTTGAAAACAAATGGCTGTTAAAACCTTTTTTACTTTATTAGGAATAGCTTAAGGCCATAGTACTTGGGCCTCCCTGATCCTTTCTACACATTTGCTGGCTTGGGTATGTGCATATGGCCCTTGGAATTATTCCCTATTTTTACAGACTTGAATGTCCCCTCTTCCCTAGGAAACTGTTTCCTCATAGTTCTAGACACTGTATAGTATGTTCTGCAGCCATCAGTCCCCTGCCCCAGGCATCCACAAGTTGAGTGCTCTCCCACAGCATTCTGTAGGAGATCTTTGTGAGCTGTCTTCTACACACAGGGTAAGTTATGGTATGGAGAACTTAGAAAAAATATCCTGATTCAGTCTCTTGGGCTGTTACCAGGCAGATGTACCTGACGTACATGCACCCCCTATGTGCACTGTGGTTATTCTGCTCCCTCTGGAACTAGGACCAGGGACCTGCAGTGGGAGCACAGGCCAGCCAGGGCCTCAGAAGATCCTACTGTTTTTAAGTAGCTTTTTTTTTTTTTTTTTGTATTTGCCCAGTTTTTGCAAGCTTTTAAATGTTTTCTGGAGCTTTTAAAAAGATGGTTCTCTCAGTTTTTGCTGGTTATTTTAAACTTCTGTGAGGGGATAATGATCTGAAGGTTCTTATGCTATCATTTGAATCAGGGCCTACCCTTTGTCTTTTAATATACATAAACATGATAATTTATAACTTCGTAACTTTGAGAGAAAGAAGGGTATCTTACTGGCATGCCAAACCTCACAAACTTAAAAATTCTTTGGTTGGCTTATCACTATTATTTGAAACCCCATAAGACATCATCACTGTTATTTATTATTATTTTGGATGCATGGGCAAAGAATCGAATCTGGTTTCCTGCATGGCAGGCAAGTATTCTATCCCTGAACCACCTGTGCATCCAAGACATCCACCTGTGCTTCTTTAAATGGTAAAGTACTTTATATATTTACACACATTTGGCTTTTCATTCTTTTTTCATTTTTCCTCCATCCTGGTTCAATTTAAATCTGGTACCCAAACACTTTTATTGCATGTTATTGTCACTTTTGTTTTAATTTCTGATGGATTTTCTTGACTTTATTTGAAATCATCTTTATAATAGTGTAAAGAGCTATATGGAGGAATGTGGTGAACCCCTATCTTAAACTATTATTCCTAGGTCCCCCTTTTTTTTTTCTGTCATTTTTAGGTGAAAATATTACTTATGCTTAGCCTGGAAGAAGATTTAAGTCTAACCCAATGTCTAGCTTCTTTGCATAGGGCCAATTGAATATAATTTTGTGAACTTGGAAGTTATCGTAGGGTAAGGCAGTATAACATGAGGGCAAATACCTGGGTGACATAGGCTTGTTCATTTTACAAACCTTTTTTTTGGGTCATCATGAGATAACTATTATACTCTTCAAACTTCAGTTGTACTCTTCCCTCTACTCTCCATCAATACCATATATATTACTTTAGTATAATGATATGTTAAGAAAGAAGGTTGTTTCTCAACTTTGTTATATAGTCTATGACTATGTCCCTGACATTTAAAAAACTGCAAGTGTAATTATAACCATCATTTGCTTGTGTGTATGTAATGTATGTTATAGTTAATTATAATATGCCCTTTATCATTTTTAAATTATATTTTAAGATCTGAGAAACCTTTTGCTCTTAAGATCTTAAGATCTCTAGAAGAGATTCTAGAATGGAAAATACACCTTTTTAGAGGCTGATCTCTGATCTATTTTATGAAATGGTTATGCTCTAATTCCTTCCCCTTAAAAAGATAATGGAATTGGTTCAGCTCTAAAAGTGTTGTTGTTATAGATGTGTTAAGAAATTTAATGTTTTATAATTTTCCGCTAGGAAACCACCCCTACTCCTAATCCCCCACCTACAGAAGAAGAGAAAACAGAATCTAATCAGGAGGTTGCTAACCCAGAACACTATATTAAACATCCACTACAGAACAGGTAAGCTTTTTTGTCCAACCTTAAGATTTTAACAAGTCACTACACTGTCATCCTTTTTACCATTAGTATAGGGACAAAAGTCTGTAAGTGTTTTTAATATTTATACTTTAAGGCATAAATTAATGTTTGCTTGGATTTCAACTATGATTTAATTTTTGTTTGTGTAGTGTGCATAATTTGTTTTACAGTTTTATTTACTGTACCAATTGTTATGCTGTTTGCTGGGTATGTAATAGCCACCCAAGATACAAGCCCTGTCTTTACAAAGAAAGTTCATACTCAAATGGGGGAGACTTAATATATGTCTGTGATAAAACAGGAGCATAGAAAAGAGGTATTTAAACCATTTAAGGTTGGGGAAGTGGTGCTCACAGGGGAAATTTACTGGACAATATAAGGCCTAGGCTGAACTGAACTCTAAAAGGCGGGTAAGGTTTAGCTAGGTAGATAGGAAAGTGTGGAAAAGTATTTCACCAGTTCTCAGGTGTTAAGAGGAAAGTATGGAGTGTTATGGGACTCCATGGTTCATTGTATAAGGACCGTAGGTAGAGAAGATTAGAGGAAGGGTGATCAGAGAGAAATTATGGTAGAGTATAGAAATGAGACTGAAAATTATGTCTGGCTAGAGAATTTGGACCCTATTCATCATGAGGTACAAAACCTTTGAAGAAATTTATATTGAGGAACTTGAGATTTGAGTTTAGGATGGTCATTCTGAAATATTGTGAAGAATGTATTGGAGGCTCTTGAAGTAATACAGACAAAGGATGAGAGTGACCTAACTAAAACCAGGTCTTAAAATATCCATTGAACAAGGAGAAAGTCCTTTCTAACGTAGGAAAAGTTTTCAGTAGTGTAGATGATGGAAAAAGGGTAGGAGTAGTTTGAAGAGTGACTTGTTAATACACAAATGTATAGAGCAAGAATTGGCAACTTGAAGTTGGACTATGAAGAAGAAAGGAGACAGCTAGGGAATGTAGAATCCAGAGGTTGGTTGGTTTGTATTAAAGAGGCAGCAGACAAGTTATAAGATGGAAACTTGAGATGAGTTAAATTTTTAAAGTTGAGGAAAGTTGAGTAGTAGTTCATTAAATGATTTTTCTCAATTCTGTTCCACCCCTGTCCTCAGTATATTTGTGCTTTTACTTAATATCTTTCTGGATTGTATAATGAACATTAACTTGAATGAACTGAAAATTGATGATGTAAAGAACATGCCAGCTCAGAATTAATTCTAAGAATCTGAAAGAAAATAAATTTGAATCAACTGCTGAAGTTCTTTTTGAGCCTTTCAGTTCCTTTATTGTCTTCTTTTCATTTTCTTTTTTAATTCCTTTTTTTCTTATAAAGGGGCCCTGTGATCCAGCATATGCTTCAGTGAGAAACAATCATTCCTCCAGACAGTGGAGATTGTCAGCTAGTGAGAAATCAAAGGTCAAAGTAGTCCATCAAAGGATAAAGTTTTTCCTTAGGAAAGCACTGTACAAAATGTATTAGGTTGAACAGTTGATCAGTGGTTAGTTTTATGTGGTACAACCTAATACTATTGCCAAAACCTTAGTGTATTTTTTCAGTCCTTTCAGTGGTATCTCTTAAAAAAGCTAACTCTGAATACCTTCTAGCTTTCTATGAGCATAGTTCTTAGTGTTGCTATTATTGTGGGAGAGCAGTAATCCAGTTAAAGGTCCCTCACAGCTTGAATGAAATCTTCTGAAATAAATTGATCAGATCTAAAATGAAGTCTTAATAGAAAACTTTAGTTTCTCCATAAATTTTACTTTTTGTGTCAAATAATACCTATAGAAAAATAATCTAAGTTGCTTTATAGTTAGATTTTTGGTAATTTCCACATTTATTTTTTCTAAATATTATAGAATTTATTTTGCTTTCTTAAAAATCACAATAACTATAAGAAAGATTAAGTGAATAGGGTACAATTTTTTAAATAAAAGTTTTCTTCTTTCCTTGGATATCTTCTCCGTTTTACTTTTCTTTGCTCTCCAGAGAAGTGAATGTTAAATTTGTTTATAGTTTTCCAGAAATTTTTATACAAATGCCTGTATTGACTTTTGTTTCCATGTGCAATTTGGCCTCATTATTATTTTTTTAATTAATTTTTTATTATTTTTAAATTTTTATAAAAACATATACAACAAATGCAAACATTTTTAACTTTTGATCATTCCGTTCTACATATTTAATCAGTAATTCACAATATCATCACATAGTTGCATCTTCATCATCATGATCATTTCTTAGAGCATTTGCATCGATTCAGAAAAAGAAATAAAAAGATAACAGAAAAAAATTCATACATACCATACCCCTTACCCCTCCCTTTCATTGATCACTAGCATTTCAATGTAAATTTATTTATTTTTTATTTTTAAAATTTTTTATTAATTAAAAAAAATCACAAGAAAGACAAACATTCCCAACACATACACTCAGCAATTCACAGTATCATCACATAGTTGCATATTCATCATCATGATAATTTCCCAGAACATTAGCATCAATTCAGAAAAAGAAATAAAAAGACAACAGAAAAATATAACAAACAAAAAAAAATTTTACATGCCATACCCCTTATTGACCCCTTTCATTGATCACTAGCATTTCAAATTACATCTATTTTAACATTTGTTCCCCCTATTATTTATTTTTATTCCATATGTTCCTCTCATCTGTTGACAAGGTAGATAAAAGGAGCACCAGACACAAGGTTTTCATAATCACACAGTCACATTGTGAAAGCTATATCATTATACAGTCATCATCAAGAAACATGGCTACTGGAACACAGCTCTACATTTTCAGGCAGTTCCCTCCAACCTCTCCATTACATCTTGGATAACAAGGTGATATCTACTTAATGCATAAGAATAACCTCCAGGATAACCTCTCGACTCTTGTTAGGAATCTCTCAGCCATTGACACTTTGTCTCATTTCACTCCTCCCCCTTTTGATCGAAAAGGTTTTCTCAATCCCTTGATGCTGGGTCTCAGCTCATTCTAGAGTTTTTCTCAATCCCTTGATGCTGAATCTCAGCTCATTCTAGGATTTCTGTCCCACGCTGCCAAGAAGATCCACACCCCTGGTAGTCATAGACAGGGGGAGGGTGGCGAGTCTGCTTGCTGTCTTGGCTGGAGAGAGAGGTCACATCTGAGCAACAAAAGAGGTTCTCTTGGGGGTGATTCATAGGCTTAATTTTAAGTAGGCTTGACCTATCCCCTGTGGGGTTAACTTTCATATGAACAAACCCCAAGACTGGGGATTCAGCCTATAGCTTTGGTTGTCCACACTGCTTGTGAGAATATCAAGAATTCAATTTGGGGAAGTTGAATTTCTCCCCATTCTCATCATTCCCCGAAGGGGACTTTGCAAATACTTCTCCACTCACTGATCAAATCACTCTGGGATTCATCAGGGCATCACTTGGACAAACCAACAAAATCTCATGTCCTATACAAAGATCCATGTACTTAAGGTGTTTGATCAACTATCTACATAAGATGCACTAGTCAAAGTATAGATTTGTACCAAATAAACATTTTTTGCTTTAGTCTCACACATTAGTTGAAATTTTTAAATATTAAGTACCATCTATTTTCAGCACACTGCAGTAAGGACATTCTTTTGTTCTTCCTCATGCAAAAACATTTTTTAAATTTGTACATTTAGTCACTATCATTATACACTCTAGGCATTCCTAGATTACACCATCTCAGTCTTTGTCTATCTTTCTTTCTGATTTCATTTATGCCCCAGCTCTCCTCCTTTTATCATTCTCACATGCAGCTTCATTCAGTGTTTTAACATAATTGTATTACAGTTAGGTAATATTATGCTGTCCATTTCTGAGTTTTTATATTCAGTCCTGTTGCACAATCTGTATCCCTTCAGCTCCAGTTACCCAATTTCTATCTCCTGATGGTCTCTGTTACCAAGGAAATATTCCAAGTTTATTCACTAATGTCAGTTCATATCAGTGAGACCATACAGTATTTGTCCTTTTGTTTCTGGCTAATCACACTCAGCATAATGTCCTTAAGGTCCATTCATGTTGTTACATACTTCATAACTTTATTCTGTCTTACAGCTGCATAATATTCCATCTTATGTAAATGTCACAGTTTGTTTAGCCAACTGTCTGTTGATGGACATTTTGGCTGTTTCCATCTTGGTAATTGTTAATAATGCTGCTATAAACACTGGTGTGTAAATGTCCATTTGTGTCCTTGGCTTCGTGTCCTTTAAATAGAGACAGCGTATAGATGGGTCCTGTTTTTTAATCCATTCTGCCAGACTATGTCTTTTGATTGGAGAGTTTAATCCATTAACATTCAGTGTTATCACTGCATGGGTAGTACTTTCTTCTACTATTTTGCCTTCTGGATTTTATGTCATATCTAATTTTCCTTCTTTTTACTTTTACTCATAGTCTTTCTTTCTAAACTCTTCTCCACACCTCTCTCTTCTGTCTTTGTATCTGTCTCTAGTGTTCCCTTTAGTATTTCTTGCAGAGCTGGTCTCTTGGTCACAAATTCTCTCAGTGATTTTTTGTCTGAAAATGTTTTAATTTCTCCCTCATTTTTGAAGGACAATTTTGCTGGATATAGAATTCTTGGTTGACAGTTTTTCTCTTTTAATAATTTAAGTATATTATCCCACTGTCTTCTCGCCTCCATGGTTTCTGCTGAGAGATGTGCACATAGTCTTATTGGGCTTCCCTTGTATGTGATGAATTGCTTTTCTCTTGCTGCTTTCAAGATTCTCTCATTCTCTTTGACCTCTGACATTCTGATTATTAAATATCTTGGAGTATGTCTATTTGGATCTGTTCTCTTTGGGGTACGCTGCACTTCTAGGATCTGTAATTTTAAGTCTTTCATAAGAGTTGGGAAATTTTCAGTGATAATTTCCTCCATTAGTTTTTCTCCTCCTTTTCCCTTCTCTTCTCCTTCTGGGACACCCACAATACGTATATTCGTGTGCTTCATATTGTCTTTCAATTCCCTGAGTCCCTGCTCATATTTTTTCCTTTTTTTTTCCTATAGTTTCTGTTTCTTGTTGGATTTCAGATGTTCCGTCATCCAGTTTAGAAATCCTATGTTCTGTCTCTCGAAATCTACCATTGTAGGTTTCCATTGTTTTTTTTCATCTCTTCTACTGTGTCTTTCATTCCCATAAGTTCTGTGATTTGTTTTTTCAGAATTTTGATTTCTTCTTTTTGTTCATTCCCTGCCTTCTTCATATCCTCCCTCAGTTCACTGATTTGGTTTTTGATGAGGTTTTCCATGTCTGTTCGTACATTCTGAATTAATTGTTTCAGCTCCTGCATGTCATTTGAATTGTTGGTTTGTTCCTTTGACTAGGCCATATCTTCAACTTTCCTAGTGTGATTTGTTATTTTTTGCTGGCGTCTAGGCATTTAATTACCTTAATTAGTTTATTCTGGAGATTGCTTTCACTTCTTTTATCTAGGGTTTTCTTGCTGGATGAATTTGTTGTCTATCTGTTCTTTGACATTCCGTTCAGCTTTATCTGGACCTTTAGCTTAAGTTTTAACAGAGGAGAATTTTTCCGTTCTTGTTTTCTTGTTTCCTGCCCTGCTTGTGTGGTGCCTTCCCCGCACACACACTTAGGAGGGTCTACTTAGATATTATAGACCCCAGCCAGATTTTCCCAGACCAAACTGGCCTATCAGGAGGAGAGTCACCTGCATCAGATTTCCCTGAGGGTGAGACCCAGCGGGTTGAAAGACTTTCCTTTGAAGTCTCTGGACTCTGTTTTTCTTATCCTGTACAGTATGTGGCGCTTGTCTGACTGCAGGTCCCACTAGCATAAGATGATGCAGTACCTTTAACTTTGGCAGACTCTCCCTGCTGGGGGCGTGGTGGAGACAGAGGAGAGGTTGTAGGCTGGTTTTAATGGCTTCAAATTACCAAGCCCTGGTGTCTGAATTCCTTGATGGAGGGATTCCACCTGGGTGGGGCTTCAACCCTCCCCTGGGAAAGGCTCAGGCTCCAGATAAGCCCCCAAAAGAGCTCACTTCTGCCTATGCCTGGGGCAGTTGCAGCCTGAAAAGTCCTGCCACTGTATCCAGAGGCAGTCAAGCCTTTGTAGATACACAGCCACAAAAACTTCTGTTTCCTTCTTTTTTTTTTCCCCCTTTTTCTGTCAGTCTTGCCCCCTTGGCGCCGGGGCAAAAATGAGCATCCTCCGCTTTGATCAGGTTCACCTAAGCTGGGGGCCTATTTTTAGTAGTCAAAATTTGTTAATTAGTCTCACAATTGGCGTTTGATTGTACCCAGTTCCTGCTGCTGGTAAAATCCTTTCCTTTCCCCTCTGGGAAGCGGCCTGTTGGGGAGGGGCACTGGCCACCGCAGCTTTGGGAACTCACGGTTCTGGGGGTTGCTCGCAGCCAGTCCAGCTGGTCCAGACTGGGGTACGCTGTGTGTCCAGTCACTGACGTGGCCCCAGGAGCTGTTCTGTACTGTTTCTCGTTATTTAGAGTTGTTCTGGAGGACGAACTAAAATGCGCACGTCGTTAAGCCACCATCTTGACCCGGAAGTCCTGGCCTCATTATTTTAAGCTCCTGTATGATATTGTATAAATATATAGTCAGGTATTTTACAGGCTAACATTATGTATGTATACTTTTTTCTTCCTATTTATAAACAGTGCTGGAATGTACATCCTTATATATATATATATTTGTGCAAATGTGGAAACATATTTATAGGATAAAATTTCATATTTCCTGTGTCAAAACTACCCTTTAACAACTGTTACCTTCTTTATCAGCTCAACTCTTAATAGTTTGAAAGTTCCTGGTTTCCACACTTTATCCAAGTGATGTCATTTGTCTTATTGATTATTGCCCCAGTCTGGTTCCTGTCTGATTGGTGAAAATAATGTCTTCCTGTTTTTAATATGCATGTATTTCTTTTATTGAAGATTTGATACATTTTCATATTATTTGGATTTTTTCTGTACCGTCTATTTAGTTCTGTTGTCCATTATTTTATTTTGTGTTATCTTTTCAAATTTATTTCTAAGCATTGCCTGTTAGAGCTCCCCACTTGGAGACTGGGAACATGAGGATAAATATTCAAATCTTTTGTCTTTTAACATTGTCTGTGGAGTTGCATGTTTTTTAGAGGTATTTCATTTTCATATAGTCAAATACCACTTTTTCTCCACAGTTTCTTGGTTGGCACATACATACAAATTAGCAAAGAGATGCTGAAATGCATCTCATTTTATCTCTAATTGGACTTATCAAGTGTTAAATCATTGAGTTATGAAAATGTGCTTATTTGAAAACCTCTGCAGGGCAACATCTTTATTGATAAGAAAATGGAATTTTCTGTTGACTTACCCTTGGTATAGTAATTTAGAAAAATATTGATTTTTTTTCTTTTTTCTTTTTTTGCCATGGGCGGGCACCAGCAATCGAACCCGGGTCTCTGGCATGGCAGGCAAGATCTCTGCCTGCTGAGCCACTGTGGCCTGCCCAAAATATTGAATTTAATTCTACTAAGTGTATCTTGGGATGATAGAACCGTTTAAGTGTAATGTTGATGTTACATGGCCTTATTTCATGGTATTAGAGTAAAAATTTAACAGAGGTATGTAACAAATGTATAGGAACTGCCGGTATCCATTATTTCAGAATTTAACTGTGGCAGCATTACTCTGAGTCCCCTTATTGAATTTTACTTCTCTCCCAGTTGTGTGTTTGGGTAAATACAGAATCACTTTTAATAGTTATCCCTTTTTCTGACACTTTCATTTCTTTCTTGGCTAATAAATACCATTTTGTTCCTCTGAAAACTCAGCTTTCTTGTTCATGTTTTTCTCTGCTTAAGTGTCTTCGCTTTGTTTTTCTTAACTGATTATCTCTGTCATCATAGCACTTAGCACCTTATAATTGTCTCTTTTTTTTACATTTGTATAAATTCCACTGATGGATGAGCTTCTGTGGGTCTCTAGGTGTAGCAGAAAAATCTGTTGTATAATAAACACAAAATAGAGAAGACTACTCATTTCTTAATCATTGTAATACAACTACCCTTTTTTTTGACACTGACTTCTTTTTAGATGGGCGCTTTGGTTTTTTAAAAATGATAAAAGCAAAACTTGGCAAGCAAACCTTCGACTCATCTCTAAGTTTGATACTGTTGAAGACTTTTGGGCGTAAGTAACTATTTATTTTAGGATATTTAGTTTTGTTGTATAGTTTTTCACTTTTGATGGTTTAATTTCTGAGCTGATACCTATGAGACTGTATCATTCATTAATCATCTTACCTTGTAAGTTACATTCACAAAATGAAGGATGATGGTGAACAATAAACGAGTCTTCATCAATAGAGCTCCTTTTTATTTTTTTTTACATGGGCAGGCACTAGAAATCGAACCCGGGTCCCTGGCATGGCAGGTGAGACCTCTGCCACTGATCCACCGTTGCCCGCCCTATGGAGCTACCTTTTTTGTTTGTCCATTTCCTCACAATTGTTTGAATTGGTGATTGTTCTTCAGCAGCTTTAGAAAGTTTCAGCCTTGTCATCTTTAGCCCTGAATAGTCTCTGTTCTTTGCCCCTAAGATAGTACTACTTGCTTGGAAATCCTTTATATCCCCTAGAACTTTTTTTTTTTTTTTTTTTGCATGGGCAGGCACCAGGAATCGAACCCGGGTTTCCAGCACAGCAGGCGAGAATTCTGCCTGCTGAGCCACTGTGGCCCACCCTCCCCTAGAACTTTTGACTACTGGTTGGAACTTCTCTTCTTTCCTGGTTGCCTGAATACATTTACCCCAAATGTTGATATTCCAAAGAGTTGTTAGTCCCCATTTCTGTAATCTCTTACTAGTAAAACATCTGGGATTTCCTCTGCCAGGGATTCTGAGATATTAAAAGGCTGAAATACTCAAAATTTAGGGCTTACCAAGAGAGTGATGGTATCTGTGATCAGTATTTATTAATTTCTTTATATTTTGAGATCAACTTCAGCAAGGAGAGTTGATTTTTATTATTTCATGTCATTTGCTAAATTTTTTTTAGCACAAAGTTAAGATTTGTTGTCATAAATCTTTGTATGACTTAAAATTTTAAATTGTAAAGGTTTTAAAATATTCTCTAGAAACAGTTTTAGGGTGTTTTATTTACTGGAGAATATATGGGAGAGACTGAGACCATAAGAAATAAAACTTAAAAAATATTTTTAAGGCAAGCTTTAGATGAGCAATTTCCTAAATATTCTAATTTGTACACCTAGCTATTTCAGGATCATATATATGCTGAATCAGTAATGCTTTTGTGTTTTAATGTAATGCCCTGAGTGTATTCTGCCACCACAAAAGAAATAAACATAGACAGAAAATTCAGTGCTCACTTTGTCAAGAGTAGAAATCATATTCTCTGTATCTCCAGTGTTTCGCCCATGGTGGACATTTAATATGTATTTGAATCACTGAATAAAACCAAGCATGAAATAATTTGAACCCAATATAAATTGTGAACTAACCACTTTGGGAGTAGTCCGTTTTTATTAAAAGCAGTCTCTCTCTCTTTTTTGATTAATAGAACTCCATTTAAGTCCCACTCATTCATAGGCATAGTTGCTAGAATTATTCTGTTTTGCCTTAATCCAAACATAAGTATTTTTCTTTTCTAAGTATATGTTTATTCAGGAGTTCTCTAAAGCAGAGTCTCTCAGCCTGGAGCTCTGTACCATTTTTTCTATGAATCATGTTTACATTTATCTAATTTGTTTGGCTTTCACCAGTTTACAGAACTGTATTTCTCTCTGGGACTCTAACTAGAAAGTGACCCCATGCTGTAGTTATTGCGTAATCAGTGTCATTGCACGGTGGATGTTTATACGATTTAGAGATATGAAGGAAGCCTTCAACTTCCCATAAATTTCTAAGTCACTTCTTATTTCTCTTTTAGCAAAATTAGTGACCACCATTGAGCTCTTCTGGATTTATCCATTATGTCTTTAACTTAGGGTTCTGTTTAAATGTGCCAATACAAATTCTCATACATTTAACGTTGTAAGAGACCTAAGAACACCATGAAGAAGAAAGGAGGCAGTAAAAAGAAATACTAGTTTTTTCTACTTTTTATGCCATTGAAGAAGGTCAATTTTACCTTTTTATAAGAGTGGGTGTGCTAATTCTGTACTCACTGTCAGTGTCCAGTCCTCTTTTATTGTCTACTCATGACTGTCTGTGATAACATAGGTTGAGGAGAGTGACTATTATGTAGAGTGACCCAGTGAATCTAATTTGATCTTATATTGTGTCACCCAAACTAGATTTGTTTGATATCCTTCTGTGATCCAAAGGATGTCAAATTCTTTCCTAAAAATCTGTTTGAAATATTCCTTGATTGTGCTAAAATAGCACCAAGAGAATCAGACCAAGGATAATGGAATCATCCTTGGTCTATAGACGTATAACTTAAGATCATGATTTTTGGTCATCTAATTTTGGAGACTGACAAAACATTCTCATCCTATTGCCAGTTTTTTTTTTCTTTTTTTAAAATTTATTTTAAAATATTTTTGTTAGTTTTTTTTTTAACTTATTTGATTCCTCTTTTGCCAATTTTAAAGCAGTTTTGCTAGAAAAAACTATAGAGGAACAAATGATCTAGTCTTCTATCTTTGGATTAATGGATATCTTAAGTTATCCCAAATGTTATTCTTTTACGTAAATAATTGGGAAAAAGCTTTAAAATAGAGATTCCAGGGTTCTGGATCATAAGAGGTAGCGCCTAGAACTATGTTTAACAAAAAATACTGCCCAAATGATTATTGTGCCAACAAGCAGAAACAGGCTTTGGTGTTGAAGAACCAACCATTGGCCTATTCTATTATTGAAGACCTCCAAGGATAATAATGTTGACTTACTTCAGTCATGTATTCCTGATGGTTAGGAAAATGAAGTTTCTTTCTCTTGCTTTATGCTTTTTGTGTATGTGTGGACAAACAACTCATTATCCTCAAATTTTTCATCTACTGAAGTCACCTCTTCTATTCTAAGCTTCATACACACACACACACACACACACACGTATGCATTGAGTTTACTACTGTATTAAAACTATTTTTTGTAAAGGTGAAATAATTTAAAATATTTTGTTTGAAATGGTATTTATTATCAGAAGTTGTTCTTGAACTGGCCATTACGAGGATCTGTTTTGTCCTTTTCAGAAATAGACTCTATAGAAAACAAGTAAACATACATTTTTATCTGTTTATTTTTCGTCATATTTTCTAAATGTATATGTATGCACCTAAATTCTGCGTTACATATTTATTCTATGTTTATAATTGTCCTTTTTTTTCCACCTAGTCTGTACAACCATATCCAGTTGTCTAGTAATTTAATGCCTGGCTGTGACTACTCACTTTTTAAGGTATGCTTAATTGGTGATTTCATATATTTATTATAGGCCTGAATCATTCAGGTATTTACTAAGGAATCTTGCCACATACTAATTAATAGTTAATACTCCAGTGCATGGACTAGTAATTAAACTGGCTTTACTAGGCTTTAACATAAGTATATTTTGTCCCCTTTCTATACATAATAGAAATTGAGAGTCTTACTCTGTGAGCACATACTGTACTTGATTTAGAAGATATCCTTAATTAGCCAGTCTAATTCCTTTATATATTTGAGGACCCTGCAGTCCAGGGTTGGTCAGAGATTCTTAACCTGGAGTGCATGGGTCATTGAGGGGTACAAGAATGGGCTTTGTGAGGGGGTAGGAGAGTTGGTCTTCATTAACTCTGAATTTGTAAAATTTTTGAATGTAACATTTTGGGCATAGAAATGTACATAACTTGTCAAAGGCATCTTTTACTCAAAATGATGTTAAGAACCTCCAAATTCAGTGAAACCAAGGTTTGTTAGCTAATAAGTAAGAAAACCAGGCAATTCCATGCCTCTGACATTAGGTCCTATGTATTTTCCCCCACACCCCCACATATCAGTTTTATGGGGAGCAAGATAAAAGGTTGACAGAGTTATTGTTTGCTATTTCTAATGGCTATCAAAATCACAGTAATAACATTGTCTAGTATTGTTCTCTTCTAACTCTGTAGGATGGTATTGAGCCTATGTGGGAAGATGAAAAAAACAAACGAGGAGGACGATGGCTAATTACATTGAACAAACAGCAGAGACGAAGTGACCTCGATCGCTTTTGGCTAGAGACTGTAAGGTTTTAAAGTTATAAAGCAGTTTTAGAGGCATTTCTGTAATACTGAAACTTGTTACATTTTATATTGATAACTTAATCAAAGAGAAGCTATAGTATTCTCATTATAGAAAATATAAGCCAGCAACTTTTTTTGTTCTATGGTGTGAATCCTTTCTATTTTTCATCCATTCTCCCCTTGATACCACATCACAGATCAGATGTAAAGTGATTGGCAATCAACTCTTAAAACAAGTTCACCCCAGTCATTTCGTTAACCTTAAAATTAGAGTCCCACACAGTCCCCAGGCTACAAGGGGCAGGTTTCATTGTATATTGCTGTTTGTAGCTCTAGTACTCAGTACAGTGTCTGATTTATAGTTAGCACTTAAATATTTGAATGAGAGATTTTTTTAAAGACGAGGTTTAATTTGGCTTTTGGGGAGGAGACTTTCAATAAGTACTATTTTGGAATTCTGCATTAAAAAGTCAGGATGAATAAATATATATATATGTAGGATCTAGGCATTTAAAAAAAATAAACTTGATTTTAAAACTAAAGTGGAAAAATCCATGGAAATGCACAGCACAATGGCTCCCTAAGTTAAACCATGGACCATAGTTAATAATACAGTGTATAAAAATGTGCTTTCATCTGTTGTAACAAGTATACCACACCAATGCAAGGTGTTAACAATAGGATGGAATAGAGAATCCTGTGTTTTATGTCTGATTGCTCTATAAACCTGCAACCTTTCTAGTAAAAAAAAAAAATCCCCGTGATGTTGTATGCACCAGTGGTTCGTTTTTGTTGTTGAATGATCTTCCATAGTGTGGTGTGTTATACAGTTTTTTATTCATTTGTTGGTTGCTGGACATTTTGGTCATTTTCAGTTTTTTGGCTATTGTGGATAAAGCTACTAGGAACATTAAAAAAAAATTAGTGGGGAAAATAGAATAACCAAATAGAATAAGTTTAAATATAACAAAATTAGTTATGAGTAGTGAAGAATAATGTGCCCTCATGAAAAAAAATCTTGTTTTAATTCTGTATATGAGAGATATTTGCAGTCTGATAAGCTACTTTAATCTAGAGTAATTTGCAGTTGGTTTTATTTTTTAAAAAGCTGCTGTGCCTTATTGGAGAATCTTTTGATGACTACAGTGATGATGTATGTGGAGCCGTTGTTAATGTTAGAACTAAAGGTGATAAGATAGCAATATGGACTACTGAATGTGAAAACAGAGAAGCTGTTACACATATAGGGTAAGTTTTGCTTTTTACCTCCCTTTTTTAAATATCCGTATTATCCCTTTCTTTATTTCAAAACAGATTCATTACAGATTTTAATTTTTGAAATGTAACATCTGGGTGAGTTAAGAATATTTGTAACATTTTGCTAGGACATCATGCCAAAGAAGCAGAATATCTGGGCTCACAGGAATTTCCTCTGTGTTGGAGAAATAGAAGAGCAACAAGCAAAACTATAACCACAATCTCGACTTTTGTCTTTTTTTGGGAGGTAGTGGTTCATGGGCCAGAAATCAAACCCAGTTCTCTTGCATGGCAGGCGAGCATTCTACCACCCATGCACACCTTGACTTTTGTCTTTTTAAAGAAAGTTTTCAGTCCTCTTTTTAAACTATAAATTGCTCTCAACTCCTTATGTAGACATTCATTTCAGTTCTCAGAATTTGCTTTCTTCTTCTGAAACTAATGTACTGTTCTCTTAATTGTCTGCTGGGTGAGCATCTGATTGCCAGTCAGAAATGTTATACTGGCCAAGATGGCCAAGTATTTCATGGACTGTAACATACTGAACTGAGTCTAGTAGACATAAATGAACCCTAGCATTTCAGCATGTTCCAGATGAAAGATAATCATGCTGGGAACAAAAGTGAAATGGAAACATTGGCACCAGTCTGGATCCACAAAGCAAAGAGTAGAACCAGGGGTGAGAGGATCAGGGAAGGGAATATATTAGACACTGCTGTGGGGTCCTCTCTTTAGGTTAATGGAACTGATGCTGAATTTCCTGTTTGGGAGTGAAAAGGTTTTCGAACAAGACAGTTGATGGAGTATCTTCAGGGAACTTGATGATGACATCAGCCACAGTCCAAAGGAATGGGTTCATCATCTCTGATGGTCAAGTAGTGGGTATAGGTGCCAGTGTCAGAGTAAAATATGGTCCATCTTTTGGAGGAATACAGTTCAAACTTGTATACATTATTGCCGTTCAGTTTAGCAGCAAACACTACTCCTGAACATTTTCTGGTTATAGAATTGGACTATAGATGTTTGCCGAGGGGTGAGTTTTCAATACTCATGTTCACATCTATCAGCTAGAAGAATTAAGGTGAAGTTCTGGTGGCTGCCTTCAATGAATGTACCCTTGGCTTTAGCTGGGTTGGTCACCTGTGTGGTTTTGGGTACAATGCTCTGATCCTTATCTAAATGGAGAGATCAACATTTGTGAAGCCAACTTCAGGGGAGAGTTTGACTCTGAGCTGTGCAGTATTTGCAGTATAATGGTTGTCACCTTCAACTTAGAGAAATCATAATAACTGCTGGAGATGTTAGCATTAATTCTGGAGGACAGTGGTTCTGGAAGCAACAGATGTAGTGTGTTCTGATTTAAAAGTGGCCTGTGTTAGTGGGTAGGACAAAACTTTGGTGACTTGCAACCTCAGGACATCCTGTGCATGAGTATGGGAAGGAGAGCCCTTGGGCACAACCACAACTGGCACATAGTAGTGATTCTGGAAGAGAACAAACAGAGCTGAGTCTGAAAAGCTGAAAACTGAAAGCTTCTGAAAGAGACTCAAAGTTCTTTCTGGAAGTTACATTCATTAGCTGGATGACCTGAACCTCCTTAATAGATGGCTAAGTCCCCACATGGTCCATGAGCTTGTAGATGGCAGGTATAAATAATGCTGTTGTTTCCATCTGTCTTCAAACTGGAGCTCCATGGCCCCTGGTTCATCTAGCAAATAGCAAGGTCCTCAGTCTTCTCCACAGTCCTCCTCAGGTCAGCCTGAGGAACTGTGTAGAATCTGGGCCATTGCTAGCACAGTCTCTTCCTTGCTGTAAAGAGCAGTAAGGGCCCCAAGTGTTTCTTGGGATGCCAAAGGAAAGCACTAGCCACTTACGACTTCAACTGTGTGGTATCTGGTTAAGAGGGCTTAACTAACAGCTGCTAGGTCTTCTGTGAGGGCCTGGCTGGCTGTAGAAAAGAGGATCTATATTGCTGAGATCAAGGTTAGATTTAATGAACATACATGCTCTTTCTTTCTGGCTCTTGGGCACCCAAGACTACTGATTCTCACGCTGGAGCAGAAAGCAGATTCCAGATTTGTGAAAGGATGGTCCAATGAGAATTTTAGTCTTTATATGTCATGCTTGGTGAAGTAGCAAGTGGGCATCAGACCTGGGTGCTGGCTGTGATTGTCAGGGCCAACAGGAAGACAGTGCTTGAAACTGGTGGCACCATATCTTCAAGCAGTTCTGTTTACCTACTTTTGACAATATAAAGATAATTAAAAGCAAAAGTAATTTCATTTATAGCTGTAGAAATACTTGACTTTGTAGGTTGTTATTTTCTTTGTATTGTTATCATGAATACTTTTATAATTTTGAACTATTCTATTGATGCTTAATGTTTTGTTCATATCTTTTTCACTTTTGTGAAATTACTCTTTTCCAGCAGTAGACTAATATAATCATTAGAGCACTGTACTTTGACATGGAGCACTTATTCATTTCTGGAATGAGACTGTAATTATTTCTTCCTTGTTTGAAATGGTAGTGCTAATGTACAATACTCATTATAATTCAATGAATGCTGGCAAATGGTATATGTATGTGTGTGTACATGCACATAGAATTTTTATTGAATTGTAAATGGCACCTTGGTTTTGTCCATATTTTAAAACTATAGTAATACTTAAGGGATTCTGATTTTCTGCAAGTGTGTAGGATTTTTTAATTTTAATTTTTATTATTTGCAAAAATGGCCTCTTGCCTATTTTTTCCCCCAACCTAAGTATTAACTAGGGTTTTCTTGACACTGCATTTAATTTTGTGATAGCATTAAAAAAAGGTTTGGTTTGATTCTTTGGATGTGATTTTTCTCCTATGAATATAATTTCTCTCTGAGTCTAAAGTTATGGACATTTTCCAGGTTTCCTTCTACAGGGGTTTCTATAAGAAAAATAAATTGATTTGTAGAGTTGTCATTTCATATTGTTGATTTGTCGTTTGGTCAGCATCAAAACTTGCTGATTGTGGGAGTTTCACAATTCTTTGAAAACAAAAGTTAAAAGAAATTAACTGAATTTCTTTCCTCTGAAAGTTTTGTATTTGTGTCAGTATTTTAAGTTTTTCAGAGCTATATAAAACTTTTTTTTTTTGGCTCTTATAAAGGGAATTTATTAAGTTACAAGTTTATAGTTATAAGGCCATAACAACGTCCAAACTAAGGCATCCAGGGAAAGATACTTGATGCAAGAAAGGCCAGTGGGCCCAGAATACCTCTGTCAGCCAGGAAGGCACGTTCCTGGCATCTGCTTGTCCCTTGGCTTCTGGTTTTCAAACAACTTCCCCTGGGGCATTTTCTTTCTGCAACTTCAGATGTCTCGGCCTGCTGTAGGCTCTGTTGGCTCTGTTGCTTCTGAGCTTTCTCCAAAATGTTTCCTCTTTTAAAGGACTCCAGTAAACTAATCAACACCCACACTGAATGGGCGGAGTCACATCTCCATTTAATCAAAAGATTACACCCATAAGTGGATGTGACACACTTCCATGGAAGTAATCCACCCACAACTGGGTGTGTCACATCTCCGTGGAAACAGTCCAGTCAAAATTTAAATTCTAAACAATAGGTCTGGCCCCAATTAGAATTAGAACATGAATTAGATCTAATTAGAATTAGATCAGATTTAGAATATGGCTTTTCTGGGGTTTCATAATAGTTTGAAACCAGCACAAGGTTTATTCCTGCCTTTGAATTTGTACTTTGAACAGTTATACCCAGAAATCCAGAGGAAGGCTTTCAACCAAACAATAGAGTACAGTCACCACCATAACATAAGAAGGCAAAAACACTTCATATTAGAATTGTTTTATCATTCATGGCCCAAAGCATCCAGAAGGTTTTATTAATCTGCCCAGTCAGGTTTTTAAAATAACTTTTTCATAACTAGAGTTATAATTATTGTAAGATTTACAATTCCAGGGTTATAATACAATACATTCCTTTCAGTTATACTTCAACCATTAAAAGTTCCAGATAGCAAGTGTTGTGAGCCATGCAAACTGGGTAGGTAAAAAAAAAATCTTTCCTTGAGAAAGTGAAAAAAAAAAAAAAAACACTTGAAGAACTTGGTGTGTCTCCTGGAGAACCAACCTAGAAAAATCTGGTATCTTCTTAATCCAGAACTACTGTTAAATGCTGAGTTCTCCTGAATGTCATACTTCTTTAGGAATAAAAAGCCAGACTCTCGATTGCTTAATCTTTATTTACTGATGGTCTGTTGAGATATGTTCTGTTTCTCTGACCACAGACAGCTGGTAAGAATGTCAGACAGGCTATGTGTGTGTGTGTGTCATGAGTATTCTGTCACTCTTCTTTCTGCTCCTTTCTCCCTTACCTTGAGTCTCCCTCTTCTAAGTACCTGTTTTCTGTATTGAGAACCACCACCACATTTCCATTCTATATAAAACATTTTAACTTCACTTTTTCAAGGAAAGATTTTTTTTTTTACCCTACCTAGTTTGCGTGGCTCACAACACTTGCTATTTGGAATTTTTAATGGTTGAAATATAATTAAAAGGAATGTATTGTATCATAACCCTGGAATTGTAAATCTTACAATAGTTATAACTCTAGTTATCATAAAATTATTTTTAGACACCTGATTGGGCAAAGGGTAGTAAAATCTTCTGAATGCTGAAGACCATGAATGAAAGAACAATTCTAATATCATGTTGGAGAATTTAGCTCTGTGAAGATTTATTTCTCTGTATTTCTGTTTGATTCTATTATTTCTTAAATTTTATCATTTTTACTTAAAGATACAAATCCCTGTGTTGACCTATGAGGTCCTGTGATCTGTCCTTAGATCTCTTGGAGTAGCCATAGTTTTCATATTTACTTTCTTTATGAAACATGTAGCCACACAGCTTTTTTGTTATTATTCCTTAGCTGTTGGATGAGCTTCATTCTCTTAGCATTGTACTTTCAACCTCATGACTGTCAAAGAGTGGCTTACCTGATATACAGTATCATAGTCCTTATACTTCCCTTTTTGGCACCCATCTCATTTTGTTCTTAAAATAAGCCACACCCTATTTGAAAGTTAGGTTCTAGAGTTAGTGTGCAAGTCAGAAATTTTAGTACGTTCCAAATTATGCTGCTCAAAGTAATTTTTGCATGGAATCTTGTTGGTAATAAGGCATGGTGAATCTAATATGCAGTAATATACAGTATTTACTACAGTTATATAAAATATAACTATAGTGTTTTAGATTATATAACCAATCAAAGAATTAAAATAGATGTCTGCCTATTTTGACTTTGTCTAAGTATGCATGTGATAAAGCTGCATCATATGTATCTACATATATTTGTGATTGTTTGATCATGTTTCCTCTTACTAGACCATGATCCCAATGACAGTCCCTGTTTTACTTCGTTCTTTTGCTTGTGCTAAGTATTGTTTTATACATAATTATCACAATACTTAATACATAGTAGACTCTCATATATTGGTTAAGTGATTAACCAAGATTGTTGTGAAAATTCAGAGTAAATTGTGCTAAGAGAAAAAGGGAGTGTGATCTATTTCAGGTATTTTTAATGTGTGAGGACTAATGGCTATTTTTCTTCTTTTTCTAGGAGGGTATACAAGGAAAGATTAGGACTTCCTCCAAAGATAGTGATTGGTTATCAGTCCCATGCAGACACAGCTACTAAGAGCGGCTCCACCACTAAAAATAGGTTTGTTGTTTAAGAAGACACCTTCTGAGTATTCTCATAGGAGACTGCGTCAAGCAATCGAGATTTGGGAGCTGAACCAAAGCGTCTTCAAAAGCAGAGTGGACTGCATTTAAATTTGATTTCCATCTAAATGTTGCTAAGATATAAGAGAAGTCTCATTCGCCTTTGTCTTGTACTTCTGTGTTCATATATTATTATTATTTTTTTTAATTTTGGCTAGCGTATCCACTATCCCAATCAAAGAATTACAGTGCACATTGTCCCTAGTATCCATAAATGTGTTCCTGGCCCGCTCTGTAATAGCTTAGTAGAATTACCATTACAAACACATTTACTCATCCACAATACTAAAAAAAGAATTTGCATTTCTATACCTTAAAGGAAAAAAATTCTGTTTATGTTCGTTGTATGCAGGAGCATATTTTGCTGGTTTGGAAGAATATGATGCATACAGTTTTCTAGCAATTTTCTTTGTTTCTTTTTACAGCATTGTCTTTGCTGTACTCTTGCTGATGGCTGCTAGATTTTAATTTATTTGTTTCCCTACTTGATAACATTAGTGATTCTGATTTCAGTTATTCATTTTGTTTTGCTTTTGTTTTTTTCTTCTTGTAACATTGGTGAAGGATCCAGGAATATGACACAAAGGTGGAATAAACATTAATTTTGTGCATTTGTTGGTAATTTTTTTGTTTTTTTGTAACTACAAAGCTTTGCTACAAATTTATGCATTTCATTCAAATCAGTGATCTATGTCTGTGTGATTTCCTAAACATAATTGTGGATTTTTAAAAATGTAACATCATAATTACATTCCTAACTAGAATTAGAATGTCTGTTTTTGTATCTTTATGCTGTATTTTAACACTTTGTATTACTTAGGTTATTTTGCTTTGGTTAAAAATGGCTCAAGTAGAGAAGCGGTCCCATTCATATTAAGACAGTGTACAAAACTGTAAATAAAACGTGTACAGTGAATTGTCTTTCAGACAACTAGATTTGTCCTATTATTTTCCATCTTTATAGAAAGAATATGTACTTCTTTTTGCAAGGCAGTCTCTATTGTGTCTTCTCGTAGTATTTGAAGCACTAGTTTGATTATGTTTATTAAAATTTTAAATAAATTGAATAGGTAGCATCTTATATATGAAATTAAATTGATGTGGCCATTTTTGTTTTTTATGAACTAAGGCACAGTTGTTCAGTCTAGGTAAATAATGTAGTACTCTATTAATATGTTAAACCTAAAATTGGGCCCTTGATGTATTACCATTTAATTTGCAAGGACAGCAGTTGAAATACTTGGTTGCTGAATTGAAATATTATTATGTAAGTGTCAAAATGATAGAATAGGGAAAGAGTATAGGGTGGTGGAGGCATATGCATTAAGAATTTACTTAGTGTTGCTGTCTAGCATAATGGGACAAATGGGTATGGAAGACTTAGTTTATATTGATAAATTGGTAGTGTGGTTTTATGTAAGCAGAAAATTTGACCTCTTTATGGACATCATTTGAAAACAAACTTGAACAGTTTTGTCTATAATATATAATTATGTATTTCAGATCCTGTGAAATGAAAAATGGCTATCATAGACAAAAGTTGGTAAGCTGAACTGTAGGTAGTAGGATGAAAATCATTAGTTGAGAGGAAAATTTGTCCTTAAATGTTATGGATTGATCATTTTAAAGCTGATAAACTTGTTAAAGATCCTGTATAAAATAAACATGAAATTAATGATTGATTTCATTGCAGAATTTTAAAACAGTTTAAAACTGCCCTCTGAGTACTACCAATGCCAGCCATTTTCCCAAGGTTTGGGAGTGGGGAATGATAAATTATTCTGAATCACTTTTGACAGTTACCACTTAAGTATCACAATGACTTCCGCCTTTGCATAATTTCTTTAGTAACTTTTCTAAAAAATAAGATTAGACTGTACATGTTTTTCTAACTTAAAGCTTTTTTCTCCTCTGTTCAACAGGATATGAATAAATATATTTTGATATCAGAGAATTGATATAATTTCTTATGGATGAATAGTATTAGTATTTTGTTTTAGGGATATAATATATTTCATTTAAATAATTTTATTATTAGTTTTCTCAATTCCACAAAAGATTTGAGGCAAATTATGTAAGAATTCAATAATTACAACACTTATATAGTATTTACTGAATGCTAGGCTGTGTCCAAGAACTTTAAATGCAAATTAACCACCACATAATCTTGAGGTGAGTGCTGTTATCCCCATTTTACAGGTGAAGAAGCAGAACATTAGTAATTTAAGTAACTTTACAGGTTGTAAGTGGCAGTATGGATTTAACTCTTGGAAATTTAATTCCAAAGAACTTAAACCACATTATACTTCCTCAGTAGGATAGTGCCTATCTGAAAGGCTATAGCAAATCAGATTGCAGTCAGTTTACAGATTAGGCATATAAACATTTCTCCCTTTGATTTCCTTTGGTAATGAAGCTTATAATAGATGGGGATTTCCATTAGACTCTCCATGTTAGCAACCAACCAAATTAGTCATTTGGGAAATTTTGAAAACAGGTAGGCAAAGGAAAAGGAATTCATGGGTGTATAGGTTAAGTGAATATTTTCATATACTATTTTAAGTATATTATAAGTTTTCTGTATAATGAATGACAGCAAAATTTTCAGGTTGACAGATTCTTACATGCTGAAGTGGCATTCAAAATGTGACAGTGAAATGTTTTACATTTTAAAATTAGAAGTAAGTTAATGACAAGTCTCCCTGCTACTTCTTTTCTAATTGTTTCTTATGGATTATCTTTATTCTTGAGTAGCAAAACAAAACAAAAAAAACACCCAAAACCTCTGTTTTCTTACTTGGAATCAGACCCTCTTTATTAATTGGATGGATACAAACTTTTAGGTCAGATAGACACTAAAATTTAAAACTCTAGATCATTGTGATCCAAAGTATGTCTGTGGACTGCTATAGAAATTGAGAGTATCTAGAAACTTCTATCATGATTTGACATTGATGTGACATTAAAGCATGTCGTCATTTTTCTAGTAATTTTTTTAAACAGAGTTATGTCTTTGACAGTGAAGTTGGGGGTTTAAAACTGGTTCTTCATACATAATTTGAGAAACACCACCCTTTCTTTGCTTTTCCCAGTAATCAAGGCTAGCTCATTTGCTTCTATAAGTTATCACCCCAGACCTAATCTCACCACTGATGGATTTGGGGTCAAAACATTCTGTAATATTTTAAAGTAATACACTTAGTTGGATCTAGTTTACTGCAAATTCCAAAGTGGCCATTCAGCAGTCTTCTCTAGTGCCTTGGGTAGTTCCAGATTTTAATATGACTACTTCTTTCTACTAGTAGAAGTAAAAATGAGATTGTAGGCATATGTTCATATGTGAATGTCTTCCAGAGAAATTTATTTTCACATGTTAATCTTTTCCCCTTTTCCTTTAAGCCAGAACTTGTTAATTCCTCATAGTTTTATGCAGAAGCTGCTTCCCCTCCCCTTTTCCTACAAAAAAAAATATATTAACCAGGTCTGTTTGCTAGGTACTAGATGCTGGGCATACAGCAAAGAACAAGCAAAGAACAAACTAGCTTCTGTTCTAAAAAAGTTTATGACCTTTCTATTTTTATCTATGTATCTCTAATGAACTTTTTTATTGAATAGTTTAACATATATACAAAGCAAAGAAATAAAAAAGCAATAGTTTTCAAAGCACTCTTCAACAAGTAGTTACAGGACCAATTATGACCTTTTTAAAAGCAGACATTCAAAATAGATTTGTCTCCATAAGGTTCTACAAATAGTTATTGTTATTCAAATAGTTTTTTTTTTTATTAAAGGGAATCATACAGTCAAGAAGTAAATATAAAATGAGATTTTTTGCTTTGAGGCCCTTTCAACTTTAATATTGGGTCTAACCAGTTTCAATCATGCTACAGATTTCTCAAGCTAAATCTTGTGCAAATTTTAGCTTTTCCAAGACCTGGTTTATGCTTTATAATACTGCACCTTATATGATTGTCCAAGTAAAGTTTTGGAGCTTTTTTTTTATTGTGATTACAGTTTTTTAAAATTTCGCATTTCATATACTATTTGAGTATGTTGAAACATATGTGATTGTATCTGCATTGGTATGCTTTTAGAAATGGTCCTCTCTTCACCTTAACAAAATACTGATCCATGATTTTTTTCTTTAATGTTCAACTAAATGTAATACAGGCTTATTTTTTAACTACAGAAGGCCACAGGTAAAAATTCTTTACCTCCTATCCCGCTCTTCTTTTTCAAGGTACCACTAAAATTTCTTTTAAATGTCTAACTTCTTTGTTCACTTACCAGGACTGTATTTTCCTTTGGACACGTAGAATACTCAAAAATACTCAATACTCAAAAAATGAGTTTTCTCATTTAATAATCTCAATCAGTTTTATATGTCATAGGGCATGTAGAACACATTTTTATTAATTGTCTAGTATTCCACTAAATAATAGGAATCCCTTGGTGACTTTTTTTTTAGTGATTTTTTTTTTTGCCTCTAAGATGTTGTCAAACTTTGTACAAAATAGTTTTTATTTTGTGTCATTTGTTTTTAGATAAGTTGTGGGTTCACAGAGAAGGCATGCATAAAATATAGGATTCCATATTGTTAACACCTTGCATTGGTGTGGTACATTTATTACAATTGATGAAAGCATATTTTCATAATTTTACTGTTAACAAGTCCATGGTTTAGCTTAGGGTTCACTGTACTGTGCAGTTCTGTGGGTTTTTTTAAAAAAATTTGTTCTAGTAACATACAACCCAAAGTTTCCCCTTTTAACCACAGTCAAATATATAATTCAATGCTGTTAATTATGCCTACTGTACCATCACCACCGTACACTACCAGAACCCCTCCAATGGTTTTGGAAGTAAAAAATAAAAAGAAAATATGAGAAAAGATTAAGCCAAAGTGAGATTAACACCCAAAAATTGATTCCATGAAGTCCATTCTAGTGAGTGACCAAATGAAAGCGAAGCAGTCATGCTTTGGCAACAGCTATTTGTGGGACACAGCTTTTGCCCTATGTAATTAAGCAAGCCATGCCTCATAGAGGGTAGGTTCCAGTAAGTATCTCATCTTAAGCAGCCACTTAGTCTTGAAGAGCACATATGGTTTGCATTTAGTTCAAATTCTAGTTCTGCCTACGATAAGTTCCAAAATTTAGTCAAGTTAATTGAGTGCTCTACGCTAATAGCTTCATTTGAGAAACAGGTGATATTATTCCTATCTCATAGGGCAGTTGTGAGAATTAAATGAAATATATAGTATACAGCGGCATAGTGCAGTGTCTGGTATATAGCAATGTTTAATGAAAACTTTCTTCCATGGGTCTTCATAAAAGACCTATAGTGTAATTATGCAATGACTAACATTCTACAGTAATTCTAACTTAAGAGATGACTTTTTTAAAAGTCCATCAATATATGCTGATGAGGTGATGTGAATTTATTTTCATAAATGTAATTTTGTGGTGTGAATCTCATTCTGAAGTTAAAATTCAGCCCAATTTATAGAATCTCAGGTTTTAATTCTATGGTTCTTAATCTATTTTGATGGAATGGTTATATTATCCTCCTAGGGTAGACATATATATATCAAATTGTATGTATGACTTAGGGGTTCCATATTTCCTAAAGACACTTCGTGGACTTCGTAGATTAAGGGTCCTTGTATTTCTAAATTAGGGGCCCCAGATCTAAAGGGATACTACTGAAGATAACTTTTTTAAAAAGTGAGTGGTTGTTAAATCTGTTGTACCCAACACATCCTATTGAGAACAAACACGTCATTGTACTCTATTCTGAAGTGAAATTTTTTGGTAATATAACTTGCTTACCTAATTTTTAAAGGAAAAATGTATTAGTAAATACCCATATTAAAGAGATGGAAAATAAGAGCAAAGTTGTTTTAAATGTTTTGCTCAAGCATAACTACTTAAGTAGTCTGAAACTTGAATTTATACCTAGGGTTATTATGAATATGCGGGCTATTCCATCATCATAAGTTCTGTTAGCAGGGCTATAAACATTGTTCTTTAAGTGAGCCTTCACTAAGTTTAAAATAGCAAGGAAGAGCTAATTATATGTGTGATCATATGCTTTAAGAGCTGAGCTTAGAATAGGATTGTCACTCTTGTGAAAGTTGAGCTTGCTAAAGATATGTAACTGAATGGAAAATCACCAAAACTGCATAGAAGTGGGTCTAGGTTCTACTGAAAGAATTCTAAAGTATAGAACAGTGGTTTTCAAAATGTTTATTACTGTAACCAACAATAAATACATTTTACATTGTGACTCAGTTTATATATGTGGATGCATATATCAAAACAAAAGTTTCACTGAGCTCTATTCAACTTTACCATATACAATGCATTCTGTTATTTCTTGTTTTAGTCTATTTTATAAAATTTATTTTGAAATACTTTCTAACGTACAAAACACTTGCAAAAATACAAAACCCATAGAGAATTCCAACAAACCCCCAACCCAGATGCCTGTTCCACCAACTTTTAATCCACCAATTTTTAATATTTTGCAACATTTGATGTGACTTTCCTTCCTCATATCTGTCTATCATTTGTTCATCTGTGTATTTTCTAAACATTTGAGGAGAGCATAATCCTTGGTCAAAGATCATAAAACTTGATCATTTAATTCCATGTACATTTCCTAAGAACAGGAATATTTAGTTATGTATCCACCTTATGTATAATTACCATGTTCAGGAAATTTAACGTTAATATAAAGCTTAGAGTCTAGATTGCAGTTTTCCATATGCCCCAAGGGCATTTTACTCTTTCATTGTTAGATCTGCCCAGAATCATATATTGCATTTAATTCTTTCTAATTGCCTTCTTTAAAAAAAAATAATTGTGGAAACATACAACATGGATCTCCCATCTCAATTGCTCAGTTGCTCTCAAGCAAATACTATTCAATAGGATTAATCACGTTGATGATGCTTGCTAGATTCTTTTTTAAGTGCCAGTCTTGTCCCTCTTCATCTAGTCAGTCACAACCTGTAGTTTGAAAAAAAAGAACAACCCATAAAACATATATCTAGTAATGTGGGCCTATAAAATATAAAGCAATTTATAAAGTTGGCCACTTTGCCTTTGAAAAATTCTCTATAATGCCTCATTGTTTCTTTATAGTTTGTTAATTTAACTTCATGTTACACCTTAAGGTAAACATAAAAATATTTTCCTAGATAGCTGAATGGGTTACCTTGCTACATGGCACTGCTCAATTTTCTTCAAATTTTTTTAATTAAAGAAATTGTAGGTTTAGAGAAAACCACGCATAGAGTTCCCAAATATCACCCTGTTATTAACACCTTGTACTAGTGTGGTATGTTACAATTCATGAAAGAATGTTATTATAATTGTCTATTAAATATTAGAATATTTTTATAATTTACCATTGTCCATTGCCTACAATAGGGTTCTGTGTTGTACAATCCTATTTTTTATAACCCCCATTCTAGAAACATAAAACCCCAAACTAATTTCTTTTAACAACACTTAAATGTACAACATAGCCCTGTTAACCATGCTCACGGTGTTGTGCCCCATTGCCAACATCCATTACCAAAACTCCATCACCTCAAATAGAAACTCCACAATTTAAGAACGAACTTGCCATTCCTTAGCTCCACCCTGTCCCCTGGTAACCTGTATTCTAGCTTCCGATTTTGTGAAATTACTTACAATTATTGCATATGAGTGAGATCATACAATACTCTTGTTTCTAGCTTATTTTACTCAATATATTATGTGTCTAGCTGATGTCTTTCAGCTTCATCCATGTTGTCACATGTATCAGAGCTTCATTCCTTTTTATTTCTGAATATTCCACTGTATGTATGTATCACATTTTATTTATCCATTCATCAATCGATGGACACTTGGGTTGCTTCCATCTTTGGGTAATTGTGAATAATGTGGCATTCATAGCATTCATAGTTATATCTGTTCAAGTGGCTGTTTTCAATTGCTTGGAATACCTAGAAGAAGGATATCCAGATAATATGGTAATTCGATACTTAACTTTCTGAGCAACTGCCAAAATGTCTTCTATAGTAGCTTCATATTTACCATTTCCACCAGCAATGAATGAATTTCTCCACATTCTCTCCAGAACTTGTATTTTCCCAATTTTTAAAATAGCCATTGTCATGGGTATGAAAAAGTATCTCATTTTGGTTTTAATTTGCTTTTGCTAATAGCTAATGATGGTGAACATCTTTTCATGTGCCTTTTGGCCACATCTTTGGAGAACTGTCTATTCAAATCTTTTGTACATTTTAAAATTGTATTGTTAAGCTGTAGGATTTTAAATACATATGTATGTATTCTGAATATTAAACACTTAGAAGATACGTGGTTTTCAAATAATTTCTTCCATTGTTTAGGTCATTTTACTTTCATGATAAAGTCTTTTGATACGCAAGAAGGTTTAAATTTTGATGAGGACCCATTTTTCTTTTGTTAATTATGCTTTGGATGTAAAGTCTAGCAGTTTAAAAGTTCTGGCTCTTATATTTAATTCTTTATCCATTTTAAGTTGATTTTTGTATATGGGGTAAAGTAGGGATTAATTTTTGTTCTTTTGTATATGGACATCCAGTTTTCCCAGCACTATTTGTTGATGAGACCATTCTTTCTGTTTGCAATCTTGTAATAAATCTGTTGGCCATAAATGTGAGGATTGATTTCTGAACTCTCAGTTTTATTTCATTGGTCTATATGTCTGTGCTTGTGGTAGAACCAGGCTGTTTTCTTGCTTTCTAATAAGTTTAAAAATTGCTGAATGTGAGTCCACCAATTTTGTTCTTTTCAACATGGCTTTGGCTATTTCAGGCCACTTACCTTTCCACTTAAACTTGAGGACTAGTTTTTCCATTCTGCAATAAAGGCTGCTGGAATTTTTATTTACAGATTGCATTGAATCTAAAAATTGCTTTGGGTAGAACTCATGTCTTAACAATATTTTGTCTTCTAATGTATGAGCACAGACTTTCATTTATTTAGGTCATCTTTGATTTCTTTTAGCAGTGTTTTGAGGTTTTCTGTGTATAAGTCCTTTATATTCTCGGTTAGATTTTTTCCTTGATATTTGATTCTTTTGGTTGTTAATGTATATGGAGTTTTTTTCTTGGTTTCTTCTTCAAATTGTTCAATGTTATTGTACCGAAACACTACTGATTTTTGTGGGTTGATATTACACCACACTACTTTGCTGAATTCATTAGTTCTAGTAGCTTTCTGCTGAATTTTTCAGGATTTCTGTGTATATGTCATGGCATCTGCAAATGGGAGAGTTTCACTTCTTCTTTTCCAATTTGGATGCCTTTTATGTCTTTTTCTTGCCTAGTTGCCCTGGGTAGAATTTCCAGTACAATGTTTAATAGCAGTGGTGACAATGTACCTTCATGTTTTGTTTCTGATCTTAGAGGGAGAGTTTTCAGTCTTTCACCATTGAGTATGATGTTAGTTGTGGGTTTTTCATATATGCCCTATATCATGTGGAGGAAGTTTCCTTTCGTACATAGGTTTCCAAGTGTTTTTTCAACAAGGGATGCAAGATTTTGTCAAATGCCTCTTCTGCCTCGATTGAGATGATCATTTTTGTTGTTATTATTGTTCTATTAATGTGGTTTATTGTCTTTATCGAATTTCTTAAGTTGAACCACTCTTGCATACCTGGGGTAAATCCCATTTGATCATTGTATATAAATCTTTTGATGTGCAGTTGGATTCAGAATGCTAGTATTTTGTTGAGTATATATTTTTTCAAATCTAATTTATCTCCACTATCATCTTTGTTATTTCCTCCCTTCTACTCACTTTAGGTTTAGTTTTCTTTTTTTAGATACCCAGTATTCATTTTAGGTCTCTGATTTGAAATAATTGAGATAATCAGATGCCCAGATGTGAGCAAAATATTATAAGCCATAAACCATACTAAGGAACAGGAAGATATGACCCAAAGGAACAAATTTAAAAATCAGAGGAGATACAGAATATGGTACTAATAAAAAATGTTCAATCAAATCTCATAAATCAAGATGAAGAAAATAGCTAAAGAGATAAAGGATAGTAAGGTAATTTGTGAGCATAAAGTGGAATTTGAAAACATACAAACAGAAATAACTCATGGGAATGAATGTTATAATAGAAGAAGAAAGAAGACAGGACATCCGAAATTGAACAGAACAGAGAAAAGAATGGATAAACTTGAACAGGGTCTCAGAGAATTGAATGACAGCATGAAATGAATAAACATACATTTCATGGGCATCCCAGAAGGAGAAGAGAGGGGAAATGGGGCAGAAAGAATAAGGAAATAGTAGCTGGGATTTTCCCAACTCTTATGAAAGGCATACGTATACATGTCCAAGAAGCACAATGTACTCCAAACAGAATAAATCCAAATTGACCTACTCCAAGACGCTTACTTATCAGACTGTTAATTGCCAAAGATAAAGAATTCTGAAAGCAGCAAGAGAAAGGCTAAATACTGATTTCTTATCAGAAACCATGGAGTGAGAAGGCAGTGTGGTATGATATATTTAAGATACTGAAAGAGAAAAACTGCTAACTGAGAATTCTTTATCTGGCAAAACTGTTCTTCAAAAATGAGGGAGAAGCATCATGGGATTGAGAAAGGCTTCTTGACCAAAAAGGTGTAGGGAGAAATGAGACAAAGTTTCAGTGGCAGAGATTTCAAACAAGAGAGGTCATCCTGGAGATTTCAGAGTTGAGAGGTTAACTTGGAGGTTATTCTTATGCAATACATAGATGACTGTTTTTAGTTGATGGTGTTTTGGAGTGGCTGGAGGGAAGTACCTGGAACTGTTGAGCTCTGTTCTAATAGCCTTGCTTCTTGAAGACAACTAACTGACTTTTACAATGTGACTGTGTGATTGTGAAAACCTTATGCCTGATGCTCCTTTTATCCAGGAATTGGACAGATGAGGAAAAATAAATAAATAATAGGGAGGATAAGGGGTAAAATAAATTGGGTACATTGAAATACTAGTCAATGAGAGGGAGGGGTAAGTAGTATCAGATGTATGAGTTTTTTTCTTTATTTTTCTGGAGTGATGCAGATATTCTAAAATGATCATGGTGTTGCTTATATAACTGATGATATTGTGAACCATTGATTATACATCATGCATGGACTGTATGTGTGTGAAGATCTGTCAGTAGAAAAAAAATTTTTTTAAATGAGGAAGAGCTTAAAATATTCACAGATAATCAGAAGCTGAGAGCATTCCTTAATAAGAGACCTACCCTATAAGAAATACTAAAGGGAATTCTGCAGGCTGAAAAGACAGTAGAGAGAGGCTAAGAGGAGAGTGTAGAAATCAAAATTATCAGTAAGGGTAACTTCCTTCATTTTAAATGTAAGCATGTAGGGTTCTGTATGCCTTTGCTGCATTCCATAAATTTTGGTGTGTTGTATTTTCATTTTCATTCACCTCAAGATATTTCCTAATTTCCCTTGTGACTTCCTCTTTAACCCATTTGTTAAAAAAGAGTACATTGCCTAATTTCTACGTATTTGTTAATTTTCCACTTCTTCCTCTGTTATTGATTTCTAGCTGCATTCCTTGTGATCAGAGAATATATATTGTATGATTTCAATATTTTAAAATTTATTGAGACTTTTTGTAACCAAACATAGGGTCTATCTTGGAGAATGATCCATGTGCACTGGAGAAGAATGTATATTCTGCTGCTGTTGGATGAAGTATTCTATATATGTCTGTTAGGTCTAGCTGGTTTATAGTATCATTCAAGTATTCCATTTCCTTACTGATCTACCATTTGTATATTGTATCCATTATTGAATGTGGTATATTGAAATCTCCCGCTATTAATGTAAACCATCTGTGCTGGTTTGAAAGGTTGTATGTCCCTTAGAAAAGCCATGTTTTAATCAAAATCCCATTTCATAAAGGCAGAATAATCCCTATTCAATACTGTATGTTTGAAACTGTAATCACATTATCTCCCTGGAGAGGTGATTTAATCAAGAGTGGTTGTTAGGCTGGATTAGGTGATGACTTGTCTCCATCCATTTGGGAGGGTCTTGATAAGCTTCTGGAATTCTATAAAAGAGAAAACATTTTGGAGAATGAAGGAGATTCAGAGAGAGCAGAGTCCACCAGCCAGCGACCTTTGGAGATGAAGAAGGAAAATGTCTCCCAGGGAGATTCATGAAACAGGAAACCAGGAGAAGCTAGCAGTTGATGCCATGTTCACCACATACCCTACCAGTTGAGAGAGAAACCCTGACCGTGTTCACCATGTGCCTTTCCAGATGAGAGAGAAACTCTGACTGTGTCACCATGTGCCCTCTCACTTGAGAGAGAAACCCTGAACTTCATCGGCCTTTTTGAACCAAGGTATCTTTCCCTGGATACCTTAGATTGGACATGTCAATTGAATTGTTTTAATTGAGACATTTTCTTGGCCTTGGAACTGTAAACTAGCATCCAATTTAATTCCCCTTTTTAAAAGCCATTCCATTTCTGGTATATTGCATTCCGGCAGCTAGTAAACTAGAACACCATCTGTTTCTCCCTTTGTATGTTTTAATATTCGCTTTGTATTTTGGCAGATTTGCTGTTAGGTGCGTATATATTTATAATTGTTATTTCTTGTTGAAATTACCCTTTTATCAGTATGTCAATGGAAAAAGTTTTGACTTAATATCTCTTCTATTTGATATTAGTAAAGCTAGCACAGTTCTCTATTGGCTACTACTTGCATGGCATATTTTTTTCCCATCCAACCTACTTATATCTTTTCACATCCAACCTACTTATATCTTTGACTTTAAGATTTGCCTTTTGTATAAAGCATATAGTTGTGTCATGTCTTTTTATCTGCTTGGCCAATCTCTCCCTTTTGACTGAAGAATTTAATCCACTTAAATTTAAAGTAAGTACTCATGATGCAGTACTAGCCATTTTCCTATTTTGTCTTTGTAAATCTTTTACTTTTTTGTTTATTAGAAAAGTTATGGGTTTACAAAAAAATCATGCATAAAATGCAGGGCTCCCATATACCATCCTATTATCACCTTACAGAGAGAGGTACAGTGCATTTGTTCCAATTGATGAAAGCTCATTTTTCTAACTATACTAGTAACTATAGCTTATGGTTTAACTGAGGTTTCATTGTGTTGTATGGTTCCATGGATTCTTATTTTCTAATTTTTATTCTAATACCATATATACAACCTCACATTTCCCCTTTTTATCCACATTCAGTTATATATTTTGTTCCTGTTAATTACATTCACAGTGTTGTGCTACCATTACCTCCATCCATTACCAAAACTTGTTCATTGTTCAAAACATAAAACTACGTTTAAGCCTTAACTCCCCATTCTCTACCACTACTCTGACCCCTTATAACCTAAACTCTAGATTTTGCTCTATGGGTTTGCTTACTCTAATCATTTCAAATCAGTGAGATCATACAGTATTTGTCCTTTTGTGTCTGGCTTATTTCATATAACATGATGTCTTCAGGGTTCTTCCATGTTCTGTGTATCAGAACATTATTCTTTTTTTTGGCTGAATACTGTTCCACTGTGTATATACCACATACTGTTGATCCATTCATTCATTGAAGGACACTTGAATTACTTCCATCTTTTGATAATTGTGAATTTTGCTTCTGTGAACATCAGTGTGCAAATATCTCTCAGTACCTGCTTTCAGTTCTTTAGAAGTGGGATTCCTAGGTCATATGGTAATTCTGTATTTTACTTTCTGAGGGACTGCCAAACCGTCTTCTAGAATGACTTCCATTTTACATTTCTACCAACAGTGACTGAGTATTTTTAGTTCTCCACATTCTCTCTGACACTTGTAATTTTCTTTTATTTTTTCCAGTAATAGCCATTCTAGTGGATGTGAAATAGTATCTTGTGTTGTTGATTTGCATCTTTCTAATGGCTCATGATGTTGAGAATCTTTACATGTGCTTTTGGCCATTTGTATATCTTCAATAAAATGTCTATTCAAGGTTTTTCACATTTTAAAATTATGGGTAATGTTGTAAAAAATCAGTTGACCATGAACTTGAGTGCTGATTTTTTTTTTTTTTCTTGAGAGGAAGGGAAGGAAAGACAGAGAGAAGGAAGGAAGGATGGAAGGAAGGAAGGGAGGAAGAAAGGGAAACATCTTTAAACATTTTCTTGTTTTATTGTATTTTGTTTGTTTGTTACATGGGCTGGGGCCGGGAATCGAACCGAGGTCCTCCGGCATAGCAGGCAAGCACTTTGCCTGCTGAGCCACCGCGGCCCGCCCTTGAGTGCTGATTTTTAAAATCAGTTCTGTTTCTTTGATGTCTATTCTTGAGCCAATACCATTCTTTTTGATTACTGTTATTTTCTAATAAGTTTTAAGATTGGGAAGTTTTTGTTTTCCAGTTTTGTTCTTTTTTTGACACTGTTTTGGCTACTCTGGGCCCCTTTACCATTCATATAAATTTGATGTTTGGCTTTCCCACATCTGCAAAGAAGGTTGTTGGAATTTATATTGGGATTGCATTAACTCTGTGGATCACTTTTGAGTTGTGTGGTAGTTTGAAGTTGGAATTTATACTGGGATTGCATTAAATCTGTCAATCACTTTGGATTGTGTGGTAGTTTGAAGCTGAAAGGAACCCAAAAAAGATCAAGTACTTAAAGCTGATCCATTCCTGTGGGTGTAAACCTAATGTGGATGGGACTTTCTGATTATGTTAGTTCAGTTGAGGCATTTCCCAGGTGGGTCTTAATCCTCTTACTGGAGTATAAAAGAATGAAAGACAAAGTAGCTAGGAGAGAAGAACACACACACAAGCTTCAACAGAAAGCCACAGAGACAGGGAGGAAGCCAAGAAAGCCAGAGCTGGAAGCAATGAAACCTGGAAGAGAAGGGAAAGACCAGCAAATGCCATGTGCCTTGTCATCTGACAAGAGTCCAGATGACATCTGATGATGGCTTGATTTAGACATTTTCACTGCCTCAGAACTTGTAAGCTAATAAATACCCATTGTTGAAATCCAGTCCATTTCTGGTATATTGAAATCTTAACAATATTTTGTCTTCCAATACATGGGCACAGAATGTCCTTCCATTTATTTAGGTCTTTGATTTATTTTAGCAATGTTATATAATTTTCCATATACAAGCCCTTTACATCCTTGGTTTAATTTATTCCTTGATATTTGGTTCTTTTAATTTCTATAGTAAATGGGAAATTTTTCTTGATTTCTTTTTCTGATTTTTCATTACTACTGTGTAGAAACACTACTGTTTTTTTGGTGTTGATCTGTTACCCTGCCACTTTACCAAATGTTTTATTGTGGAATTTACAGGATTTTCTAAATATAGAATCATGTCATTTGCAAATAGGGAAAGTTTTACTTCTTCCTTTCTAATTTGGATGCTGTTTTTGTTTTTCCTTTTTCCTTGCCTGATTGCTCTAGCTAGATCTTTCAGAACACTTGAATAACTCATGACAGTAGGTATCCTTGTCTTGATCCTGATCTTGGAGGAAGAGCTTTCATTCTTTCACCACTTAGTACGATGTTAGATGTGGGTCCTTCATTTACACCCTTTATCCTGTTGAGGAAGTTTTCTTCTGTCCCTAGTTTCTAAGAGTCTTTATCAAGAAAGGGTGCCGGATTTTGGCAAATGTCTTTTCTGCCTTGAGGTGATTGTGTGGTTTTTTCTTTCTATCAATGTGTTGTATTACATTAATTGATTTCCCTGTGTTGAACCACCCTTGCTTGCCACAAATAAGTTACATTTGATCATAGTGTATAATTTTTTAATGTTTTGTTATTCGATTTGCTAGTTTTTGTTGAGGATTTTTGCATCTATTCATAAGAGATATTGGTCCGTAATTTCTTTTGTAACTTTTTCTAGCTCTGGTATAAGGGTGATATTGGCATTAATTAGGAAGTGTTCCTTCTTCAATTTTTTTGAAGTCTTTGTGTTACGTTTGGATTGATGTTATGTTTTCTTGGAATGGTGAAGTTTCCATGTGAATCTATTTAGTCTTGGGTTTTCCTTCCTTGGGAGGTTTTTGGTTATTGATCAGTCTCTTTACTAGTTATTAGCTTGTTAAGATTTTCTGTTTCTTCTTGTGTCTGCTTAAGTAGTTTGCATGTATTAGGAATTTGTCCATTTCATCTAACTATTCTACTTTGTTGGTATATAGTTGTTCATAGTATCCCCTTATAACCCTTTTTATTTCAGTGGGGTCATATGAATGGCCCCCATTTCATTTCTAATTTAGTTGTGTGCCCTCTCTGTTTTTTTTTTCCATTAATCTTAGTCTAGCTAAAGATTTGCCATCTTTATTTGATCTTTTAAAAAAACAACTTTTGATTTCATTGATTGTCAGTTTTTCTTTATTCTGTTTCATTTATTTCCACTTTTCTTTGTTATTTTTCTCCCTTCTGCTCCATTTGAGTTTAAGTTTTTCTTCTTTTTTCCTAGTCCTGCCAATACAAGGTTAATTCTCTGATTTGAAATCTGTCTTGTTTTTTACTGTTTTCATTTACATCTATAAATTTTCCTTTCAGCATTTCCTTTGATGCCTCCTATAAGTTTTGGTATATTGTATTTTCATTTTCATTGGCTTCATGATATTTTCTAATTTGCTTTGTTGTTTCTTCTTTACCATATTGGTTGTTTAAGAGTACCTTGTTTAATTTCCACATATTTTGATTAATAGAGAACCATCTATAGTCTTTTCACATCTGTCAGCATTTAATTCATATATTTGGGGGTTCTGTTTTTAGGTATATATATAATGGTTATATCTTTTTGTAAAGTTGACCCCTTTGTCAGTATATAATTATCTTTGTTCCTTTTAATGGCTTTTGATTTAAAGTCTATTTTGTCTGATATTAGTACAGCTTCTCAAACTCTCTTTGGTTACTACTTCCATAGTATATATTTTTCCCCATCTTTTCACTTCAACCTACTTCTATGTTTGACTTTAAGTTTAGTTTTTTGTAAAGAACATGTAGATGAGTTGACCATTTTTATCCACTCTGCCAATATCTGCCTTTTGACTGTATTAATTCATTCACTTTTTTTATCATTACTTTTTATGCATTTGAATTTTAGATCCTTTAGAAAGTGAAACATGGGGTTACAAACCAAAAGTAAATATTACAGGCATTTATATTTACCCATGTCATTATCTTTACCAAAGAAATTTATTTCTTCACATGACTTCAGTCTGTTGTCTTGTGTCCTTTCCTTTTGACCTGAAGAAGTTACTTGGCATTTTTTCTAGGGCCAATCAAGTAGTAACAAACTCACTCAGCATTTGTTTATCTGGGAGTGTCTTAATCTCTTCTTCATTTTTGAAAGAGAGTGTCACTGGATATAGAAATCTTGGTTGGCAATTTTTTTGCTTTTAGCACTTTAAATATATTATCTTGCCTTCATGATTTCCTGTGAAAAAAGCAGAACTTAGCCTTACTGAAGCTACCTTGTACATGACACATTGCTTCTCTGTTGTGGCTTTCAGAATTCTTTCTTTTGGGTGTTTGACAGTTTGATTATTGCATGCCTCAGTGTGAATTTATTTGTTTTTTTTCTGTATGGAGTTTATTGAGTTTCTTGGATATATGTATACATGTCTTTCACTAAATTTTGGATGCTTTAAACCATTATTTCTTTGAATATTATTTCTGCCTTTGTTATCATTCTCCTAGGGCTCTCACAATGCATGTTTTGGTATACTTAATGGTATCCCACAAATCTCTTTGGTTCTGTTCACTTTTCTTAATTCATTCACTTTTAAAGCCACTACTGATACTGTAGGACTTTCTTCTGCCATTTTGCTATTTCATTTTTGTAATTCATATACTTTTTTTCTCCTCAGTTCTTTCATTAATACCTACTTTCACATTTATCTGATGTTTTTGTTCAACTATATTGAGTTCTTTCTCATTTCTATCTGGTTGTATTTCTCATATTTTCCTTGAAGCATTTTGGGGTTAAAATTTAACATCATATATAAGATAATATAACATGACATGACATAATATAACATAATATAATATATAAATGATATGATATAAATATTAAATACTAATTCGACTTAGAGAGTATACACTTACATTGCTATACCCTTCTATCCACTCAACTTTTTTTGTATTTTTAAACAAGTTATATCTGCAAATTGTATTTCCAAAAGCATAGATTTATCATTAGTTCTTATGCATTTGCAGTCCAGCATCTGTAGTGAAGTTCTACTAAGTACCATACAATCATACTAGCATTCGTAATTTCCCCAATGGTTACCTTTACCAGAGGTCTTTATTTTCTTATGCTTGTTTGAACTACTGTCTAGTGTTATTCCTTTTCAGTCTAAAGAATTCCTTTTAGTTTTTCTTGGAGGGCAGGTGTAATGGTGATGAGCTCCCTCTGTTTTTGCTTATCTGGGAATGTCTTAATCTCTCCCTTATTTTTGATAGAAAGTTTTTCTGGATATAGCATAATTGGTTGGCAATTATTTTCTCTCAACATTTTAAATATTTTGTACTATTGTCTTCTTGCTCCATGGTTTCTGATGAGAAATCTTCCCTCAAATCCACCCTCCCTAACATGTTGATTTCCACTTGTAGCTTTCAGAACTCACTCTTTGTCCTTTGCACTTGGCCAGTTTTCAATTTGTGTGATCAGTCATATTTTCTTTAAGTTTCTCTTGTTTGGTGTTTTCTGGGTTTCTTGGATGTGTGTATTCATGTCTTTTGCTGAGTTTGGGAAGTTTTCTTTAATAATTTCTTTGAATATTTCTTCTTCCCCTTTCTCTCTTCTTTTGGCTCTCCTCTTGCATATGTTGGTACATTTATGGTGTCTAAGAGGTATCAGACTATTTTTGCTTTATGTATTTCTTTTTTCTTTCTGCTTCTCAACCTGACATTGCAATTGTCTTGTCTTCAAGTTTGCTGATTGTTTCTTCTGCAAGCTCCAATCTGTTATTGAAACCTTCCTGGGAATTTTCATTTCAGTTATTTTGGTCATCTACTCCAATAGTTCTCTTTGGTTTCTTTGTAAAATGTCTGTTTTAATTTAGATTTTCTTGTTTGTTCCCATTATTTTCTGTAAAATCTGATTCTAGATTTTGATTTTTTCCTTTGGAGGACCTCACTGCGTCCTGCCTCACGACTGAGGGCAGGGCAATGGTAGCTTCTGCAGGAGGGTAAAACTCAGTGGTCTTCATACATTTTACCAGGTTCTTCCTCCTGCTTCTTCCTGAATGCTGTAGTGGTTCCACTCAATCCAGAGTTTCAGAGTAGTTTATTCAGACAGCTGCTGCCCCCTGTCTGTTCAGTAGTTGTTTTGATGGAGGAAGTGATTCCTGGAGCTTTCTACTCTTCCCTCTTCTTGTACTAAGTTAATCAATTCAGTAGTTATGGACTTCTGCCAATAGTGGTAATGCTGACTTTTGATAAGTACTCTGGAATTTTGGGGGGAAGGGTGGGCAATAATTATATTGCAAGGGTACTTGTCTCTTTAAGGCCACTCAATTTTTGACAGTCATCTGCAATAATATGAGTACTTGTATTTGTTTTGTAAAGCAGAAGGGCTTATATTTAACTTTTCCAAGTGTGATATCAAGTTATTAAGTTACAAATTAAAAAGAAGGTGAAGGGAATATGTACCTCCCTTTTTAATCCTAATGGAAATCTTTTCCATTTAGAGATGCTTCTTATTACTCAACTCCCTACATATTTTAAAATGCACACTTGCTATTTAGTCATTCAACAACTATTTATTGAGCCATTGCTAAGTGTTGAATAGACAGTGGAGAAAAACAGACATGGTTTCACCTTTATGATGATCATAATCTGTAAATCTACATAAAAGAGTATTGAACTAGCATTAACACATCCATTAAATAATTACTATATGCAATGTACTCTTAAAGTGCTGATTTGCACTAATGAACAAAACAGTACAAAAATCTGTTCAAGTAGATTTGTAGATATGCTTATTTTTTCCTTGTATTTCTAACATTTGTCTTAGTAACAGTTCAACACAAAATTATTTGGCATTAATAGACAACAGTTTTTGCTTGTTTTATCAGTGAAAATGGCTAATATCTTTCTATTACAGTAGACATCACTGGTATTACCCACCCTGAATCCCCTCCTTTCCTGGGAACTGATACTTCTCCCTGCCCCCTCAAGTCCATTTGGCTCTATATAGATTAGACTCTTAAATAGGTAGGTTTCACTCCAGACCACTTGAATTAGAATATCCATGTGTGAATCCCAGAGAAGTATTTTATAAATTTTATTTTGACTCACTTTAAAGTTATAGAAGTCATAAGAATAATAAAAGAATTCTCTATGCCCCTCACTCAGTCAGATTCATCACATATTAACATTTTGCCACTTTTATTTTAGTCTTCCTACCTAAAAATATTTTTCTGAGCCATTTGAGAGTTCTTGCTGATGTGATGCTCCTTTAGCCCTAAATATGTCAGTGTATATTTCCTAGTGTGTGTATTTCTTAAAGGCAAAGACATTCTCTTACATAACCAAAGTACAATAATCAAATTCAGAAAATTACCATTAATACAATGGTGTAATTTTTAGATCTTATTCGGATTTTCCCATCTGTCCCAATAATTTCTTTTATGGCGAACTGAAACTTCTGATTATGTATTGCATACAATTTTCTGTCCTTTTAGTCTCCTTTAATCTAGAATGGGTCCTCAGTTTTTTTGTGTGTTCAATGCGATTAACATTTTTGAAGAAGAGTAAATGCCAGTTATTTTGTAGAATAGTTTTCAATTTTGGTTTGAACATTTCCTCATGATTAGAATCAGGTTAAACACTTTTTTTTTTCAAGAATAACACAAAACTTATGCTGTGCTTTTTTTTTTTTATTTTTTTTTATTTTTTTTTTATTAACGGAAAGAAAAAAAAAAGAAATTAACACAACATTTAGAAATCATACCATTCTACATATGCACTCAATAATTCTTAACATCATCACATAGATGCATGATCATTGTTTCTTAGTACATTTGCATCGGTTTAGAGGAACTAGCAACACAACAGAAAAGATATAAAATGTTAATATAAAGAAAAGACATAAAAGTAGTAGTAATAGTAAAAAACAACAACAACAAACAAACCAACAAGCAAACAAAAACAAAAAAAACCCTATAGCTCAGATGCAGCTTCATTCAGTATTTTAACATGATTACTTTACAATTAGGTATTATTGTGCTGTCCATTTTTGAGTTTTTGTATCTAGTCCTGTTGCACAGTCTGTATCCCTTCAGCTTCAATTACCCATTGTCTTACCCTGTTTCTAACTCCTGCTGAACTCTGTTACCAATGACATATTTCAAGTTTATTCTCGAATGTCCGTTCACATCAGTGGGACCATACAGTATTTGTCCTTTAGTTTTTGGCTGGATTCACTCAGCATAATATTCTCTAGGTCCATCCATGTTATTACATGGTTCATAAGTTTATCTTGTCTTAAAGCTGCATAATATTCCATCGTATGTATATACCACAGTTTGTTTAGCCACTCTTCTGTTGATGGAGATTTTGGCTGTTTCCATCTCTTTGCAATTGTAAATAACGCTGCTATAAACATTGGTGTGCAAATGTCCATTTGTGTCTTTGCCCTTAAGTCCTTTGAGTAGATACCTAGCAGTGGTATTGCTGGGTCGTATGGCAATTCTATATTCAGCTTTTTGAGGAACCGCCAAACTGCCTTCCACAGTGGTTGCACCCTTTGACATTCCCACCAACAGTGGATAAGTGTGCCTCTTTCTCCGCATCCTCTCCAGCACTTGTCTTTTTCTGTTTTGTTGATAATGGCCATTCTGGTGGGTGTGAGATGATATCTCATTGTGGTTTTGATTTGCATTTCTCTAATGGCCAGGGACATTGAGCATCTCTTCATGTGCCTCTTGGCGATCCGTATTTCTTCTTCTGGTAGGTGTCTGTTTAAGTCTTTTTCCCATTTTGTAATTGGGTTGGCTGTCTTTTTGTTGTTGAGTTGAACAATCTCTTTATAAATTCTGGATACTAGACCTTTATCTGATATGTCGTTTCCAAATATTGTCTGCCATTGTGTAGGCTGTCTTTCTACTTTCTTGATGAAGTTCTCTGATGCACAAAAGTGTTTAATTTTGAGGAGCTCCCATTTATTTATTTCCTTCTTCAGTGTTCTTGCTTTAGGTTTAAGGTCCATAAAACCACCTCCAGTTGTAAGATCCATAAGATATCTCCCAACATTTTCCTCTATCTGTTTTATGGTCTTAGACCTAATGTTTAGATCTTTGATCCATTTTGAGTTAACTTTTGTATAGGGTGTGAGAGATGGGTCTTCTTTCATTTTTTTGCATATGGATATCCAGTTCTCTAGGCACCATTTATTGAAGAGACTGCTCTGTCCCAGGTGAGTTGGCTTGACTGCCTTATCAAAGATCAAATGTCCATAGATGAGAGGGTCTATATCTGAGCACTCTATTCGATTCCATTGGTCGATATATCTATCTTTATGCCAATACCATGCTGTTTTGACCACTGTGGCTTCATAATATGCCTTAAAGTCAGGTAGCGCGAGACCTCCAGCTTCGTTTTTTTTCCTCAAGATGTTTTTAGCAATTCGGGGCACCCTGCCCTTCCAGATAAATTTGCTTATTGGTTTTTCTATTTCTGAAAAATAAGTTGTTGGGATTTTGATTGGTATTGCATTGAATCTGTAAATCAATTTAGGTAGGATTGACATCTTAACTATATTTAGTCTTTGAATCCATGAACACGGTATGCCCTTGCATCTATTTAGGTCTTCTGTGATTTCTTTTAACAGTTTTTTGTAGTTTTCTTTATATAGGTTTTTTGTCTCTTTGGTTAAATTTATTCCTAGGTATTTTATTCTTTTAGTTGCGATTGTAAATGGGATTCGTTTCTTGATTTCCGCCTCAGCTTGTTCATTACTAGTGTATAGAAAAGCTACAGATTTTTGAATGTTGATCTTGTAGCCTGCTACTTTGCTGTACTCATTTATTAGCTCTAGTAATTTTGTTGTGGATTTTTCTGGGTTTTCTACATATAGTATCATATCGTCTGCAAACAGTGATAGTTTTACTTCTTCCTTTCCAATTTTGATGCCTTGTATTTCTTTTTCTTGCCTAATTGCTCTGGCTAGAACTTCCAACACAATGTTGAATAATAGTGGTGATAGTGGACATCCTTGTCTTGTTCCTGATCTTAGGGGGAAAGTTTTCAATTTTTCCCCATTGAGGATGATATTAGCTGTGGGTTTTTCATATATTCCCTCTATCATTTTAAGGAAGTTCCCTTGTATTCCTATCTTTTGAAGTGTTTTCAGCAGGAAAGGATGTTGAATCTTGTCAAATGCCTTCTCTGCATCAATTGAGATGATCATGTGATTTTTCTGCTTTGATTTGTTGATATGGTGTATTACATTAATTGATTTTCTTATGTTGAACCATCCTTGCATACCTGGGATGAATCCTACTTGGTCATGATGTATAATTCTTTTAATGTGTTGTTGGATACGATTTGCTAGAATTTTATTGAGGATTTTTGCATCTGTATTCATTAGAGAGATTGGTCTGTAGTTTTCTTTTTTTGTAATATCTTTGCCTGGTTTTGGTATGAGGGTGATGTTGGCTTCATAGAATGAATTAGGTAGTTTTCCCTCCGCTTCGATTATGTTGAAGAGTTTGAGGAGAGTAGGTACTAATTCTTTCTGGAATGTTTGATAGAATTCACATGTGAAGCCGTCTGGTCCTGGACTTTTCTTTTTAGGGAGCTTTTGAATAACTAATTCAATCTCTTTACTTGTGATTGGTTTGTTGAGGTCGTCTATTTCTTCTTGAGTCAAAGTTGGTTGTTCATGTCTTTCCAGGAAGCTGTCCATTTCTTCTAAATTGTTGTATTTATTAGCGTAAAGTTGTTCATAGTATCCTGTTATTACCTCCTTTATTTCTGTGAGGTCAGTAGTTATGTCTCCTCTTTCATTTCTAATCTTATTTATTTGCATCCTCTCTCTTCTTCTTTTTGTCAATCTTGCTAAGGGCCCATCAATCTTGTTGATTTTCTCATAGAACCAACTTCTGGTCTTATTGATTTTCTCTATTGTTTTCATGTTTTCAATTTCATTTATTTCTGCTCTAATCTTTGTTATTTCTTTCCTTTTGCTTGCTTTGGGATTAGTTTGCTGTTCTTTCTCCAGTTCTTCCAAGTGGACAGTTAATTCCTGCATTTTTGCCTTTTCTTCTTTTCTGATAAAGGCATTTAGGGCAATAAATTTCCCTCTTAGCACTGCCTTTGCTGCGTCCCATAAGTTTTGATATGTTGTATCTTCATTTTCATTTGCCTCTAGGTATTTACTAATTTCTCTTGCAATTTCTTCTTTGACCCACTTGTTGTTTAAGAGTGTGTTGTTGAGCCTCCATGTATTTATGAATTTTCTGGCCCTCCGCCTATTATTGATTTCCAACTTCATTCCTTTATGATCCGAGAAAGTGTTGTGTATGATTTCAATATTTTTAAATTTGTTAAGACTTGCTTTGTGACCCAGCATATGGTCTATCTTTGAGAATGATCCATGAGCACTTGAAAAAAAGGTGTATCCTGCTGTTGTGGGATGTAATGTCCTATAAATGTCTGTTAAGTCAAGTTCATTTATAGTAATATTCAGGTTCTCTATTTCTTTATTGATCCTCTGTGTAGATGTTCTGTCCATTGATGAGACTGGTGAATTGAAGTCTCCATCTATTATGGTATATGTGTCTATTTCCCTCTTCATTGTTTGCAGTGTATTCCTCACGTATTTTGGGGCATTCTGGTTCGGTGCATAAATATTTATGATTGTTATGTCTTCTTGCTTAATTGTTCCTTTTAATAGTATATAGTGTCCTTCTTTGTCTCTTTTAACTGTTTTACATTTGAAGTCTAATTTGTTGGATATTAGTATAGCCACTCCTGCTCTTTTCTGGTTGTTGTTTGTATGAAATATCTTTTCCCAACCTTTCACTTTCAACCTATGTTTATCTTTGGGTCTAAGATGTGTTTCCTGTAGACAGCATATAGAAGGATCCTGTTTTTTAATCCATTCTGCCAGTCTATGTCTTTTAATTGGGGAATTCAGTCCATTGACATTTAGAGTTATTACTGTTTGGATAATATTTTCCTCTACCATTTTGCCTTTTGTATTATATATATCATATCTGACTTTCCTTCTTTCTACACTTTTCTCCATGTCTCTCTCTTCTGTCTTTTTGTATCTGACTCTAGTGCTTCCTTTAGTATTTCTTGCAGAGCTGGTCTCTTGGTCACAAATTCTCTCAGTGACTTTTTGTCTATAAATGTTTTAATTTCTCCCTCATTTTTGAAGGACAATTTTGCTGGATATAGGAGTCTTGGCTGGCAGTTTTTCTCTTTTAGTAACTTAAATATATCATCCCACTGTCTTCTAGCTTCCATGGTTTCTGCTGAGAAATCTACACATAGTCTTATTGGGTTTCCCTTGTATGTGACGGATTGTTTTTCTCTCGCTGCCTTCAAGATCCTCTCTTTCTCTTTGACCTCTGACATTCTAACTAGTAAGTGTCTTGGGGAACGCCTATTTGTGTCTAATCTCTTTGGTGTGCGCTGCACTTCTTGGATCTGTAATTTTAGGTCTTTCATAAAAGTTGGGAAATTTTCAGTGATAATTTCTTCCATTAGTTTTTCTCCTCCTTTTCCCTTCTCTTCTCCTTCTGGGATACCCACTACACGTATATTTGTACGGTTCACATTGTCCTTGAGTTCCCTGATACCTTGTTCAAATTTTTCCATTCTTTTCCGGATAGTTTCTGTTTCTTTTTGGAATTCAGATGTTTCATCCTCCAAATCACTAATTCTATCTTCTGTTTCTTTAAATCTGTCATTGTAGGTATCCATTGTTTTTTCCATCTTTTCTACTTTATCTTTCACTTCCATAAGTTCTGTGATTTGTTTTTTCAGTTTTTCTATTTCTTCTTTATGTTCAGCCCATGTCTTCTTCATGTCCTCCCTCAATTTATCGATTTCATTTTTGAAGAGGTTTTCCATTTCTGTTCGTATATTCAGCATTAGTTGTTTCAGCTCCTGTATCTCATTTGAGCTATTGGTTTCTTCGTTTGACTGGGCCATATGTTCAATTTTCTGAGCGTGATCCGTTATCTTCTGCTGGCGTCTGGGCATTTAGTCAGATTTCCCCGGGTGTTCGACCCCACAGCTTGAAAGATTTTTCTGCGCAATCTCTGGGTTCTGTTCTTCCTATCCTGCCCAGTAGGTGGCGCTCGTGGCACACGCCTGTCTGTAGGTTCCACCAGCGAAAGTTGCTGTGGGTCCCTCAACTCTGGAAAACTCTCGCCGTAGGGGAGGTTCGGCAACCGAAGCGTCTTGGAAGAATGCCAGCCGGCCCGGGGTTCCAAACGCGGGGAGGGTCGCCGGCCGTCGCAGCACAGGAGAGCGTCCGGCCAAATTAGCCAGTCGGCCCGGGGCACCAAGCGTGGCAGGAGGGCGCCAGCTGTCGCAGCCCGGGAGATTACACTGTTCCCAGCCGACGGGGGAGTCACGTGTTTGGAAGGGATCCCCGGGTCACTGTTCTCCGCAGTCTGGGGATCTCCGACCCAACTATCTCAGTTGTTCCGGGGGGCCTCGTGTGGTGGGGGCACCAGCCGCCGCGGCCCAAGGGGACCGCCTGTCCAATTCCACCAGCTGGCCCAGGAAGGTGGAAGGGAGGGACTCCGGTCGCTTGCCGTCCCACCCAGGAAAGCCCGTGCCCCTTGGTGATCTCACCGGAGCTGGTTCTCCCAGATAGTCAGCCGTTCCAGGATGGGGTACGCTGTCCCTTTGATCTCCCTCGTGGTTCCGGGAGCTTCTCTGTATTATCTCCACTCCCCCAGTAGCTGTTCTGGAGGAGGAAAGGTGAGGGCGGCAAGGCTGTCGAGGCTGGTGGCGGAGGAGCACAGTGAAGGCGGGGGAAGAGGGCACCGTGATGGTTGGAGAGCAGCCGGAGCAGGAGGGGGAAGAGAGGGGAGAAGGAGGTCGGGCGGCTCGGCTGCTGCGGGGCTTGGGCGCCGCGCGGCGGGCCGGCGGAGAAAGAGAGGGGAGAAGGAGGTCGGGCGGCTCGGCTGCTGCGGGGCTTGGGCGCCGCGCGGCGGGCCGGCGGAGAAAGAGAGGGGAGAAGGAGGTCGGGCGGCTCGGCTGCTGCGGGGCTTGGGCGCCGCGCGGCGGGCCAGCGGAGAAAGAGAGGGGAGAAGGAGGTCGGGCGGCTCGGCTGCTGCGGGGCTTGGGCCTGCTGTGCTTTTTTGAGAAACCATATCAGGAACCACATGATACCATTTTTTCCCATTACTGGTGATGACAGTGATGAAGGTGGTATCTGCAGATTTCTCTATTATAAAGTTACTATTTCTCTTTGTAATTAATAAGTATCTTGGAGTGGAACTTCTTTGAGTGTATGTGAATATCATGTTTCTCAAATTTTTACCTGTATAGTTTTAGTAATTATTGATGGCTCTTCCCTGAATCAGTTAGTATGATGTTTGCCAGATGGTGATTTTTCTACTTCCATCATCCTTTCTGTATTAATTAGTTGGCTTCCTACTGTAAGAAAGACCTTTCCCTTATTTATTATTTATCTCAATGTGAGTTCATGATTTCTGTTCAATTGATATCAATCCTTTGCTATCATTTATTTTGGTGTTCAAATTTTCCCAGATTTGGCCAGCAGGACCCTCTTCAAGCTGTTTTTTTGTTTTTTGTTTTTTTTTTTATCCTTTTGGCGTGTATATATATATATATATATATAATCCATTGAGCAGATTTTACCTTCTGGTACAAAAAGATACCCTAGGTGTTCTTCTTGGTTCATCTTATACCTTACCTACTCCTTCCCTGGAATTGGCCATTTTCCAGAACGCCCTATTTCTTTAGGGAAGAATGATATTTAGTAACCAAGATCTGAACTTTAGCTATGCTCATTGTTACTGGGTTATCTTCTCTTATAGGCTCTTGCATATGACAGATGCTAGAAAATATATATGATTGTGTATGTGTACATACCCATACACATCTCTATTTCTATAATCATTCATATATAAATATCTTTAAAACCATGAGTTCATATTGAACTCTCTAATTCCAATGTTTTTTCTTTTCTTTCTTTTTTTTTTTTACATGGGCAGGCACCGGGCAATCAAACCCAGGTCCTCTGGCATGGCAGGCAAGAACTCTGCTTGTTGAGCCACCGTGGCCCACCCTCTAATTCTAATCTTATATCACAGGGTTCTTTCTATTCTTTCTCGTATTTATGTTTGTTTTCTGCTTACAGTGAAAAAACAGTCTCTCATCATCCTTAACATATATATTTATTCAATCCTATAATACACAGAAAATACTTTAAGAATTGCTAACCTACATTGCAAAAATGAAGGCTACTTAGTAGAATCCAATATTTGTTTCAAGTTCATTTTAGCTTTAGGGCATATGGCTCAAATACTGTGTTCCAAAGCTTAGTTTTTCCTTCCATTCACTCCTCCATTCAGTGTGGTTATCTCATCAATTTGAAATATCATTTGTTTCATTTGTTTTTGTTTGTTATTCCATGACAAGTCACCCTGTCCCGTCCTTTCTTGTTCTGTTCCTCTCCTTTCTTTTTCCCTTCTCTCTTTCCCCCTCTTACTTTTTCTACACTTCCCTTTCTTCTTTCTCCTCTCTCTTCTTCCCCTTCCTTCCATATGTGAAACATAAGGTTCCAAAATGTTAAAACTTTTATAAAGATATACTCAGAGAAATGACATCCCTTTGCTCCCCTCAATTCCTCTATCCTTTCTACCTCATTCAAACCTACACCTGTGGGTCACTAAAATCATCAGTCTCTGGTTTATTTTTCCTATATTTCTATTTGTACAAAGGAGTAAATGCATGTATATTTCCATATTTCTCTTTCCTTCTTACACAAAGGGTAACATACCATAGATTCTCTTTTGTTCTTTGCTTGTTTCACTTGATAGTGTATCCCTGGAAATTGCTTTACATCAGTTCACAGAGATCATCCTCATTCTTATTTATAGCTAAATAGTACTCTATTCTGTGTCTATAACATGGTTTATTCAACATTGTCCTACATATGATTATATACATTCTAACATACATAATTACAAACAATGCTGCAATGAATAGTCTTATGCAGATATATTTTAATGTTTATTCAGGGCAAATTCCTAGAAATGGGATTGTTGGGTAAAAAAATAGGTATATATGTAGTTGTATTAATTCTTTCTATATAATTTACATTAATGTGCAGTCACACCTGCAATGTATGAGGGTGCCTGTCTCCCTACAGAGTATGTTGTTATTTTAATTTTTGCCGATTGAAAACTAATGATATGTTGGTATAATTCTAATTTTCCTTTACTTTTAGTAATGTATATATTTTAAGCTGTGTGTGTGTATGTGTATGAGTGTGTGTGTGCATGCTAAAAATCATCTGTTTGTGTCTTTTGCACATTTCATTATCAGGTTTTTCATGTTGGTATTTGAAAGTTCCTCAGGTAATTACCAAGTAATCAAAAGTGCAGGGTTGAAAATTGCTGCTATAGCAGTAAATATTCTGTTCTTACAAAATTTTTCCACCTGGTCACATTTAGAGTCCTTTTCCAAGCTTTGTGTGCATGTATGCCAGCGCTGATAAGGACAGTATGAGAATTGATGTTTTAGGGTACCTGGTTGCAGTTGTTTCTAAAGTTCATATATTTCTCTACTCTTCCTACTCTTTGTTCAATAATTTCTGGAATTCTGTGAGCCAGTAAATCACTGCCCCCTTCCTCTTTTTTAACTTGAGCTGGTTAGATTTCAGTTGCTCACTATCAAAATAGTCTTGTGAAAATACTCATTGTATATATTTTTACTATAACTTTTTCATATTCTCTGGGGAGTATTCTTCATCTGTTGATAAGCGTTTCTGCTTTTTCATTTTATTTATGATAGTATCTTTGATGTGCTTATTTAAAACTTACTGAGTAGATTACAACATAAATGCACTTTCTGAAATTTTCTGTTGCTGGTCCTTTTTTTTTTTTTTTAACTTTTTAAATTGTATAATATAGCATACATACAAGGAAGGAAGAAATAGTTTTCCAAGCACTATCTTACAAGTAGTTTACAGGACAGATCCTAGAATTTGTCATGGGCTACCATACAATCATCTCAGATTTTTCCTTCTAGCTGCTCCAGAACATTGGAGGCTAGAGGGAATAAATATGTTTTTTATCATCACAATCAACTTTTTTTTTTCTTTAATGGGTTACAATTCCACAATTTTAATTTTCCTTCTAACTGCTCTAAGATACTGGAGACTAAAAGAAATATCAATATAACGATTCAGCAGTCATACTCATTTGTTAAATCCTACCTTCTCTGTATAACTTGGTCCTTTTTTTAAAAAATATTTTCATTGACAAATATTCATACACATACAGTCCCATACATGGTGTACAATCAATGGCTCACAATATCATCACATGCTGTTCCTTCTTCATACTGTCTAAACTTTCTACCATAAACACTGGTTGTTACAAACAAGAATATACACTTTAAGGTTTCTGTGTACTTTTGTTGGCACTCTTCTGGATCTGCCACCACTGGGCCATATCTGTTCCTTTAGTTTCTTTTGTACATACTCAGATGCTTTTGGCAGTGCTTACTTATATTTTGATATCTGCAGATATTTTTCTTATGTTTCATTGATAAAGGTCACAGGATTTCCCTTCCTGCTGCCCTTCCATACTGTTGTTGTTGTTTTTTTTCCAATTTCCAGGAGGAGAAAAAAAGTTGTTGATTGACTCAGTTATTTCATAATAATCAGAAGTTTCTCTTCTTCATTATTATTTCACTGTGATTTTGTAAAGGAAAGGATATAATTTATCCTTAATCGATTGTTTTGAATTGGGAGCCACATTTTGGTATTTTCAACACTTTCTGAGATTATCTGTCTTTACTACAGGAGATTAAGTTATCTTTATTGTTATAATTGATATCTTTGCTTATAGTAATATTTTTATTTTTTGTTTGTTTTAATGCTTAATTGCTACTCCCATTTTCAGTATTTTGGTTTACACTATTTTTAGTTTTTTGCTTTTGTCTTTCTGTGGTATGTATTTTTATTTTTGACTCTCATAGTAAAATTTTTAAGTTTTCAAAAGCATTCTTTAGCCTGTTGTGCTGCTTTGAAACTATTATGAACCTCAGAAAAGCCATGCTCTCATAGTCCTAATCCAATCTTGTGAGAGCAGACCTGTTGCAGCATGGTATTTTTGGATTAAGTTGTTTCCATGGAGATATGACCCACCCAATTGTGGGTGTGACCTTTTGTTTAGATTATTTCCATGGAGTTGTGACCCCACCTATTCAAGGTAGGTCTTAATTAGTTCATTGGAGTCCTTAAAGGAGGTCACAAAGAAAAAAGCTCAGAGCCAATACACAGAACAGATGCCTAGAAACAGACATTTGGAGTAGTAGAAGGAGCATTTTCCCCACCCAGGCAGAAGCCAGAAGGACCCACAAGAGCTGAGGGAACTATTTTGAAATCAACTCACGAGAGCCAGCAGACATCGCCACGTACCTTCCATGTGACAGAGGAACCTAGATGCTGCATTTCCTCCAAGAAGGTATCCTCTTAAATGCCCTAATTTGGACATTTTCACGGCCTTAGAATTGTAACTTGTACCTTAATAAATCCCCTTCGTAAAAGCCAATTAATTTCTGGGATATTGCATTTCAGCAGCGGTAGCAAACTGAAACAGGTTTTGGTACCACAGAAGTGGGGTGCTGTGGTTTACAAATACCAAACATATTGTAACAGCTTTTTACATGGATAAGGGGAAGATTCTGGAAGAATTGTGAGGGGGTGAATAGGAAAGGCCTGGATTGCTTTGAAGAGACTATTGGTAGAAATATGGATGGTAAAGGTACTTCCGTTATAGGCCTTAGACAGAAATAATGCATGTGTTTTTACAAACTAGAAAGGAAGTGATTCTTGTTTTAAAGTGGTAGAGAATTTGGCAAAATTGAGTCCAGGTGTTGGATGGAAGGTAGAATTTGGAAATGATGATGTGGGATACTGAGCTGAAGAGTTTTCCAAAATAATGTGGAAAATGCAGGCTGGCTGTTCCTTGCAGTTTATAGTAAAATGTGAGAGGAAAGGGATAATCTGAGAACTGAACTCTTGTGTACAATGAAAGCAGAAATTGATGGCCTCAAAAATTCTGGGCTTCCAGAAAGTCAAATCCCAGAGGCTATCCCCCACATGAGGATTTAACCAAACATGGAAGCAGTCAGCCATTACAGGATTAGCAAGGATTGGAATGGAGTTATCCAGAAAGGATTTGTGGAAAGTCCTATCATCTGATGGATTTGACCCCTGTATACTGCATACCAAGTCAAATAATTTTTTGCCAGATCTATATAAATGGAACCACTGACAGTCTGGACTATAAGGGACAGATTGAAGGAAGAATTACTTCGAAAGAAAAATCATGGAAGCTAAGGTCTGGAGCCAGGAAATCTCAGATTTGGAGAGTGGATCCACCCATGCAAGTGAGAGGGTGAGTTTGCCCTGGAAGCAGAGGGCATTGCTCAGGAAGAATGTAGCCCCTTCAGACCTCAGAAAGGGTGGAGCAATTCTCTAGGGATTGGGGAGAGACTAGTCACTGCCATCACACTGTTCTGAAGGGGTTGGGCATTTGCTTTAGAGATGGGTGAGGGCCTGGATGCTGCCCAGATGCTGGAGAGGATGGTGCTGAGAATAAGGTGGATTCCCCACTGTTCCCCAGTGTAGTAACCCTCACTCTAGTGTTCTAGAGAACAGTGCTGCTGTGTAAAGCCTTGGAAAGAGTGGGAATGCCTCTTTTAAGCCCCCATTTGAAATGACTCTCGAACTTTGAAATCTAATGGAGTTTGCCCCACAGGTTTTCAGAATTGTTTGGGACCTTTGACCCCTGTTTTCCTTTGGATCTCTCCCAATGGACATGGGAATATTTAGCCTATGATTGTCCCTCCTGATGTATCGGAAACAGATAACTTGTTCTGCGTTTCACAGATCCACAGTCAGAGGAGAAAATTTTGCCTTGGACTAACCACACCTATAACTGACTTTGATGAGATTTTGTACTGTTTTTTACTTGTTATTGTATTTGCATTGTTACGGAAATTGTGTAAGGCTTTTGTAATTTTTTTTGTAGGATGAATGTATTTTGGAGCTAAGACTATACATTTCTGGTTGACACTGTGTTTATACAGATGTCCTTATGTTTTGAAGCTTTGTTTAGATTATGTGTTAACCACGACCAGTGTGTTGATTTGAAAAGATTATGTACCCTAAAAAGACCATGTTTTAATCCTGAACCAATCTGTGGGAGCAACCATTTCTTTTAATCCCTATCCAACAATGTAGGTTGGAGACTTGATTGGATTATCTCCAGCGGGATGTGCCTCACTCAATTGTGGGTATTAACCTTTGATGAGATGGAAATGTAACTCCACCCATTCCAGGTACCATAAGAATTTGGTAAGTGTTTTGTTTGCTAAAATTGCCAGAATGCAATTTGATTACTCTACTGAAATCCTTTAAAAGAGGAAACATTTTGGAGGAAGTGGCAGATCCATGAGAGATGAGAGAGCCACGATGACCATGAGAGCTCTCTGCAGCAAAGACCTTTTGAGATGAAGAAAGAATATGTCCCTGGGGGAACTTCATGAAACAAGAAGCCTGGAGAGAAAGCTAGCAAATGTTGCCATGTTTACCATGTGCCTTTCCAATTGAGAGAAAAACCTTGAACTTCATTGGCCTTTCTTGAGTGAGGGTAATCTCTTGTTGGTATTTAATTTGGACTTTTCTATAGACTTGCTTTAATTTGGACATTTTTGCAGGCTTAAAACTTTAAACTAGCAACTTAATAAATTCTCCCTTTTTAAAAGCCATTCTGTTTTGGGGCTATCACATTCTAGCAGCTAACTAGAACAGCTGGATTAAAGGGCATGTTGTCAAGCATATAATTTTGCAGAAATTCACAAATGTTATAATAAGGCCACACATCCACAAGTATAAAAGAATTCCCTTTTATTTATATCTTTACAAGTGGTTGGTGCTTTCTCATATGTTTGTTTATTCACACAACAAATGAGTATCTGTCACATTCCGGGCAAGATTCTAGGGGCTAGTGTGAAAAAGCTCCTGCCTTCATGGAGTTTAAAGTCCACTGAGGGAGACAGGCAATAAAAAAATATACACTAGTTTAGCAATAAGTGTTATGAAGGAAAACAAAATAGGATAGGGAGATGGCACATTATGTGAGGGACATTCTAAATTAGAGTGGGAGCTAAGGGCAAATTTCTGAGCGGCTGACTTTTGGACAGATACTTGAGGAGCAAGCCACAGTAATATCTAGGTAAAGAGTGTTTCAGACAGAGGGAACAGTTCTTGATGTGTTTGAGGATCACTAACTGGACAGTGTGGCTGGGGTTGAATGAGAGGGAAGAGTGGAAACAAATGGGGTCAGAAGTGGTTATTTGGGTATAGCACACATTGGGCCTTGCCAGTCATCATAAAAAGTTTGATAAATGTTTTGTTTGCTAAAATTGCCAGAATGCAATACACCAGAAATGGATTTGCTTTTATTAAGAGGACTTATTAAGGTAAAAGTTACAATTCTAAAGCTGAGAAAATGTCCAAATTAAAGTACTAATAAGAGGATACCTTCTCAAAGGAAAGGCGGCGTACAGATTCCTCTGTCACACAGGAAGGAACATGTCTGCTGGCCCTTTGTTCCCAAGTTCATTGCATTCAGCTCCTAATTCCAGTGGATTTCACTCTAAGTGTCCTTAGACTCTCACTTAGCTTCTCCAGGGCAAACTCTGGATTTCATCTCTTAGCTTAGCATCTCCAAATATCTGTGTCTTGGTTTCTTTTCTCTGCTTTCCTTGTCAGTTCTGAGCTTCCTCTCTTCATGAGCTCTTTCAAGGACTCCAGTAAACTAATTAAGACCTACCTTTAATGGGCATCTAATCAAATGGTCATTGCACAACTAGGTGGTTCACATCTTCATGGAAATAACCTAATTAGAATATCCCACCCTACAATAGGCCTACCCTTGCAAGATTGGATTAGGATTAAAGGAACATGGTTTTTCTGGGGTACATAACAGTTTCAAACCAGTACAGTAAGGTATTACCAGATACTCTTAATTCTTGACAATTTGAGGATATAAAATGATATAAATATTACCTTAATCTGTTTATTTCCACTTTTCTGTTTCTTTTGAAACAGATTTTCTTTTGAACGTCTTTTCATATGTGTATGTGAATTTACTCTTGTGCTTATTAATTTTTACTCTCCTACATATTTATAGCCTTTGTCCACTTTTCTATTGTGTTGCTTTTTATTATTTTCTGGGAACTATTTGATTTTCTAAGAGTTATTTAACTATTTGTTTGGAATTATAAATATTTTTACAAACCTCTCACGTACAAATTGTGAATTGTAAAATTTTTCTGTAGTCAAATCTATATATGTTGTTAATGCATAAAGTTTTATTACCATCTTATCTGCATGAATTACTACTTTTTCATATTATAATCTTTCAATTCTGCTTACGGCTGTTAATATTATATTATGCATTGACTGGTATTAGCAGAGAGAAAAGGTTTTGCCATTTATGTTTGTGACTTTGGGCAAGTTTCTTTTTCTTTTTCAATCAATCATAATATGTTTATTGAGAGCAAGGCAAATATTAGACTTTTGGTGGACATGTTTAATTAGCTTTTTCAAGAGGGATTCATGGGTGGTATGTTTTCTCAGTCTTTGTGCATATCTGAACTGATATTTTTGATGCTTTTACTTGTGAATGGCAACTTGAATAGGTATAAATTGTTTAACATTATTGGGTTGTGATATTTTTCCTTCAAAATTTTACAGCTATCATTCAATTCTTGGCATTTTGAACTATCCAACTTATCCCTACTGTTCTAGTTGCTAGCTGCTGGAATGCAATATAAAGAAACAGAATGGCTTTTAAAAGGGGGAATTTATTAAGTTGTAAGTTCACAGTTCTAAGGCCACGAAAATGTCTCAACTAAAGCAAGGCATCCAGGGAAAGATACCTTGGTTCAAGAAAGCTGATGATGTTTAGGGTTTCTCTCTCAACTGGAAAGGCACATGGTGAGCATGGTAGCATATGCTTTCTCTCCTGGCTTCAATAAGGCTTCAGTAAGGGCTCCAGTAAGCAACCCCACCTTGAATGGGTGGAGACACATCTCCGTGGAAATCATCTAATTAAAAGTTACCACCTGCAATTGGGTGAGTCACATCTCCATGGATAATTTAAAAACTCCCACCCAGCATCACTGCATGAGGATTAAAGGACATTACTTTTCTGGGGTCCACAAATTCAAACCAACATACCTACTGTTTGCAGAGCCTAAGCAAAAGTTCAAATGCTGATACACACACAATATGTGTAAATATTTAAATTTTTGAGACAAGCCAACATACTGTCAAATTGTTCAATCCTCTTACCTTAGCAAATAAATGTTCATTACAAAAAAATTGAAAAAGACATATAAGATTATAGATTTTATATGACAAATGTAAACTATTAAATATAATTGAATTTAATTATTGCACACATTGGGTGTTCTACAACAATGTTTTGGTGAGTGATAAAGATATACATCTTTGATTAATGCCTCTGTTTCTTCTGACCAGATCCTTCCTTTGGGAACACCATTTATTTTAACTCTGTTCTCTGTCCTCCATATGTTTACCTACTCTTCCATTCTTTTAAATCTCTTTTTGTCTTTTCAATTCTTTATTCTGGTGAAACTTTGTTTTTCTTGTCTTCATTTCAGCAAAATCATTAATTATGTTCTTATAAAGTATAAAAAAAATATTCCAAGTATACAATATTTGAGTATATTTCATCAAAATTAAAATGAAATATTCAAAATATTTTTATATTTTCAAAAATGATGTTTTAAAATATTCAAAATTATTAAAATTAAAAGGCAAAGTATGACTACAATTAATTCAATTTTAAATAAAAATTAAAAATTTTTCCATTAAATTTTAAAATTAAAAAATATTATTAAATGGTTACTATAAATGAATTTCAACTATTTTAGTGTTCAGGTTCCATCTTGTTTTGTTGCCAATGTAGAGTCAGTAATACACTTCACACGTTACTTCTATGACTATTTATAACAAACTTAAGGGCAATAATGAGTTTCTTAATATTGCAAATGTTATAGAATCATGTGTAGCTGTTGTGAATACCTTACTATTTCCGAGTCATTAGGTCTTTTTAAACCTAATTTCTTCAGTCTCTTGTAACCTAGGACAGTTCTGCCATTTTCTCCCCTGAAATTGCCTATTTATTGAAACCAGATCAGTTGCCTTACAGAATGGCCACTTTCTGGATTTTTCTGGTTGTTTACCTGTTCCTCTATCCCTGATATTCCCATAGTAGAAGTATAGTTTAAAGGCTTAGCTAGAATCATGATAAACATTTTCATCAAGGGTGCTTCACTGTTGATGCTGTTTTATTGATTGTATTCTGTCAATAAGCACATATTGTCAAATTTGTTCAATTGGTTAAAATTGACAATCCAGATCTCTCAAATGTAAAGATATGTTTTCCTTTACAGTAAGCAGATAGCTGTAGTGTGATACTTTGCCCAGTGATTTTGATATCTGAATTAATTATTTCCCTGAGGTTTGCAGAAAGGAGATTTTCCAATTAAATAATTCCTTCTACAGTTATTAGCTGATATTTTTTGTAAAGAAGAATTTTCCCTCATTCCACCATCATTGTCTACTCTAGATTTCACTAAGGTGTAAAATCCCAGTTTTTATCATCTAGCTTTCCTTCTGGTTACATACATGCCCATAGCCTTCCTCTTTCAAGAATACTCACACTCAGCTTTGTTCATTATACTTACAATATTGTGCTACCATCACACAGTATTGTTCTATCCATTTCTGAACCTTTGCAATCAACCTTATTAAACATTCTGTACTCCTTGAGAATATATTGCCCAATCTCTGCCCTCTTTCTAGCTCCTAAAAACCTGTGCTCTCACATTTAATTCTCAAGTTTGCTCATTATGGTTACTTCATATTAGTGAAACTGTAAAGTATTTGCCCCATTGTTTCTGGCTTATTTCACTCAACATAATGTCCTCAAGGTTCATCAATATTGTTGCATGCATAATGACTTCATCCCTTCTTGCAGCTGCTTAATATTCCATTGTATGTATATACCATCATATGTATATACCACACTTTTGTTTTGAAATAATTTCAGACTCACAGTACAGTTGCAAATATAATTCAAAACCCATGCATAGAATTCCAACATACCCACCCCCTGCCAAAATATCCAGATCCATCAACCTTTAACATTTTTACCACAGTTGCCACACAATTTTACCTACCTACCTACCTACCTACCTATCTGTATCAGCTAAAAAAAAAAAAAAACCAAACTTTAGAACACCATTTTCAAGTGTACAATTCAGTGTTATTAGTTATATTCACAATACATGCTACCATCCCCAACATCCATTACCCTAACTTTTCATCACCTCAAACAGGAACTCTGCTTGTTAAACAATAACTCCCTCTTCCCCTCACCTCCTGACCTCTATAATCTGCAATCTACTATCTGCCTCTCTGAATTTGCTTATTCTAGGTATTTCATATTTGACAGCATACAAATCTGTCTTTTTGTGTATCGCTTGTTTCGTTAAATATGTCTTCGAGTTTCATCCATTTGGTGCATGAATCAGAACTTCATTCCTTTTAAAAAAAAAATTTAATTTACACACCTTACAATCCATCCAAAGGGTACAATCAATGGCTCTTGGTATAATCAGAGTTATGTATTCATGACCAGTCAATTTGAGAACATTTTCATTGCTCCATAAAGAAAAATCCTTTCATTCCTTTTTTATAGCTGAATAATATTCCATTGTGTGTTTTGTTCCATTGGTCTATGTGTATATCTTTGTGTCAATTCCACATTATTTTAACCACTGTAACTTTGTACTAAGTCTAGAATTCTGGTAGTATATATCCTCCAACTCTGTTCATTTTCAAGCTTGATTGGACTATTCTGGGCCTCTGTTTTGATACCTCAAAGTCATAGCAGGCACTAGGGCATAAGTAATATAAATTTATAGACCCAATGCAGATAAGACTACTCTTATGTAATAAACAATCTGGGGATAGGAAAAAAATGTCTCCAATGATGTTTGAGGCAAATAGTTTGAAGAGTCTCTAATGGCAAAATCTTACCAATGTTTATTTTAAATTTCCATAGTCTACTCATTTTCATTCCTTTATTCTCCCTAACTCAATCATGTAGGAGATATCATTTGTTAAAATGAGGAATTCTTGTCTTATACTATATCCATGATGTTCATTTTGAGAATAGTTGTAAGAAGTGGAGGGTTAAAAATGATATCTACAACAAAAGCACAGAATAACAATATAGTTAATAAATCTCCAGATTTATCCCATATATTATCATTAGGTACCCCCAAATCTTATAACAACATATTGAAGAATTTCACATCTAGATCAGTGGTCCTCATTGGGGGTAATTTTTGCAATGTGGCAATGTCTGGGGTGGGTGCTGCTATTGGTATCTAGGGAGAGAAGCAAAGAATGCTGCTAAACATCCTACAATGAACAGGACAGCTGCCCCCACATAAAGTATTATCAAGCTCAAAATGTCATAGTACTGAGGTTAAGAAATCCTGATCTAGATATTCACATTTTTCCCTAACAGAATGGTCTGTAGGCAAATAACCCACCCTTTCATTCTGCTGTGGTATTAGTTAAGGATAACAAACAGCCGTGCCTTGATGAGACAATATTGGGGAAGGGGGTGTTTAAACGTTAAGAGAATAAAGTCAAGAACAGAAGGAAGAAATAGTAGTAATGTGACTGGGAGTTAATGGTATTCCCCCTACACTGATGAAGAATAGGAAAAGATTGACAGACCCTTGTCACCTCTCCAGAAATCATTCTTTCATGACACATAATTGTAGACTTTGTTACATCGATGGGGATGGAAAAATTTTCCACAGGGAAATGTTTTTTTTTTTGTAGCTACCATTTGAAGGTAGTATCTAAACAGAAGTCTTCTTAGTGACCTTGCTTTCCAGTAGCCTTATATCTTTCCAGCTTTTGTAAATCACCCATGTTTTTCTCACTACTGGGTCATTTCCATTAGCATACAAATATACAATTATTTCTACTATCTTAAAAATTAAGGTCCTTTCTTGAATCATTTTCTGCTCTCCTTTTCAGCAAAACTCAAAAATATGTCTTTACTAACTGTGCTGGTTTGAAAGGATGTATGTCCCCTAGAAAAGCCATGTTTTAATCAACATCCCATTTTGTAAAGGCAGAATAATCCCTATTCAACACTGTATGTTTGAAACTGTAATCAGATCATTTCCCTGGAGATGTGATTTAATCAAGAGTGGCTGTTAAACTGGATTAGGTGATGACATGTCTCCACCCATTTGGACAGATCTTGACAAGTTTCTTGAGTCCTATAAAGAGGAAACATTTTGGAGAATGAAAGAGATTTCAGAGAGAGCAGAGCAGAAGGACATAGCTATGTGAAGCAGAGTCCACCAGCCAGCAACCTGTGGAGATGAAGAAGGAAAATGCCTCCTGGGGAGCTTCATGAAACAGGAAGTCAGGAGAAGCTAGCAGATGATGCCTTGTTTGGCATGGGCCCTTCCAGATGAGAGAGGAACCCTGACCGTTTTCACCATGTGCCTTTCTAGATGAGAAATTCTGACTGTGTTTATCATGTGCCCTTCCACTTGAGAGAGAAACCCTGAATTTCATCGGCCTTCTTGAACCAAGGTATCTTTCGCCAGATGCCTTAGATTGGACGTTTCTATAGACTTGTTTTAATTGGGTCGTTTTCTCGGCCATAGAACTGTTAACATGTAACTTATTAAATTCCCCTTTGTAAAAGCCATTCTGTTTCTGGTATGTTACATTCTGGCAGCTAGCAAACTAGAACACTAACTTTATTAATTTCTTTCAATTTTTGCTTAAAGTCACTTCAAGAAAGCTTATCATCACTTTCTATCCCATATCCCTACTTCCACCCATTGAGTTCCTACATTGTATTCACAACACAAATAGCCAGAACGGTACCTTAGAAATGACCCTTTAAAAATGTAATGGCTTAAGTTCCTTGAGGGACTGGAGGAAAATAGGGAGCTATTACAATTCCCAACCTGGGAAATTCCAATACTCTCTCAAGCATTAGGGACTCCCAAGTTAATATACCTAGCCTTTGATATTGAGGCTTGCTCTAATGAAATTTATTTCTGTAATGGGGAAGCTAAGCCTACCTGTAATTATACCTGAGAGTCACTTCCACAGAACCTCTTTTGTTGGTCAGATGTGGCCTCTCTCTCTCTAAACCTAAATGTAAGTAAACTCATTACTCTCCCCCCTAAATAGCATGCCTTCCAGGGGTTTAAGTCCTCCTGGCAACATGAGATGTGACTCCCAGGAATGAGCCTTGCCCTGGCATCATGGGATCAACAATGTCTTTCTGACTAAAAGGTGGAAAAGAAATGTAACAAAAAATTATCAGTGGCTAAGAGATTTCAATTAGAATGGTGAGGCTATTTTGGAGGTTACTCTTATGCAAGCTTCATCTAGATAATGCAAATTGCCACGGTATGCCAAGCCGCAACCAACAGTATTCCTGAAAATGCTAAAGAATAACCAGGGCTCTATCTGAGGCTCTATAATAGCTTCACATCGTTTATTTATTTATTTATTTTTATTAATTAAAAAAATTAACTAATACAACATTTAGAAGTCATTCCATTCTACATATACAATCAGTAATTCTTAATATCATCACATAGATGCATAATCATCATTTCTTAGTACATTTGCAACGATTCAGAAAAAGAAATAGAAAGAACAGAAAAAAATAAAACGATAATAGACAGAAAAAATAAAAATAAAAAATAAAATAAAATAATAAAAAAAACTATACCTCAGATGCAGCTTCATTCAGTGTTTTAACATAATTACATTACAATTAGGTATTATTGTGCTGTCCATTTCTGAGTTTTTGTATCCAGTCCTGTTGCACAGTCTGTATCCCTTCAGCTTCAATTACCCATTATCTTACCCTATTTCTATCTCCTGATGGTCTCTGTTACCAATGACATATTCCAAGATTATTCTCTTCATTTATTTTTCAGAAACCTAAAACCTCCAGATGCTTCTTATGCCAGAGAAGCCCTGAAATCCAGAGGCACCAGTCACTTCAAGAACATGAACATGTTGCATCCCTCTACCTTATAATGTTGACACTTAGTTCCAGCATGAAAAAGCTAGAATGGTCATTGCCCAAATATCCCTGAAGATTGGGAATAGGATCAAATGAGAGGGAGGAGTTGTAACAGAGAAGATAGGATTTAACAAATGATTGTGACTATTGAATCATTATATTGATATTTCCTATTAGTTTCTAGTGTATACGAACAGCTAGAAGGAAATATCTGAAATTGTGGAACTGTAACCCATATCATAGTCTGAAATTTTCTCTATGACTACTAGTTAAACTTTGAAATTTATTACTTTTCTGCATGTTATATTTCACAATTAAAAATCTTTTTAAAATGCAGTGCCTTTATTGAAAACACTGCAATAAGTCTTTATTTCTAATAATAAAAGCCAAAATTCTTTTAATGATCTACCAGTCCCTATATGATCAGGCCCCCATTACCTACCTACTTTACATCTACTAATATTTTCCCCCTTGCTCATTCCATCCTAGCCACTCTGGTTTCCTTAATGTTTCTCAAATATGTTAGCCTCAAGGACTTTGAACTACTTTTTCTCTGCCTGGAATGCTCTTCCACCAGGAACCCATATGAAACATTCCTTCACCTCCTCAAGTCATTGCTCAATATAGTGACTATCCTCACTACAACTCCTTAAGTTGTAAATGCCCCAGTGTTGTATTCCCAAACCTCCTTTCTAAGCTCTTTCCTTTTCCATAGCAATTATCAATTTCTAAAATTGTTCGTTCATTCACTATTTATTGATCATCTACTGTATGCCAGACACAGTACTAGTTCCCAAGGATATATTAGTATACAAATCAGGCAAAAGTGCTGCCTTCATGGAACTTATTTTCTGGGTGGAGAGGGGGACAGATGACCATAAAGGACAGAAAAACCATAAATGGTTTTAGGAGAAATAAGAAAGAACTGTAGGTCGGACCACAGTGGCTCAGCAGGCAGAGTTCTTGCCTGCCATGTCGGAGACCCAGGTTTAATTCTTGGTGCCTACCCATGTAAAAAGAATTAAAAGAACTGCAGTTCCAAAACTTAGCCAATGATCAGAAAGACTTTTTTTAATTTTAAATTTTTTTATCCATTTAAAAATTTTAAAAAATGACAACAAAGAAACAGGCATTCTTAACATATGATCATTCCATCCTACATATATAGTCAGTAATTCATAATATCATCACATAGTTGCATATTCATCATCATGATCATTTCTTAGAACATTTGCATCAATTCAGAAAAAGAAATAAAAAGACAACAAAAAAATTCATACATACCATATGCTTACCCCTCCATTTCTTTTTTTAGTTTATTTACTTTTTATTTATGATACATAACCACATACAAACACAAACATTCTTATCATATGACCATTCTGTTCTTGTTATGCAATCAATAACTCACACTCTCATCACATACTTGTATATTCATCCTCATGATCATTTCCTAGTACATCTGCATCAATTCAGAAAAAGCAATAAAAAGAAGACAGAAAAAAATTCATGCATACCATACCCCTTACTCCTCCCCTTCACCGATCACCAGCATTTCAATCTACTAAATTTATTGTAACATTTGTTCCCCCTATTATTTATTTATTTTTAATCCGTATATTTTACTTGTCCATCAATAAGGTAGACAAAAGGAGCATCAGACAAAAGGCTCTCACAACCACACACTCACACTGTGACAGCCATATCATCATATAATTATCTTCAAGAAACATGGCCACCAGAGCACAGATCCACATTTTCAGGCAGTTCCCTCCAGCCTCTCTATTACAACTTGACTAACAAGGTGATATCTATTTATGTGTAAGAATAACTTCCAGGATAACCTCTCTACTTTGGAATCTCTCAGCCACTTATTTGTCTCATTTCGCTCTTTCCCCTTTTGGTCAAGAAGATTTTCTCAATTTCTTGATGCTGAGTTCCAGTTCATTCTAGGATTTCTGTCCCATATTGCCAGGAAGGTCCACACCCTGGGAGTCATGTCTCACATAGCCAGGGGGAGGGCAGTGAGTTTGCTTGTTGTGTTGGCTGGACAGAGAGAGGCCACATCTGAGCAACAGAAGAGGTTCTCTTGGTGGTGACTCTTAGGCCTAATTTTAAGTAGGCTTAGCCTATCCTTTGCAGGATTAAATTTCATATGAACAAACCCCAAGATTGGAGGCTCGGCCTATTGCTTTGGTTGTCCCCACTGCCTGTGAGAATATCAAGAATTCTCCACTTGGTGAAGTTGAATTTTCCCCCTTTCTCACCATTCCCTCTACAGGACCCTGCAAATACTTCCCTATTCACTGTCCAAATCGCTGTGGGATTTATCTGGGCATCACTCTGGACAAACCTACAAAATCTCATGCCCTGTGCAAGGTTCCGGGTACTATGCTGTTCAATTAAGCTGTCCATATAAGTTATATTAGGAACTGCACTAGTCAAAGTATAAATTTTGTATCAAATAAACATTTTTTGCTTGTTTCACACATACATTAAAGTTTTAAAATATTAATTTCCATCTATTTTCAACACCCTGCATTTTTGACATTCCTTTGTTCTTCCTGATGCAGAAACATTTTTAAACTTGCACATTTAGTCACTATCATTATACACTCTAGGCATTCCTAGATTATACCATCTCAGTCTTATTGTCTGTCTTTCCTTCTGATTTCTTTTGTGCCGCCAGGTCTCCTCCCTCTATCATTCTCACATTCAGCTTCATTCAGTGTTCTAACATTGTATTACAGTTAGGTAGTATTATGCTATCCATTTCTGGATTTTTACAATCAGTTCCATTGCACAATCTATCCCTTCAGCTCCAATTACCCAATATCTACTGTATTTCTATCTCCTGATGGTCTCTGTTACCAAATGAAATTCTCCAAGTTCATTCGCTAATGTCAGTTCAAATCAGTGAGACCATACAGTATTAGTCCTTTTGTTTCTGGCTAATATTACTCGGCGTAATGTCCTTAAGGTCCATCCATGTTTTTACATGCTTCATGACTTTGTCCTGTCTTACAGCTGCATAATAACCCATCATATATATATACCACAGCTTGCTTAGCCACTCTTCTGTTTATGGACATTTGGGCTGTTTCCATCTCTTCACAATTGTAAATAATGCTGCTATAAACATTGGTGTGCAAATGTCTGTTTGTGTTCTTGCCCTCATGTCCTCTGAGTAGATACCTAGCAATGGTATTGCTGGGTCATATGGCAATTCTATACTTAGCTTCTTCCACAGCGGTTGTACCATTTGGCATTCCCACCAACAGTGGATAAGTGTGTCTCTTTCTCCACATCCTCTCCAGCACATGTCATTTTTTGTTTTATTGATAATGGCCATTCTGGTGGGTGTGAGATGATATCTCATTGTGGTTTTGATTTGCATTTCCTAATAGCCAGGGAAGTTGAGCATTTTTTCATGTGGCTTTTGGCCATTGGTAAGAAAGACATTTTTTAACACTGATTCCTGAGCCTCACTTCAGACCTGAACTGGAAGGATTAGAGTGGGGCCTAAAGACTGGATTTTATCAAACTTTAGATACTCAGAAACAGTCAAGTTGAGATCAACTGCATAGAGTATAATTGTGTCTCAGGATTGAGGATAACTATATATTTGCACCTTTCTCTTTCTCTAGTAACTTATTCACACAATATCTGTACCTTCACAGTGAGAGAGGTAAAAAGGGATTATCATAAATGATTAGATAAATATTATAAGATTTAGATTTATGTATGTTATTTTTCTGGACTGGCATATTCCACTGGGTAGGCCTCATTTGGGAAAATTGTTAGCAGGTAAGTAGTGAATACAGACTCTCATTTAAGAAGAGGAACTGCCACATTCTAGTCTGGGTGGAGGGGCAATAGTTTTAAGGTTGAGGTAATGAGGCAAGATCCATTATAGGGAGAGAAAATCTCAAAAACATTTTGGAAAAATACCTCTCAGCAATTCTGTTGGGAGAAACGTATATGGTCTACTGAGTAAAAAATTACCACAAAATGTAGTGGCTTAAAAAACAAACATTTTTTGGCTCATAGTTTCTATGGACCAAGAATACAAAAGTGGCTTACCTCAGGATCGCTCATATGTTTGCAGACAAGATGTGGCCCGGTGCTGTGGTCACCTGAAAGCTATGCTGGAATTGGAGGATGTTTTTCCAAGATGACACATTCCCATGGCTTTTAGCAGGAGACCATAGTCACATAAGCCTCTCCATAAGGCTGCTTGAGTGATCACACAGCATAGCAGCTGGCTTCCCCTAGAGCAAATGATCAGAAAACAACACAGAAGCTGCAACATCTTTTATGACTTAGTCTTCATCATTTTTGCAATATCCTGTGTTTACCCAATGTGGTTACACAAGGTCATGAGTATTGGGAGGCAGGGATCATTAAGGGGCTGTCTTAGAGGCAGGCCACCACAGTTGGGATAATGACGTTATGGCTTTTCCCTGATGGTTGATTAGGTTATTCTTCCATATCTGAAATCAATTCAATGTTATCTCTTATTCTGTAATACAAAACCACAAAATTATGAGAGAATCATCTTAGCAACCTTCCTATGGCCCAAGAGTTCTCCTTAAGGAGACTGAAGTGAAATTAGCTTTCTCTTCTCCCTAGGTTTATCCAAGTTGACCCATTTGGGATCCTGAAAAATTAAGAGATTGTTCAAACAAGAATGTACCTGACTCTTTAATTAAACTGAACAAAACTTATATTCTGGCTACTATCTTCTTGATGTTCCAAATAAAGGATGATAGTTGGGGTGAACTACACACTGAGAGGATCCTACCATGATCTTTTCAAGAAAGGAGGTTTGTAAACTGGAAATGGGTGTATTAGAGGTGGGCTGTTGTATAAGTGGTTCTTGAAGCCAGGCCATGAACTGTCTGCTGTATTTCCTCCCATGAGTATCCATCCCTAATTATTTATCATGGAAGAGTATAGAGAGTGACTTCTTCACTGATACTCCTATCTGACAATTTTCTCAACATATGCTATGCTGTTGGTCCTGTTGGCTGAATAACCCTATTGGTACATAAAGCCCAAGTCATGGATTTTAAAAACTGCTTTTCTCTACCTAATTAGAATCTTTCTCCCCTTCTTCTTTAGTAGCAATAGTTCAAATTTGATTCCAAAGGGCAGAATGAGTTTAAAGATAATAATTTCTAGACCTCTCTCATCAATGGCACCATATAACTAAATTCTGAAATGAGGTATCAGCAGATATTGTTAATGGAAACTTCCAGAAAAGCCTTTTAAAAAGATGGACAGACAGAATGGCTGTGCTTTTTTACTCTTTTCTTCATTCCTTCCTTATGCTTCTTAGAATGCAGACAGGATGGCAAGCTCCAGCAGCCTGTTAGGACTATGAATGGCCTTGAGGTTGGAAGGTATATACGCAGTAGACAGATAAAAGGAATCAGCCTCACTCCTTGGTACCCACAGAGAGTCCACCACAGCTCTGAATAAGGCATTTTCAGGCAAGAATTGAGAAAATTCACTAAAGAAGACATGCACTAAAGGAAATGCTAAAGGATATACTTCATATAGAACAAAAATTATCTCAAGTGGAAGGTCAGAAATGTGGGACAATATGAAAAGCAAATAAAGTTGTAAATATGTAATTAAATATAACTGAATGTTTTGTGGGGTTTAAGTACATAGCACAATGAAAATAGCATGTAAATCAGAGATAAGGCTATAGGATTTGGTCTATAGTGTTGCCAAGATTCTTATGGTCTGGAAGAAGGTTATACATTAATATTAGACTTTGGTAAGTTAAGGATGCATTTGTCAATTCTGTGGTAATGTCTAGCTGATAAAGCACCTATCTTCCAATATTAGAAGAAAAAATGAAACAATAAAATAAATTCAATCATCCAAAAGAAGGTAAAGAAGGAGATAAAGAAGCATAAAACAAGTAGGAAAAGTAGAAGTAACAAAATGCAGTGGTATATTTAAACCCACTTATATTAATTACATCAAACACAGATTGGCTAAGTGCTTCAGTCAAAAGTCAAAGATTGCCATAGTGCAATAATAAGAAAATGTAACTAGATATTTTTTATCTTTTTAAATGTACAATATAACATATATACAAAATAAACAAAGAAAAAAAGTAATAGTTTTCAAAGCACCCTTCAACAAGTAGTTATAGGACAGATCCCAGAGTTTGTCATGGGCTACCATACCACATCTCAAATTTCTACTTCTAGCTGCTCCAGAATATAGGAGGCTAGAAGGAATAAATATTATTTTTTATCACCATAATTGACCTTTTTTGTGAAGTATACATATAAATAAAAACAATTTTCAAAGCACAGCATAACAATTAGTTATAGAATATTTTTAAGAGTTTGCTATAGGTTACGACTCCACAATTTTAGCTTTTTACTTCTAGTTGTTGTAAGATACTGGACACTAAAAGAAATATCAATTTAATGATTCAGCAGCCAGATTCATTTGTTAAATTCTACCTTTTCTGTATAACTCCACCATTATGTTTGATTTTTGTATCCCTCTCTTTAGAGATATTTGGGCCATGGCTATTCTAAATTTTTCATGTTGGAAGAGGCTGTCAATAATATGGGCTAGGAAAATGAAACTAGATAATGTACTGGAGAGCCTGGGCCCTCTAGGTTTCAAGACTTAACTACTCCAGGCACCCATCTGGAGAATGTAGTTTTCTGGAAAGTTACCCTAGTGCATGGAACATTTGTATAATCTTATACATTGCCTTAAGTGTTCTTTAGGATTGGTTGGAATGGTTTTGGTTGTTATGGTTTTGGCAAGTTATGATAGGTAGCAATGTCTAACTGAAGATCGCGTAAGAGTGACCTCCAGAGTAGCCTCTTGACTCTATTTGAATTCTCTCAGCCACTGATACTTTATTAGTTACACTTCTTTCTCCCTTTTGGTCAAGATGAAATTGTTGATCCCATGGTTCCAGGGCTGGACTCATCCCTGGGAGCCATCTCCCATGCTGCCAGGGAGACTTTCACCTCTGGATGTCATGTCCCACCTAGGGTGGAGGGTAATGATTTAACTTACAGAGTTGGGCTTAGAGAGAGAGAGGCCACATCTGAGCAACAGAAGAGGTCCTCCAGGAGTAACTCTTAGGCATATCTATAGATAGGTTAAGCTTCTTTGCTACATTACATAAACTTCACAAGAGGAAGCCTCAAGATCAAAGGCTTTCACCCCCAGAGAACCTCCTTTATTGCTCAGATGTGGCCTCTCTCTCTAAGCCAATTCAGCAAGTGAACTCACTACCCTACCCCTCTATGTGGGGCATGACTCCCAGGAGTATAACATGGGAGGAGAAATCCTGGGATAAGATGCGACCCAGCATTTGGGTGTCCCTAATGTTTGACACAGTATCAGGGGTTTCCCCAGTGGTAAAATTTCTTACTTCCATATTTTCTCTCCCATCCCTCAAGGGACTCTGTCAATACTTTTTGTTTATCTACTTAATATACTCTGGGATGTATCCAGGCATAACATTAAGCTATACAGGATTAAAGGTCCTCATTTTTATTCTGGACTCCCTGTGAATAATTTAAACAATTATTCAATTGTTTAAATAATCTCTCCAGACAGGTTGAGTTAGATCATATCCTACAGAAAATTTAGGTTCTGGACATAATAAACCTTTTTTCCTTTGGTCTTAAAGAGTAGGTGAGATCCTAAAATATAGGTAATGTCTTCCTTACCCTGTGTTCTGAATTACCTTGATCCTAACCTGATTGTCTTAATTCTTACCTCTGAATTCCAGGTTATACATATATAAAACAGCCCCTCAAAATCTCAAAATTATAATTACCACTCTGGACAAAATGTGGCTGCTATAAGAGCTTACAATTTAGACCCCTGTTGTTTTCTTATAAGCATTTTATAAATGAGATTATACAATAATTGTTCTTTTGTTTCTGCCTTATTTTACCTCACCAAATGCCCCACAGGCTCATTCATAATGCTGTGTGCCTCACAACTTCGTTCCTTTTTATAGCAGTACAATATTCAATCATGTGTATACACCATCAGTCACCAATCTACTACTTCTCAGTCAGTGCATCCTTCAGCTACCTGCGTCCATTAGGCATCATGTATAATGTCCACAGTCCACAATCCATCAGCACTCTCAGTTTAGATAACTTTGTTGTTCCCAAGAGAAAGAAAACCAATAAATACACCCTTACCACATAGGAAATATAAACCTCCCCTTAACTCTTGTCCCTCCCCCATTATTTACCCCTGGTGTTGTGGTACTGCACAGTTTAACAGGTACTGTTCCTGTTAAACATAACCCATAGCAGACAATAGCAGTTTTCCCCCTATACTCTGAACTTAAGCACTCTTTGTACAAGAATCATACCTTTGAAGTAATTCATGCAAGAACTTATTCATTATTGTAGTGTTAATCAGTGGGACCCATAGGTCTATACAACCCCTTTCAATTATGGTTAGCTTCAATATGGTAATAGTACCTAGGGACCCACTAGTGAACCACCTTCACTTCTATCTATTTCCTTACATTTGAGTTCAACCTCATTAGCTAATCATTCACCCATCTCTAGCGTCTTTGTATCTCTATATCCCCTATATTCTGTATTATAAGCCTCTGATTTTACCTATACTGTAGTCATAAAGGTGAAGTCATACAGTATCTATCCTTTTGTGCCTGGCTTATTTCACTCATCATTATGTCCTAAAGGCTCATCCATCTTGTCATGTGTCTCAAGATGCCATTTCATCTTACTGCCGCATAATATTCCATCATATTTATATACCACAATTTGTTAATCCACTCTTCTGTTGATGGGCACTTGGATTCCATCTTTTGACAATTGTGAATAATGCTGCTATGAACATCCATGTGCAAATGTCTGTTTGTGTCACTGCTTTCAGCTCTTCTGGGTAATACTGAATAGTACTATTGCTGAGTCTCTTCTTTTTTAATATAGGCATTTAGGGAAACAAATTTCACTCTCAGCACAGCCTTTTCTGCATCCCATAAGTTCTGATATATTGTACTGTCATTTTCATTTGTTTCCAGATAGCTACCGATTACTCTTAACAATTTCTTCTTTGACCACCTGGTTGTTATAAGAGTGTATTATTTAATCTCCATATATTTGTAAAAGTTCTAATTCTTTGGTGTTTATTGATTTCCAGCTTCATTCCATTGTGATCAGAGAAAGTGTTTTGAATAATTTAAATGTTTTTAAATTTATAAAGACCTGTTTTGTGCTCCAGCATATGATCTATCCTGGCGAATGTTCCATGAGCACTAGAGAAGAGTGCATACACTGGTGTTTTGGAGTGAACGGCCTATATGTGTCTGTTCAGTCTAATTCATTTATAAAATTAAGTTCTCTACTTCTTTGCTGATCCTCTGTCTCGTTGTTCTATCTATAGAGGAGAGTGGCATATCGAAGTCTCCTACTATTATTGTGAAACATCTACCACTCCCTTCATTTTTGCCAATGTTTGTCTCATGTACTTTGGAGTTCCTTGATTGGGAACATAAATATTTATGATTGTTATTTCTTCTTGGTTACCTGTCCCTTTTATTAATATACAGTGTCCTTCTTTGTCCTTCTTTGTTTCTTATGATGTCTTTACATTTAAAGTCTATTTTGTCCAATATTGGTATAGCTACTTCTGCTTTCTTTTGGTTACAGCCTGCATAGAACATCTTTTCCATCCTTTCACTTTCAATCTGTTTGTATCCTTGTGTCTAAGGTGAGTCTCTTGTAAGCAGCATATAGCTGGATTATATTTCTTTTTTTTTTTTTAAAGCAGGCGGGTTTATTTCTGTGCTCCCAGGCTGGATTATATTTCTTAATCCATTCTATCAATCAGTAACTTTTAATTGGTAAATTTAGTCATTAATATTCAAAGTTACTACTGAAAAGGCCCTTCTTGAATCCAACATCTTATCTTTTGGATTTTATTTGTGAGATCTATATATTCTTTGCCCTCTTTCTCTTATTAACCTTTAAATTACCCTTAGTGGTACTCTTCAATTCTGTGTCCTCCTCCAGACCTCTATCTCCTGCCTTTTTGTTTTTCAACTGGCAGAATTCCCTTTAGTATTTCTTGTAGGATGAGTCTCTTGTTGACAAATTCTTTCAGGATTTGCTTGTCTGTGAAAATTTTAATCTCTCCCTCAGTTTTGAAGGACAATTTGGCTGGGTACAGAATTCTTGACTGGAAGTCTTTCTCTTTCAGGATCTTAAATATGTCATACCACTGCCTCTTCACCTCCATAGTGCCAGTTTAATAGTCTGAATTTAGTTTTATGTGATTTCCTTTTTATGTAGTAGATTGTTTTCTCTTGCAGCTTTCAGAATCTTCTGCTTCTCTTCAACATTTGACAGACTGATTAGTATGTGCCTTGGGAAAACCTATTTGAATTTATTCTATTTGGAGTTCTTGGTAGGTTACTCTGAAAGTTGATTTCCTTCAGTAGTCTAAAGTTTTGTATTTGTGGGATGGATATGGGGCACTAAAGTGATGGGCTGCAGTGCAGGTATAGGCATGTGTCAAGGATGCTACACTGGTGCTTGTGAGCATGGGGTATAGGTTGCAGGGTTTTGGAGGTGAAGTGTGGTTGTCTTGGAGGTGGGGTGCAGCTCAGGCAAGCCTTTGAGCACAGGAGCAGGGTTCAGCATGGTGGCAGGATGTGGAATGGGGAGCAAAGCAGATGCAAGGAGCCTAGCACACAGGAAGGATGTGGGTGGTCATGTGGAGCATGGGGATTGTAGATGTCGGTGTGTGGAGTAGGTGGCACAGAGATTGAGGAACAAAGAGGGCAGGGCATGGGTGTCTTTGCACAGTGGGCAAGGTCCAGGGTGCCCAGGTTATGGATGTGCGAGTGTGGAGGATGTGGCTGTGTGCATGCACGGATCTGTGGGGCAAGACCCTGGTGTGTATGGGTCTATGGGAAAAGGCCCTGTTGTGTGCCACTGTAGAGCTCAAGGGGTTGCCCTCATGTGGGCTGGGGGCAGGTGTGGCCCAGATGCACAGGTTAGGGCTAGCCTAGGATTGGGGGGCTTGGCAGGGCCATGCAACTGCACATGGGCAGATCTGGGTGGGCCTTATGCTGAAGTACACAGGCACAGAGCTTGGGGGCGGGGCGGGGAAGGTTGCACAACTGAATGGACTGGGGGCAGGTGTAGCCAGGTTATGAAGGTGAGCACCCACAGCCCAAATGCACAGGTGACTGCCTGCAGCGGGCAGGGAAGGGGAGTTGGGGGTCAAGGGGCTGGGCACAGGTGCTCTGGTCTCAGGAGGGCAGCACAAGACTGCACTTGTGGCTGGGGTAGGCATGCATGCAGACGCAGTATGGCTGCTAGCATGGATGCCCAAGGGTGGGGGGTTGGAATGGGGGTGCTTGGAGCATGTTAGGGGGGTAGGTTTCAGGTGCTTAGGGTGTAGGGAGAATCACAGGTCACAGGCTGGGGCGGGGGTGGTGCACGTGAAGGTAGCACATTCAAGAAACATGACAGCTTACTTCCTTGTTCCCATCTCTCTGTCCATGGACTCCTGAGAGCTCTAGATCTCCAGTTCTAAAAAGGAAAGGGGCACATTAGGCTGATTATACTAGCTGGATGGTCTCTGGTTCTTTGTGTCTCAGTTCTTCAGCTATTGCAACCAGGGCTTCCCTATGTGGTGTAGAAGACTTACACCCTGGAATCACTGTCCCAGTCACCTTCCCATGCTTTCTCTAGCTGTTCCTTGGAGCAGAGGTGAACTCAACCTATCCTATTCCACCGTCTTCCTGAATCTCCCAACTGTCTTGAATTTAACTAGCTGCTGGGTCTACCATATCCCACTAGATAAGAGGGAAGCCAAGGGAGTGTGATGTCCTAAAAGTCAAGTGAAGAAAGTGTTTCAGGAAATATGGAACAGATCAACTGTGAAAATGCTGCTGAGTGAGATGAGAACTGAGCTGATCATTGTTATGGTGATGTAAAGGTCACTGGTCATCTTTCTATTGCGGTTTCAGTGATAGACATAGGCAATGAGAAAGTGATGGCAGAGTACAGACAATTGCTTTCTTAAGTTTTAAGTTTTATCAGAGAGAATGAAGGGGAGAAATAGAAGCTAAGTTTTTATTTTCCATGATGGGAAATTAATAAATGATGCCTAACCCCATACTTTTGTTTAGACCAAGATTCAGAGTTTTCTTTATTAAGATTATGTAAACCCTATCCATAGATAAACCATGTAGTAGACCATGATTAATTTTCCTTTGCTGTGAAATTTTTTGTTTTCTCTGTAGAATGCAAGAAGGGTTGAGACCTAGCACACTTCTGGAGAATTGGCCTTAGAGTTGGTTTTCTAGGTACTTTCCACTAATCCAACTCTAAACTCTCCACTATTGTCTGATCTCTATTAAAATATTTAGAGGCATTAGATATCTCTAATATGGGTGAAATTTTTTTATTCATTGTATCAGATGGAAGGCAGAGTATATATGTGTACAGATGAAGGCAAATAGGTAGATTTGTTGGAAGGATGTTGAGAACATTCTTTTCTGATTACAGCTGTTTTCTTAGCTCAGTGAGAGTGAGGAAGGGCAAGGGACTAGAAACTTAAGAAGAGAGAAGAAAGTGGGAAATAGCTATTGAGGAATTTGGGAGAATAAGTAAACACGAGAAACAAAGTAGGATTCTCCACACCTGCTGGGGGCCCTCTTGAGATTTGTTATCACAATTTAGAGTTTGGGAGAAAATGAGGGGTGATTGCTAATTGGTATAGAGTTTGTTTTTAGGGTGATGAAAATATTTTAAAAGTTATTGTGGTGATGGTTGCACAACTGTGTGAATTTATACAGAAAACCATTAAATTATATCCTTTCAGGAGTTGAATTATATTTAAATAAAGTGATTATTTAAAAAAATGAAATTATTAAATAATCAGCAGCTGAGTAAGACATCTGAGAAAGTTGATGTTCGAAGAAACTAAACGATTTCCTTAAGTTCTACTGCTAGAGCCAGGAGTTAAACTGGGTTTGCAAGTTTTGGCACCAAACTCCGAACTTTATAACATACTACTATATTGGCACTGCTGATTTAGTGTTCGTTCTATATTCTCTGCCAATTCTTTCTTCATATGTAATGAGCAAATGTTTTCAAGGGTAATGGGATGACAAATTTGTGAAGTAGAATGGCTACTCTCAGCTGGAATATCCTGGCAAAAGGTTGAGGGTAGCTGGGAGTGGGGGGATGGGAGCAATTCTCTGAACTTGAACTGACTTCTAGTGTGTGATTGCTGAGAGTTCTGCATGTTTGGGATCTTTTGTATTACACTATGTTGTGTTCTTTCCTTTATTAATTCAATAAAGCAGTTTTGAACACTGTTAATTTGTCAGGCACTTTCTCATGAAATTTGAAATAAATTATCAGTGCTTACCTACTCCTTGCTCCTAAAAATCCTGAGAGAACTGAGCTTGAATCTTCTAATAACTAACCTTGAACCAGCAAATCATGTTCTTGAGCTATGTACTTTATGATCAATTTTCTAAGCCTATGTGGAATAGATCTTCTCTCAGTATTTTTAAAAAAATGTTTCTAATAAAGAAAACATTTTGAAATGTCAGATGGCTACTTTGTGTTACTTTTTTATGGAAGTCATTTGGTCATTTCAGCATTTGAGTTTTTATTGAAATGCTGAAGGGTATTAGTATCCATGAGCAGTGTTAAAAATAGTGCAGCCCTCCTTTTATCTACCTTGTCAACAGATGAGTAGAACATATGGAATAAAAATAAATAATGGGGGAACAAATGTTAAAATAAATTTAGTTTGAAATGCTAATGAAAGTGAGGGGTAAGGGGTATGGTATGTATAATCTTTTATTTTTCTGTTTTCATTTTATTTCTTTTTCTGTTGTCTTTTTATTTCTTTTTCTGAATTGATGCAAATGTTCTAAGAAATGATGAATATGCAACTAAATGATGATGTGAATTACTGATTATATATGTTAATATTTTAGTTTGTTAATTTTTTTAAATTAATAAATTAAAAAAAATAGTGCAGCCCATTTGTAGATCTGTATAAAACAAATTTAATATATAGATATATTTCTATTGATATTGATAGATCACCTAATTTTAAAGCTTATAAACTCTTCTACCCATTACATAGATAACAGGGTCATAAAGTCTCAGGAACTGATAGTACCTTAGAAATACTCCAGTCTAGCTCTTCCATATAAAAGTTGAGAAAATTAAAGTGTGGCAGGATGAGGGCTTGTTGTGAACATCTTTCCCCTCCAATAGGGTCTATTATCTCCATTGAACTTTGTTTTTAAAATTGCAAGAACATCATAAAGGCATTTATGATAAGGGTGTCTAGATTTTTTTACATAGAGAAACTTAGGTGAGAAAAATTGGGTGGATATAGAGGTTTAAGTTGCGTTTTTTACACTTTACAAGATGTTGAGGAAATATCAGTTATTAATGTAAAAGAAAAATGCCCCCAGACACTCTTCTTAATGTAGCCATTAGAATTTATTTTTGTTATAAATTTTGTTTAGTAAAGGTTGGGTTTGGTAAATCCAAATTTATTTTATTGTGTTTTTCCATTATGAACGCAATATATATGTTCATTATGGGAAAAATAGATAAGCAAAAGGAAAAGTCTGTGGAATTCTGGTAATCCCATACCATTATAGGCATCTACTTTTAACCTCTTGTTTCATATATTTTAAAATTTGGACTATATTGTAACTTGTTTATTCATTTAATTAAGTTTTGAAAATCTTTCTATGTCAAAAGTATATTTTTGTGCCCATTATTAATTTTCATTTATTTTGAATAGCAGAATACCTCCAAGGGAGCCAAGCTCTTCACTAGGCAATGAGTGAGCTGTAGTTTTATATTCAGCAGGTGTTGATTAAGTTATTGATGTACTATGCGTTATGCCTGGTCGAGTGAGAATACAATAGTGAACAGGACAGATGTAGTCCTTAAATTCTGGGGAGTGGAGCACAAACAAACAATAAACAATCATGATTATTCAGATTAAGATATGTGAAGAAAATATGTAGGGAAAATAGAGTATCATGAGCCATCAACTTTAGGAAAGAATTGATATATGAAGGATGAGAAATGCCCAGTTGGGTGATGAACATTGTGGGCAGAGCATTCCATTATCCAACTCTCAGCAGGGGAAAGAGCTTAATGTGCCAGGTTTAATTAGGGAAAAAGCACATGGACTGATAGAATGATTTGAGATGCCATCACAGGTATTCATTTTATGAATTTGGGTAAGATTAACACAATTAAAACCACACCTAGGTGACCTGTGCACAAAACTTTGCCCACAGACATATTTTGTTTGAGTCTCTCAGTGATTTCTTTTAAAAAAAGTTTTTTATTTTATTAGGAAAGCTATAAGTTTACAGAAAAGCCATGCAGAAAGTACAGAGTTCCCATATACTCTCCTTAAATACAGTGTTTCCCTATTATTAACATTTTGCATTAGTGTAGTACTTTTGCTACATCTGGTGACTCATTATTATTATAATTATGCTATTAACTTTAGCCCATTATTTACATTAGGGTTCACTCTGGTCTACAGCATGGTTTTTGTTGTTGTTGTTGCTTGTTTTTTGTCAACGAGGCAATAAATCTTTATTGGTTCATTATAAAAAGACATACCTAGGCATATCATATTCAAACTTCAGAAAACCAACAAAGATAAAATTGGGAAAGAATTCAGAGGAAAATGGGCCATCATAATTATAGAAGAACAAGGATAAGAATTACAGCACAGACTTCCGGAGAAGATGGCGGCTTAGTAAGACGCGCGGGTCTTAGTTCTTCCTCCAGAAAAGCAACTAAAGAAACAGAAACAAAATGAAACAGCTCCCGGAGTCACGACAGAGACCAAAAAGACAGCGTACCCCATTCTGGAACGGCTGAACGGGCAGGGAGAATCCGCTGCGGTGAGATACCCGAGGGGCGCACGTTTTCCCGGCCGGGGCGGCTGGTGACTGGGGTCCCCTCCATGCACGTGGCTCCCTGGTCTGACTGGGAACATTGGATAGCGGGGCCCTCCCGTCACGCTTGGCGTCTCAGGCCAGCTGGGCAATTTGGACCGGCACTCCCCCAAGCCACGGCCAGCGCCCCCCGCCTCCATGCACGGTTTCCCGGGCTGACTGCCCCGCGGACAAACGACCGCCACGAGCACCACCTACTGGGCAGGAAAAGAAAAACAGAGCCCAGAGATTCCACAGAAAAACCTTTCAACCAGCTGGGTCCCACACCCAGGGAAATCTGATCAAATGCCCAGACACCAGCAGAAAATAATGGATGACGCTCGGAAAATTGAAGATATGGCCCAGTCAAAGAAACAAACCAATAGTTCAAATGAGATACAGGAGCTGAGACAACTAATGCTGAATATACGAACAGAAATGGAAAAACTCTTCAAAAACCAAATCAATAAATTGAGGGAGGACATGAAGAAGACATGGGCTGAAAAAAAAGAAGAAATAGAAAATCTGAAAAAACAAATCACAGAACTTGTGGGAGTGAAGGACAAAGAAGAAAAAATGGAAAAAACAATGGATACCTACAATGGTAGATCTAAAGAGACAGAAGCTACAATTAGTGAACTGGAGGATGGAACATCTGAATTCCAAAAAGAAACAGAAATATAGGGAAAAGAATGGAAAAACTTGAGCAGGGAATCAGGGAACTGAATGACAATATGAAGCGCACAAATATACATGTTGTGGGTGTCCCAGAAGGAGAAGAGAAGGGAAAAGGAGGAGAAAAACTAATGGAAGAAATTATCACTGAAAATTTCCCAACTCTTATGAAAGACCTAAAATTACAGATCCAAGAAGTGCAGTGCACCCCAAAGAGAATAGACCCAAATAGGCATTCTCCAAGACACTTACTAGTTAGAATGTCAGAGGTCAAAGAGAAAGAGAGGATCTTGAAAGCAGCAAGAGAAAAAAATCTGTCACATACAAGGGAAACCCAATAAGACTATGTGTAGATTTCTCAGCAGAAACCATGGAAGCTAGAAGACAGTGGGATGATATATTTAAATTACTAAAAGAGAAAAACTGCCAACCAAGACTCCTATATCCAGCAAAATTGTCCTTCAAAAATGAAGGAGAAATTAAAACATTTTCAGACAAAAAGTCACTGAGAGAATTTGTGACCAAGAGACCAGCTCTGCAAGAAATACTAAAGGGAGCACTAGAGTCAGATACGAAAAGACAGAAGAGAGAGGTATGGAGTAAAGTGTAGAAAGAAGGAAAATCAGATATGATATATATAATACAAAAGCCAAAATGGTAGAGGAAAATATTATCCAAACAGTAATAACACTAAAAGTTAATGGACTGAATTTCCCAATCAAAAGACATAGAATGGCATAATGGATTATGACCCAGCAATACCACTGCTAGGTATCTACTCAAAGGACTTAAGGGCAAAGACACAGATGGACATTTGCACACCAGTGTTTATAGCAGCATTATCTACAATTGCAAAGAGATGGAAACAGCCAAAATGTCCATCAACAGACGAGTGGCTAAACAAACTGTGGCGTATACCTACAATGGAATATTATGCAGCTTTAAGACAGACTAAACTTATGAAGCATGTAATAACATGGATGGACCTAGAGAACATTATGCTGAGTGAGTCTAGCCCAAAACTAAAGGACAAATACTGTAAGGTCCCACTGATGTGAACCGACATTCGAGAATCAGCTTGGAATATATCATTGGTAACAGAGACCAGCAGGAGTTAGAAACAGGGTAAGATAATGGGTAATTGGAGCTGAAGGGATGCAGACTGTGCAACAGGACTAGATACAAAAACTCAAAAATGGACAGCACAATAATACCTAAGTGTAATGTAACTAGGTTGGAACACTGAATGAAGCTGCACCTAAAATATGGTTTTTTGTTTGTTTGTTTGTGTGTTTGTATCTTTTGTTTTTGTTTTTTTCTTTTTCCTTTTTATATATATATATTTTATTAGTATTATTATTTTAATTCTCTTCTCTATATTAACATTCTATATCTTTTTCTGCTGTTTTGCTAGTTCTTTTCCTAAATCGATGCAAATGTACTAAGAAATGATGATCATACATCTATGTGATGATACTAAGAATTACTGAGTGCATGTGTAGAATGGAATGATTTCTAAATGTTGTGTTAATTTCTTTTCTTTTTTTGATTAATAAAAAAAATTAAAAAAAAAAAAAGAATTACAGCAGATTGCCCACCAGAAACTATGTAAGCAAGAAGAGAAAGGAGTAAAATATTTAAAGTGTTGAAAGGAAAATACCCACCAACCCAGAATTGTATAAGCACTAAAATTATCTTTCAAAAATAAGGGAGAGAGGACTTCCAGGAAGATGGCTGACTAAAGCAGCATTAGATTAGCCCTGCTCCATGGAGAAGGGACAGGAGTGTGACTGAGACAGCAATTCAGGAGTGCGGCTGACCTGGGAGAGCCTTTTGCACCACATGTGGCAGCCATGGTGACAGAGACTGAGGAACTGAGAGGCAGGAAGCTGGAGCCTAGCATGGAGGCATGGAGCTGTGGAGCCCACAGGAGTGCACAAATGGGTACATGGGACTAGGAAGTAAGCCAGGCCATGTGATACCTCACAGTTGCTACCCTCACAGTTGCAGCCATGTGATTGGAGACTCACCCACATCAAACCACCTGAACCCCCTCACCTGCTCCATTCTCCATGCTCCAGGCACCCCCACCCCACCAGGCCCCAGTGCACGTATCTACTCCACACCCCCACCCCAAGTGTAGCCCAACCCAACTCTCCTACACCCCTCCCAAGCACTAACTCCCCCTCCCTGTTCCCTGCAGGCTGTTACCCACATAAAGGTTGTGGGCACTAACCTCCATACCTAGGGTACCCCCACCCCCACCCCCATAGTGTTGCACAGCCTCACCTCACCTTCCCTTACCTCAGCACATCTTATTGCAGCACTCCCAGGCCCATGCGTGTGCATGGGTCCCCAATCACATCATTCAGCTCTGGGAACTGCATGTTACAGCAGTCCTATAACCATGCATGCTCACAGCCCTCAGCCTCACTTCCCAGCTCTGAGAAAGTGCTGACCTGCACATCTAGGTCACATCTGCCTGCAATCCACAAAAAAGTAATGCCCTACAGCTCTACACATGTGCACAAAGGGTCCCATGCCTTAGACCAGTGCACACCAGGGTTACATCCCCCATACGGGTGCATCCACACAGCTACATTCTCCCTGGCAGCTGGGTGCCCATGTTTACAAGCACCAGCTTAACATCCCCAATCTGTGCCCCAATCTGTGCCCATCCCTGCCCTGAAACAAATCACCATTCTGAGTGCCCCATGCCATGGCTATCTCCCTGCTGTAAAACCATCCCACAAACACAAGCCTTAGACTACTGAAAGAAATTAACTCCCAAAGTAAATCAATCAAGATACCTACATGCAACGAAGACAGCAGAAGATCACTAAGCATATCACAATGCAGACAGATAAAGCCCTGCATAATGACTAAATTAAGATACCAGAGGAGACCCAGACATTGGAACAACTAACCAAAGATGTTCATACAACTCTATGTAATTTAAAAAGTGGGATAGAAAATGACATAAAGGAGATCAAGAAGACAGTAGAAAAGCACAAAGAAGAATTTGAAAGAATACATAGAAAAACAACAGAAATTAAAGACCCTGTTGACCAAATAAAAAACATACTAGAGGCACACAACACCAGATTTGAAGAGACAGAAGAAAGAAAAAGTGATGTAGAGGACAGGATAGCAGATTTCAAAGACTCAAAACAGCAAATGGCAAAAAAGATGGAAAAATTTCAATGGAAACTCAGGGAAATGATAGACAAGAAAAAGCAATCAAATATAAGAATCACTGATGTCCAAGAAGGAGACAAGGAGAGTAAAGGGATAGGTAGAGTAGTTGAGGATATAATGGGGGAAAACTTCCCAACCCTCATAAAGGACATAAATATACAAGTCAATGAAACCCAAAGAAAGAACTCCAAACAGAATGAATTCAAACAGGCCTTCCCTAAGGCACATATTAATCAGTCTGTCAAATGTTGAAGAGAGGCAGAAAATCCTGAAAGTGGCAAGAGAAAAACAATCTACTACATACAAGGGAAATCAGATAAGACTGAGTTCAGACTACTCAGCTAGAACCCTGGAGGCAAGAAAGCAGTGAATGATATATTCAAGATCCTGAAAGAGAAAGACCTTCAGCCAAGAATTTTGTACTCAGCTAAACTGTCCTCTAAAATTGAGGAAGAGATTAAAGCTTTCACAGACAAAGGAGGCCTGAAAGAATTTGTCAACAAGAGTCCGGTCCTACAAGAAATACTAAAAGGAGTTCTGCCAGCTGGAAAAAAGAGAAAAGGACAGGAGTGGGAGGTCTGGAGGAGAGAGCAGAATTGAAGACTACTGCTATGGGTAATTTAAATAATACAAAGAGTAAGAGGGAAAAGAATATATAGATCTGACAAATAAAATAAAAGAAGATAAGATGGTGGAGTCAAGAAACACCTTTTCAGTGATAACTTTGAATGTTAATGGGCTAAACTTGCCAATTAAAACATAAAATTTGGCAGAATGGATTAAGAAACATAATCCAGCTATATGCTGCTTACAGGAGATTCATCTTAGACACAAGGATACAAATAGATTGAAATGGAAAAGATGGAAAAAGATCTTCCACAAAGTTGTAACCAAAAGAAAGCAGGATTAACTATGCTAATATCAGACAAAATAGACCTTAAATGTAAAGATCATAAGAGACAAAGAAGGACACTATATGCTAATTAAAGGGTGAAATCACCAGGAAGATATAACAGTCATAAATGTTTATGCTCCCAATGAAGGTGCTCCAAATTACATGAGACAGACTCTGACAAAACTGAAGGGAGTAATACATGTTTCAACAATAATAGTAGGAGACTTCAATACATTACTCTCCTCTTTAGATAGAACAACCAGACAGAAGATCAACAAGGAATAGAGAAGTTAAATAACTTAATAAATGAATTAGACCTAACAGACATATATAGGTCATTGCACCCCAAAGCACAAGGTAATATATTCTTCTCTAGTGCTCATGGAACATTCTCCAAGATAGATCATATGCTGGGGCACAAAACAGATCTTTATAAATTTAAAAATATTGAAATTATTCAAGGCACTTTCTCTGATCATAATGCAATGAAGCTGGATCTCAGTAACTGCCAAGAAATGAGAACATTCACAAACATATGGAGATTAAATAACACACTCATAAACAACAAGTGGGTCAGAGAAGAAATTGCTAGAGAAATCAGCAGCTATCTGGAGATGAATGAAAATGAGAACGTAACTTATCAGAATTTATGGGATGCTACAAAGGCTGTGCTGAGAGGGAAATTTGTTGCCATAAATGCCTATATTAAAAAACAAGAAAGAGCAAAAAAAATCGAGGACTTAACAGCAAGCCTCGGAGGAACTTGAGAAAGAACAGCAAACTAAACCCAAAGCAAACAGAAGAAGAGAAATAACAAAGATTAAAGCAGAGATAAATGAATGGGAGAACAAAAGAACAATAGAAAACATCAATAAAACCAAAAGTTGGCTCTTTGAGAAAATCAATAAAATTGATGGACCACTGACAAAGAAAAAAAAGAGAGAGGATGCAAATATATAAAATCAGAAATGAGAAGGGGTGCATTACCACAGACCCTGAAGAAATAAAAGAAATCATTAGCAGATACTGTGAACAACTATACACCAACAAACTAAACAATTTAAGTAAAACGGACAAATTCCTGGAGGCACACAAACAAGCTACACTGACTCAGGAAGAAATAGAAGATCTCAACAAACCAATCACAAGTAGGGATTAAGTCAGTCATCAAAAATCTTCCTACAAAGAAAAACTCAGGGCCAGATGGCTTCACAAAGGAATTTTATCAAACGTTTCAGAAAGAACTAACACCAATCCTGCTCAAACTTTTCCCAAAAAATTGAAGAAAAAAGAACTTTACCTAACTCATTGTATGAAGCTAATGTCAATTTAACACCAAAACTGGGTAAAGATGCTATAAGAAATGAAAACTGCAGGCCAATCTCCCTAATGAACATAGATGCAAAAATTCTCAACAAAATATTAGTAAATCGAATCAACAACACATTAAAAGAATTATACACCATGTCCAAGTGGCGTTTATACCAGGAAGACAAGGATGATTTAATGCAAGAAAATCAGTTAATATAATACAGCACATTAGCAAATCAAAAGGGGAGAATCACATGATCATTTCAATCGGTGCTGAAAAAGCATTAGACAAAATTCAGCATCCTTTTCTGATAAAAACATTCCAAAAGATAGGAACCAAAGATAGCTACCTCAGCATGATAAAGGGAATATATGAAAAACCAATAGCCAGCATCATATTCAATGGAGAGAGACTGAAAGCCTTACCCCTAAGATCAGATACAAGACAAGGATGCCCACTGTTACCACCATTATTCAATATTGTGCTAGAAGTTCAAACTAGAGCAATCAGGCAGGAGAAAGAAATAAAAGGCATCTGAATTGGAAAGGAAGAAGTAAAATTCTCATTGTTTGCAGTTGACATGATACTAAACTTGTAAGATCCTGAGAAATCGACAGCAAAGTTACTTGAGCTAATAAACAAATTCAGCAGGGTGGTGGGATACAAAATTAATGTGCAAAAATCAGTAACATTTCTATACACAAACAATGAGCTAGATGAGGAGTCACCTAAGGAATAAATTATATTCAAAAGAGCAACTAAAAGAATCAAAGTTGGCAATGAACTTAACTAGGGACATAAAGGACTTGTACACAGAAAACTATATAACATTGCTAAAAGAAATCAAAGGAGATCTAAATAGGTGGAAAGATATTTCCTGCTCATGGATAGGAAGGCTAAATATAGTTAGGATGTCAATTGTCCCTGAATTGATCTACAAGTTCAACACAGTATTGTGCTGGTTTGAAAGGAAGTATGCCCCCTAGAAAAGCCATGTTTTAATCAAAATCCCATTTCATAAAGGTAGGATAATCCCTATTCAATACTGTATGTTTGAAATTTAATCAGATCATCTCCCTGAATGATGTGATTTAGTCAAGAGTGGTTGTTAAATTGGATTAGGTGATGACATGTCTCCACCCATTTGGGTGGGTCTTGATTGTTTTTCTGGAGTCCTATAAAAGAGGAGACATTTTGTAGCATGGGAGATTCAGAGAGAGCAGAGTAGAATGACATAGCCACGAGAAGCAGAGTCCACCAGCCAGTGAGCTTTGGAGATGAAGAAGAAAAATGCCTCCTGGGGAGCTTTATGAAACCAGAAGCCAGGAGAAGAAGCTAGCAGATGATGCTATGTTCACCATGTGCCCTTCCAGATGAGAGAGGAACCCTGACTGTGTTCACCGTGGCTGTTCCAGATGAGAGAGAAACTCTGACTGTGTTTACCATGTGCCCTTCCACTTGAGAGAGAAACCATGAACTTCGTCAGCCTTCTTGAACCAAGGTATCTTGCTTCAAGATACCTTGCCTTTGATTGGACATTTCTATAGACTTGTTTTAACTGGGACATTTTCTCAGCCTTAGAACTGTAAACTAGCAACTTATTGAATTCCCCTTTTTAAAAGCCATTCCATTTCTAGTAAATTGCATTCCTGCAGCTAGCAAACTAGAAAAAGTATCAATCAAAATTCCAACATCCTACTTTGAAAATTTGGATAAGCTAACTACCAAATTCATCTGGAAGGGAAAGAAACCCCGAATAACTAAAAGCATCCTAAAAAAGAAGAACAAAGTGGGACGATTAGCACTCCTTGATTTTAGAACCTATTATAAAGCCACAATGGTCAAAACAGCATGGTACTTGCACAAAGACAGAAGCATTGACCAATGAAATCAAATTGAGAGTGCAAAAATAGACCACCAAATCCTATGGTCAACAGATTTTTGGCAAGGCCCCCAAATCCTCTGAACTGGGACTAAAGAGTCTTTTCAATAATTGGGCATGGAAGAATGGGATATGAATAGCCAAGAGAATGAAAGAGGGCACCTGTCTTACACCCTACACAAAAATTAACTCAAAGTGGATCAAACAGCTAAATATAAGAACCAGTACCATAAAGTTTCAGAAGAAAATGTAGGGAAACATCTTCAAGACTAGTAATAGGAGGTAGCTTCCTAAACTTTACACCCAAAGCACAAGCAACAAAAGAAAAAATAGATAAATGGGAACTCCTCAAAAGCAAATGTTTCTGCACCTCAAAAGACTTTGTCAAAAAGGTGAAGAGGCAGCCAATTCAATGGGAGAAAACAGTGGACTTAAGAGATACATAGAAGCTAGAGATGGGTGAACCATTAGCTAATGAGGTTGAACTCCAACATAAGGTGAAGGGGTAGCCAACTCAATGGGAGAAAATATTTGCAAATCACATATCAGACAAAGGTTTGATTTTGTGTATATACAAAGAAATCATACATCTCAACAACAAAAGAACAAACAATCCAATTATAAGATGGGATAAAGATACAAAAGGCATTTTTCTAAAGAGCAAATGCAGATGGCTTAAAAGCACGTGAAGAGATGTTCCTTTTCACTGGCTATAGGGGAAATGCAGGTCAAGAGTACAGTGAGAGACACCACCTTACACCTATAAAAATGGCTGCTATTAAACAATCAAGAAACTGTAAATGTTGGAGAGGATGTGGAGAAACTGGGACACTAATGCATTGCTAGTGGGAATGTACAATAGTGCAGATACTGTGGAAGACTGTCTGGCAGTTCCTTAAGAAACTCAATATTGAGCTGCCCTATGACCCAGCAATAGCACTACTTGGTATATATCCAGAAAGCTGAAAGCAATGACACAAACAGACATTTGCACACCAATGTTCATAGCAGCATTATTCACAATCACCAAAAGATGGAAACAAGCCAAATACCCAACAACAGAAGAATGGATCAACAAAATGTGGTATATACATATAATGAGATACTATGCAGCAGAAAGACAAAATGACATCCTGAAGCACATGACAAGATGGATGAGCCTTGAGTACATAATACTGAATGAAATTAGCCAGACACAAAAGGACAGATACTGTATAATTCCACTTTTATGACCAGCATAAAGGTATAATCAGAGACTTATAATATAGAAAACAGGGACTTAGAGATACATAGAAGCTAAAGATGGGTGAACCATTAGCTAATGAAGTTGAACTCCAATGTAAGGGAATAGATAGGAGTGAAGGTGATTCTCTAGTGAGTCTAGAAGTAATATTACCATATTGAAGATGAAACAAGATTGAAAGGGGTTGTATAGACCTATGTGTCCCACTGACATACTAGAAATGTCAATGAGTTCTTGTAAGAATTACTTCAAAGATATGATTCTTGCATAGAGAGTGTTTAAGTCCAGGGTACAGGGGGAAACTGCTATTGCATGCTATGAGCTATGTTCAAAAGGAAACCATCAGCACTACCACAGTGACAGCAGAGGTAAATAATAGGTGAGGGACAAGAGTTAAAAGGAGGTTTAGATTTGTTATTTGGTGAGGGTATATTTATTGGTTTTCTGTCTCTTGGGAAAAAGGAAATTATCTAAAATTGAGAATGCTGATGGACTGTAGACTTTGGGCCCTCTACATGATGCCCAATGAATGCAGGTGGCTGAATGATGCACTGATGGAGAAGTAGCATGGTGAATGATGGTGTATACTTATGAACAAAGGCTGGCTGCTACAAAAAAGGACAATGTTGTGAGGCATGCAATGATGTGAATGAACATGTGGGAAATTTGGTGAGACGAAATAAGCCAGAAACAAAAAACAACAATAGTATGGTCAGCTTAAGAAAATGCTTATAAGAAAACAGGGGCCTAGATTATAAGCTTTTAGAGCGAACACATTAAGATTGGAGTAGTGATTATTGTTTCTTGATTTTGAGATACTGCTTTATATATGTAACCTGATATTTAGAGAAAGTATGAAGCTGATTAGGTTGGAGTTACAGTAATTCAGAACATAGAGGTAAGGAAGACAGGGTCTATTTTAGAACCACACATACTCTGAGACCAATGGAAGAAAGGTTTATTTGATTTGAAACTGAAACTTTTTTGTAGTGTTTAATCTAATTCAACTTATCTGTATAGCTCATTTGAACAACTGAAACACAGGAAGCACAGAATAAGAAAGAGGTCCTTTAGTCCTTTATAGATTATTGTAATGCCTGGAAACATCCTAGAGTACATTAACCAGATAATCAAAAAGTATTGGCCAAGTCTCCTGAGGGAGAGAAGAGACTATGGAACTATTAAACCTTACCATCAGGGAATCCCCTGATACTCTGTCAAACACTTAGGGACACCCAAATCAATAGACCATGCCCTCGATCATGAGGCTTACTCTTGTGAAGCTTATTTAGGTAGCATAAAAGCTTAGACTACTTGTAGGCATGCCTAAGAGTTACTTCTGGAGGACCTTTGTTGTTGCTCAGATGTGGTCTCAGTCTCTCCAAGCCCAACTCTGCAAGTGAAATCATTGCCCTCCCGCCTATGTGGGACATGACATCCAGGTGTGAAAGTCTCCCCAGTGATGTGGGAGTGGATTCCCAGGGATGAATCCAGACCTGGCACCATGGGATCAACAATTACATCCTGACAAAATAGGGGAAAGAAGTATAATTTTAAAAGTGCCAGTGGCAAAGAGAGTTCAAATAGAGTTAAGAGGCTACCCTGGAGGTTGCTCTTATGCAAGCTTCAGATAGACCTTGCTAACTATCATAACCTGCCAACCCACAACCAGGACCATTCCAGTCAATCCTATAGAATACCTAGGGCAATTTGTAAGATTCCACAAGGGTCCCAGGCACTAGAGTAACTTACCAGAAACCTACAACCTCCAGATGGGTCTCTGGTCCAGATAAGTCCTGAAATCTAGCCCAGGCTCTCCAGAATATCAGATAGTTCCATTTCGCTACCCCATATTAGTGACAGACCCTTCCAATATCAAAAATTAAGAATTGCCATAGCCCAAATAACCCTAATTAGAGGTATGGAAAGATCAAAGGTGATGGTGGAATTATACATAGAAGATAGGACTTAACAAATGAATATGAATGCAGAAGCATTAAATTGGTATCTCTTTTAGTCTCCAGTATTTTAGAGCAGCTAGAAGTAAAAACCTAAAATTGTGTGAAATTGAAACCCCTGTTAAAGTCTGAAATATGTTCTACAACTAATTGTGGTGCTGTGCTTTGAAATTTATAGCTTTTTTGTATATATGTTATTTTTCACAAAAAAGAAAGGAAAAAAAGTCAATTGTGATGATAAAAAAAGTATTGAAGCCCTCTAGCCTCCTATATTCTGGAACAGCTAGAAGGAAAAATATGAGAGGATCATATGGTAGCCCACAACAAACTCTAGGTTCTATCCTGTAACCACTTTTTGAAGAGTGCTTTGAAAACTATTGCTTTTTTATTTCTTTGCTTTGTATATATGTTATACTATACAGTAAAAAAGTGTAAAAGTAAATAAATAAAGGAGAAATAAGGCAGGCCACAGCGGCTCAGCAGGCAGAGTTCTCACCTTCCATGTCAGAGATCCAGGTTCAATTCCCAGTGCCAGTCCAGGCAAAAAAATAATAATAATAATAGAGGAGAAATAAAGACTTTCTCAGAGGAAAAAAAGGAATTCATAGTTAGTAGACCTGTCTTTCAAGGAATGTTAGGAGAAATTCCTCAAGCTGAAGAAGAATGGGATAAGTTAGGAACTTGGATCTACATAAAGAAAGGAAAAATGTCAGAGAAGGAATAAATGAAGGTAAAATGAATTCTCTCATTTTTCTTAATCTTAATTTAGTTAAAAGATACCTATTTAAATAAATAATAGCAACAATGTACTGTTTGGTTGTAGTATATGTGTAAGTGAAATGAAGCATAGCAATGTCACAAGGTGCAAAAGGGAGGAATTGGGAATACTCTGTCATAAGGTACCTTCACTATACATGATGCATAGTTTATTTGAAAGGGAGCTATCATAATATCCAGGCTGCTAAGACAGATACCACAGCATGGGAAATATACAATGAAAAATGTATAGACACATGGTTTCAGAGACTAGAAGGTGCTTCCTTCTGAACCAGTAGCATTCTGAATGGTTAGCAATTCTTGGGTTCCCTGGCTTTCCCATCACTTAGCAATGCCCTTGTCTTTCTCTTCTGGGTTCCATTGACTTTGAGCTTTCAGCTCTTCCTTTTGGCTTTATTTTCTATGTCCAATTTCCTAATATTAAAAGGACTTTAGCCATTTTGGACCAAGGCCCACTCATTCAGTTGGGTACAATTTAATTAATAATAACATCTTCAAAGTTTTTTATTTGTGAATGGATTCATAACCACAGGACAAGGCATTAGGACTTGAGCAAGCATTTTGAGGGAATATGGTTCAATTCCAACAAGGACTTAGATTAATTGAAATGTATACTGTAAACTCTAGGAAAGCCATTAGAATTTCTTAAGAAGTATATTTGATACACCAAGAGAGAAGATAAAATGAAATAATATAAAATGCTAAATTAAACCAGAGAAGGTGGAAAAAGGGGGGGGGAATAAACAAATAACAGATACAATGAATAGAAGATTGTTAAAAGCATGGTAAATAGTAATTCAACTTCATCAGTAATAACTCTGTGAATGGGCCTAAATACTCCAGTTAAAGACAAAGATAGCATGGATAATAGATCTAAATATATGTTGCCTATTTATAAACCCACTTTAAATATTCATATTGTTATAGTTTAAATGTGAAGGATTGGAGGAAAAAATAAAGAAAGCTGGAATATCTGTATTAGTTTCATTCAAAACGGATGACTGACGACTTCCGGAGAAGATGGCAGCTTAGTAAGGTGCACGCGTCTTAGTTCCTCCTCCAGAACAACTACTAAATAACTAGAAACAGTACAGAACAGCTCCTGGAGCCACGACAGAGACCAGACACACAGTGTACCCTAGTCTGGACCAGCTGGACCAGCTACGAGACTCCGCTGCGGTGAGGTCCCCAAGCGGTGCGCGCTTCCCCGGGCCATGGCGGCTGGCGGCCGGCCCCCCTCCCTCCCTCCTTCCTGGTCAGGCTGAGAGACTCGGATCAGTGGTTCTCCAAGCCCCAGCAGCCAGTGACCAGAGCCCCTCCCACACACGTGGCTTCCTGTGCCGGCTGGGAGCCTCGGATCGGCGGTTCCCCAGGCCATGGCGGCCGGTGCCCCTCCCCAACACGCGGCTTCCTGGGCCGGCTGGGAGCCTCAGATCGGCAGTTCCCCAGGTTGCAGCGGCCGGAGCCAGAGCCCCTCCCACACACGCGGCTTCCCGGAGGGAAAGGAAAGAGGCTCCAACAGTAGTAGAGACTGAGTCCAACCTAACACCAATAGTGGCATTAATGAACAACTTCTGACTACTAAAAATAGACCCTCAGCTCAGGCAAAACTGATCAAGGCGGAAGTCGCCTATTGGGCTAACTGAAAAAGAGGAAAGGGGGTGAAACAGAGCCTTCTGCAGCTGTCTCTGTGGAGGCTTGGTTGCCTCTGGGCTCAGCGTTGGGATTACACAGGTAGCGACTGCCCCGAACACAGAGGTGGGCTGCTGTCAGGGCTCTCTACCACCTGAACCTTCCCCGCAGGAGGGGGGAAACGCAACTCAGGTGGAATCCCTCTCTCAAGGAATTCAGATCCCAGGACTTCACAATTTGAAATCATTAAAACCAACCTACAACCTTTCCTCTGTCTCCACCACACACCCAGCAATGAGAGTCTTCCAAAGTTAAAGGAGCCACAACATCTTTTGCTGGTGGGACCCGCAGACAGACAAGCACCACATACTGTGCAGGATAAGAAAAACAGAGCCCAGAGACTTCACAGGAAAGTCTTTCAACCTGCTGGGTCCCACACTCAGGGAAATCTGATTAAATGCCCAGATGCCAGCAAAAAATAACAAATCACAACAGGAAAATTGAAGATATGGCCAAGTCAAAGGAACAAACCAATAGCTCAAATGAGGTACAGGAGCTGAGACAACTAATTCTGAATATACGAACAGAAATGGAAAACCTCTTCAAAAACCAAATCAATAAATTGAGGGAGGACATGAAGAAGGCATGAGATGAACAAAAAGAAGAAATGGAAAGTCTGAAAAAACAAATCACAGAACTTATGGGAATGAATGATACAGTAGAAGAGATGAAAAAAACAATGGAAACCTACAATGGTAGATTTAAAGAGACAGAGGCTAGAATTAGTGAACTGGAGGATGGAACATCTGAAAACCAAAAAGAAACAGAAACTATAGGGAAAAGAATGGAAAAATTTGAGCAGGGGATCAGGGAACTGAATGACAATATGAAGCGCACAAATATACGTGTTGTGGGTGTCCCAGAAGGAGAAGAGAAGGGAAAAGGAGAAGAAAAACTAATGGAAGAAATTATCACTGAAAATTTCCCAACTCTTATGAAAGACCTAAAATTACAGATCCAAGAAGTGCAGCACACCCCAAAGAGAATAGATCCAAATAGGCGTTCTCCAAGACACTTACTAGTTAGAATGTCAGAGGTGAAAGAGAAAGAGAGGATCTTGAAAGCAGCAAGAGAAAAACAATCCATTGCATACAAGGGAAACCCAATAAGACTATGTGTAGATTTCTCAGCAGAAACCAAGGAACCAAGAAGACAGTGGGATGATATATTTAAATTACTAAAAGAGAAAAACTGCCAACCAAGACTTCTATATCCAGCAAAATTGTCCTTCAAAAATGAGGGAGAAATTAAAACATTTTCAGACAAAAAGTCACTGAGAGAATTTGTGATCAAGAGACCAGCTCTGCAAGAAATACTAAAGGGAGCACTAGAGTCAGATATGAAAAGACAGAAGAGAGAGGTATGGAGAAGAGTGTAGAAAGAAGGAAAATCAGATATGATATATATAATACAAAAGGCAAAATGGTAGATGAAAGTATTACCCAAACAGTAATAACACTAAATGTTAATGGACTGAACTCCCCAATCAAAAAGACATAGACTGGCAGAATGGATTAAAAAACAGGATCCTTCTATATGCTGTCTACAGGAAACACATCTTAGACCCAAAGATAAACATAGGTTGAAAGTGAAAGGTTGGGAAAAGATATTTCATGCAAATAACAACCAGAAAAGAGAAGGAGTAGCTATACTAATATCCAACATATTAGACTTCAACTGTAAAACAGTTAAAAGAGACAAAGAAGGATACTATCTACTAATAAAAGGAACAATTCAACAAGAAGACATAACAATCATAAATATTCACGCACCAAATCAGAATGCCGCAAAATACGTGAGGAATACACTGCAATTACTGAAAAGGGAAACAGACACATCTACCATAATAGTTGGAGACTTCAATTCCCCACTCTCATCATGCACAGAACATCTAGACAGAGGATCAATAAAGAAACAGAGAATTTGAATATTACAATAAATGAGCTAGACTTAACAGACATTTATAGGACATTACACCCCACAACAGCAGGATACACCTTTTTCTCAAGTGCTCATGGATCATTCTTGAAGATAGACCATATGTTGGGTCACAAGGCAAGTCTTAACAAATTTAAAAAGATTGAAATCATACACAACACCTTCTCGGATCATAAAGGAATGAAGTTGGAAATCAATAATAGGCAGAGTGCCAGAAAATTCACAAATACGTGGAGGCTCAACAACACACTCTTAAACAACGAGTGGGTCAAGGAAGAAATAGTAAATATCTTGAGGCGAATGAAAATGAAAGCACAACATATCAAAACCTATGGGACGCAGCAAAGGCAGTGCTAAGAGGGAAATTTATTGCCCTAAATGCCTATATCAGAAAAGAAGAAAGGGCAAAAATTCGGGAATTAACTGTCCACTTGAAAGAACTGGAGAAAGAATAGCAAACTAACCCCAAAGCAAGCAAAAGGAAAGAAATAACAAAGATTAGAGCAGAAATTAATGAAATTGAGAGCATGAAAACTATAGAGAAAATCAATAAGACCAGAAGTTGGTTCTATGAGAAAATCAATAAGATTGATGGGCCCTTAGCAAGATTGACAAAAAGAAGAAGAGAGAGGATGCAAATAAATAAGATCAGAGGTGGAAGAGGAGACATAACCACTGACCTCACAGAAATAAAGAAGGTAATAACAGGATACTATGAACAACTTTATGCTAATAAATACAACAATGTAGATGAAATGGACAAGTTCCTAGAAAGGCATGAACAACCAACTTTGACTCAAGAAGAAATAGATGACCTCAACAAACCAATCACAAGTAAAGAAATTGAATCAGTCATTCAAAAGCTTCCCAAAAAGAAAAGTCCAGGACCAGACGGCTTCACATGTGAATTCTACCAAACATTCCAGAAAGAATTAGTACCAACTCAGCTCAAACTCTTCAAAAAAATTGAAGTGGAGGGAAAGCTACCTAATATATTCTATGAAGCCAACATTACCCTCATACCAAAACCAGGCAAAGATATTACAAAAAAAGAAAACTACAGACCAATCTCTCTAATGAATATAGATGCAAAAATCCTCAACAAAATTCTAGCAAATCGAATCCAGCAACACATTAAAAGAATTATACATCATGACAAAGTAGGATTCATCCCAGGTATGCAAGGATGGCTCAACATAAGAAAATCAATTAATGTAATACACCATATCAACAAATCAAAGCAGAAAAATCGCATGATCATCTCAATTGATGGAGAGAAGGCATTTGACAAGATTCAACATCCTTTCCTGTTGAAAACACTTCAAAGGATAGGAATACAAGGGAACTTCCTTAAAATGATAGAGGGAATATATGAAAAACCCACAGCTAATATCATCCTCAATGGGGAAAGATTGAAAACTTTCCCCCTAAGATCAGGAACAAGACAAGGATGTCCATTATCACCACTATTATTCAACATCATGTTAGAGGTTCTAGCCAGAGCAATTAGACAAGAAAAAGAAATACAAGGCATCAAAATTGGGAAGGAAGAAGTAAAACTATCACTGTTTGCAGATGATATGATACTATATGTCAAAAACCTGGAAAAATCCACAACAAAACTACTAGAGCTAGTAAATGAGTACAATAAAGTAGCAGGTTACAAGATCAACATTCAAAAATCTGTAGTGTTTCTATACACTAGCTATGAACAAGCTGAGGGGGAAATCAAGAAACGAATTCCATTTACAAATGCAACTAAAAGAATAAAATACTTAGGAATAAATTTAACTAAAGACACAAAAGACCTATACTAAGAAAACTACAAAAAACTGCTAAAAGAAATCACAGAAGACCTAAACAGATGGAAGGGCATACCGTGTTCATGGATTGGAAGACCAAATATAGTTAAGATGTCAATTCTACCTAAATTGATTTACAAGTTCAATGCAATACCAATCAAAATCCCAACAACTTATTTTTCAGAAATAGAAAAACCAATAAGCAAATTTATCTGGAAGGGCAGGGTGCCCCGAATTGCTAAAAGTATCTTGAGGGAAAAAAACGAAGCTGGAGGTCTCACGCTGCCGGACTTTAAGGCATATTATGAAGCCACAGTGGTCAAAACAGCATGGTACTGGCATAAAGATAGATATATTGACCAATGGAATCGAATAGAGTGCTCAGATATAGACCCTCTCATCTATGGACATCTGATCTTTGATAAGGCAGTCAAGCCAACTCACCTGGGACAGAACAGTCTCTTCAATAAATAGTGCCTAGAGAACTGGATATCCATATGCAAAAGAATGAAAGAGGACCCGTATCTCACACCCTATGCAAAAGTTAACTCAAAATGGATCAAAGATCTAAACATTAGGTCTAAGACCATAAAACAGTTAGAGGAAAATGTAGGGAGATATCTTATGAAACTTACAATTGGAGGCGGTTTTATGGACCTTAAACCTAAAGCAAGAGCACTGAAGAAAGAAATAAATAAATGGGAGCTCCTCAAAATCAAATACTTTTGTGCATCAAAGAACTTCATCAAGAAAGTATAAAGACAGCCTACACAATGGGAGACAATATTTGGGAACGACATATCAGATAAAGGTCTAGTATCCAGAATTTATAAAGAGATTGTTCAACTCAACAACAAAAAGACAGCCAACCCAATTACAAAATGGGAAGAAGACTTGAACAGACACCTCTCAGAAGAGGAAATACAAACGGCCAAAAGGCACATGAAGAGATGCTCAATATCCCTGGCCATTAGAGAAATACAAATCAAAACCAGAATGAGATATCATCTCACACCCACCAGAATGGCCATTATCAACAAAACAGAAAATGACAAGTGCTGGAGAGGATGTGGAGAAAGAGGCACACTTATCCACTGTTGGTGGGAATGTCAAATGGTACAACCACTGTGGAAGGCAGTTTGGCAGTTCCTCAAAAAGCTGAATATAGAATTGCCATACGATCCAGCAATACCATTGCTAGGTATCTACTCAAAGGACTTAAGGGCAAAGACACAAATGGACATTTGCACACCAATGTTTATAGCAGCATTATTTACAATTGCAAAAAGATGAAAGCAGACAAAATGTCCATCAACAGACGAGTGGCTAAACAAACTGTGGTATATACATACGATGGAATATTATGCAGCTTTAAGACAGAATAAACTTATGAAGCATGTAATAACATGGATGGACCTAGAGAACATTATGCTGAGTGAGACTAGCCAAAAACTAAAGGACAAATACTGTATGGTCCCACTGATGTGAACCAACATTAGAGAATGAACTTGGAATATGTCATTGGTAACAGAGACCATCAGGAGTTAGAAATAGGGTAAGATAATGGGTAATTGGAGCTGAAGGAATACAGACTGTGCATCAGGACTGAATACAAAAACTCAAAAATGGACGGCACAATACTACCTAATTATAATGTAATTATGTTAAAACACTGAATGAAGCTGCATCTGAGCTATAGTTTTTGTTTGTTTGTTTTTGTTTTTTGCTTTTTAAAATATATTTTTTGTATTTTTTCTCTATATTATCATTTTATTTCTTTTTCTGTTTCTTACTATTTCTTTTTCTAAATCGATGAAAATGTACTAAGAAATGATGATCATACATCTATGTGATGATATTAAGAATCACTGATTGCATATGTAGAATGGAATGATTTCCAAATGTTGTTAGTTAATTTTTTTTAATAAAAAAAACGGATGACTGAACAAAGAAATGTTGTCAGGGATAAAGACGAGCATAAGATAGAGGGGTTACTTCTGCAAGAAGACATAAAAATTCTAAACATTTATGCAGGTCAAAACAGCATCAAAATACATGAGGCAAAACTGATAAAGATATAGGAATAACAGACAAATTCACTATTACAGTTGGAATCTATTCTAGTTTGCTAGCTTCCAGAATGCAATATACCAGAAACAGAGCGGCTTTTTAAAAGTGGAGTTTAATAAATTGCTAGTTTACAGTCTAAGGCTGAGATAATGTCCCAATTAAAGCAAGTCTATAGAAATGTCTAATCAAGGCATCCAGAGAAAGATACCTTGGTTCAAGAAGGCCGATGAAGTTTCAGGGTTTCTCTCTCAAGTGAAAAGCCACATGGTTTCTCTCTCAGCTGGAAGGGCACATGGTGAACATGGCATCATCTGCTCGCTTTCTCTCCTGGCTTCCTATTTCATGAAGCTCCCCAGGAGGCGTTTTCCTTCTCCATCTCCAAAGTTTGCTGGCTCGTGGACTCTCTGCTTTGTGCTGCTGCAGCATTCTCTGCTCTCTCTGAATCTCTTATTCTCCAAAATGTTTCCTTTTTTATAGGACTCCAGTAAACCAATCAAGACCCACCCAAATGGGTGGAGACACATCTCCACCTAATCCAGTTTAACAACCACTCTTGATTGAGTCACATCTCCAGGGAGATGATCTAATTACAGTTTCAAATATATAGTACTGAATAGGGATTAAAAGAAACAGCTGCCTTTACAAAATGGAATTAGGATTTAAGCATGGCTTTTCTAGGATACATACATCCTTTCAAACTAGCACAGAATCTTCAACACTCATCTGTGAATGGTGGAAAGATCAAGCAGCCAGAACATCAGTAAGGATATAGAAAACCTAAACATTGCTATCAATCAATTTGATCTAGGTGATGCTTATAGAATGGTCATCCAATAAGAGCAGAATACACATTCTTCTCAAGCTCATACAGAACACTCACCAAAATAGACCACTTTCTGGGACATTAAACACATGTCAGAAGGTTTAAAAGTATAGAAATCATACAAATGTGTCCTCAGACCACAATGGAATTAAACCAGGAATCAATAACAGAATGAGAGTGGAAAATTCCAAAGTGTTTGGAAATTAAATACACACTTCTAAGTAATCAAAAAAAGCTCAAAAGAAATTTAAAAATTTTTGAATTCCACTTGAAAAAAAGTCACAAAGGAAAAGATTGAAAAGAATCACCATGCAAACAATAAGAGATTTGATGATCAAATCATCACAAAGAAAATTGGAAAATTGAAAGAAACCATAAACCAGGAAAAATACTGAGAACAAATATGACAAATTTAAATAAGATTTTTAAAGCCACTTCAAAATAGATAAATACAAAAACCAAAGATTACGAAAGAGCAAGTTCAAGAGTAATAAGCATGAGAAAACATTCAACTTTAGTAGTAACAGGAGAGATGCAAAATTTACCTATTAAATCATAAACAACTTAAAAAATGATACTGTGCCATTGAGTTGTACATTTGAGATAAGTGCATTTTACTGCATGTATATTAAAACCCATTTTTAAAATATGAAATATTAGTAAGGGTTGCTGAATAGAGATGGGAAATGGCAATGTAGAAAGCTCCAAGAATTAGTCCCTCTAGCAGAAGAGGTAGTAGGAAATATCAGAATCAACCATTTTGAAACTATTGTGTCCTTTGAAACACTGTACAGCATGAGGGAAGAGCAGGAGGAAGAGGCATGTAAATTATAGTAAAGGACAGTTAATTGCTGTCTCTATGCAACAGTTGCCAATGCCCCTCTTTCACTCTCACTGCAGCCCACAGTTGGGTCTGGCCTTTTACTGGCTCGCTGGTTTTAGAAAGGGACATAAAAAATCCCTTCTCAAAGACCAGGGGTTGGCACAGCCTAATATTGATCATAATTTTGATTAGCTGCTTTGGAAATTTGATTGGGACTGCATTGAATCTGTAAATCATTTTGGATAGAATTGGCATCTTAACAATATTTAGTCATCCAATATATGAACTGGGAAGGTGCTTCCACTTATTTAGGTCTTCTTTGATTTCTTTTAGCAATATTTTGTAGTTTTCTCTGTTCAAGTCCTTTGTATCCTTGGTCAGAATTACTCCTAGATATTTGATTCTTTTAGTCACTACTATAATTTTTTTCTTGATTTCTTCCAATTGTTCACTAGCAACACTACTAATTTTGTATAGAAACAGTAGTAATTTTTAGGTGTTGACCTTGTACCCGTTTTCTGAATTCATTTACTAGTTCCAGTAGCTTTGTTGTAGATTTCTCAGGATTTTCTGCCTATAAGATCATGTGAACTGCAAATAGGAAAAAATTTACTTCTTCCTTTCCAATTTGAATGGCTTTTTTTTCCTTGCCTGATTGCTCTGGCAGCCCTGGCTGGAACTTCCAGGACACTGTCAAATAAAGTACTTACAGTCGGCATTTTTGTTGTTCCTGATCTTAGAGGGGAAGCTTTCCATCTTTCATCATTAAGTATGATGTTAGCTATGGATTTTTGCTATTTGCCCTTAATCACATTCAGGAAATTTCCTTCTATTCCTAGTTTTCTATCCCTGCTTATCAAGAAGGAGTGCTGGTTTCTGTCAAATGCCTTTTCTGCATCTATTGATCATTTCCCTTCACTTTCTTAATGTATAATATTACATTTTTTCATATGTTGTACCAACCTTGCATGCCTGGAATAAATCCCACTTGATCATGATGTATAATTCTTTAAATGTGCAGTTGGATCCCATATGTTAATGTTTTTTTGAACATTTTTGCAACTATAGTCATAAGAGGTATTTGTCTTGGTTTCTCTTCTTTTGGTATCTTTATCTGGCTTTCATATAAGGGTGATACTCATCTTGAAGAATGAATTAGGAAAAAAATTAATTAGGATTATATACTCCTCTTCAATTTTTCAATTGAGCTTGAGCAGGATTGGAGTTAATTCTTAGAATGTTTCATAGAATTCCTCTGTTAAACCACCTGGCCCTAGACTTTGCCATTGGGAGGGTTTTGATTACTGATCAATCTTTTCATTGGTTATTGGTCTGTTGAGATCTTCTATTTCTTCTTGAGCCAATGGAGGTAGTTAATGTATTTCTAGGAATTTCTCCATTTCATGTATGTTATATAATTTGTTGCATACAGTTATTATTTCAGAGGGGGCAGTATTAATGCACCTTTTTACAGGTTTGATTTTTTATTGTATGCTGTATGGTGGGGGGCCACATTTCACTCTTTATCCATATGACTATCACTTTATTGCAGCACCATTTGTTGAATTTTTGGGGGGTGAGGGTGGGAAATGCATGGACCAGGAATCAAACTTGAGGCTCCCATGTGGCAGGCAAGAATTCTACTACTAAAATATCCTTGCACCCCCTTCATTTCGATTTTAAACATTTGTATCATCTCTGTTTTTTTGTACATCAGTCTAGCTGTGTTTTTCTAATTCGTTGATATTTTCAAGGAACCATCATTTCGTTTGTTTATTCTCACTATTGTTTTTTATTCTCTATTTCATTTATCTCTGCTCTAATCTTTATTTCATTTTTTCTGCTTGTTTGGAGTTTAGTTTGCTCTTTTCCTAGTACTTCTAGTTTTGAGATTATATCTTCAATTTGCAATCTTTCTTCCTTTATAATGTAAGCATTTACAACTATAAAATTCTCTCTCAGCACTGCCTTTCCTTTATCCCATACATTTTGGTATGTCATATTTTCATTTTCATTTGGCAAGCTTTTTCCTAATTTCCTTTTATTTCCTCTTTAATCCATTGGTTGTTTAAAAGTATGTGGGTTTTTTTTTTTTGGTTCCCACATGTTTCTAAATACAAAGCCAGAGTAATCAAAATGGCATGGTGCTGCCACAAAATCAGACATACAGAACAAAGGAATCAAATTAAGAGCTCAGAAATCAACCCTCGCATTACTTAACAGGATCTTTTGTTTGGAAATCATTTCTTAGGCTTTATTCCCAAAGCACAAACAAAGAAAAAAATAGATAAATGGAACCTAATCAAAATTAAAAACTTTTGTCCATCAAAGAACTTTATCATGAAAGTAAAATGATGACCTGCACAATGAGAGAAAATATTTGGAAACCACATATCCACTAAGGGTTTAATATCCTGATATGTAAAGAAATTGTTCAAATAAACAATAAAAGGACTAACAGCACAATTTGTTAATTGGGCAAAGTATTTGAATAGATTCTCTAAAGATATATGAATGGTCAAAAAGCACATGTAAAGATGCTCAATGCCATTAGCCTTTAAGGAAATATGAATCAAAACCATTTCAGTTTACACTCATTAGAATGACTACTATTTTAAAAAATAGAAAATTACAAGTGTTGGAGAGTATGTGGAGAAATAGAACACTCATTCATTGTTGATGGAAATGTAAAATGGTGCAGCCACTGTGGAAGACAGTTTGGCAATTCTACAGAAAGTTAAGTTAGAATTACTCTTTGACCCAGAAATCTCACTTCCAAATAATTGAAAACCTTTTCTCAAATAGATACTCACACACCAATGTTTATAGCAATATTATTCACAATTTCCAAAATATGGAAGCATCCTAAATGTTCATTAACTCATGAATGAATAAAAAAATTATGATATATGCATAATGGAGTATTCAGCTGTAAAGAGGAATGAAATCCTGATACATGTGTGTTCTAATTTGCTAGCTGCTGGAATGCAATATACCAGGAACAGAATGGCTTTGAAAAGGGGGACTTTATTAAGCTGCATGTTTACAGTTCTAAAGCTGTGAAAATGTCCAAATTAAAACAAGGCTATAGAAACGTCCAATCTATGGCATCCAGGGAAAGATACCTTGGTTCAAGAAGGCCAATGATATTCAGGGTTTCTCTCTCAACTGGAAAGGCACATGGCAAGCATGACAACATCTGCTACCTTTCTCTCCAGGCTTCTTCTTTCACAAAGCTCCCATGGGGGTGTTTTCCTTCTTCATCTCCAAAGATTTCTGGCCACATGGGCTCATGTGGATCTCATGGTTCTGCTGCTGTCTCCAAAATGCTTCCTCTTTTAAAGGATTCCAGTAAAGTAATCAAGACCCATCTGGAATGGTTAATACTAATCAAAGATTAATAACCACAATTGGGTGTGTCACATCTTCATGGTGATAATCTAATCAAGTCTCCAACCTACAGTACTGAATAGTGATTAAAAGAAATGGCTGCCTCCAGGAAATGGCTCAGGATTAAAACATGCTTTTCTAGCATACATAATTCTTTCAAACCAGCACAATGTGACTACATGGATGGAACATCATGTTAAGTGAAATAAGACAAACACAAAAGGATAAGTATTGAATAATCTCACTGATATGAAATGCTCAGAATAAACAAGCTCATAGAATCAGAATATAGCACAGGATAGAAGTTACCAGGGGATGCGGTGGGATTGGCATGGGGAATGAGGAGTTAATGCTTCAATTGTACAGAGTTTCTATTCAGGTTGATTGCAAAGTTTTGGTAATGGATGGTGGTAATAGTAGCACAACACTGTGAACACAACTAACAACACTGAATTATATATTTGAATATGATTAATGGGGGAAGTTTTAGAAACATATATGTTATTGGAATAAATTTTTTTAATCCATCAATCTGCACAATACAAACAATGATCCCTAAGTCAAACCATGAACCATAATTGATAGTATAATTATAAAAATGCACTCTTCTCAGTTGTAACAAAGGTACTACACCAGTGGATGGTGTTAATTATAGTGTGGTGTATTGTGAGCTCGTGTTTCATGCCTAGTTTTAATGTAATTCCACTATTTCTCCAATTAAAAAATTGGTTTACCAATTTCTTTAAAGATGGGATATGTTTTGAGAAAAAATATATACAACTTTGTAAATGTAGTATAAATACAATTCTTTATTAAAATGAATAGAAAAAGATAAGAGGAACCGTGGCAAAAAGTTAATTCTTGCTGCTGCAAAGCCTCTGGATACTGGGCTATGAGTTATTATTTTCTTGGAATGGGGTCATCATTTCATGGTTTTTCTGTAACTTCTTTAGTACTTTCCACATTTCCTAAAGTGAATATTTATTATGTTAATAATTATCAAACCAATAAATAAATAAACAAAACACAAACCTCAAGTTTCTGAAACCCTCTGTTTCCTTTTGTGTTACTCCTCTTGCTTATGTTACTCCTTTTGTGTTACACCCTCCAAGGCACAGGCCAAAAGCCACCTCCTCTGTGAGCCATCCTAGACCCTTCTCAGCCACTTCCTCCTTTGTATTTTGTCAACTCTTTGTGGACAGGTCTCTCACTTCATGTACCACAGTGACTTATTAATTTATCTTTCCCATTAGAATAAGAAACAGTGGCAATTTTATTTTATTACCTTTTTCTCCCCTTGCACCAAGGATAACATCTAGTACAAAACAGGTATTTAATGCATAATATTTATGGTTATTAATGAGGAGTCCAAGATGGCGGCTTAGTGAGGTGTGGAATTTAGTTTTTCCTCCAGAGCCACTAGTAAACAGTCAGGAACAGTACAGAACAACTGCTGAGGCCACATCAGTGACCAGACACACAGCGTACACCAATCTGGACAAGTTGGACCAATTACAATCCCACCCAGAGCTGTGAGTCCCCCAAGCTGCAGAGGCTGGCACCCCTCCCTGATAGGCTGGTTCCCAGAGGTGAAAGGAAAGAGACTTTGCTAACAGCAAGGGGCTGAGTTCAACCAAGCTCCAATTGTGGAATTAATTAACAAATTCTGACTACTAAAAATAGGCCCCCAGCTCAGCTAAGCCTGAATAAAAGCTAAAGTTCTTCATTTTTGCCCTGGTGCAGAGGGGGCAGGTCTGATGGGGAAAAAAAAATGGAGTTTTTTTGGATCAGACAGCACAAAATACTTGAAAAGATCTGGACTCTAAGAAAAACGATGGGCCACATAGGACCTGGAGATACATAGAGCTACATACCACCTTAAGTCCTTGATTAAAAATCCGAGGAATGGGGATTCTGCTCTGAAAAGGATTTTTTTTTTACAACTGCAAGTCTTCTCAGGCTCCAACTTCCCAAGGCAAGGGTGGAATTAAGCTTCTCTGAGAGCAAAGAAGCTGGTCAGGTGAAAGCAGGTAATTACCTGGAGGCTGTGCTTTCCCCAGGAGAGGGGTGGGGCCCAGCTCAGGTGGAATCCCTCCCTCAAGGAATTCAAAGCCCAGGGATTGGAAAACTGAAGCAATTAAAGCCAGCATACAGCCTCTTCTCTATCTTAACCATTACCCCAGCAGGGAGAGTCTACTAAAGTTAAAGGCACCACATCACTTTATGCTGGTGGGACCCATAGGCAGACAAGTGCCACATACTTGGCAGGATATGAAAAGCACAGAGTCTAGAGGCTTCATAGGAAAGTCTTTCAGCCTGATGGGTCTTACCCTCAGGGAAAACTGGCGCAAGTGTCTCTTTTCTCCTGAGAGGAGGCCAGTCTGGTCTGGGAAAAATCTGACTGGCATCTACAATGCCTAAGTAGATCCTCCTAAGAAAAAGAAAGTAGATCCTCCTAAGAAAAAGAAAAAAAGGCACCATACAGGCAGGGCAAAAAACAAGAAAGCAAGAACTGAAAAATTCTGATCCATTAAATCAAACCTATGCTAGAGGTCTAGAATAAACTGAACTGAATGTCAAAGAACAGATTGACAAAAAATCCATCCTGCATGGAAATCCTAGGTAAAAGAGTGAAAACAACCTCCAGAATAGACTAATTAAGGAAATTAAATGCCTAAACACCAGGAAAAACTAATGAATCATACAAGGAAAATTGAAGATATGGCCTAGTCAAAGGAACAAACCAACAATTCAAATGAGTACAGGAGTTCAAACAATTAATTCAGGATGTTCAAGCAGACATGGAAAATCTTATGAAAAAACAAATCAGCATATTGAGAGAGGATATAAAGAAGGCAATGGATGAACAAAAAGAAGATCAAAAGTCTGAAAAAACAAATCACAGAACTTATGGGAATGAAAGGCACAGTAGAAGAGATAAAAAAAAGAAAATGGAAAACTACAATGTTAGATTTCAAGAGACAGAAGACAGGATTACTGAACTGGAGGATGGGAAATCTGAAATCCAACAAGCAAAAGAAAATATAGGGAAAAGTGGAAAGTATGAGCAGGGACTCAGGGAATTGAATGACAACATGAAGCACATGAATATATGTGTTGTGGGTTTTGCAGAAGGAGAAGGGAAGGGGGAAGGAGGAGAAAGACTGAGGAAATTATCACTGAAAATTTCTCATCTCTTATGAAAGATTTAAAATTACAGGTCCAAGAAGTGCAGCAAACCCCACACAGAATAGATCCAAATAGACATACTCCAAGACACATATGAATCAGAATGTCAGATGTCAAAGAGAAAGAGTGAATTTTTAAAACAACAAGAAAAAAAGCTGTCCATTATATACAAGGGAAGCCCAATAAGACTATGCATAGATTTCTCAGCAGAAACCATGGAGGTGAGAAGACAGTGGTATGATATATTAAGATTCTGAAAGAGAAAAGCTGCCAACCAAGAATTCTATATCCAGCAAAATTGCCCTTCAAAAATGAAGGAGAAATTAAAGCATTTTCAGACAAAAAATCACTGAAAGCATTTGTGACCAAGAAATAGGCTCTGCAAGTAATACTAAAGTAAGCACTAGAGATAGATAGGAAAAGACAGTAGAGAGAGATGTGGAGAAGAGTGTAGAAATGAAGACTATTAGTAAAGGTGAAAAGAGGAAAAATTAAATATGACATATAAAATCCAAAAGGCAAAATGGTAGAAGAAAGTACCACCCTTACAGTAATAACACTAAATGATAATGGACTCCCCAATCAAAAGACATAGACTGGAAGGATGGATTAAAAAACAGGACCCATCTATATGCTGTCTACAGGAGACGCATTTTAGACCCAAGGACAAACATGGGTTTGAAAGTGAAAGTTTGGGACAAAATATTTCATGTAAACAACATTCAGAAAATAGCAGGAGCAGCTATACTAATATCCAACAAATTAGATTTCAAATGTAATTAAAAGAGACAAGAAAGGACACTATGTATTAACAAAAGGAACAATTCAACAAGAAGACATAACAATGATAAATATTTATGCAATAAGCCAGAGTGCTCAAAATACGAGGCAAACACTAAAAAGAGAAGTGGACACATCTACCATAACAGTTGGAGAATTAATTCCCCACTGTCATCAATGGATAGAGCATCTAGCCAGAGGATCAATAAAGAAACTGAGAATTTGAATAATATAATAAACAAATTAGACTTAGCAGACGTTGATAGAACATTACACCCCACAACAGCAGGATACAGCTTTTTCTCAAGTACTCTTAGATCATTCTCAAGGATAGACCATATGTTTTGTCACAAAGCAAGTCTCAATAAATTTGAAAAGATTGAAATTATACAAAACACTTTCTCAGATCATAAAGGAACGAAGTTGGAAATCAATAACAGGCAGAGGGCCATAAGGTTCACAAATATTTGGAGGCTCAACACCAGTTGCTTAAACAACCAGAGGGCCAAGGAAAAAAAAATACAAGAGAAATCAGTAAATATCTTGAGGCAAATGAAAATGAAAACACAACATATCAAAATTTATGGGATGCAGCAAAGACAGGGCTAAGAGGGAAAAGTGTTGCCCTAAATACCTATATCAAAAAAGAAAAAGAAAAAAATCGAGGAATTAACTGTTTCCTCGAAAGAACAGCAAACTAACCCCAAAGTAAGCAAAAGGAAAGAAAAAATGAAGATTACAGCAGAAATAAATGAAATTTTAAAAATGGAAACAATAAGAAAATTAACAAAATCAGAAGTTGATTCTGTGAGAAAATCAATAAGAGTGATGAACCCTTAGCAAGGCTGACAAAAAGAAGAAAGAGGATGCAAATAAATAAAATCAGAAATGGAAGAGGAAACATAACACTGACCCTACAGAAATAAAGGAGGTAATGAGAGGATACTATGAACAACTTTACGCTAATGAGCTACACAATGTAGATGAAACTGACAACTTCCTAGAAAGACATGAACAACCAACATTGACTTGAGAAGAAATAGATGACCTCAATAAATCAATCACAAGTAAAGAAATTGAATTAATCATTAAGAATCTCAGAAAAAAGAAAAGTCCAGGATGAAATAATTTCACATGTGAATTCTACCAAGCATTCAAGAAAGAATTAGTACCAATCCTGCTCAAACTCTTCAAAAACATTGAAGAAGAAGGAAGACTACCTAACTCATTCTATGAAGCCAACATCACCCTCATACCAAAGCCAGACAAAGATACTACAAGAAAATAAAATTACAGACCAATCTCTGTAATGAATATAGATGCAAAAATCCTCGAGAAAATTCTTGCAAATCGAATCCAGCAGCACACTGAAAGAATTATACACCATGAACAAGTAGGTATCATTCCAGGTATGCAAGGATGTTTCAACATAAGAAAATCAATTAATGTAATACACCATATGAACAAATCAAAGCAGAAAAATCACATGACCATCTTGATTGATGCAGCAAAGGTATTTGACAAAATTCAACATCCTTTCTTGTTGAAAACACTTCAAAGGACAAGAATAGAAGGGAACTTCCTCAACATGATAAAGGGAATATATGAAAAACCTACAACTAACATCATCCTCAATGGGGAAAGACTGAAAGCTTTCCCCCTGAGATCAGGAACAAGACAACAATGTCCACTGTCACCATTGTTATCCAACATTGTGTTGGAAGTTCTAGCCAGAGCAAATAGACAAGAAAAAGTAAATACAAGGCATCAAAATGAAAAGAAGTAAAACTCTCACTGTTTGCTAATGATATGGAACTATATGTCAAAAACCCTGAAAAATCCACAGCGAAAGTACTAGAACTAATAAATGAGTACAGCAAAGTGGTAGGTTACAAGGTCAACACTCAAAAATCTGTAGTATTTCTATACATTAGTATAGTACAATTGCAACCAAAAGAAAAAAATATTTAGGAATAAATTTAACTAAGGATACAAAAGACCCATACAAAAGAAACTATAAGAAATTGCTAAGAGAAATCACAGAAGACCTAAATAAATGGAAAGGTATATCATGTTCATGGATTGGAAGACTAACCATAGTTAAGACGTCAATTCTACCTAAATTGATTTTTAGATTCAATACAATACCAATTAAAATCCTGAAAAGTTACTTTGCAGAAATAGGAAAACCAATAACCAAATTCACCTGGAAGGGCAGCATGCTCTAAATGACTAAAAGTATCCTGAGAAAGAAATATGAAGTTGGAGACTTCACACTCCCTGACTTTAAGGCATATTATGAAGCTACAGTGGTCAAAATAGCATGGTATTGGCATAAAGATAGACATACTGACCAATGGAATTGAATAGAGTGTTCAGATATAGACCCTCTCATCTATGGACAATTGATCTTTGATAAGGCAGTTAAGCCAACTCACCTGGGACACAACAGTCTCTTCAATAAATGGTGCCTAAAGAACTGCATATCCATATGCAAAAGAATGAAAGAGGATCCATATCTCACACTCTATACAAAAATTAACTCAAAATGGATCAAAGACATAAGTATTAGATCTAAGGCCATAAAACTTAGAAGAAAATGTAGGGAAATATCTTATAAAACTTGTAATAGGAGGTGGTTTCCTAGATCTTACACCCAAAGCATGAACATTAAAGAAAGAAATAGATAAGTGGGAACTCCTGAAAATTAAACACTTTGTACATCAAGAACTTTATCAAGAAAGTAAAAAGTCAGCCTACACAGTTGGGAACAGTATTTGGAAACAACATTTCATATAAGCATCTAGTATCCAGAATATATAAAGAGGTTATTCAACTCAACAACAAAAAAACAAACAACCCAATTACAAAATGGGCAAAAGACATGAACAGACACTTCTCAGAAGAGGAACTACAAATGGCTAAAAGGCACATGAAAAGATGCTCAACTTCCCTGGTTATAAGGGAAATGCAAATCAAAACCACAATTAGATATCATTTCACACCCACCAGAATGGCAATGATCAATAAAACAGAAAATGGCAAGTGCTGGAGAGGATGTGGAGAAAGAGGGACACTTATCCACTGTTGGTGGAAATGTAAAATGGTACAACCGCTGTGGAAGGCAGTTTGGTGGTTCCTCAGGATGCTAACTATAGAATTGTCATATGATCTGGCAATACCATTGCTGGGTATCTATTCAGAGGACATAAGGGCAAGGACACAAATGGACATTTGCACATCAATGTTTATAGCAGCATTATTTACAATTGGCAAAAGATGGAAACAGCCCAAATGTCCATCAACAGAAGAATGGCTAAACAAGCTGTGATATATACATACGAGGGAATATTATATTTTTGTAAGACAGAATAAAGTCATGAAGCATGTAACAACATGGAATGACCTTGAGGGCATATGCTGAATGAGATTAGTCAATAACAAAAAGACAAATATTGTATGGTCTCACTGATATGAACTAACATGAATGAATGAACTTGGAGATTTCAATTAAGAATAGAGGTCATTCAGGAGATAGAAATAGGGTAGATATTGAGTAATTGGAGCTGAAGGGATACAGATTGTGCACCAGGACTGATTGTAAAATTTGTAAATGGATAGCATAATACAACCTGATTGCAGCACAATAATGTAAGTACACTGAATGAAGTTGAATGTGAGGAGGATAGAGGAAGGAGGGCTGGGGGCACATATGAAACCAGAAGGAAAGATAGGCAATAAAGATTGAGATAGTATAATCTAGGAATGCCTAGAGTGTACAATGATATGACTAAATATACATATTAAAAATGTTTTTGCATAAGGAAGAGCAAAAGAATGCCAGTATTGCAGGGTGTCACTGTCTGAGAGATTTCAGAGTCTAGAGGACATCCTGGGCATTATGCTTATGCATTATATAGATATCCCCTTTTTAGTTTAAGATGTATTAGAGAGGCTAGAGGGAAGTGCCTGAAACTGTACAGCTGTGTTCCAGAAGCCATGTTTCTTGAAGATGATTGCATAATGATATAGCTTTTGCAATGTGACTGTGTGATTGTGAAAACCTTGTGTCTGACGCTCCTTTTATCTATGGCAAGAACAGATGAGTGAAACATATGGTTTAAAAATAAAAAATAATATAAGGAACAAATATTAAAATAAATTGAGTAGATTGAAATACTAGTGATCAATGAAAGGGAGTGGTAAGGGGTATAGAAAAAAATAGGGGAACAAAGGTTAAAACCTATTGGGTAGATGGAAATATGAGCAGTCAATGAGAGGGAGGGATAAGGTGTATGGTATGTATGAGTTTTTCTTTTTTCTTTTTCTGGAGTGCTGCCAATGTTCTAAGAAATGATCATGGTGATGAATATACAACTATGTGATGATATTGTGAGTCATTGATTATACACCAAGATTGGAATATCCATATGTTAAGAATGTTCATGTTTGTATGTTGTTATGTTATGTCAATAAAAATATATTTTGAAAAGAAAACTAAAACCAACATAAAAAATAATTATGGTTATTAACTAGTTCCATTCACTATCCCCTTGATTTCCTTGCTTGGGAGTCATATCTTTCTCCCAGCTGATATTCCTAAGAAACTGAATAAGAAGCCCTTAGGGTAAAGAAAATTGCCAGCCCCACTAAGGACTGACTTTCATTCTCCTGCTCATGGTCATGATCCATATCCAGTAGCTAGATCCATGGTAGGAGTGTTACTTCTGCCCCTGGCAGAAGAAGTAGCATCATCTTTGGAACATAATTTGTAGTTCATGGCTGATATGTCTGTCATAGCTGAATCATTATTTTTCTCTTCTGTAATGAATGAATTAGACTGTCCTAAATAGACTCAGTTGAAAAAATTCAGGTGAGAAGATCCTGACACCCATTTCTTCTCAAGGTCTCTTCTTGAGGTCTCTTAAGATCTGGTCCTGAGGTTAGCATTTCTTGATTAAAGTCTAAGAGCCAATGGGCCTGGATTTTATTGCTCTGTGAATGCCCACTAAGAAACTTTCTTGAATGCTTTTATCTTAATGAGATAGTTAATGAAGAGTATTAGTCAATCTAGCTAAAGGAGCCCAAACTTGGTTGATGCTTAAGTCTGATTTTCTTTCTGAAAATAAAGTAAGGTAAAAAAAAAAAAAATAGGAGATAAAAAAATATACACATCACTGAATGACAATGCACCAAAATGAATGACATCGAATCCAAAGAGATGAGCTATTTTTCTATCCACATATCCAGCCCAATAGTAGTGTCCACCCGCCCCACCCCTGCCCTCACTACAGCTGAATTGGTAGATCAAGAAATGCCCCCGTGGCATCTTACTGTTGGGAAATGAATCTGATAAAGCTGTATAAAACTCTTTTGAGCTGTGGATGAAAAGAGAGAATACATTTAAATATTGCAATGATATCAACCTGTTCAGAAATATTGAATAATATGCTGTTAACTTTTTGAAGAAGCAGCATTTTAACAATGGAATAGTTCCATGCTTTCTTTGCATCTTCAGGTGTGGTGGTATTAGAAATGTTAACTATCCCCAATCTTGCTTCAATTCACTAGTGAAGGAGAGTAGACCAAATAAGGCAACAACTATTTCTTGGTAAGCCACCATCATCTGTTGTGACAAAGTGTTACAAAATGGTTCTATGCAAAATCACACATTCAGAGTAGGGAGAAAGCCAGTCTAGATTAATGAATATTCTGAATTACAGTGTCTATAATTTGTTTATACTGTGGATGTATTAGTATTCATATTTTCATGACAATCCAGCCCCAGCCCAATTGTCCCTTTAGGCTTATCTGTTGTTGAATTCATTGTATTATTTAATTCATATCACCTTTTCTTTCCTTCTTTCTTTTCTCCCTCCCTCCCTCCCTTTTCCTTCCTTCCTTCCTTCCTTCCTTCCTTCCTTCCTTTCTCCCTTCCTTTTTTTCTTTCCTCCTTTCCTTTCTTTCTCTTTCCTTTCATCTATCATTCTATCTTTACTCAGACTCTATCATCTATCATCTAAAAAGTTTCTTAACTTTTATCTGTCTTTCTATTTTTTCTGAGACTAAATATTATCTTCTATCTATCATCTATCTATATCTATCTAATCTATCAGTATATCTTTTTATCTATTTATTTACATAATGGATGCCTATCTTATTTAATGGACTATAATCCTTTATTTATATATTTACTTATTTATTTGCATGGGCAGGCACCGGGAATTGAATCCAGGTCTCTGACATGGCAGGGGAGAATTCTGCCACTGAGCTACCATTTCACCACTTTTTAAAATTTTTACATTCTAATTATCCTAGATTTGACCATGAGAGCCTCTACAAACTGGCTTCTGCTTCTTTTTGACCTATGCACATCTTTTTTTTTTTTTTTGAGCACTTTACTTATGGCCAAACCATATGTTCCATATTCATTTTGTACTCTCTCTGAGCTCTGGAATGAGAAATTTCCTCAAGGGTCCCTCTACTAGAAAACAGTATTTAGAAACCAAAATCTGGGTGCTAGATGTAATCATTGCTGTTTGAGAGTTTCAGCTCCCAAGCACTCTTAAGGTAGAAATAGGAAATTTATATATACATACATATTTCTACTTATATGTGTTTGCATATCTGGCTACATATATTGAAAATGATGAACTCCCACCAATATTTCAAGTTCCAATCTAGCAAAATAGATTTGTTATAGTTTTCCTCTTTTCTATATATGTAACTATCTTCTTTAAAATTTATTTATTTGATCAAGTCCCCTATATACTGCTACTCTCTCCTGCCTCATGCAGATGAAAAGAGAGTGCAAACTTTAATTACTAACATAACCTTCTACCTCTTTATGAATGCTACCTATTACATTATGTTCCTACTCTAGATCACAAAGAACACACTGCTTTTCTTATTTCCTCTGTTTGTCCCACCCAGGAAAAAGTCCTTATTGACACCCTTTTATACTTCTCACTTTCATCTGAAATCTTTCTCCAAAGCCACAAATTCTCTTGCCAGCAAATAGGCCACACCTTCAGTTTTTCGTTCTTTTTCCTGATCATCCTATTGCAGGTGGAATTAAATGGAAAAATGTTTTCCTCTTTATCATACTGTACCTAGTAGCTAAGTGTATTCACAACTGTTTTTCTCACAGAGCTATCTGGTTTTTTTGCACTATTCTTCCCTCAGGTTTGCTTCCTCTCCCTGTGGCAAAAGTATATCTCTTTGCTCCAATGGCTTCAAGTTGGGTTATGTGATTCGCTTTTGGTCATATTGGTCAGTGCAATGTGAGAAGTGATGTAGGCCACTCTCAATCAGAGGAGGGGGTCAGAGCCCTCCTCGCTCTACTCAGGCTCTGACCCCCTACTCTGGGCCACCATAGCTCTTCTTCACCTCTTCAACAGATACATATTTCCTTCACCCTCCATAATGGCTTTTAGGTTGAATTGTTCAGAAAGGAAATGGAAATGGAAAAGAAAAATATATTCAGTCGATTTTTATTGAATGTAAACTCTGTTCAAAGGATTATGTTAAGCACTATTTGAGATACAAAGGAAAATAAGATGCATCAGAGCTCACAGATTGTAGCAGACAGCTGGGCTAAGTTATACTGCATTAAGATACAACTTCAAAATCTTAGGGGTTTAGGATGACAAAGGTTTATTTTTTACTCATATCCAATGGCCTTTATGTCTTTGCTGCATGTTATCTTTATTCCAGGGCCCAGGCGGAAGGAACCAATCCTTTTTGGGATATTACAGTCATGGGCTAGCCTGTAGTAGAGGAAAAAAGCATGATTGTGGAACCACATGATGGATCTTAAAGCTTCTGATTGAGAGTGGCCTACATCACTTCTCACATTGCACTGACCAATATGACCAAAAGCGAATCACATAACCCAACTTGAAGCCATTGGAGCAAAGAGATATACTTTTGCCACAGGGAGAGGAAGCAAACCTGAGGGAACAATAGTGCAAAAAAACCAGATAGCTCTGTGAGAAAAACAGTTGTGAATACACTTAGCTACTAGGTACAGTATGATAAAGAGGGAAACACTTTTCCATTTAATTCCACCTGCAATAGGATGATCAGGAAAAAGAATGAAAAATTGAAGGTGTGGCCTATTTGCTGGCAAGAGAATTTGTGGCTTTGGAGAAAGATTTCAGATGAAAGTGAGAAGTATAAAAGGGTGTTAATAAGGACTTTTTCCTGGGTGGGACAAACAGAGGAAATAAGAAAAGCAGTGTGTTCTTTGTGATCTAGAGTAGGAACATAATGTAATAGGTAGCATTCATAAAGAGGTAGAAGGTTATGTTAGTAATTAAAGTTTGCACTCTCTTTTCATCCACAACTCTGAAGGGTTTTAAAGAGCTTTACAAGATTGATTTTCTGACACTAGGAAGCCACAGAGGCATTTCTTGGACTAACAATGAATTTGTAACAGGGGAAAAAACTCACTGTCAATGGGCTGGATATATGAATAAATGAAATATCTTTTGGAGTTTTGCAAATTTGACATTTGAAAAATGGTGCAGATTTTTTAACTTTTTAATTGTATAGTATAATATATATCTAAAACAAATAAATTAAAAATTAAAAAAAAAAATCAAAGCACTCTTCAACAGGTAGTTACAGGACAAATCCCAGAGTTGGTCATGGGCTACCATACAATCCTCTCAGATTTTTCCTTCTAGCTGCTCCAGAATATAGGAGGCTAAAAGGCTTAAATATTCTTTTTATCACCACAATTGACCTTTTTATTTTTGTGTGAAAAATAACATATATATGAAAAAGCAATAAATTTCCAAGTACTTTTGTTTCAGCTTTAAAAAAGGGAATTTATTAAGTTACAAATTTTAAGTTCTAAGGCCATAAAAATGCCCAAACTAAGGCATCCAGATAAAGATACCTTGACTCAAGGAAGGCTGATCCAAGTACATTTTAAAAAGTAGTTAGAGAACAAATTTTGAAGTTTTGTATGGGTTACAATTCTATGATTTTTTGTTTTTCTTCTGACTGTTGGAGACCAACAGTAATATCAATATAATAATTCAGCAATCATATTCATTTGTTAAAACCTATCTTCTCTGTTATACTTCTCCTTCTCTTTATAGAATATATACATAAACATCACAGCATTTAGTTATAGAGCATATTTCAGAGTTTGGTATGGGTTACAATTCCACAATTTCAGGTTTTTATTTCTAGCTGCTCTAAGGTATGGAGTCTAAAAGAAATATCAGTATAATGATTCAGCACTCATACTCATTTGTTAAACCTGACCTTTTCTTGATAACTCCACCATCACCTTTGATCATTTTCCCACTTTTTAGGGGTATTTGGGCTATGTCCATTCTAAGTTTTTCACTTTGGAAGGAGCTGTTTGTAGTATGGGTTGGGGAATGGAACTTGCTGATGTTCTGGAAGTGCTGGCCTCTCTGCATTTCAGGACTTATCTGGTCCAGGGACCCATCTGGAGGTTGTAAGATATGGAGAGTTACCCTAGTGTGTAAAACCTTTGTAGAATCTTATATAATGCTTTAGGTATTCCTTAGGATTGGCAGGAATGGTTTTGGTTGGGGATTGGCAAGCTATGATAGGTAGCGATGTCTAAATTTCAGTGCAGCTTTAATTCACATTTCATTTATTAGGAGTGAGGATGAGCATCTTTTATGTTTTCAGGTATGTCTGTCTAAATTTCAGTGAACTGATTTGGTTCCTACAATTTGTCCATTTTTCTATTATGTTTTTGGTCCTTTTCTAATTGATTTTAAGGAAATATTGAGAAGGATTTTAAGGAAATATTTATCAATCAGTGTCAAGGAATTTTGACCAAGGCGGTGCCAGATGCTAGGGATGGTTGCAGCACAGTCCTTAGACTGGGTATCCCTCATTCCATGGGGAAGACATCTAGACCCCCACAAGGAAGAAGGTCCATCTGCATTAATTATTTGGGAAAGAGAAACCTACTCAAATGGAGTTTAGGTTTCATGATGGATGTAGGCAGAAACACAGCCCCCTTCCTGTGGGGGGAAGTTCTTAGTGTTGTACTTTGAATTCCCTAAAAGTGAAGCCTGAGATGGGGTTTCTTTTCCAAGTGATCCTCCCCCACCTATCCACCCAAGAGTTCTATCAGGAAGAAAGTAATGAGAGAGCTAGAAGACAGTTCAGGGGTAAAAAAAAAAAAAAAAAAAAAAAAAGACAACAAGCCAGACTGTAGTTTCAGTAGTAGACTAACTTCAACCTGATCCCACGGAGAAGGTCTGGAGCATGGACTGCACCACAGAGCTGCCCCTGCATTCCTTGAGGTAAAGAAGCTTGCCCTTTCAGTCTTCATGTCAGTCTGTCACTGGTTGAGGTCTAGGGATGAGTGCGGAGGGCACAACTTCCAGGTCAAGATGACTCCCATTTTGTTGTGGACAGTTCTCTGGAGAAGGGCTCAGTTGTGACTTGTTGGCAGCCACCAGTCACAGCACCTAGATGATAGATGCACCTGCCCTCAAGGCGAGGTACTAATAGCTTCCACTACACTTGGCAAGATGTGATCCCCCCAAGAATCCTGCAGCATCCTACAAAGTTGCTTATGACTGTGTACCTGCATGACCCCTAAAATTTCCCCCAAGAGCAAAGAAAAAGGCTTTGAACAAAAGCTAATGGACATGGCCTAGAAGAATAATTGTCAATGAATTTGAGTTCAAGCTATAGTATCATTGTCTAGGATGATCATACGTTGCCTTGTGTAAGACATTCTGCTGGGAGTCTAAGGGTTAGTTTATGAAAATTTTGATTATTCTTGAGCCCTAGCTGAAAATGCCAGAAGCCTGACTCTTCAAATATATCACTTAGTTACAGCCAGTGATAACTCCAATGATGGTGGCAGAGTTTAACTCAAGCAAATATTTATAACTGACAATGAAAGTGTGAGCAGGATATTAATGAATGGATGTGCTGATCATTTTCCCCTGCCACAAACATTAGTTCTTGTTTTGCTTTACTGTCAAACTGACAGCAAAGATTAAAAATGACAGAATGCTGGCAAAGATCCACAGTAGGGAATAAAATTAGCAAATTGTGTAGCTTTTTATACTTCTATTTCCAAATATAATTGCTTTGGGGCATTAGCAGGAGGTTATGGCTTAATTATAGGACTCCATGAAAAGTATCTACGTTTATAAGTACGTTTAGAATTTTTTCAGTCTTTCATTTTAGAACAGGAAGCCAAACTCATACCATCTTCTCCGGATTCAGGTAGATATCTTTAAAGAAGATATGGTGTTTTTTGAGATTAGATGTATCCATAAAACTTTTTGTTTTTTCCCAGATGTTATTTCCTATTACAGACATTAGTTTTCCGTTATTGATTATGACATATGATGTTGCATATGTTTGTTTGGATTGTTGATAACTGTTTATTATATTCATGGTGGTATTGGCTCATGGAATTTTCACTCTTTCCAGCAGAGCTGTGTTGGTAGCCTATCAGCTACTGAGCCTGTCTTTTCTTTCAAAATATATACTAACTTTAATGACAAGGATCAAAATGCCAAGGTATGGGGATGTGCCAACTTAGGAGGAGTATATCTCACAATTATGGCTTGACAGATGGACCCTGAGATTATTTTGCACCTTAAGGGGGACTTGATAGTCACATTGTCCTCCATGGACTCAGCAATATCTTTGTATATCAGTGAGTCACAGAGCAGACAGTGAATCCCTGGGAAGCAATTGTGGAGACACACTGTGCACAGAGTGGCTTGGAAGGACGGAGGCTCCATAGCATATTGTTTCTCCAAAGTATGCCATTTCCCCATTGATTCCTCCTTCAGCTCAGCAGCAGGACTCATCTTTAAGGCATTTAAAAGGGGCCTTTTATCAATTGTGAGAAGAGAAAACTACCACCTGTGTTCATAGATAGGATAAAGCAAATTTTTTATTATAAATTTTCCTAGAAAAATAGATGTACAGGGATGTGTGCACCCTTCTGCCTATTTATTTATTGAGAGGTTATGAGTTTATAGAACAAATAAGCATAAGATACAGGATTCCCATGTACCACATTATTAACACCTTGTGTTAGTGTGATACATTTGTTAATTGATGAAAGTGCATTTTTATAACTGTACTATTAATATAGACCATAGTTTAACTTAGGGTTCATTGTTTGTGTTGTGCTGCTCCATGGATGTCTTAAAATTTTTTCTGGTAACATACATATACCTAAAATTTCCCCTCTTTTAGCCACATTCAAATATATAATTCAGGAGAGAGTTCTGGGAATATGATGGAATAGGATAGATCGAGTTCAACCCTGCTCCAAGGAACAGTTAAAGAAGGGACTGGAGAGTGATTGAGATGGTCATTCCAGGGTTAAGTGACCCAGGAGAGTCTTCTGCACCACATAGAGTGGCCCTGGTTGCAAAAGCTGAGGAACTGAGAAGCAGAGAACCAGAGACCGTCAGACTGGTGCAAACAGCCTAATGTAGAAGACTGGAGCCCTCAGGAGTGCACAGCTGTGGAGATGGGGACCAGGAAGTAAGTCAACTCATGTTCCTTGAGTGCCATACCCTCACCAGTGCAGCTCTGTGACCCACAACTCACTCTACACCCCCATGCACCTGAACTCCATTACCCACCCCCCTCCCCACACTGTGAGCACCCTTGCCCCATCAACCTCTTGCATGTCTACACACCCCACACCCCCACCCCAAGCATGCATACACCTGCCTCTGCCCAGCCCACCTTTCCCAGAAAAGTAGAGTATTACCCTGCTCCTCCAAAACCCTCCCTCAAATTTCCTGCCCCCTGCAGATGGTTGACAGTGCATAAAGCCTGCAGAAACCTACTTTCATACCCATGCTACACCCATCTGCAGCCCACACAGCCCGCAGCAAATCCCCACTCCCCAGCTCTGCTCATGTATACATTAGTTTACATCCTCCCAGATCTGTGCATGCACATGGCCCCCAGTCATGCTCCCCAGCTCTTGGTAAGCACTGACCTGCACAGCTGGATCACATCTGCCCCCAGCCCACACAGGCACAATGTTGACCCACTGCCGTGAGCTCTATGCATGTGCACAAAGTGCCCCATGCCTTAGACCAGCTCATGCCAGAGCCCCATCGCCCAGACAAATGCACTTGTACAGTCACATCCTCCCCACCACTGGGCACCCAAATTCACAGGCACCAGCATAGCATGTCCAACCTGTGCCTATACTGTGCTGCAACACATCACCACATTGTTGTGCCATGCCCCATGCCCCGTATCCTTCTTCACATCGATCCCACAAATACAAAGCTTTAGACTACCGAAGGAAATCAACTTCCAGAGTAAACCAATCAAGATATTTACATTCCATGAAGACAGCAGAAGATCAATAAGCATATCATGATGCAAACAGATTTAGCCCATCCTATTGACTAAATTAAAACACCAGAGAAGACACAGATGTTGGAACAACTAAAAAAAGATGTTCATATATCTCTACTAACTAAAATCAATGGGATGGCTAATGACATAAAACGGATCAAGAAGACACTAGAAGTGCATAAAAAGGGATTTGAAAGAATAAATTGAAAAATAGCAGATATCACAGAGATTAAAGATGTCATAGACCAAATAAAAAACATATTAGGGAATACAACAGCAGATTTTGTGGAGGGCCAGAAGCAATCAATCAGGCCCAAGCAAGGAAAGTCCCCACAACATTGGGGCGGAATGTCCCCAAGAGTTAAACAATAACCAATGTTAGGAAACTGAGAGAACGGGATGTATTTTGGCAACAGTTAATGGCATTTTTCTGCTTCTATGATACACTTGCTTGTTAGCAATTGCAAAACCACAACATGATTTTAGCCTTTATATGCACACCTTGAAAACCTCTGGGGGCTACTCTCTGAATCTTCCTTCTTGGAAGTTTCTGAGGCAGTCACCGGCTGCCTAATAAAGACTCCAAATTGGCTTACAGTTTTGAATTATGTGGTCTCTCTTTCAGTGCACCCCACAACAATTTGAAGAGGCAGAAGAAAGAATAAGTGAACTAGAGGGCAGGACAACTGATTTTGAACACTCAAATGGCAAAAAAGACGGAAAATTCAAAAGATGAAAAATTTTGAATTGGATCTTAGGGAAATGATGGACAAAACAAAGAGCAAAAATATAAGAATTGTTGGTATTCCTGAAGGAGAAGAAAGGAGTAAAGGACTAGGAAAATTAGTTGAGGATATAATGGAGGAAAGCCTCTCAATTCTTATAAAGGACATGAATATAGAAGTCAAAGAAGCCCAAAGAACTCCAAATAGCATAAATCCAAATAGGCCTTCCTCAAGACACATATTAATCAGTCTGTTAAAAGTTGAAGAGAAGCAGAAATTCCTTAAAACAGCAAGAGAAAAGCAATCTACTACATATAAGGGAAACCACATGTTCTAGTTTGCTAGCTGCCAGAATACAATATACCAGAAATGGAATGGCTTTTAAAAGGGGGAATTTAATTAGTTGCTAGTTTACAGTTCTAAGGCTGAGAAAATGTCCAATTATAACAAGTCTATAGAAATGTCCAATCAAAGGTATCCAGGGAAATATACCATGGTTCAAGAAGGCCGAAAAGTTCAGACTTTCTCTCTCAAGTGAGAACCCACAAGGTGAACACAGTCAGGGCTTCTCTCTCAGCTGGAAGGGCACATGGTGAACATGGAATCATCTGTTAGCTTTCTCTCCTGGCTTCCAGCTTCATGAAGCTCCCCGGGAGGCATTTTCCTTCTTCATTTCCAAAGGTCACTGGCTGATAGACTCTCTGCTTCGTGGTGCTGCAGCATTCTCTGCTCTCTCTGAATCTCCATTCTCCAAAATGTATCCTCTTTTATAGGAATCCAGAAACTTATCAAGATCCACCCAAATGTGTGGAGACATGTCATCACCTAATCCAGCTTAAAAACCACACTTGATTAAATTGCATCTCCAGGGAGATGATCTGATTATAGTTTCAAGCATACAGTATTGAATAGGGATTATTCCACCATTACAAAATGAGATTTAGATTAAAACATGGCTTTTCTAGGGGACATAAATCCTTTCAAACCAGCACACCACATAATACAGAGTGCAGACTACTCAACTGGCACTATGGAGGTGAAAAGGCAGTAGTATGATATATTTAAGATCCTGCAAGAGAAAGATTTCCAGCCAAGAATTCTGTACCCAAACAAATTGTACTTCAAAACTGAGGGAAAGATTAAAAATTTCACAGGCAAATCCTGAAAGAATTTGTCAACAAGAGACTGGTCCTACCATAAATATTAAAGGGAGTTCTGCCAGTAGAAAAAAAAAGATGGGAGAGGGAGGTCTGCAGGGGGGCACAGAACTGAAGAGTACTAGTAAATGTAACTTAAAGGATAGAAAGAGAAAAAGGGGAAAGAATTCATAAATCTGACAAATAAAATCCCAAAGATAAGACAATGGATTAAAGAAATGCCTTGTCATTAATAACTTTGAATGTTAATGGACTAAACTTATCAATTAAAAGATGCAGACTGGCAGAATGGATTAAGAAATATACTCCAGTGATATGCTGCTTACAAGAAACTCATCTTAGACACAAGGATACAAATAGATTGAAAGTGAAAGGATGGAAAAAGATGTTCCACACAAGTTGTAACCAAAAGAAAACAGGAGCAGCTACACTAATGTGGACAAATATATAATTCAGTGCAGTTAATTATGTTCACATTGTCACTACCATCCATTACCAAAATGTTACCATCATCCCAAAAAAGAACCCTGTACCTTTTAAGCTTATTCTCTATCCCTACCTGTTTTAGTTGTTTTTTTTTGGGGGGGGGAGGGGAGGATACTTTAGCAAATACCAATGCAATAGTTTGGCTTAAACAATGATAATTTATTTGATTATAGATTTAAGATTGAAAGAATGTTCAAATTAAGTCATCATCAAGGCAAGGTTTTCTTCACGAAGAGAAGACTGGAATTCTGAGACTGGCTGCTAACAATCTTTGGTCCTTAGCTTGTCACATGGTAAGGCACATGGTGGCATCTCCTGGTCTCTCTTTTCTCTTCTGAGTTCTGTTGATGTTCAGCTTTTTGTTTCCTGTGGCTTTGTCTCTTTGTCTATCTGTTTGTTTCAATTCACTCTGCTTATAAAGGACCCCAATAATAGTATTAGACCCATTCTGATTGAGGTGAGTTCCATGTTTATTGAAGTAACCTCATAAAAAAAAATCCTACTTACAATGTGTTCACACCCACAGAGATGGATTAAATTTAAGGACATGTTTGTCTGGGGTACATACAGCTTCAAACCACCACATTACCCCATCTCCTGGTAACCTATATTCTAGATTCTGAATCTATGAGTTTGCTTATTTTAATAATTTCATATCATGAAATATACAATATTTGTCCTTTTGTGCCTTGGCTAATTTCACTCAACATGATGTCTTCAAGATTCATCCATGTTATCATATGTAACGGAACTTCATTAATTTTTCATTGCTGAATAATATTTCATTGTATGTATATACTGCATTATTTTATTCATTCATCAGTTGATGGACACTAGAGTTGCTTCCATATTTTGACAATTGTGAATAATATCAATATGAACATCTGTGTGCAAATATTTGCTTGAGTCCCTACATTCAAAACTTTTGGATATATACCTAAAAATGGGATTGCCAGGTCACATGGTAATTCTATACTTAAATTTATGTGGAACTTCCAAACTGTCTTTCACCAGGACTACACATTTTACATATCAAATACCAATCCTATTTCTCCCCATTCTCTCCAACGTTTGTAATTTTATACTTTTTAATAGTAGCATTCTAGAGGATGTGAGATACTCTCCTTGCTTTGACTTGCATTGCCCTCATGGCTAATGAGTTTGAGTTTCTTTTCATGTGTGTGTTGGTCATTTGCATACCTTCTTTGGAGAAATATCTATTGAAGTCTTTTACCATTTTTTAAATTGGGTTGACTTTCCTTTTTTTGTTGAGTTGAAGGCTTTCTTTAATATTCTGCATATTAAGTCTTTATTGGATATGTAGTTTCCAAATACTTTCTCACATTCTGTAGGTTGCCACTTTACTTTCATGATAAAGTCCTTGAAGGACAAAAGTTTTTTAATGAGGCCTATTTACCTATTTTTTTTCTTTTATTTTTTGTGCTTTGTATGTAAAGTCTGAGAACCCATTGCCTAACACAAGGTCCTGGAGATGTTTCCCTATGTTTTCTTGTAGGCGTTTTACAGTTCTGGTTCTTATATTTAGGTTTTTTTGTCTATTTTGAGTTGATTTTTTAATGAAGTATAAGAGAAGAGTTCACATTCATTCTTTTGCTTATGGATATCCAATTTTCCTAGCACCATTTAATGAAGACACTATTTTTTTCACAAATGCATAGTTTTTGGCCACTATTCAAAAATCAGTTGGCTATAAATGTAAGGGTTGATTTCAGAGCTCTTGATTTGATTTCAATGGTTAATGTATCTGTTCTGATGCCAGTTCCATGCTGTTTTGATTACTGTGGCTCTGTAATAAGTTCAAAGTTTGTTTTCCAACTTTGTTCTTCTTTATCAAGATGGCTTTAACTATTCAGCACCACTTCCCCTATCGTACAAATGTCATCATTGGCTTTTATATTTCTGCAAAGAAGGTTGGTGGAATTTTGATTGGGATTACATTGAATTTGTAAATTGCTATGAGTAGAATGGCATTTTGACAGTATTCAGTCTTCTAATCCAGGAACATGGAATGTCCTTACATTTGTTTAGGTCATCTTCGATCTCTTTTATAAATGTTTTATAGTTTTCTGTGTACAAGTCCTCTACATTTTTGGTTAGTTTTATTCCTAGGTATTTGATCCTTGTAGTTGCTATGGTAAATGGATTTTTTTCTTGATTTCTTCTTCTGATTGTTCATTACTAGTGTATAGAAACAGTACTGACTTTTGAGCATTGATCTTGCACCCCACAAGTTTTCTGAATACATTTATTAGCTCTAGGAGCTTTGTTGTGGATGTTGCAGGATTTTCAGTATATAGAACTGTGTCATCTGTAAATAGGGAATATTTCACTTTTTGCTTTCCAATTTGGAAGACTTTCATTTCTTTTTCTTGTCTAATTACTCTTGCTAGAGCTTACAAGGCCAGACAACAGTAGTAGCAGTGGGCTTTCTTGTCTTGTTAAGATCTTAGAGGGAAACTTTTCAGTCTCTCACTACTAAGCAAAATGTTGGCTGTAAGTTTTTCATATATACACTTGGTCATGTTGAGAAATTTTACTTCTATTCTTAATTTTCTAATTATTTTTATCAAGAAGTGGTGCTGGCTTTTGTCAAATGCCTTTTCTGCATCAATTGGGTTGGCCATGCAGTTTCCCCCTCATTCTATTAATGTGGTGTGTGACATTAATTGATTTTCTTGTGTTGAACCACCCCTGCATACTTGAGATAAAATCCAATTGATTGTGACTTATAGCTCTTTGAATGTGCTGTTGGAGTTGGTTTGCTAGAATTTTGTTGAGGACTTTTGTGTCTGCATTCATTGAAAGAAATTTTCTTTTCTTGCAATATCTTTATCTGGCTTTGGTATGAGGTTGATGGTTGTCTCATTGAATGAATCAGGCAGTGGTCACTTTCATTTTTTTGAAGATTTTGAGCAGGATGGTATTAATTCTCCTTGGAATTTTTGGTAAAATTCCCCTGTGGAGACATCGGGGTCTTGGGATTTTCTTTTTTGGGAAGTGTTTGATGAATGATTCAATCTCTTTACTAATTAGCAATGTCTTGAGAACTTCTACTTCTTTTTTTAAAAATTTTTATTGATAAGACAAAACAGTATAAGAACATGAACACTCTTAACATATGAACATTCCATACTTGGTGTGCAATCAATGGCTCACAATATCATCACATTCTTGTATATTCATCATCACGATCATTTCTTAGAACATTTGCATCACTCTAGAAAAATAAATAAAAAGAAAAAAGAAGAAACTAATGCACACCATGCCCCTTAACCCTCCCTCTCATTTACCACTAGTATTTCCCTCTATGCAGTTTATTTATTTAATTATTTATTTATTTATTAAAAAAATTTAACAAGAAGCGAACTAAAACATTAACATGTGATCATTCCATTCTACATATATAATCAGTAATTCACAATATCATCAATTAGTTGCGTATTCATAATTTCTTTGAACATTTGCATCAATTCAGAAAAAGAAACAAAGAGACAACAGAAAAAGAAATAAAATGAAAACAAAACAAAAAAAAGATTATACAAGCCATACCCCTTACCCCTCGCTTTCATTGATCACTGGCATTTCAAACTAAATTTATTTTAACATTTGTTCCCCCTATTACTTATTTTTATTCCATATGTTCTACTCATCTATTGACATGGTAGATAAAAGGAGCATCAGACACAAGGCTTTCACAATCACACAGTCACATTGTGAAAGCTGTATCATTATTCAATCATCATCAAGAAATCTGGCTACTGGAACACAGCTCTACATTTTCAGGCAGTTCCCTCCAGCCTCTCCATTACATCTTGAATAACAAGGTGATATCTACTCAATGCATAAGAATAACCTCCAGGATAACCTCTCGACTCTGTTTGGAATCTCTCAGCCATTGACACTTTGTCTCATTTCACTCCCCCCCCCCCCTTTTGGTCGAGAAGGTTTTCTCAATCCCTTGATGCTGAGTCTCAGCTCATTCCAGGATTTCTGTCCCACATGGCCAGGAAGGCCCACACCCCTGGAAGTCATGTCCCACATAGACATGGGGAGGGCGGTGAGTTTGCTTGTTGTGTTGGCTGGAGAGAGAGGCCACATCTGAGTAATAAAAGAGGTTCTCTTGGGGGTCACTCTTAGGCCTAAATTTTAAGTAGACTTGACCTATCTTTTGTGGGGTTAAGTTTCGTATGAACAAACCCCAAGACTAGGGGCTCAGCCTATAGCTTTGGCTGTCCACACTGCTTATGAGAATATCAAGAATTCAACTTGGGGAAGTTGAATTGCTCCCCATTCTCACCATTCCCCAAAGACGCCTCTGCACATACTTTTCCACTCACTGATCGAATCACTCTGGATTCATCGGGGCATCACTCTGGACAAACCAACAAAATCTCATGTCCTACCCAAGATTCCAAGTACTTATGGTGTTCAATCAAGCTATCTACATAAGTTATATTAGAAAATGCACTAGTCAAAATATAAATTTTGTACCAAATAAACATTTTTTGCTTTAGTCTCACACACAAGGTGAAATTTTAAAATATTGATTACCATCTATTTTCAGCACCCTGCAGTAATGACATTCCTTCGCTCTTCCTCATGCACAAACATTTTTAAAATTTGTACATTTAGTCACTATTGTTATACACTCTAGGCATTCCTAGATTATACCATCTCAATCTTTAATGTCTATCTTTCTTTCTGATTTTTCTATGCAATTTATTTTAACATTTGTTCTCCCTATTATTTATTTACCTTTAATCCATATTTTTTTACTCATCTGTCCATACCTTAGATGAAAGGAGCATCAGAAACAAGGATTTCACAATCACACACACACACACACACATATTATGAAAGCTATATCATTATACAATCATCTTAAAGAAACATGGCTACTGGAACACAGCTCTACAGTTTCAGGCCCTTCCCTCTAGCCTCTCTAATACACTTTAAACTAAAAGGGGATATCTATATAATGTGTGAGAATAACCTCCAGGATAACTGCTCGACTCTGTTTGAAGTCTCTCAGCCACTGACACTTTATTTTGTCTCATTTCTCTCTTCCCCTTTGTCATGGTCAGGTTCGTGTATCAACTTGGCCAAGTGGTGGTAACTGTTTGTCTTTTGGGGCAAGTGCTGGCCTGTCTGTTGCAATGAGGACATTTCATAGAATTAGATCATGATCGTGTCAGCTGCATCCACAGCTAATTCCATTTGTAATCAGCCAAGGGGAATGTCTTCTGCAATGAGTGATGCTCAATCTAATCACTGGAAGATACTTAAGGATTCAGAAGTGACAGGCTCTCTTTCCGCTTTGGCTGGCAAGCCTCTCCTGTGGAGTTTGTCCAGATCGTCCATCGGAATCGTCAGCTTCACAGCCTGCCCTGAGGATTTTGGACTCTGTGTTCCCGCGGTCATGAGAGACACTTTTATAAGTTTTATATTTGCTAGTGTTCCCTGTTGATTCTGTTTCTCTAAAGAACCCTAACTAATACACCCCTTTCAGTTGAGAAGGTTTTCTCAATCCCTTCATGCTGAGTCCAAGCTCATTCTAGGATTTCTGCCCCACATTTCCAGGGATGTTTACACCCTGGAATGTAACCCTTGGGAGTCATGTCCCAATAGAGGGGGGAGGGCAGTGAGTTTGCTTGCCACTCTAGCTGAGAGAGAGATAGGCCACATCTGAGCAAAAAAAGAGGTTCTCTGGTGTGACACTTAGGCCTAATTTTATGTAGGCTTTGCCTATCCTTTGTGGGGATAAATTTCAGAAGAACAAACGCCAAGATTGAGGGATCAGCCTATTGATGGTTGTCCCCACAGCTTGTGAGAATATCAGGCTTTCTCCAAACGGGAAAGTTGAATTTTCCCCCCTTCTGGACATTCCCTCAAGGGGACTTTACAAATACTTTTTAATTCACTGTTCAAATCACTCTGGGATATATCAGGGCATTGTTCTGGACAAACCTACAAAATCTCATGCTCTATTCAAGGTTCCATGTACTCATGGTGTTCAATTAAACTGTCCCTATAAGTTGTATTAGGAAATGCACTAGTCAAAATGTAAATTTTGTACCAAATGGACATTTTTTGCTTTAGTTTCACACATAAGTTAAAGTCTTAAAATATGAATGACCATCTATTTTCAACACCCTGCAATATTGACATTCTTTTGTTCTTCTTCATGCAAAAACATTTTTAAATTTGTACATTTAGTCACTAGCATTGTACACTCTAAGCATTCCTAGAATATACCATCTCAGTCTTTATCATCTATCTTTTCTTCTGGTTTTATATGCCTTCCTCCCTCTATCATGCTCACATTAGGCTTCATTCAGTATACTAACATTATTGTGCTGCAATCATGTAGTATTGTGCTATCCATTTCTGAATTTTTACAGTCAGTTCTGTTGCACAATCTGTATAACTTCAACTCCAATTATCTAAAATCTACCTTATTTCTATCTCTTTATGGCCTCTGTTCTTAACTGAAATTCTCCAAGTTCGTTCATTAATGTTAGTTCATATCAGTGAGATCATATACTATTCGTCCTTTTGTTTCTGGCTAACCTCACTCAGCATAATGTCCTCAAAGTCCATCAACACTGTTTCATGCTTCATGACTTTATTCTTTCTTACAGCTGCATAATGTTGCATCGTATGTATATACCACAGCTTTTTTAACAACTCGTCTGTTGATGGATATTTGGGCTGTTTCCTTTTCTTGGCAATTGTATATAATGTTGCTATAAACATTGGTGTGCAAATGTCCTTTTGTGTCCTTGCCCTCACATCCTCTGCATAGATTCCTAGCAATGATACTGCCAGATCATATGGCAATACTATGCTTCACCTCCTGAGGAACCAACAAAGTGCCTTCTACAGTGGTTGTACCATTTTACATTCCCACCAACAATGAATAATGTGCCTCTCTCTCCACATCCTCCCCAGTGCTTGTTGTTTTGTTTTATTGATATTGGTCATTTTGGTGGGTGTGAAAGGATATCTCATTGTGGTTTTGACTTGCGTTTCCCTTCTAGCTAGGGAAATTGAGCATTTTTTCAGGTGCCTTTTGGCCATTTATAGCTCCTCTTCTGTCTTTTGCTCATTTTACAATTAAGTTGTTTGTCTTTTTATTGTTGAGTTGAACAATTTTTTAATATATTTTGGATACTAAGCCCTTATCTGATATGTCATTTCCATCTATTGCCACCCATTGTGTAGGCTGTCTTTTTACTTTCTTGACAAAGTTCTTTGATGCACAAAAGTGTTTAATTTTGAGGAGTTCCCATTATCTGTTTCTTTCTTCATATGCTCATGCTTTGGGTGTAAGACCTAGGAAACCACCACCTACTACAAGCTTTATAAGATATTTCCCTACATTTTCTTCTAACATTTTTATGGTCTTAGATCTAATGTTTAGGTCTTTGGTCCATTTCGAGTTAATATTTGTATAGGGTGTGACATATGAATCCTCTTTCATTCTTTTGCATGTGGAAATCCAGTTCTCTAGGCACCATTTATTGAAGAGACTGTTGTGTCCCAGGTGAGTTGGCTTGACTGCCTTATCAAAGATCAATTGTCCATAGATGACATGGCCTGTGTCTGAACACTCTATTGGATTCCATTGGTCAGTATATCTGTTTTTATGCCAGTACAATGCTGTTTTGACAACTGCAGCTTCATAATATGCCTTAAAGTCGGGTAGTGTGAGACCTCCAACTTCATATTTCTTTCTCAGGGTATTAGTAGCTTTTTGGGGCACCTGCCTTTCCAGAAAATTTTGGTTATTGGTTTTTCTATTCATGCAAATTGAGTTTTCAGGATCTTATTTGGTATTGCATTGAATCTAAATCGATTTATGTAGAATTGACATTGTAACTATATTTAGTCCTCCAATCCATAAACACGGTATATCCTTCCATATACTTAGGTCTACTGTGATTTCTTTTAAGAATTTCTTGCAGTTTTTTTGTATAGATCTTTTGAATCCTTAGTTAAATTTGTTCCTAAATGTTTTATTCTTTTGGGTGTAATTGTAAATGGAATTTTTAAATTATTTTCCCCCTCAGATTGCTCATAGTTAGTGTAAAGAAACACTGCAGACTTTTGAATGTTGATCTTATAACCTATCACTATGCTGTACTCATTTATTAACTCTAATAGTTTGCTATGGATTTTTTGGAGTTTTTGACATATAGTACCATATCACCTGCAAACGGTGAGAGTTTTACTTCTTCCTTTCCAATTTTGATGCCTTGTATTTCTTTTTTCTGCCTAATTGCTCTGGCTAGAACTTCCTACACAATGTTGAATAACAAGGGGGACAGTGGATATTGATATCTTGTTCCTGATCTTAGGGGGAAAACTTTCAGTTCTTCCCCATTGAGAATGATGTTAGCTGTGAGTTTTTCATATATTCCCTTTATTATGTTGAGTAAGTTCCCTTCTATTCCTATTCTTTGAAGTGTTTTCAACAAGAAATGATGCTGAATTTTGTCAAATGCCTTTTCTGCATCAATCGAGATGGTCATGTGGTTTTTCTGCTTTGATTTGTTGATAGGGTGTATTACATTAATTGATTTTCTTATATTCAAACATCTATGCATACCTGTGATGAATCCTACCTGGTCATGGTGTATAATTCCTTTAATATGCTGCTGTATTGATTTGCAAGAATTTTGTTGAGGCCAGAGTGCCAAGAAGGTGGCTTAGCAAGTGTGGGATTTAGTTCATCCTCCAGAACAGCTACTAAATACCTAGGAACAGTACAGAACAACTGCTGGGGCCACGTCAGTAACCAGACACACAGCATACTCCAGTCTGGAACAGCTGGACTGTCTGTGAGCCCACCCAGAACTGTGAGTTCCCAAGCTGCAGCAGTTGGCACCCCTCCTCCACAGGCTGCTTCCCAGAGGAGAAAGGAAAGGGACTTTACTAGCAGGAGGGGCTGAGCACAACTAAGCTCCATTTTTGGAATTAATTCACAAATTCTGACTACTGAAAATAGGCCCCCAGCTCAGCTGAACCTCGCCAAAGCAGAGATTGCTGATTTTTGCCCAAGCACTGAAGGTGCAGAGATGACAGAAAAAGAAAAAGGAAAAAAAGACAGAAGTTTTTTTGATCATATGGTGCTTAATACTTGAAATGGTCTGGGCCATGAAGGAAAAGAAGGTGTACATAGGATCTGAAGCTACACAAAGCAACATACCAACTTATGCTCTTGATTGGCAAACCTGAGGAATGTGGGTCCTGCACTGAGAAGGATTTTTCTCTTTCGTTTTTTTTGTGGTGGTGTTACTACAAAGGTTTGACTGCCTTTAGATACAGCAGCAGGGCTTCTCAGGCTGCAACAGCCCTGGGCATAGGCACAAACAAGCTTGCTTGAGAGCTTGTCTGGAGCTTGACCTTCCCCAGGAGAGGGGTGGGGCCCAGCTCAGGTGGATTCCCTCCCTTAAGGAATTCAGACCTCAGGGTTTGGAAAATTGAAGCTGTTAAAGCCAGCCTACAACCTCTCCTCTGTTTCCACCATGCCCCCAGCAGGGAGAGCCTGCTGAAGTTGAAGGTACCACATCGCCTGATGCTGGTGGGACATGCAGACAGAAAAGCACCACATTCTGGGAAGGATAGGAAAAACACAGAGTCCATGGCCTTCATAGGAAGGTCTTTCAACCTGCTGGGTCTCATCCTCAGGGAAAACTGACACAGGTGAATCTTTCCTCCTGACAGGAAGCCAGTTTGGTCTGGGGAAATCTGGCTGGGGTCTGTAATACCTAGGTAGACCCTCTTAAGTGGGGGGGGGGGGGGAGGCACCACACAGGCAGAGCAAGAAACAAGAAAACAAGAACTGAAAAATTCTCCTCTGTTAAATAAAACCTAAGCTAGTGGTCCAGAATAAGCTGAACTGAATGTCAAAGAACAGACAGATACCAAAGTCATCTGGCAAGGAAATCCTAGGTAAAAAAAAGGAAAACAATCTCCAGATTACACAAATTAAGGTAATTAAATACCTAGAGACCAGCAAAAAATAATGAATCACATTAGGAAAATTGAAGATATGCCCCAGTCAAAGGAACAAACCAACAATTCAAGTGAGATACTGGAGTTGAAACAATTAATCCACAGTGTTCAAACAGACGTGAAAAACCTCATCAAAAAATCAAATCAATGAATTGAGGGAGGATATAAAGAAGGCAAAGAATGAACAAAAAGAAGAAATCAAAAGTCAGAAAAAAACAAATCACAGAACTTAAGGGAATGGAAGGCACAGTAGAAGAAATGAAAATGCAATGGAAACCTACAATTTCAGATTTCAAGAAGCAGAAGATAGGATTAGTGAACTGGAGAATGGAACATCTGAAATATGACTGACAAAAAATATATAGGGAAAAGAATGAAAAAATATGAGTAGGGACTCAGGAAATTGAATGACAACATAAAGAGCATGGATATAAGTGTTGTGGGTGTCCCAGAAGGACAAGAGAAGGGAAAAGGAGGAGAGAAACTAATGGAGGAATTATCACTGAAAATTTCCCAACTCTTATGAAAGACTGAAAATTACAGATTCAAGAAGTGCAGCATATCCCAAAGAGAATAGATCCAAATGGACATACTCCAAGATGCTTACTAATCAGAATGTCAGATGTCAAAGAGAAAGAGAGAATCTTGAAAGCAGCAAGGGAAAAGCAATCCATCATATACAAGGGGCAGCCCAGTAAGACTATGCATAGATTTCTCAGCAGGAACTATGGAAACGAGCAGAGAGTGGGATGATATATTTAAATTACTAAAAGAGAAAAATGGCTAACCAAGAATTCTATATCAAGCAAAATTGTCCTTCAAAAAATGAGGGAGAAATTAAAACATTTTCAGACAAAAAATCACCAAGAGAATTTGTGACCAAGAGACTGGCTCTGCAAGAAATATTAAAGGGAGCACTAGAGGCATATATGAAAAGAGAGGAGAGAGGTGTGGAGAAGAGTGTAGAAATGAAGGCTGTCAGTAAAAGTTAAAGAAGAAAAAAATAGATATGACATATAAAATCCAAAAGGCAAAATGTTAGAAGAAAGTAATAATACTAAATGTTAATGGATTAAACTCCCAAATCAAAAGATGTAGACTGGCAGAATGGATTAAAAAACAGGACCCATTTATATGCTGTCTTCAGGAAACACATCTTACACCCAAGGATAAACATAGGTTGAAAGTGAAAGGTTGGGAAAGATTATTTCATGCAAATAATAATCAGAAAAGAGCAGGAGTAGCTATGCTAATATCCAAAAAATTAGATTTCAAATGTAAAACAGTTAAAAAGACAAAGAAGGATACAATATATTAATAAAAGGAACAATTCAAGAATAAGGCATAACAATCATAAATATTCATGCACCGAGCCAGAATGCTCCAAAATACATGAGGCAAACACCGAAAACATTTGAAAGAGAAATAGACACATCTACCATAACAGTTGGAGATGTCAATTCCCCACTCTCATCAACGAATAGAGCATCTAGGCAAAGGATCAATAAAGGAACAGAGAATTTGAATAATACAATAAATGAGCTAGACTTAACAGACATTTATAGAACACTACACCACACAACAGCAGTATACACTTTTTTCTCAAGTGCTCATGGATCATTTTCAAGGATAAACCATATGCTGAGTCACACAGCAAGTCTCAATAAGTTTTAAAAGATTGAAATCATACAAAACCCTTTCTAAGATCATAAAGGAATGAAGTTGAAAATCAATAATAGGCAGAGTGCTAGAAATTTCACAGATATATGGAGGCTCAACAACACACTCTTAAACAACCAGGGGTCAGGGAATAAATTACAAGACAAATCAGTATATATCGCGAGGCAAATGAAACTGAAAACACAACATATCAAAATTTATGGGATGCAGCAAAGGTAGTACTAAGAGTGAAATTTATTGCCCTAAATGCCTATCTCAAAAAAGAAGAAAGGGCAAAAATCGAAGAGTTAGCTGCCCACTTGGAAGAATTAGAGAAAGAACAGCAAACTAACCTCAAAGCAAGCAAAAGGAAAGAAATAATGAAGATTAGAGCATAAATAAATTAAATTGAGAACATGAAGACAATCAAGAAAACAAACAAAACCAGAAGTTGGTTCTATGAGAAAATCAATAAGATTGATGGACCATTAATGAGGTTGACAAAAAGAAGAGAGAAGATGCAAATAAATAAAATCAGAAATGGAAGAGAAGATATAATCACTGACCCCACAGAAATAAAGTGGGTAATGAGAGAATACTTTGAACAACTTTGTGCTAAGAAATTCCACAATGTAGATGAAATTTACAACTTTCTAGAAAGGCATGAACAACCAACTTTGACTCAAGAAGAAATAGACGACCTCAACAAACCAATCACAAGTAAAGAAATTGAATCATACATTAAGAAGCTCCCCAAAAAGAAAAGTCCAGGACCAGATGGCTTCACCAGACATTCCAGAAAGAATTAGTACAAATGCTGCTCAAGATCTTCAAAAAAATTGAAGAGGGAGGAAAGCTACCTAACTCATGCTATGAAGTCAACATCACCCTCAAACCAAAGCCAGACAAAAAATTACAAAAAAAAAAAAAAGAAAACTACAGACCAATCTCTCTAATGAATATAGACGCAAAAATCCTCAAAAAAAATTCTAGCAAATCGCATCCAGCAGCACATTAAAAGAATTAAACATCATGACCAAGTAGGGTTCATCCCAGGTATGCAAGGATGGTTCAACATAAGAAAATCAATTAATGTAATACACCATATCAAAGCAGATTTGATTAACAAATCAAAGCAGAAAAATCACATGATCATCTTGATTGATGCAGAAAAGGCATTTGACAAAATTCAACATCCTTTCCTGTTGAAAACACTTCAAAGAGTAGGAATAGAAGGGAACTTCCTCAACATAATAAAGGGAATATATGAAAAACCCTCAGCTAACATAATCCTTAATGGGGAAAAACTGAAAACTTTCCCCCTAAGATCAGGAACAAGACAAGGATGTCCACTATCACCACTGTTATTCAACATTGTGTTGGAAGATCTAGCCAGAGTAATTAGTCAAGAAAAAGAAATACAAGGCATCAAAATTGGAAAGGCAGAAATAAAACTCTCACTGTTTGCAGATGATATGATGCTATATGTCGAAAAACCCCAAAAATCCACAGCAAAACTACTAGAGCTAATAAATGAGTACAGCAAAGTGGCAGGTTACAAGAACAACACTCAAAAATCTGTAATGTTTCTATACACTATTAATGAACAATCTGAGAGAGAAATCAAGGGAAAAATTCCATTTAAAATTGCAACCAAAAGAATAAAATATTTAGGAATAATATTAACTAAAGAGACAAAAAACCTATACAAAGTTTTTCTTCTATACAAAGAAAACTACAAGAAATTGTTACAAGAAATCACAGAAGACCTAAATAGATGGAAGGGCATATCATGTTCATGGATTGGAACACTAAATATAGTTATGATGTCAATTCTATCTAAATTGACTTACAGATTCAATGCAATACTAATCAAAATCCCAACAACTTACTTTTCAGAAATAGAAAAACCTATAATGAAGTTTATCTGGAGGGGCAGGAGTGACCCGAATAGCTAAAAGTACCCTGAGAAAGAAAAATGAAGTCAGAGGTCTCATGCTACCTGACTTTAAGGCATATTATGAAGCTACAGTTGTCAAAACAACATGGTACTGGCATAAATATAAATATACTGACCAATGGAATAGAATAGAGTGTTCAGATATAGATCCCCTCATCTATGGACAATTGATCTTTTATAAGGCAGTCAAGCCAAATCACATTGGACAGAACAGTCTCTTCAATAAATGCTGCCTAGAGAAATGGATATCCATATGCAAAAGAATGAAAGAGGACCCATATCTCACATCCTATACAAAAGTTAACTCAAGGGCGGGCCGCGGTGGCTCAGCGGGCAAAGTGCTTGCCTGCTATGCCGGAGGACCTCGGTTCGATTCCCGGCCCCAGCCCATGTAACAAAAACGGAGAAACAGAATACAATAAAACAAGAAAATGTTTAAAGATGTTTCCCTTTCTTCCTTCCTTCCTTCCTTCTATCCTTCCTTCCTTCTCTCTGTCTTTCCTTTAAAAAAAAAAAAAAAAAAAAAAAAAAAAAAAAAAAAAAGTTAACTCAAAATGTATCAAAGACCTAAACATTAGATCTAAGACCATAAAACTGTTAGAAGAAAATGTAGGGAAATATCTTGTAAATCTTATACTAGGAGGCAGTTTCCTAGACCTTACACCCAAAGCACAAGCATTGAAGAAAGGAAGGAAGGAAGGAAGGAAGGAAGGGAGGGAGGGAGGGAGGGAGGGAGGGAGGGAGGGAGGGAGGGAGGGAGGGAGGGAGGGAGAGAGAGAGAGAGAGAGAGAGAGAGAGAGAGAGAGAGAGAGAGAGAGAGAGAGAGAGAGAGAGAAAGAAAGAAAGAAAGAAAGAAAGAAAGAAAGAAAGAAAGAAAGAAAGAAAGAAAGAAAGAAAGAAAGAGAAAGAAAGAAAGAGAAGAGAAGAAAGAAATTGGAACTCCTCAAAATTAAACACTTTTGCACATCAAAGAACTTTGTCAAGAAAGTAAAATACAGCCTACACAATGAAAGACAATAATTGGTAATGATTTATCAGATAAAGGTCTAGTATATATAAATAAATATATATATATATTTATATATTATATATATAATAAATATATTATATATTATACATATATATATAATAAATATATATATATATATAAAGAGGTTGTTCAACACAACAAAAAAGACAGACACTCCATTCACAAAATGGGGAAAGACTTGAGCAGACATTTTTCAGAAGAGGAAATACAGATGGCCAAAAGGCACATGAAAAGATGCTCAACTTCCCTGGCTATTAGGGAAATGCAAATCAAAACCACAATGAGATATCATCTTACACCCACCAGAATGGCCATGATATATACAACAGAAAATGACAAGTGCTGGAGAGAATGTGGAGAAAGAGGCACACTTATCCAGTGTTGGCGGGAATGCCAAATGGTACAACTGCTGTGGAAGGCAGTTTGGCAGGTCCTCAGGAAGCTATGTATAGAGTTGTCATATGACCGGGCAATACCATTGCTAGGTATCTACTCAGAGGACATGAGGGCAAGGACACAAACGGACATTTGCACACCAATGTTAATAACAGCATTATTTGCAATTGTGAAGAGATGGAAACAGCCAAAATGTCCAACAACAGATGAGTGGCTAAACAGGCTGTGGTGTATATATATATATATATATATATATATATATATATATATATATATATATATATATATATATATATACACAGTGGAATATTATGCAGCTGTAAGACAGAACAAAGTTATTAAATATGTAACAATATGGATGGACCTTAAAGACATCATGTTTAGTGAGATTAGCCTGAAACAAATGGGCAAATACTGTATGGTCTCACTGATATGAACTGACATTAGTGAATGAACTTGAAGAATTTCATTGGTAATAGCGACCAGCAGAAGATAGAAATAGGGTAAGATATTGCATAATTGGAACTGAAGGGATACAGATTGTACAACAGTATTTATTGTAAAAACTCAGAAATGGATAGCACAATACTACCTAACTGTAATACAATTATGTTAGAACACTGAATGAGGCTGAATGTGAGAATGATAGAGGGATGAGGGCTGGGGGCACAAATGAAATCAAAAGGAAAGATAGATGATAAGAACTGAGATAGTATAATCTAGGAATGCCTAGAGTGTATAAGGATAGTGACTAAATGTGCAAATTTAAAAATGTTTTTGCATGAGGAAGAACAAAGGAATGTCAATATTGTAGGGTGTTGAAAATAGATGGTAATTAATATTTTAAAATTTTAACTTATGTGTGAGACTAAAGCAAAAAATGTTTATTTGGTGCAAAATTTATATTTTGACTAGTGCATTTCCTAATATAACTTATGTGGACAGCTTAATTGAACACCATAAGTTATATTTGAAAAGTGAGTAAAAAGTATTTGCAAAGTCCAGTTGGGGGAATGGTGAGAAAGGGGCAAATTCAACTTCCCCAAGTGGAGGATTCATGATATTCTCACAAGCAGTGGGGACAACCAAAACAATAGGCTGAGTCCCCAGTCTTGGGGTTTGTTCATATGAAACTTAACCCCACAAAGGATAGGTCAAGTTTACTTAAAATTAGGCCTAAGAATCATCCCCAAGAGAACCTCTTTTGTTGCTCACATGTAGCCTCTCTCTCTCTAGTCAACACAACAAGGAAACCACTGCCCTCCCCCTGTCTACTTGGGACATGAATCCCATGGGTGTGGACCTTCCTGGCAATGTGGGACAGAAATCCTAGAATGAGCTGGGACTCAGTATCAAGGAATTGAGAAAATCTTGACCAAAAGGGGGAAGAGCAAAATGAGACAAAATAAAGTGTCAGTGCCTGAGAGATTCCAAACAGAGTCAAGTGGTTATCTGGAGGTTATTTTTATGTGTTAGATATCACGTTGTTAGTCAAGATGTAATGGAGAAACTGGAGGGAACTGCCTGAAAATGTAGAGCTGTCTTCCAGTAGCCATGTTTCTTGAAGACGATTGTATAATGATACAGCTTTCACAATGTGACTGTGTGATTGTGAAAACCTTCTGTCTGATGCTCCTTTTATCTACCTTATCAACAGATGAGTAAAACATACAGAATAAAGATAAATGATGGGTAGAACAAATGTTAAAATAAATTTAGATTGAAATGCTAGTGATCAATGAAAAAGAGTGTTTAAGGGGTACGGTATGAATGAATTTTTTTCTGTTGTCTTTTTATTTCTTTTTCTCAATTGATGCAAATGTTCTAAGAAATTATCATGATGATGAATATGCAACTACGTGATGATACTGTGAATTACTGATTCTATATGTAGAACGCAATGATCATATGTTAAGAATGTGTTTATTCATTGCTATGTTTTTTAAATTAATAAAAAATAAGTTTAAAAAGTATTTTGTTGAAGATTTTTACATCTATATTCATTAAAGAGATTAGTCTGTAATTTTCTTTTCTTTTAGTATCTTTGGCTTTTGTATAAGGGTGATGTTGGCTTCATAGAATAAGTTAGGTTGCATTTCCTCCTCTTCAATTTTTTTAAAGAGTTTGAGCAGGATTGATACTAATTCATTCTGGAATGTTTGGTAGAATTCAAATGTGAAGCCATCTGATCCTGAACTTTTCTTTCGGTGGAGCTTCTTAATGATTATTGAATTTCTTTACTTGTCATTTGTTTGTTGAGGTCGTCTATTTCTTCTCAAGTCAATGTTGATTGTTCATGCCTTTTCAGGAATTTATCCATTCCATCTGCATTGTCTAGTTTATTAGCATAAAGTTGTTCATAGTATTCTCTCATTACCCACTTTATTTCTGCAGGGTCAGTGGTTTATGTCTCCTCTTCTATTTATGATTTTATTTATTTGCCTCCTCTCTCTTCTTCTTTTTGTCAACCTTGCTAAGGGTCTACCAATCTTGTTGATTTTCTCATAGAACCAAGTTCCGTTTTTTTTTTTCTTGATTGTTTTCATTTTCTCAATTTCACTTATTTCTGCTCTAATCTTCATTATTTCTTTCCTTTTGCTTACTTTGGGTTTAGTTTGCTGTTCTTCCAAGTGAACAGCTAATTCCTTGATTTTTGCTCTTTCTTCTTTTTGATATAGACATTTAGGGCAATAAATTTCCCTCTTAGCACTGTCTTTGCTGCATCCCATAAATGTTTTTACATTGTGTTTTCATTTTCATTTGCCTCGAGATATTTACTGATTTCTGTTGTAGTTTCTTCCTTGACCCACTGGTTGTTTAAGCGTGTGTTGTTGATTCTCTATATATTTGTGAATTTTCTGCCACTTTGCATGTTATTGATTTCCAACTTCATTCCTTTATGATCTGAGAAAGTGTTTTGTATGATTTCAATCTTGTAAAATTTATTGAAACTTGCTTTGTGACCCAGCATATGGTCCATCTTTGAAAATGATCCATAAGCACTTGAGAAAAAGGTGCATCCTGCTGTTGTGAGGTGTAATGTTCTATAAATGTCTGTTAAATGTATTTAATTTATTGTATTATTCAAATTCTCTGTTTCTGTATTGATCCTCTCTCTAAATGTTCTATCCATTGATGAAAGTGGAGAATTGAAATCTCCAACTATTATGGTAAGGGTGTCTATATCCCTTTTCAGCCTCATGTATTTTGGAGTACTCTGACTCAGTGCAAAAATATTTATGATTGTTGTGTATTCTTGTTGAATTGTTCCTTTTCTTAATATATGGTGTCCTTCTTTGTCTCTTTTAATTATTTTACATTTGAAATCTAAGTTGTTGGATATTAGTATAGCTACTCCTGCTCTTTTCTGATTGTTTTCTGCATGAAATACCTTTTCCCAACCTTTCACTTTTAACCTAAGGTTGTCCTTGGGTCTAAAATACATCTTCTGTAGACAGCATACAGATTGGTCATGTCTTTTTAATCCATTCTGCCAGTCTATGTCTTTTGATTGGGGAGTTTAATCCGTTAACATTTAGTATTATTACTGTAAGGGCAGTACTTTCTTCTACCATTTTGCCTTTTGGATTTTATATGTCATATATACTTTTTCCTCTTTTTATCTTTACTGATAGTCTTCATTTATACACTCTTCTCCACACCTCTCTGGGCTGTCCTTTTCTAACTATCTTTAATGCTCCCTTCAGTATTTTTCACAGAGCTGGGTCTCTTGGTTCAAATTCTCTCAGTGATTTTTTTTGTCTGTAAATATTTTAATTTCCCCCTCATTTTTGAAGGACAATTTTGCTGGATATAGAATTTTTGGATGGCAGTTTTTCTCTTTTAGAATCTTAACATATCATACCACTGTCTTCTCACCTCCATGGTTTCTGCTGAGAAATCTACACATAGTCTTTTTGGGCTTTCCTTGTATGTGATGGATTGCTATTCTCTGGCTGCTTTCAAATTCTCTCTTTCTCTTTGACATCTGGCATTCTGATCAGTAGGTGTCTTGAAGTATGTCTATTTGGATTTCTTCTGTTTGTGCTGCACTATTTTGGATCTATAATTTTATATTTTTCATAAGAGTTGGGAAATTTTCAGTGATAATTTCCTCCATTAGTTTTTCTCCCCCTTTTCCTTTTTCTTCTTATTCTGGGATACCCACAACATGTATATTCATGTGCTTCATGTTGTCATTCAATTCCCTGAGTCCCTGCCCACATTTTTCCATTCTTTTCCCTACATTTTATTTTGCTTGTCAGATTTCAGATGTCCAATCCTGCAGTTCAGTAATCCTATCTTCGTTCTCTTGAAATCTAACATTGTCGTTTTCCATTGTTTTATTTTTCATCTCATCTACTTTGCCTTTCATTCCCATAAGTTCTGTGATTTGTTTTCTCAGACTTTCAATTTCTTCTTTTTATTTTCCCCTTGCCTGTTTTGTATCCTCCTTCAATTCACTGATTTGATTTTTGATGAGATTTTCCATGTCTGCTTGAACATTCTGAATTAATTGTTTCACCTTCTGTGTCTCATTTGAATTGTTGGTTTGTTCCTTTGACTAGGCCATATCTTCAATTTTCCCAGCATGATTTGTTATTTTTTGCTGCCATCTAGGCATTTAACTTCCTTAATCAGTTTATTCTGGAGATTGTTTTCACTTTTACCTAGGATTTTCTTGCTGGATGAATTTGTTGTCTATTTGTTCTTTGACATTCAGTTCAGCTTATTCTAGACCTCTAGCATAGGTTTGCTTAATGGATCAGAATTTTTCAGTTCTTACCCTGCCTGTATGGTGCCTTTTCTTCTTCTTCTCCTTCTCCTTCTCCTTCCCCTTCCCCTTCTCCTTCTCCTTCTCCTCCTCCTCCTCCTCCTCCTCCTCCTCCTTCTCCTCCTCCTCCTCCTCCTCCTCCTCCTCCTCCTCCTCCTCCTCCTTCTCCTTCTTCTTCTTCTTCTTCTTCTGAAGGTCTACTTAGGTATTGTAGACTCCAGTCAGATTTTCCCAGACTAGACTGGCCTCCTGTCAGGAGGAAAGAGTTACCTGCATCAGTTTTCCCTGAGGGTGAAAAACAGCAGGTTGAAAGACTTTCCTATGATGCCTCTAGACTCTGTATTTTTCCTATCCTGCCCAGTACGTGATGCTTGTCTGCCTGCGGGTCCCACCATCATAAAATGCTGTGGTACCTTTAAATTCAGCAGACTCTCCCTGCTGGGTGCATGGTTGAGACAGAGGGGAGGTTGTGCTGGCTTTAACTGCTTCAGTTTTCCAGTCCCTGGGGTCTGAATTCTTTTAGGGAGGAATTCCACCTGAGCTGGACCCCACACCTCCTCTGGGGAAGGCACAGCCTCCACAGAATTACCTCCTTTCATGTGACCAGGCTCTTTGTCTTTCAGACAAGCTTAATTCTGTCTTTGCCTGGGGCAGTTGGAGCCTGAGAAACCTTGCAGTTGTATCCAAAGAGCCATCAAGCCACAGAAATGCAGCCAGAAAGAAAAAAATAAAAGAAAAAAATCCTTTTAATTTCAGGACCCCACTCCCATTCCTTAGATTTGCCAATCAAGAGCTCAAATTGGTACATTGCTATATGTATCTCCAAGTCCCATGTGCCCCCTCCTTTCCTTCAGGGCCCAGAGCCTTTCACGTATTTCATGCAGTCTGATTTTTAAAAAAACTATTTTTTTTCTTTTTCCATCAACGCTGCCCCTTCTGCACTGGGGCAAAAACCAGCAACCTCAGCTTTTACTTGAGGTTCACCTGAGCTGAGGTTATTTTTTTAATTCATTTATTAATTAAAGAAAATTTAACAAATGAAATAAAACATTAACAGATATAATCAGTAATTCACAACATCATCACTTAGTTACATATTCATTATTTCTTAGAACATTTGCATCAGTTCAGAAAAAGAAATAAAAAGACAATAGAAAAAGAAATAAAACAAAAACGGAAAAAAAAGATTATACCTACCATACCCTTTACCCCTTGCATTTCAAACTAAATTTATTTTAACATTTGTTCCCCCTATTACTTATTTTTATTCCATATGTTTTACTCGTTTGTTGACAACATAGATAAAAGGTGCATCAGACACAAGGCTTTCACAATCACACAGTCACATTGTGAAAGCTATCATTATTCAATCATCCTCAAGAAACATGGCTACTGGAACACAGCTCTACATTTTCAGGCAGTTCCCTCCAGCCTCTCCATTACATCTTGAATAACAAGGTGATATCTATCAATGCATAAGAATAACCTCCAGGATAACCACTCGACTCTGTTTGGAATCTCTCAGCCATTGACACTTTGTCTCATTTCACTCTTCCCCCTCTTGGTCTACAAGCTTTCTCAATACCTTGATGCTGAGTCTCAGCTCATTCCAGGATTTCTTTCCCACGTTTCCAGGAAGGTCCACACCCCTGGAAGTCATGTCCCACATAGACAGGGGAGGGTGGTGAGATTGCTTGTGTTGACTGGAGAGAGAGGCCACATCTGAGCAGCAAGAGTCTCTCTTGGGGGTGACTCTTAGGTCTAAATTTTAAGTAGACTTGACCTATCCTTTGAGGGTTAAGTTTCATATGAACAAACCCCAGGACTGGGGGCTCAGCCTATAGCTTTTGTTGTCCACACTGCTTGTGAGAACATCAAGAATTAAACTTGGGGAAGTTGAATTTCTCCCCATTCTCACCATTCCCCAAAGGGGGCTTTGCAAATGCTTTTCCACTCACTGATCGAATCACTCTGAGATTCATCGGGGCATCACTCTGGACAAACCAACAAAATTTCATGTGCTACCCGAGATTCCAAGTATTTATGGCGTTCAATCAAGCTATCTACATAAGTTACACACTAGTCAAAATATAAATTTTGTACCAAATAAACATTTTTTGCTTTAGTCCCACACATATGGTGACATTTTAAAATATAAATTACCATCCATTTTCAGGACCCTGCAGTAATGACATTCCTTTGTTCTTCCTCACGCACAAACATTTTTATTATTTGTACATTTGTCACTATTATTATACACTATAGGCATTGCTAGATTATATCATCTCAATCTTTATCATCTGTCTTTCTTTCTGATTTCATTTATGCCCCCAGCCCTCCTCCCTCTATCACTCGCACATGCAGCTTATATTCAGTGATTTAACATAAGTGTATTACAGTTAGGTAGTATTGTGCTGTCCACTTCTGAGTTTTTATATTCAGTCATGTTGCACAGTTTGTGTTCCTTCAGCTCCAATTGCCCAATATCTTACCCTATTTCTACCTCTTGATGGCCTCTGTTACCAATGAAATATTCCAAGTTTATTCACTAATTTCAGTACATATCAGTGAGACCATACAGTATTTGTCCTTTCGTTTTTGGCTAATCTCACTCAGCCTAATGTCCTCAAGGTCCATCCATGTTGTTGTATACTTCATAACTTTATTCTGTCTTAAAACTGCATAGTATTCCATCATATGTATATACCACAGTTTGTCTAGCCACTCGTCTGTGGATGGACATTTTGGCTGCTTCCATCTCTTTGCAATTGTAAATAATGCTGCTGGAAACATTGGTGTACAAATGTCCATTTGTGTCTTTGCCCTTATGTGCTTTCAGTAGATACCTAGCATGGTATTGCCGGGTCATATGGCAATTCTACATTCAGCTTTATGAGGAACCTACCTTCCACAGTGGTTGCACCATTTGACATTCCAACCAACAGTGAATAAGTGTGCCTCTTTCTCCACATCCTTTCCAGCACTTGTCATTTTCTGTTTTGTTGACAATGGCCATTCTGGTGGGTGTGAGATGATATCTTATTGTGGTTTTGATTTGCATTCCTCTAATGGCCAGGGAAGTTGAGCATCTCTTCATGTGCTTTTTGGCCATCTGTGTTTCCTCTTCGGAGAGGTGTCTGTTCAAGTCTTTTTCCCATTTTGTAATTGGATTTGATGTCTTTTTGTTGCTGAGTTGAACAACCTCTTTATAAATTCTGGATACTAGACCTTTATCTGTTATGTCGTTTCCAAATATTGTCTCCCATTGTGTAGGCTGTCTTTTCACTTTCTTGATGAAGTTCTTTGATGTGCAAAAGTGTTTAATTTTGAGGAGTTCCCATGATTTACTTCTTTCTTCAGTGCTCTTGCTTTGGGTGTAAGGTCTATAAAACTGCTCCAAGTATAAGATTTATAAGATATTTCCCTAAATTTTCCTCTAACTGTTTTATGGTCTTAGACCTAATGTTTAGCCTTTGATCTATTTTGAGTTAAATTTTGTATAGGATGTGAGATATGGGTCCTCTTTCATTCTTTTGCATATGGATATCCAGTTCTCTAGGCACCATTTATTGAAGAGACTGTTCTGTCCCAGGTGAGTTGGCTTGACTGCCTTATAAAAGATCAAATGTCCATAGATGAGAAGGTCTATATCTGAACACTCTATTCAATTCCGTTGGTCAATATATCTATCTTTATGCCAGTACCATGCTGTTTTGACCACTGTGGCTTCATAATATGCCTTAAAGTCAGGCAGTGCAAGACCTTCACTTCATTTTTTTTCCTCAGGATACTTTTAGCAATTTGGGGCACACTGCCCTTCCAGATAAGTTTGCTTATTGGTTTTTCTATTTCTGAAAAGTAAGTTGTTGGGATTTTGATTGGTATTGCATTGAATCTGTAAATCAATTTAGGTAGAATTGACATCTTAACTATATTTAGTCTTCCAATCCACAAGTATGGTATGCCCTTCCATCTATTCAGGTCTTCTATGATTCCTTTTAACAATTTCTTGTGGTTTTCTTTGTATGGGTCCTTTGTCTGTTTAGTTAAATTTATTCCTAAATATTTTATTCTTTTGTTTGCGATTATAAATGGAATTTGTTTCTTGATTTTCCCCTCAGAATGTTCACTACTAGTGTATAGAAACACTACAAATTTTGAGTGTTAATCTTGTAACCTGCCACTTTGCTGTACTTGGTTATTAGCTCTAGTAGTTTTGCTGTGGAGTTTTCAGGGTTTTCGACATATAGCATCATATCATCTGCAAACAGTGGGAGTTTTACTTCTTCCTTTCCAATTTTGATGCCTTGCTTTTTTTTTTCTTGTCTAATTGCTCTGGCTAGAACTTCCAACACTATGTTGAATAACCATGGTGAGAGTGGACATCCTTGTCTTGTTCCTGATCTTAGGGGGAAAGTTTTCAGTTTTTCCCCATTGAGGATGATATTAGCTGTGGGGTTTTCATATGTTCCCTAAATCATGTTGAGGAAGTTCCCTTCTATTCCTATCCTTTGAAGTATTTTCAACAGGAAAGGATGTTGGATTTTGTCAAATGCCTTTGCTGCATCAATCGAGATGATCATGCAGTTTTTCTGCTTTGATTTGTTGATATGGTGTATTACATTAATTTATTTTCTTATGTTGAACCGTCCTTGAATACCTGGGATGAATCCTACTTGGTCATGATGTATAATTCTTTTAATGTGTTGCTGGATTCAATTTGCTAGAATTTTGTTGAGGATTTTTGCATATATATTCATTAGAGAGGTTGGTCTGTAGTTTTCTTTTTTGTAATATCTTTGTCTGGCTTTGGTATGAGGGTGATATTGGCTTCGTAGAATGAATTAGGCAACTTTCCCTCCTCTTCAATTTTTTGGAAATTGGTACTAATTCTTTCTGGAATGTTTGGTAGAATTCACATGTGAAGCCATCTGGTCCTGGACTTTTGGTTTTGGGGAGCTTCTTAATGATTGATTCAATTCTTTTACCTGTGATTGGTTTGTTGAGGTCGTCTATTTCTTCTTGAGTCAAAGTTGGTTGTTCATGACTTTCTAGAAAGTTGTCCATTTCATCTACATTGTTGTATTTATTAGCATAATGTTGTTCATAGTATCCTGTCATTACTTCTTTTATTTCTGTGGGGTCAGTGGTTATGTCTCCTCTTCCATTTCTGATCTTATTTATTTGCATCCTCTCTCTTCTTCTTTTTGTCAATCTTGCTAAGGGTCCATCAATCTTATTGATTTTCTCATAGAACCAGCCTCTGGTTTTATTGATTTTTTAAATTGTTTTCATGTTCTCAATTTCATTTATTTCTGATCTAATTTTGTTATTTCTTTCTTTTTGCTTGCTTTGGGGTTAGTTTGTTGTTCTTTTTCTAGTTCCTCCAAGTGGACAGTCAATTCCTCAATTTTTGCCCTTTCTTCTTTTTAGAAGTAGGCATTTAGAGCAATAAATTTCCCTCTTAGCACTGCCTTTGCTGCATCCCATAAGTTTTGATATGTTGTGTTTTCAGTTTCATTTGCCTTGAGATATATACTGATTTCTCTTGTAATTTCTTCCTGATCCCTGGTTGTTTAAGAGTGTGTTGGTGAGCCTCCACATATTTGTGAATTTTCTGGCACTCTGTGTATTATTGATTTCCAACTTCATTCCTTTATGATCTGAGAAAGTGTTTTGTATATTTCAATAATTTTAAATTTATTCAGACTTGCTTTGTAACCCAGCATATGGTCTATCCTTGAGAATGATCCATGAGTACTTGAGAAAAAGGTGTGTCCTGCTGTTGTGGGGTGTAATGTTCTATAAATGTCCGTAAGTCTAGCTCATTTATTGTATTATTCAAATTCTCTGTCTCTTTATTGATCTTCTGCCTATATGTTCTGTGCATTGATGAGAGTGAGGAATCGAAGTCTCCTACTATTATGGTAGATGTGTCTATTTCTCTTTTCAGTGTTTGCCTCATGTATTTTGGAGCATTCTGGTTTGGTGCATAAATATTTATGCTTTTATGTCTTGATGCTAAATTGTTCCTTTTATTAGTACATAGTATCCTTCTTTTTCTCTTTTAACTGTTTTACATTTGAAGTCTAATTTGTTCAATATTAGTATAACTACTCCTGCTCTTTTCTGATTGTTATTTGCATGAAATAATCTTTCCCAACCTTTCACTTTCAAGCTATGTTTATATTTGGATCTAAGATGTGTTTCCTGTAGACAGCATATAGATGGGTCCTGTTTTTTAATCCATTCTGCCAGTCTATGTCTTTTGATTGGGAAGTTTAATCCACTAACATTTAGTGTTATTACTGTATGGGTAGTACTCTCTTCTACCATTTTGCCTTTTGAATTTTATGTCACATCTAATTTTCCTTCTTTTTACCTTTACTCATAGTCTTCCTTTCTACACTCTTCTCCACACCTCTCTCTTCTGTCTTCATATCTGCCTCTAGTGCTCCCTTTAGTATTTCTTGCAGAGATGGTCTCTTGGTCACAGATACTCTCAGTGATTTTTTGTCTGGAAATGTTTTAATTTTTCCCTCATTTTTGAAAGAAAATTTTGCTGGGTATAGAATTCTTGGTTGGCAGTTTTTCTCTTTTAGTAATTTAAATACATGATCCCACTCTCTTCTCACCTCCATGGTTT